>NC_133541.1:103361911-103986911 GCF_048773025.1 Camelus bactrianus | reverse complement strand
GGGTACTGGAGCCAAAAATCTTTCCTCTGGCTGTGGCCTCCCTGCCTTTTATTGGAGGGTTTCAGACATATGATAACCACCACGTGAAGTCATTTTGACAGTACTTACTCACCGGCTCTGTTGCAGGGGAACACTGAATCAACTTGGATATTTCTTGAATGTGCAGATCAGTAGCCTAGTTCTTCTTTCCTGAAATCCATATAAGACTTCTGGACCACTGGCAGCGCTACACAAGCTAGGTTGACACTCCCAAGATGAATTGGATGATTCAAAGCCAAAACTTGCTTTTGAGCATCAAGCCTGAAAAACTGTTTTTCCACCCCCATCCCTGCCTTTTTTTCCCTATCTGTGTTCACTGGGTGATTTCTAGAATTGGGACTTCCTCTGAATATGTTCCTTAAGGCCATTCCCACTCAGTGGCTGGGGTTAGCTGCTTGGCCTTGCCTCCAGTTAGCATAGTTGTGTCCTCAGGAAGAAAACTAACATTTGTGTACAAGGCATGGTGCTAGGGTATTCATATGATATTAACTTCATGTAACAGATGAAGATCTAGGATCAGACAGATCAAATAACTAGTTAGTGGGTGGTAGAGATGGAGTTTGAACCTAGGCCTGCCTCACTCCAAAGCCACTTTACTAGAGAAGCAGTGTCGCGTAGTAAGAAGACAGTCCACGGTCAGGTGCCCGTATCCAGTTGATGGCTCTAACGCTTACTGACTGTGAAATCCTAGGCAGGTTACTTAACTGCCTCAGGCCTCAGTTTTCTCACCTGTATGATGGGAATCATATTAGTAACTATGTCAAAGGGTGGTTGTGAGGATTAAAAGGGTAAATATATATGAAGTACCCAGAATAAGTCCTGGCATAAAGATGCATTTGTTAAATAAATATAACGTGCTTCTTGCCATTAGATAAATATATCCAAATTGCCATATTTCTACTTTGGAATCCATGTCATGTGTGTTTTGTAATGCATGTAAAAATGCTTTTGAGCATGTTTGTTTTTTCTTGATGCTAGAGCCAGAATATGGCAGGCTGGAATTTGAATGTGGGAATTTAATACCCTAAAGCCAGTGTATTTCCTACTACATCAGGCACAGAATGGGACACTTTGGGCAGTTACAGAGGAAAACATCCCACTAAAAGTGTAAATTTTAAAGCTAATATTCTTAAAAGTTTCTTAGACTTTCCAGGGATTACCCATAAGTGATCAGGGATTTTTTTTGCCTATTGAGACTTAAAAATCAAATATGATTTCAAGTAAAAGTCCAGGGACAATGCATATATACCTGTATTCACTAGAGATTTCTCATTTCCTTTTTTGTCTCTTGCCCTTAACAAAAGTTTCTCTTTTCTCACTCATTTTACCTCCCTTATCTTTTGTTGTTACAATAAGAGGTTTTAAATATTTTAAACTGGTCAATATAAGCCATTTTTAATGACTGCATCAGTTCTGAATCAGTATGCTATAAATAAGCACAAAAACCGGAATAAATTTCATTAGCAAGTAAACATAATACATATCACAGAACGCTTCACATAAATTCCCTTCTGTGCTTGTCAAGCAAGGACTCGAGAAGTGCGTGTCTCTGCAAGCTGCATCAAGACTCATAAATTGCCTCACAGAATGAGGAAATACTCAGCAAACACAGATAATTAATAACCACGTTCCCAAGAGACTGAAATGGAGCTCCCATACACTCAGAATTAAGGAAAAGTGCTTGTCCTTGTATTGTCCTTGAAGGCTCTGCCACTGGGCACCATAAACAGGCGAAAGGGGCTCAGTCTGGTGGGGAAAAGAGATACATATGCTCCAAACTCCTCATCTTACGTGTGTGTAATAGTGATGTTTTCCCTTTCTGGAACAGATGTTTCGTATTTCTGGAAATAACCCCTCCCCCATCTTCTTTTAATGAACCCCATCATCCCCACTTTCAGTCTATGTGGTTTGAGTGGAGTTGGTTTCCCCTCCTGCTTTAGTGGTAGAGTCTGACTCAGACCTGGAAAGTCAGCAAATTCTGTCCCCTTGACCACAATGCTTGGTCCAGGAGTTGGCAGGTGATCCAAGACAGGCCAGTAAGACTCAACTCTGGGCTTTCTATGGGAACTATTAAGGAAGAAAACTCCCTGTAGACTTGCTGCTCGAGCAGCCCCAAGTGCTTGGAATTAAGTCAACGCAAAGAAAAATGCCTCACAGTGCAGGAATCATCCATGAGGACATCATTGAAAGCCTTGATCCAGTCATGTCTGAAGACTCTTTATCTCCAAACTTTTCATTAACATAAGGGAATGGTACATTCCTTTTTTGAAGTTATTGATTTGGTGTTTTTCTCGTTTCTTAAGCTAGTTTGAATTGGTTCCCATCACTTGCAATGAAAGGGTTCTCATGAATAAGACTGTGATATAAAAAGTGCTATCATAGTCATGAACAAAAGGTCTTGGGGCATCCTGGATGGAGAGACTAAGGAGTGACATTTGAATCGACCTTTGAAGGATGCGTAAATTTCCACAAGGGAAGTAGGGTAAGTGAAACTTGTTTCAGAGAAAAAGAGTGACGTGCCAAGAGGAAGGGCAGTTCAAGGAGTGTGAGAAATTTGGGGTGACCAGGGCACAGTATTATGGTGAGGAGTGATGAATGAAGCAGCTGGAGAAACAGGCTGGAGCTCGGTTGTTTAGGGCATTACACACTGTATGAAAGACCCTGGACAGTGTGAGCCGTAGGACGAAGGATGTCTTAGATGTTCCTGTTAGATTACCGACTGTGGTGGCAGAATGGGGTATGTGCGGGAGTGTGGGGACCTGCAGACAGGAAAGCTGGTTTGGAGACTATGACAAGAGCTCAGGAAAGAAAGAAAATATTCAGACTGAAGTTGGTAAGCGTATGGCGTAATTAGCTGTCTTGTCCCAATCCTGTGTCTAAAGCAGATATTACTCGTTGATCACCGCCCTTCCCAACTTACTATTAGTACAATGTTCCAGATAGCTGTTTCCAATCATTTTTTGATACGGCCACTCAATTTGAAATCTACATGCTATTCTGGACCATGCAGTAAATAGTCCATGTTAATGCTGTGATGAGACTAGATTTCTCTCGGGTTGGCTCTTGCTTTTAGGTTCTTCGAATTGTATCATAGAACTAAAGCTCTTCTTTGGCTTCTGAAAGTAAGTGGCCGAGTGTTTAAGAGCAAGAAAAATATTTTGAGTGAATTCGCAGCCTGTAAGGGAGGCTGCACCTTTTCTCAATGCAAACAATAGCTCTAGCCCAGCAACCAAAACAAAGTTGACGGATTCCGTGGGGGCCACTGCCTGGCTCAAGCTGCTTTTAATGGGATGTGAAGCGTGTGCGTTTCCTTGAGATCACGGCTTTAAATCTGACCTGTGGCCATAAGAACCGCCATCTGACAGCTCCTTGGCAGCCGCTGTGAAATGAGTTATGGGTCTCTGGACCATTGCTAGTAGCATGAGTCCACTTCAGCAAAGCCGTTCTGGAGTTACTGCCGGAGAGGGAGTGCTAACCTGAAAGGCAAAGGAATAAATGGACACAGAGCTGCTCCATCCACCCGTCAAAAAAGGTTTCCCACAGCCACCTCAAGGCCCATTGGGTTAAAGGCTACAGTCAGTATTCTCTGGAGAAAGAACACTGTCGGGCAGTGGTGGGTGTGTTCCTTTGCCAGCTCAGAGACATGGATTCACAAAGCAGGAAGCTGAATGGCTGTGCAGTTAAGAGCAGTGGCCTTCCCCCTGGCAGAGAGGAGCTGTTTCCCCCAGATCTATCAGATAAGGATATTGACAGTCACATCAAATTTGCATTTTCATCAAAGAGAAATTCTTCACTTGGACAGACCCAGAGGTCACGTAAGAAGGAACCTGGGTCTTGAATGTAAAGGTTCAAACTTCTGAAGGTTCCCCTCACTCTGCTTGTTAGTACAATCTTGTTCTTGCTGCTCATATGGAAAGGAGAATACACAATTATTTGGGAGAAATCTAGCGTTTTTTTAAAAAAGAAAAGTGGATCTAAAGCAGAGGAACAGTTGGGGATTTCAAAAGCCTGTCAATATCTGCGTTTTCAGAAATTCAAAGAAAACCTCGATGTAATATATGTAAAAGGAATGACCATTTTTCAAGCAAGAACAATGTGCCGGCCCTTTCTGTGTATGCTCTCCTTTGCATTCCTCAGCCCTGAGAGGTACTTACCATTATTTCCTTAATTTTACAAATGAAGTAACTGAGAGTTTAAAGGAGTAACTTACCGAGGCTACTCGCCTTGAAGTGATGGAGCCTGGATTTAATCACACATCTGCTGTTTTCACTCTACTCTGATACCTTGGTAGAGAAAATGGCTTGAGCCAGAACAGCTACCTCAATCAGGATGAAATGAAATGACTTATAAGTACCCAGAAATAATGGGTACCGGGCATTCTACTGAGCACGTTGTAGGCACTCCCTTAATGAATCCTCAGAATAACACTATGCTTTGGGTTCTGTTACTTACCTGTATTACAGATGAGGACATTTAGAGAGTCCAGTAACTTGCCAAAGCCTCCCAGCCAAGAAGTGATGGAGCTGGGATTAGGAGTCTGGTCCACCTTACTCCAAAGCACATCCTCTTAACCACTAAAGCCGGTGTGGTACATAGACCTGTTAATAGAGGCACATGAGATTATTTTAGGGGGCCTATGAACAAATACATTTTGAAAGTACTTATTTCAAGGGAGGGAAATAGCTCAGTGGTAGAGTGCATGCTTAGCATATATGAGGTCCTAGGTTCAATCCCCAGTACATCCATTAAAAAAAATAGAAAAGTAGTTATTTCTTATTTAAATTAATGCAGGACAGAGTGCCTTTTCCAGTGGCAGTAATACTGTTCTTCTATTTTAAAATGGATTTATTTAAATTAAAAAGTGAGTTGATTTAAATAAAATATTAAGTGAGTAATAAAGTGGCACATGGATATGGAAAAATGGTCCAGGTGATTGGTGAAAGACTGAAGTTTGGGGGGGTCACCAGTGTGCTATGCTGCCTTTCAGGGGTGTCTCAGCCTGCTCTAAGCTGCAGAGTGGGAGATGCAGTGAAGTACTGTGCATGGGGCTGCAGGTACAACCCAGGATGGGGAGTGCCTTCCCAGAGTCAGGAGGAACCCTGCTGCCTGGGAGGCCTTGAAAGAAAATGCAGATCTTCCTGTTAGTTCATTGCCCTGGGCTCTTGAATATTCCATCCTGTGGGCAGGTGAACACGTTTACTCTGTTTCACTTTTAAATTCTACCCAAACGTCCACAGTCAGTTTAAGTCGCCCCTCCTCTGTGAAGCTTTCCTCAGAATCCGAATTGCCTTAACTGTACCAAAAAAACCTGCCTCTTCACAGTACTGTTTGGAAATGGGCTATTATAGTTACTCTGTTAATTGTGACTTGGAATAACAAATATACTTCACATCATGTACTAACTCTGAAGGAGAGGATAGTGGCTATTTAAGTGCTGCATTGGAGAGGCTTCTGAGATTGCTTGTGAGATCCACAGAAAAGGACACCATGATCAATTAGTAATGTCTGTCATGTGGCAGGTTAGGGGAATAGGCATGCATGCTACACATTTGTCACCCTGATTCCTGATTCTCCAGCCAGATGATGGCTCTTGTTCCATGGCTGCTTTGTGCGTGATACTTTCCTCAGAACATAAATGTGTTTATAGACTCACTGGTTCTCTCATTTCTCTTTTTTGTGTGTGTGTGTGTTCTAAGAATTCCAATGTATTTTATTTATTTTTTTCACTTTTTAATTTTTTTATTGAATTATAGTCAGTTTACAATGTTGTGTCAATTTCTGGTGTACAGCACAATTCTTCAGTTATATATAAATATACATATATTCCTTTTCATAATTCTTTTTCACCATAAGCTACTACAAGTTATTAAATATAGTTACCTGCGCTATACAGTATAAACTTGTTTATTTATTTTATATATACCAGTCAGTATCTGCAAATCTCGAACTTCCAGTTTATCCCTTCCCACCCCTTTCCCCTCGGTAACCGTAAGTTTGTTTTCTATGTCTCTGAGTTCGTTTCTGTGATATATATAAGTTCATTTGTCTTTTTTTTTTAAGATTACAAATATGAGTGATATCATATGGTATTTTTCTTTCTCCTTCTGGCTTACTTCACTTAGAATGACATTCTCCAGGGCCATCCATGTTGCTGCAAATGGCGTTATTTTATCATTTTTTATGGCTGAGTAGTATTCCATAGTTTAAATATATCACATCGTCTTTATCCAGGCATCTCTTGATGAACATTTAGGTTCTTTCCATGTCTTGGCTGTTGTAAATAGTGCTGCTATGAACATTGGGGTGCAGGTGTCTTTTTGAATTAAGGTTCCCTCTGGATGTATGCCCAGGAGTGGAATTGCTGGGTCATATGGTAAGTCTATTTTTAGTCTTTTGAGGAATCTCCATACTGTTTTCCACAATGGCTGCACCAAACTGCATTCCCACCAACAGTGTAGGAGAATTCCCTTTTCTCCATAGCCTCTCCAGCATTTATCGTTTGTGGACTTTTGAATGATGGCCATTCTGACTGGTGTGAGGTGATACCTCATTGTAGTTTTGATTTGCATTTCTCTGATAATTAAAGATTTTGAGCATTTTTCCATGTGCCTATTGGCCATTCGTATGTCTTCATTGGAGAATTTGCTTGTTTAGGTCTTCTGCCCACTTTTGGATTGGGTTGTTTGTTTTTTTCTTAAGTCTTATGAGCTGTTTATATAGTCAGGAAATCAAGCCCTTGTCAGTCTCATCTTTTCCAAACATTTTCTCCCATCCTGTAGGTTGTCATTTTGTTTTGCTTATGGTTTCCTTTGCTGTACAAAAGATTGTAAGTTTAATTAGGTCCCATTTGTTTATTTTGCTTTTATTTCTATTGCTTGGGTAGACTGCTCTAGGAGAACACTGCTGAGATGTATGTCAGATAGTGTTTTGCCTATGTTTTCTTCTAGGAGACTTATTGTGTCTTGTCTTATGTTTAAGTCTTTAATACATTTTGAGTTTATTTTTGTGTATGGTGTCAGGGAGTATTCTAACTTCATTGATTTACATGCTGCTGTCCAGTTTTCCCAACACCATTTGCTGAAGAGATTGTCTTTATTTCATTGTATATTCTTGCCTCCTTTGTCAAAGATTAATTGACCGAAATTTTGTGGGTTCATTTCTGGGCTCTCTATTCTGTTCCATTGGCCCATATGTCTGTTTTTGTATCAGTACCATGCTGTTACTATAGCTCTGTAGTATTGTCTGTAGTCTGGGAGGGTTATTCCTCCAGCTTCCATCGTTTTCTTCAGTGGTCCTTTGGCAATTCTGGGTCTCCTGTGATTCCATATAAATTTTAAGATTATTTGTTCTAGTTCTGTGAAAAATGTCCTGGGTAATTTGATAGGGATTGAATTAAATCTGTAGATTGCCTTGGGCAGTATGGCCATTTTAACAATATTGATTCCTATAAACCAAGAACATGGGGTATGTTTCCATTTCTTTAAGTTTTCTTTAATTTCCTTAATCAATGTTTTGTAGTTTTCCATGTATAGTCTTTCACCTCCTTGGTTAGATTTATTCCTAAGTATTTTCTTACTTTGGGTGCTATTTTAAAAGGGATTGTTTCTTTACTTTCTTTTCCTGTTAGTGTAAAGAAATGAAACTGATGTTTGGACATTAATCTTGTATCCTGCTACCTTGCTGAATTCTTTAATTAGCTCTAGTATTTTTTTTGTGGAGCTTTTAGGGTTTTCCACTTACAGTATCATGCCATCTGCATATAGGGACAATTATTGG
Organism: Camelus bactrianus; assembly: GCF_048773025.1. Taxonomy (NCBI): domain Eukaryota; kingdom Metazoa; phylum Chordata; class Mammalia; order Artiodactyla; family Camelidae; genus Camelus; species Camelus bactrianus. The sequence goes on along the minus strand of NC_133541.1, from coordinate 103,979,096 downwards.
TAGATGTGTGTTTATTGCCATTTTGAACTGAGTTTTGAGGTTGATATGGTTTTTCCTCTTTGTTCCTTTCTTTATCTTTTTGTGGTTTGATAATTTTCCTTTGTATTATCCTGGTTTATTTTTAGTTTTTGTGACTCTGTTGTAAGCTTTAGGCCTGTGATTACCCTGTTTTGTACATATATTAACCCATTACTATATCTGTTTTAAACTGATAGTAATATAAGCTCAAACCCATCCTACCTAGAGAAAAAAGAAAACTTTATATTTTCTTGCTCCCCTCTGCCACTGTTAATGATTTAGATGGCCTCTTTTACAACTTCATGTTTATTCTGTTGTAATTCATTGTAATTATCACCTTTCCAATTATGGTTTTCTCCTTTCTGTGGCATCCTGCTTTTTTTCTATTTAGAGTAGACCTTTCAATATTTCTTTCAGCTTAGGTTTAGTGTTGCTAAATTCTTGCTTGTCTGTGAAGTTATCTTTCCTTCTATTCCAAAGGATAGCCTTGCTGGATAAAGTGTCCTAGGCTGTATCTTTTTCTCATTCGGGACTTTGAATATATCTTGCCACTCCCTTCTGGCCTGCAGTATTTGTGTAGAGAAATCAGCTGAGAGCCTCATGGGATTTCCCTTGTAACTCTTTGCTTTTCTCTTTCTGCCTTTAAGATCATTTCTTTATCCTTAACCCTGGCCATCCTGATTATAATATATGTCTTGGTGTGGATCTGTTTGGGTTCTTCTTGTTTGGGACCCTCTGTGCTTCCTGTACTTGAATATCTGATTCCTTCTTTCGATTTGGGGAGTTTTCAGTCATGATTTCTTGAAATACCTTTTCAATCCCCTTTGGTCTTTCTTCTCCTTCTGGGACCCCCATTACATGTAGGCTGGTATCCTTTATATTATCCCATAGGTCCCTTGTATTGTTTTCATTAGTTTTTATTTATTTTTCTCTCTGCTGTTCTGATTGGATAACTTCTGTTATCCTGTCTTCTAGGTCACTTATTCATTCCTCCGCATTATCTAGCCTGCTTTTACAATCTTTAGCTCAGCTCTTATCTCAGCAAATGAGTTTTCCATTTTTAATTGGCTCCTTTTTATAGTTTCAATTTCCTTTTGACATATTCTCTGTCTCTATTCACAATCTCTTTTAGTTCCTTCAGTACTTTGATCACTCCTGTTTTTGAAATCATGGACCTAGTATCAAGGTCCATTTCATTGATCGTTCTTTCAGGGGATTTCTTTTGTTCTTTTAATAGGGAGTGGTTCCTCTGCTGCTTCATTTTACTTGTATCTCTCTGGCATTATGGGTTATGGAGTGTCAGTTATCTACTGTGGTCCTGAAGGGGTTTATTTATTTATCTAAAGCAGATTGCAGAAATAAAACTGAAAAATAATTTAAAAGAAGAAAAAAAGATTTGAAAACGGTATAATCAATAACAAGAACAAAATGAAGAGAAATGAAAATCAAATTGAGATAAATTTATATATATAAATTGAAGGGATTAAAAATAAAAAGTAAAAAAAATCTTAAAAATTGAAAAAAAAAAAAAAAAGGTGAACGTGTTCCCGTGGAGACTGTGCTCTTAATAATTTTGTTGCGAGGTCCGTAAGTATGGGTGGTTGCTAAGTCTTCCTTCCGTGCCTTTTGTCTTTTGTCCCTTTGGTTGGGGGTGTGGCCAGAGCCTGCCCTGGCCATTGAGCGGGGCCTCCTTTTTGTTCTGTGGTTGTTGCTGCTACTGCCCTGGCCCTCCTGCGCGAACTCTGCTCGCTGGTTCCAGAGGCCCTGGGGTCATGCCCCCATCTGTGCTGCTCCCAGCGCTGGTGTGCGGACGGGCTGCGCCCCCTCCCTACGCTGCGTCCTGACGCAGCGCGCGTGCCCGATAGGTGGGCGGGTCCCTCCCGTGATCAGTGCTGCTCCCGCTCTGTAGGCGGGCTCGGAGAAACTGCTGCGCAAGCCCTGCTCCGCTCTGTGCCTGAGCTCCGCTCCTGGTTCGTTTGTCACAGAGGTACCAGGTCAGAATGGTCTCTGCCTGAGGCTGTAAACAAACCTCAGTCCCGCCTGTGAGGTTGCGGAGCCCCAGGTACGCATTCAGGTTTCCACCCCACCTCCGCCTGGGAGCCGCCCGCCAGGGAACATGGTGGTTGTGCTGAGCCCCGCCAGTAATGGCGCCGGGGGTCTGAGGAGACAAAGGCTACGGCGCCCCTCCCCGACCCAGGGCACACCAGCTGTGTTGCTTTGTGGGTTTTTTTTTTTTTTGTATTTTATGGGGAACCCAGGTTGTTCTGCTCTGTAAACCCTCCCAGCCACGGTGCACAGCACCCTGCAGTCCCCCCCGGAGGCTGCCTCTGTACCGCCAGCCCGAGTCCTCCGCCCCCTCAGGCGGCCCGTCCTGTCCCAGCCCTGCGGGTTCGCGTCCAGGGCTGGGGGTTATGGTGACACTTTGTGCATTTAACTTAGTTCTGCCGGTCAAGGGCTCTTCCATACAGATTGGAGCCTTGGAGGCTCCCCCTCCGTCCCGGTGGCCTCTCCGTTGGAGAGGGGGAGACCCAAGGAACAAGTGCTATTCCTCCTTCGTGGCTCCCTCCCTGCGGGACCTGTCCCGCACTGTTTTCCTTTTTTCTTTTTTCCTTTTCTCCTTCCAGAGTTGTGGCGAATTTTGTCTTTCGAAGAAGGCAATGTTCTGTCAAAGTTCAGCTGGTGTTCTGAGTGGACAGGTGGGTCCATGGATATCACTTTGGGTGTATCGGTGGGACAGGGTGAGCTGCGAGCGTCCTTCTACTCCGCCCTCTTGGCCCTTCTCCTCTCTCATTTCTCTTGATGACTGAATCTGGAATTCCAAGGGAATCTAAAGCCACTATGTTAAATTTCACTGTAGATTGCAGGTGTAGAATCCGTACTTGGTTTGAAGACAAGGGAGCTGCTTACCAAAAAGCAACTGACTGTCCTTGTCTTTCTTCCTGCTCTATAATCCGGCAAGTGCTGAAGGGGGAGTTGGGGATGGGTGGTGAGGAGCCAGGGAAAGAAAGAATCAGAAAAGCAATGCCCTTAGGCCAAAATGAGCTTGCATAGTGACACGGGAAGCCAATATTTTCCCATATGTGAGTGAAGTCACAGTCAGTCCTCTTTTCTATGATCTGATGTCTCCCTGATTTTCTCTATGATTCCATGATTTATTTCCAAAGAGCAGATGGTCAGCAGGTAGGAATGGTTGGTTCGTCGGTTGTCTTTGCTGGAGATTTCATCAGTAGCACAGTAGGGTAAGGAGCAGCAGCCGCCAGGATTCGTTCACAGTGGGATACTGATCTAGACAAGTGCCTGGCACTGGACCCGGAGGCATCACATCATAACGGGGGGAAAAATGATGTGCGGACAGAATCCTGTATCTTCACCTAGTTGAGGCCCTCCCTGACCAAGCTATGGAGGCTCTGCTCAGTCTCCTTTGGCTCTGCTCTGTCTGTTCTCTTTGTTTTGCTAAGATGTTTACCACCCTCAGGGCAGGGCCCTGTTTCCTTGGGAAAATACAACCAGCTCCTTCTATTACTCCCTCCTTTTCAAACTCACCCAACATCTTGGGTCACATTTCTTCGGAGCCTTCACTTTTAAATTGTTGACCGTGTGTCATTTGGAATAAGTTATCCTCAGATGGCCCGTGGATTTCTCCCTCTAAATGTTACTTCTAAGCATAATGCTTTGTTTTTGGTGGCTTGTTTGTTTATAGGGTCATGGACTCATGATCAGGGTGTGCATCTCTGGCAGTGTGACAGACCAGTGGGAAAGTACTTTTGGTCCCAGAGGTATCCATTGGATCAGACAATGAAGCAGTTTGTTCTGTCTGAATACTTCTAGGCAGGGGACCTCAACCGGCAACCCTAGCAGAAGTGGGCTGTCAAATGATGATCAGCAGTGATGCTTGAGCTGAGTTTTTCCTACGGTGAAAGCCATGCCTGTTGGAATGTAGAGTTCAGTGGATTATGTGCTGCTGCAGAGAGTTGGGTATGACAGGCTGCAAAGAAAAGACACATAGCACACCATCCAGCTGGTGTTGAAAGAGACTGTATGTTTACCAACACAAAGATTAATGGCCTAGTGCGTGTATGTGAAACGCAGAATGAAGGCAGTAAATGCTTTCACTCAACACCTGTTGAAAGTTACTGCCCTAAAGCCCCATGGGACTTCCTCCATTTCCAGAGACTAGCTTGCGACCTGGCATAAGGAAGGCACTCAAGATTGGATACGTAGTCTCAGGAGTAAGGTTGAGGTTACCTCCTGTTCCTTTCCCACAAAGGTCCACAAATACAGCAATCTTGAATGTTAGGTGATCCTGCCTTTTCTTCAAAAATCATAAAATTAAAAAAAAATTTTTTTTTGGTCCAACTGAGCAAATACACATCTAAGTCTACAGATGAAATAGTTACTGATCTGCAAATAATATTTAAGTCACTTAGGTCATTACATATATATATATATCAGGAGGTAGTATATGAATTTAAAAGTACTTATTTCCACTTCTATATTTTTGAGACAATTTTGTTCAAACGCTTCAGATGCATTTTGGATATTAGTGTCTCTGACGTTGTTCCCTCTTCTCCTGCTCTTGCACCTTCTGACAATTCATGTTGTTCAAAGGAAACGTACACTCTGCTGCCCAAAGATACTTCGTAGTTGACAGTATAACACTAAATTATGCAGAACCCCATTGGCACCAATCAGCCTAATGCTGGCTCTGGAATCCATCAATTCTTTATTTCAAGAATCCTTTTCGTGGTTTAGAAAGCGTTGCTGTTAGTGCTGGAGCCATCAAGCAAGCATATTTTTTCTCAGGCTTCCCCTTCAGTGATAGAATATAAGAAAAAGTTTTCTTCTCAGGTTCACTCTTGGGCTCAATTCTGCCTAGAGAGGTAGGGGGAGGGGCTGGGAGCTGGTGTGGGAGGGTCAGATCAGGAAAGAAAACCCAGGGGGCAGTCCAGCCTTGGGCTGAGTTATGAAGACTTTGAAGCATGGAGCTCGAAGGGGTGGTAGAGGTGATAGACTTTAATGCCTTCATAATTTAGAAAAGAAATATGAAAATGGATATATGTACTGAGACATTGTGCTGTGTACCAGAAATTGACACATTGTAATTGACTGTACTTCAGTATTAAAAAAGAAAAAAAAAAAAGAAATACGTGAAAAGTCTAAGGGAGGCTTATGTCCCAGCATATAGTCTTGTTTTGTTTTGTTTTTTACTTAAAGTCTCTACTCTTAATCACGGCACTGTCTTTCCTCCAGAGAAATTCATGTGAGTGTTGGTCTTGCTTGTTATTAACTCCAAACCCTTAGGCTAGTGATTTAGCTTCTCTGAACTTGAGTTTCATTATTGTCAAAATGGGGTAATGTTTCCCATGGTGATTTTGTGAGCAGAGATAAAATAATGTATGGAAAATGTTCATCACTATTTCTAACACAGTAGTACAATAAGATAGCAACTACTAATATTACTACCACTAGCATTATTATTATATTGTATGTTTAGGTCTTTTTCTAGGCACTAAGTGCCCTCCTGCTCCCCTTTTCTGATCCCTTCCCACCTAGACCCACTATACCTTGATACTAAATACACAACAAGAAGTAAAAACAGCCAAGAATTCATTTATCGCGTGAAATGAAGTTGCATTACCTTATTAACAACACCTCCTTTGTTTACTTTTGGAACTCTTGCTCATCCTTTGCGATTCAAATCAAATATCGCCTTTTTCAGGAAGCTGTCCTGTCCCTGCCAAACGGAGGTAGTGATGCTCTGAATGCAACGAATGTGGGGTAGAGGTGAGATGAGGTTTGTGTTAGTTTAAACGTAGAGCATAGTAAAAAAAAAAAATATCCAAATACTGTGATTTCAGTCACTTGACAATTTGACTTGAAACAAAAGAAAACGGGGTATTTTCTTTCCTGCAGTACAGTAACGGGGTATCCTAAAGCCCCAATTCTTTTATTTATCTTCCTCGTTTGAGAAAATGAACCCAGCTCCTGGCAGAAGCGCTAAGTTAGAAATCGGTAAAACCTGGCCATCAGAGTTCCAATTAGTGGTGTCTCACTGCTGCTTACTCAGTATGTGTAGTTAGAGATGCTGGCAGAGACCTGGAGACATAGCGTGGCTTTCTTCAAAAATACGGCAACTATTATTTTCTCATCCGAGCTGAAAGCATAAGTTAAAACAGTCTTTTTGTTTGTCTTTGAATTGCGCTATCTAGAAAAATCGGTGGTGTGATTCAGTGAGGCTGGGTTCTCGAAGGTCACTCTCCCAAGTTCATGTCTCCCCACTCACAGGTTAAGGGTAAGTGCTAGTGACCGAAGAAGCAGTTTAAAGGGGTACAGGAGAGGTTGGCTTGTGGCTCCCTTTCCTGTCACGTCCTCCACCCCCCTTATTCTGAGCTGGGAGGGTCCTTTGCTTCCCCCTCCCCCCTTAATTTTTAAAATTGAAGTGTAGTTGATTTACAATGCTAGTTTCAGGTGTACAGCAAAGTGATTCAGTTATACGTATACATACATTTATATATATTGAGTCGTTTTCTTCTTGGCTCCCACCAGCCTTTGGTGATGAATGCTCTGATTTTCTAGTGTTAAGCCCCTGCCTGTTTTTAAAAATCACCGTAACCAACATTTATTGAGCATTTACTATGTACGAAGCACTGGAATAGTTACGGTGGGTGCTGCCTTAAAACAAAATGATAGTTTAGTATGGCGAGAAAAGTGCACACATAAGACATGAGGGGGTGAAATGGAAATGAGGAGCTTTCTTTTTTTGGCTTATCCTGGTGTGTATGTATGTATATATTTATATTGGATAAATATGACATGCAACTGTAAATTTAAGGTGTGCCTCGTGTTTGATGCATTTATACATGGTAATATGTTGCTGTTGTAATGATATTTATCACATTATTTACAGTACAATATTGTCTGTGTTCAGTAAACTGTACAAGGTGGTTTCTAACTGTGAACTGAGTGTGAAAGGAACCAGTTGCAAAGTTCTGGATGGAAACCATGACAAAATGGGACCGGCCTTCTTCCTACCTGTGCTATTGCTGAGCGCTCTCTGAGATCCGGGGAGTAAGAATACATCATTGCCAGTTGCAAAGTGAAATATACACAGCTTCAATGATCTCTCAGTCTGTGCCTTGACACTACCACTTCCTGTGTGATCTGGTCCTCCCTTGGCTCCAGCCTCGTCTCATTTCGGACTCCACTTTCCTGCCTCCGCTGCAGGCACAGTTCAACGTGCAGAGCTCTTCCCACATCAAGTCCAGATGTGTCTGCCTCTCACCTCCCATCCTTCCAATCTCAGCTTACACACCACATCTTCAGGGAGGGTTTTCTTGAACACACTACCAAAGAACCCTCTCCCAGTTGCTCCTTATCCCACTAGCCTGATTTATTTTCCTCTCAGCGCTTAATCTATAGTTATCTTGCTTATTTATTGATTTTCACGTCCTGCCTTCATCCTCGTGAAAATGCTAGGTCCATGATGGGTAGTAATTCCAGGAGGCTTGTGGTTTTGCTTTCACTCTTCCTTTGACAGTTTTTCTTCACAGTCCTAGCAATGGTCCCATCGACACCGTAATATAAAAGGCGCTGTTTTTAGAGCACATGCTCAGGAGTGTGTCCTTTCTGTTTCCTTCCTTCGCTTACCTTTGCAGGGATGTTTTCTGGTTCATTGTTGTAGCCTCAGTACTTAGCACATTGCCTGGCACAGAGCAGGTGTTCAGTAAATGTTAACTGAATGGCCTGCCACCTACTGGTTGTGTGATTTTGGGTGTGATCTGACTTCTTTAAGCATCATTTTACTGGCCTGTGGAATATGGGAGGGGAAGGGGGGAATCATGGCACCTCTATTACTGCGATGTTGGGAGAAGGCAGAGAGAGAAAGAAGGCAGAGTGCTTAACATGTCATGGTTGATAGAACGGAAATGTTATGAGCAAAAGGGGATGCTGGGAGTCTCTGTCTCTTGGAGAAGTCACCTTAGCTGCTCTGTCCCCGAGGCAGAGTCAGCACTCCATGAGTCCAGAGTTTGTGCCTGATGCATCTGTCAGCACTGAGGAGCTCACTTCACTTGCAGCTAACGTATCCTTGATGAGGCCAGAGGGTAGCGTCACCCAGTAACTGCCAGGTCTGGGTTTATCCTTCTTTTAAATTTGAAAACTTTCCTTTTCCACCCTGATTCCTTATTTTAACAAAATTCACGGTTGGATCCATTTTAAGGGAAGGAATAGCATAGTTCTGCTCCCGAATCCGCACACTGACACCAAACCCTTGTGTGGATGCTGGGAATTCAGTGGAAGAGACAACTCTTATTGCTGTTAGACCTCTTTCCTTAAAGCGATAACCTTTGCAAGAGGAAGGATAAATGGTCTTGAGTTCTAGAAGTCATGATTAAACGAGTATCTGTTGAATGCCTACCACAGGCCAGGCCCTGTATTAGGTACTTTTGTCTATGTGTTCTAATTAATCCTCCAAATAAACCTGTGAGGTAGCTAAGGTATTGTATATAAGGAAATTAAGAACAGAGAGTTTGTGTCATTTTCCTGGGTTATCAGAGCAAATAAGTAAAAGCCCAGGCATGGTAGATGGAAAGTTCTGTACTTCTTCCTGTGAGCACCCTGCAAGCCAACATAAATATCGGGCCTCTTTCCGTTGGCTTCTTGTTACATCGTGTGGCCATATGAAATGGCTGAATGAATTTTAGCCAAATTCAAAGAATATGCTTGGGTCAATCAAGATATAAATACAGGCTATTTGACATGCTTAGAATTCACCTTAGAGGCATTTTGCTTCTAATAATGCCAGATCACGTTATTCTTGACCCAAACTCTGGATGAAGACAACTGAAAACACTGGGCAGTATATTTAAAAATTCTCGTTGAAGGCATCAGAGAACTACCTAGGACGTGAAGATTTAAAGAACAAAGATGTGGGGAGGACAGTGATCAGTGCTGCTTCTCTCCTTAGGGTGAGTGTTGATTTCAAAAGAAGTGGCTGAAAGCCTGAAAAGGTGAATGTAGCATTCAGAATACTAGTCAGGATGAGGGGGGAAAGTTGGAGTTCAGAGCTTGTCAAGGAAGAAGGTCCCTGGTAAAATCCTAAGGTTTCAGTGAGGATCCTAGAAGTAAAAGTGAATCGGAAATAGGTTAGCTCTCAAAGTAACTCAAGCCCAACTTTGAATTATTTCACTTTGTGATCAGATCTTGCTTATTTGGGACACTGTTAGGAATATAGCTTCATTCAGTCTCAGGTGTCTCTGCAACTTTCATGTATAATACATCACATGCAATAAACATTTTAGGTACAGAAGATGAGATTTGACCAAAACAACAATAAACATACAAGCTAGAGATAAAAGCAGATAATGGAAACCATTCCCCAAGAGATCCAGATGTTACAGTTAAAACAATTACAATTAATATGTTTGAGAAATCAAAAGACAAGACGGATAATTTTGTTAGAAAACTGGAAATTATAACAAAAAAAGTCTTAGAGAAAATTTGGAACCAAGAGATAACAATAACTGAAATAAAGTGGACAGGTTAAACAGCAGGCTAGACACCGCTCGTCAGAGAACTGATGAACTGGAGGGTAGGAAAAAATCTTAAGCATGGAGAAAAAAAAAAGGATGGAAAATACACTAGTGTAGGAGGCAAATAAAAGGTGGTGAAAGATATGATATAGCCAGAAAAAAAAAAGTAAAGGATATTTCAGGGATAGTATTTGAAGACAATAATGATCAAGAAGTTTTCCTAAGTTGTCAAAAATTCTTAAGCTACTGATTCAGCTAATTACTGGAGAGCTACAAACTCTAGGCAGGAAAATACAAAGAAGGTTATACCTAGACCCATCATTTTTTTTTTCTTAATTGAAGTACAGTCAGTTACAGTGTGTCAGTTTCTGGTGTACAATGTCCCAGTCATGCATATACATACATATATTTATTTGCATATTTTTTTTCATTCAAGATTATTACAAGATATTGAATATAGTTCCCTATGCTATACAGAAGAAACTTTCTGAAATCTGTTTTTAATATATAGTGGCTAACATTTGTAAATCTCAAACTCCCAAATTTATCTCTTCTCACCCCCTTTCCCTGGTAACCATAAGATTGTTTACTAAGTCTGCGAGTCTGTTTCTGCTGTTTTGTAGATGAATTCATAGTGTCCTTTTTTTTTCTTTTTTCTTTTTAGATTCCACATGTGAGTGATATCATATGGTATTTTTCTCTTTCTGGCTTACTGTACTTAGAATGATGATCTCTAGATCGAGCTATGTTGCTTGCTGCAAATAGCATTATTTTATTCTTTTTTATGGCTGAGTAGTATTCCATTGTATAAATATTCCACAACTTCTATATCTGGCCATCTGTTGATGGACATTTAGTTTGCGTCTATGTCTTAGTTATTGTAAATAGGGCTGCTATGAACATTGGGCTGCATATATCTTTTTGAATTAGAGTTCCCTCCAGGTATATACCCAGAAGTGGGATTGTTGGATCATATGGTAGTTACCTAGACCCATCATAATGAAACTAAGGTAATCCAGGGACGAAGAGAAAATACTGAAAGCAGAGAGAAAAAATTAACTCCAAAAAAATCAATAAAATTAACAACTAATTCTTTAGCAAAAACAATGGAAACTCAATCCTAGTTATCTTTCCTTACTGAAGATAACTATTACCTTGAGGATAAAGTTTTATTGTTTTCATGATTAAAAAAAAGTACTTTTGCCCCATATGCATGGGTCTATGAAAAAATAGAGAATTTTTTAGTACTTTCAAATGTTACTTAGTGTTTAACTCTGTAAATTATATTTTAGTACACTTTTAAAAATATTCTTTTACTGACTTATAGTCATTTTACAATGTTGTCAAATTCCAGTGTAGAGCACAATTTTTCAGTTATACATGAACATTTTTTTTTCACTGTGAGCTACCATAAAATCTTGTATCTATTTCCCTGTGCTATATAGTGTAATCTTGTTTATCTGTTCTACATTTTGAAATCCCACTCTGTCCCTTCCCACCACCCACCCCCTTGGCAACTACAAGTTTGTATTATATGTCTATGAGTCTGTTTCTCTTTCGTTTTCTCTTCTTTTTTTTTTAGATTCTACATATGAGCGATCTCATATGGTATTTTTCTTTCTCTTTCTGGCTTACTTCATTTAGAATGACATTCTCCGGGAACATCCCATGTTGCTTCAAATGGCATTATGTTGTCGGTTTTTATGGCTGAACCGTATTCCATTGTATAAATATACTACTTCTTCTTTATCCAGTCATCTGTTGATGGACATTAGGCTGTTTCCATGTCTTAACTATTATAAATAGTGTTACTATGAACATTGGGGTGCAAGTGTCATTTTGAAGTAGGGTTCTTTCTGGATATATGCCCAGGAGTGGGATTCCTGGATCATATGGTAAGTCTATTCCTAGTCTTTTGAGGAATCTCCGTACTGTTTGCCACAGTGGCTGCACCAAACTGCATTCCCACCAGCAGTGTAGAAGGGTTCCCTAGCACGTGTACAAGAATATCAGAATATACCTGTAAGTAGACTTACGGAACTAACATTATACACATCCACTTTACCACAACAAATTTTGTAAAAATGTATACACACCTTCAACTTTACTAATTACATCTAATTTATTACTAAATGGGCATGAAACAATTTGTACTTCGCCTAGTTATGTGAAAGTCCCCACTTTTCTACATTAGAACCAATGCTTGGTACTGTCAAGTTTATTTATTTTTGCCATTAATATATATGAAATGACATCTCATTATTGTTTTAATTTGCATTTCTCTTATTATTCAATAAAGTTTACCATTTCTTATGTTATTGGTGATTCAGAAGTTCTGTTGTGAAACTCTGTTAATATCATTTATCTATTTTCTGTTCTTTTTTTCCATATTGATGTGTAATAGTTGTGGATACAAATCTTTTGCCAGTTACATGTTTTGCAGATACCTTCTTTCAGATTGTGGTTTATATTTTATTTATGGTGACTTCTTGTTGAGGAGAACTATTATATTTTAAATAGTCAAATTTATCTTTTCCCTATGGTTTGCACTTTATATACATTATTCAAGCAATTTTTTTCCTTACTCAGTATCATAAATGTATTTTTCTATATTTTATCAAGTTTTACAATTTTGTCTCTTTTGCATTTAGAACTTGAACACAGGAGGAACTGGCATAAAATAATTTATTTTACAATTTTGATATTCACTATTTATTGAACAAGCCAACTTTATTCCTTGATTAGCAGTGTCATATATCATGTTGCCATCTGTCTATCATCTGTCTATCAGACAGTCATCTATCTAAGTGTTTCTGGATTCTATTCTATTGATTATTTTCCATGTACCAATGTCACACTGTCTTAATTACTATACTTTGTTATCTGGGGGATAAATCCTCCAATCAGTACTTGAAAGTTGTCTTGGATCCGCTTGTCCTTGCCTTTTTCAAATGAATTTTTGATTCTTCTTGAAAAACATAGTCCTGTTTGTCTTTTGATTTCCAATTTTCGATAGAGTTTCTGATTCCAAAAAATGTGTGTGTACTATTTAAAATAATAAGAGTGCAATGATAAGTGCCAATAACACCAGATCTTAAAGTTGGGATACAGTAAAGGATGGTGGAGACTGTGCAAAATTGGAGAGCACATGCCCTGTCTGCAGGGGGCAGATTGTCTTCAGCTTCAGCTGATTTGTTGCCATCTGGGAATATAGACTGAGTGCCAAAGGGAACATTAAGTTCAAGAGAATTGGGAAAGCTGATTTTTTTCTACCAATACAGAACTTTCCATTTATTAAATATTGGTTCATTTTTTTATACACCATTTGTATGGACCAGAGGAAATATCTCTGAGGGCCAACCCCAGGCACTTTTCCTGACATTAGACTTGAATAGGTGTCAGATCAATTTAAGCAGGAAAAAGGAGGATAGGCTACAATTTGAGGTGAAGGAGCCTTGGGGCTGTGATGAGACATTGAGGTGCTACGTTTGCAACCTCAGTGGATGTAGAGCATAGTCCCGTGACCCTAAAGCAACATGCTAGTGCCAGATCTTTTGGTCTGAATGCTTGAGATAGTTCTCAGGGAATTTGGCATGGGACATTTTAACCAGAGGCCTCCAGATGGCAGAAGCAATGCATTCTACCTGTGCTTATACCACTATGACCCCCACCCCCCTTGCTTTCCTCCCTCTGGTTTTCAAGCTGGGCTTTGTTTTCTTAAAAGTTTCTTATAATAATTAACTCACCTTTACCCATACCCTTAGTGTATTCAGTGTACAATGTTTGGACTTCTGAGGCTGTACCCTAACAGTATAATATGACCCAAAGTTGTCTTCTTAGAATTTTATGTAGGAAATACTAGTTTTCCTTCTAACTATTAGATATAAATTCAAACCTGCTACGTAGGGACCTTGGTTAAGTAGTCTTTCAAAGCCAGGGTTATATGTTTTGGGGGATACCACTGTATTGCTTGATCATTTTGTTGTTCATTTGATGACTGATTCTCTTGAAGAAAAGATTTTTATAACTACAGCACCATGTAATCCAGGTCTAAACTATTATCTAAGCTCTAACATGTTATCTTAGCTAGGCTTTAACTGGCTTCAACGCAACCTGGCATGAACTCTTGTGCCCAGAATTGGCAAGTATTGAGCAATGGCTACACCTGTTTTCATCAAATAAAAAACAAGCTAGGACAACTGATAAAGGCTTTTCTCTGATTCCTAAGTGCTAAAAAGAATTCATGCTATTTACAACCTTTATTTGATTAAAAAAAAAACCTGTGATGCCAAGGATCAAATCATTGTAAGATAAAAAAATATAGAAATGTTCTAGGTTCCTCCCATCTTTTTGTTGTTGTTCATAGACTCCAGACCGATCTGGGTTAAAGAAAACATGCATGCATTGCACTGACTGATGTCAGTACTACCTACCGTCCTTGGTTCAAAAATAGCGAATTCAAGGCTCTGGGGTGTAGTGGCATCAAATATGAGTCATACTCTCCTAGAGCTTATCTTACATAGTAAGGGGAGGGGACTGACGTAAACAAACAAGATCATTTCAGATAGTGTGAGGTACTCGGAGGTCAGTTCAACAGAAGAATGGGGTGGAGAGTGTGTGTGTGTATATGAGGGTGGGGTGAGGAGGACTATGTCATTTTAGGATAAAAGCTGCTTTGAATATGCCACAGCAGTGTGCACTGTCATCACATATACAAGTGTCAGAGTATATCCTAGTGCGGTTCAGTGGGGAGCACAGTGTGCAACACTTGAGTCAAGTGTCTCACAGGCTTTCTAATAAAATCACAGTAGTCATCATCATTATAGTAGTAGTCACGGTAATGCTGATAGTAATAATAATAATAATACAAATGATACTGCTGGTGACTGTGAACTACGTTAGGAGTGCTTTCACATTTGGACCACAAAAGTAATGGTGAGACTTAGAAAAAGTCACTTTTCTGTTGCTGATCAGTTCAAAGAGGCTATTGGAACCAGTGACCTCTCTGGTTTTTTCCACTGTCCTTTTCAAAAGGCAGAGTGTTAAGTTCTCTATGTCCTAATGTGCCATCTCCTTCTTATATTGGGTTTCTTTTCAAGTTGGTTATCCATTATTCATTTCTTCTTCATAAAGATTTCTTCTGATAATCAAGTGTGTGAATCAGTTCTGAGAACTGCTTTCTTTGGCAGAGAGAAGTCCCTTTTCTGGGCAAGTCTTTGAGACTTTGCCAAGGGGCAAACACAGTATTGAAGATGTATAGACATAATGTGGGGTAGAAGTGAGAAAGTTAGTTTCTGGAGTCTGAGAGGCTTCAATTTGAGTCCTGGACCCACCATTAGCCAGGTGTGGGACACTGGACAAATAGCTTGAGCTTTCTGAGATTTTATTTACTCACCTATGAGATGGTGGCAATGGTGGTATCTACCACATTGGGTTTTGATAATTTTATATGGAATAATACATGTAAAATATCTGTAATGTAGTGCACAATAAATGTTACTGCTATTATTATCATTATTTCAGTGTATTTGAAGACCTTTAAGACTGGGTATCTTTTCATGATCAGTTTCTGATGTCAATCAAACCTGAAATAGTTCTAGCTGGGAAGGTCTTTGGGTCTAACCTTCAGTCTGAAGCTTAGTTGCCCTTATTCAGCCCCATAAATAATGGAGGCTCATTCTCTGCTTGATTATTTCCTTCTTTGAGCAGTGCAGTTCCTCCTTCCATTACCAGAGTAGTTTTGATGAGAAGATAGTTTTTGAAAATAGTGGAAATAACTTGGAAAGGGAGAAAGGGTGATTATCTCACCTCCAAAGGAATTATTTGCATTAAAGAAAATGAAGCAATCCAGTAATACTTCTCCAAAGGCTACAGTTTTATCACTAGGTTAATTCTTGAAGAGTATAACATTTTCAAAGTTTGGAGTCTTTGCTCCCCAAAGAACTCCCATGGCAATTTTCTGTCTAAGTTGTGAAATTCTGAGCAAATATTTCTGTTCCCTTTAGATACGTATCTACCTCTTCTGGTGGATAGAAACAGCTGTTTAATGGCTGCCTGGCAGCATTGCTTAGTGGCTGAGAACAGGCGAGGCGATGGTTTCACCCAGTGGAACACCGAAGGGCAATTAGGAAAACAACGCAATTACACAAGTTGGAAATAGGTCAGGATTTGGGACAAGCACCCAGATGCTTGGTGAAAGTAGCTTTGGGATTTGAGTGCCCCTGGAGTGAGAAGTTATTTGGGTTGGTGTGCCTGGGGGTTCTCTTTGTTCTGAGCGCTTAGGCAGAAAGAGAGCAGTTCTGAGTGTGCTCTTCAGGCACAAGCTTGGGTGATGCTGGCTGTCAGTGTGAGTTAGGGACAGAGAGAGATGATATTGGAAGCAGTATGTAAAAGTGGTCATGAGTGTGGGTTGCAGAGTTAGATCTATGTTTGATTTCTGCTCCTCTCCTTCTTAGCTGGGTGACCTAAGCAATATTATTTAACTACTCTTGTCCAGTTTTTTTCATTTTTATATTGAGTATAACAATACATATAGGGTTGTACGGATTAAATAAGATAATGAATATAAGGTGTTTAGCACAGTGTCGTACTTGTGTTTTAGAAGGATAACTCAGCAGATTGAAGAATAGGGATTGAAGGAACCAAGACCAGCAGCAAGAAGACCAACTCTGAGGCTCTTGAAGTTGCCCAGGCACATGTGTCTGTGTTTACCTTTCCCTAAAGCTCCCCAGAATATGGGAGAAAGGAAGGCAGCTTATTTTCCTGGATTATACCTTCACCCTGCTGATGTGCAGAATGTACTTGGTTGTGAGGAGGTGGGGTGAGGGTGGGGTGCACTTTTTTTTTTTTTATCACGTTTGGCAATGTTTCTAGCGATTGCTGAGAGGAACTAAGCTGTGTGTGCTCTCCCAGGAAAGGGATCCTATCTCCTGCTTTGAGGATGCTGGAAACGTGGCCTTTGCATACTTGGGGCACTGTTTCTTGGGTATCAGGAACCACCTCACAGAATTTTTCTAGAAGTGATTGCATTGCTTTCGAAGAGACCCCATTTACCAAGAAGTGACAAGCTGGGGAAAACAGTGCCCATTTACTCTAATGAGACCCAAAGCCAGCAGCATCTACTCTAGAGGGATACAAGTAGGGCAGCTGATCTGACCACGACTGAGTGCACTTGGGAGCACTAGGAAATCAGAATAGCAGACGGTATAGGAATCTGTTGACGCAGAGCTTTCCAACCCAGAGCTTGTCTGATCCCCTTGTCAAAAGGATCAGTCCTGTAGGTTTGTTAGAGATGATCAGAGCTCTTTTTCTTGACCCTGTGGGCATGTTGTTGATCTCCTCTGTTGCTGGCTGTGTGCTTCTGCTGTGGTTGAAGGGAGAAAGAGGGAACAAGTGAATCAGTGTTTGCTCTTCATGCTGAGACGGACTCAGATCTCAGACCTGGGGAACTGGGCACGGGCATGAAGCACATTGGCCCTGAAAATCAGTCCCTAGCTGGTGAGTGACTTGATTATAGAACCTGTTTCATACTGTACTAATTTTTTAATGGCTACATAACAAGTTGCCACATGCTTAGTGCTTAAAACAACACAGATTTATTATCTGCAAGTGTCTGTGGGTCAGGAGTCTAGGCATGGGTTAATTGCTCAGGACCTCACAGAGCTGAAAGCAAGGTCTTGCCTAGCTGTGTTCATCTGGAGGCTCGACTTGGGAGAAGCTTCCTTCCAAATTTGTTCAGGTTGTTGGCAGAATTAATTTTCTTGTAGCCACAGAACTGAGGTTGCTGCTTGATCTCAGCTCCCAGGGGCCACTTGTTATACCCTGCCACTTGCCCTCCTCTCTACACCATGGCAATTGGCCCCTTCATGGCTGATTGCAGGATTTCTCTCTCACTTTGAATTTCTCAGACTGCCTTTAAGGGCTCACCTGATTGGGTCAGGCCCACCCAGGATAACCTCCTTTTGATTAACTCATAGTCAGCTGATCACAGATCTTAATTCTATCTGAAAAAATATCCCTTCTGCCATATAACATAACACAATCATGGAATGATATCCTGTCATGTCACAAGTCCCTCAAGAGGAGGGGACTATACAGGATTTGTACTCCAGGATGTGGGAGTTTGGGGGGTTGCCTTATTATTTTTTTCCTGCCACAACTACCTACCAGCTTTTGTCCACAGGCAGGTCTCCTAAATTTATGGAGAACACTTCCTAATCTGCAAAATGGGTATATTCTCAGGCTGGTCTATCCCTGATCAAGTAGAGTCTCCAGTAATACAGTATCTGTGGTTTGTAAATTAAGTACTGTGCCTTCATGAGAGACTGCTCTCAGAGACCAAGGGGCATTCTGGATGTGATTTTTTTCTAGAGGTCACTATATAAAAGTAATTACTTTTTAAAATGATCAACTTTTTATTGTTGGATATTTAAGTAAGTTATAGTTTTATTTTAATTAATGGGTCAAAGGGACAGTTTTAAGCTTTATTTGTTTTTGGTAGAGGTTGCAAAATTAGGGTCTAAGAAATGGTGACCATTTCTAAGTGTTGACAATTTACCTTATATAAGAGAAAGGTCCAGGGCTCTGGGATCTGTGTTTATCCAAGGGTAAGAGAGAGTGCCTTCTCAGAATGGGATGAGGCAGGATGTAGGATTTGAGATCGACCATTAAAACTACTCTCCAAAGACCCAGCATCTCAGTTCTTACTTAGTTAAGCCTTAGTGGCTTCTAATTACTTTTACCTTTGTTTTCCCCTTATTATTGGTTAGATGTTATTTTTAAATAGTGCAATCACTTAATTAGTTCTGAAAATATCTAGGGCCAAGTTTTCAGAGAGTGATTTCCCTGTTTGCAGGTGTCACAATCACTGTAGTGTCTAGAACATGGTTTTCTTTTTTTCTTTTACTTGAAGTATAGGTGATGTACAATATTATGTAAGTTGTCATTATGTAAAATATGATGATTCACAATTTTTAAAGTTTATTTTCCATTTATAGTTATTATAAAATATTTGCTATGTTCCCTGTGTTGTACAATATATCCTTGTAGCTTATTTTATACTTTTTTGTACCTTTTAATCCCTATCCCTGTATTGCCCCTCTCCCCACCGGTAACCACTAGTGTGTTCTCTATGTCTGAATCTGTTTTTTTTTTTTTTTTTTAATTCACTAGTTTGTTGTATTTTTTAGATCCCACATATAAATGATATAGTATTTGTCTTTGTCTGACTTACTTCACTTAGCATAATGCTCTCCAAGTCCATCCATGTTGCTGCAAATGGCAAAATTTCATTCTTTTCTATGGCTAAGTAGCATTACAAATGTTTATATATAGACTACATCTTCTTTATCCGTTCATCTGTTGATGGACACTTAAGTTCCTTCCAGATCTTGGCAGTTGTAATCATGCTGCTATGAACATTGGGGTTCATGTGTCTTTTTGAATTAGTATTTTTTTTCAGATATATACCCAGGAGTGGAATTGCTGGGTCATATGGCAATTCTGTTTTTAGTTTTTTTGAGAAACTTTCATACTGTTTTCCACAGTGGCTGCACCAGTTTAAATTCCCACAAACAAGTGTACGAGGGTTCCTTTTTCTCTGCATTCTCACCAACATTTATTATTTGTGTTCTTTTTGATGATAGCTGTTCTGATAAGTGTGAGGTAATAGCTCATTGTGGTTTTGATTTGCATTTGCCTGATGACTGGCGATGCTGAGCATCTCTTCTTTTGCCTGTCGGCCATCTGCATTTTCTCTTTGGAAAAATGTCTGTTCAGGTCTGCTGCTTATTTTTTAATCAGGTTGTTTGTTTTTTTTGTGCAGAATTGTATGAGCTGTTTATGTATGTTAGATATTAATCCCTTATCACTCATATCATTTGTAAATATGTTCTTCCATATAGGAAGTTGTCTTTTTGTCATTGGTTTCCTTTTCTTTGCAAAAGTTTTTAAGTTTCATTAGGTCCCATTTACTTTTGGTTTTATTTCCTTTGTTTTAGGAGACATCCAAAAATATTGTTACGATTTATGTCAAATAGTGTTCTGCCTATGTTTTCCTCTAGGAGTTTTATGATATTGGGTCTTACATTTAGGTCTTTAATCCATTTTGAGTTTATTTCTGTATTTGGTGTTAGAGAATGTTCTAATTGAATGCTTTTACATCTAGTTTTCCCAGCACTACTTATTGAAAAGATGGTCTTTTCTCTGTTTTATATTCTTGCCTCCTTTGTTGTAGATTAATTGACTGTATATAAGTGCGTGGGTTTGTTTCTGGGCTCTTTATTCTATTCCGCTGATCTATGTGTCTTTTTTTTTTAATTGAAGTATAATTGATTTACAATGTTGTGTTAGTTTCTGGTGTATAGCAAATGGATTCACTTATATATAAAAAACTAAAAATTTATATAAGAGTATGTGTGTGTGTGTGTGTGTGTGTGTGTGTGTATGTATATATAAAACCTTCATACTGTTTTCCTTAGTGGCTGCACCAACTTATATTCCCACGAACAGTGTAGAAGGATTCCCTTTTCTCCACACCCTCTCCAGCATTTGTTATTTGTAGTTTTTAATATGGCCATTCTGACTGGTGTGAGGTGATACTTCATTTTTTGATTGGGTTGTTTGTTTTTTTGTTAGAGTTGTATGAACTGTTTGTATATTTTGGAAATTAAGCCCTTGTCTGTTGCATCTTTTGCAAATATCTTCTTACATTCCCTAGGTTGTGAGTCTGTTTTTGTGCCAGTACCATATTGTTTTGATGACTGTAGCCTGATAGTATAGTCTGAAATCGGGGAGTGTGATTCTTCCAGCTCTGTTCTTTCTCAAGTTTGTTTGGCTCTTTGGGGTCTTTTGTGTTTCCATACAAACTTTAAAATTATCTTTGTTCTGTGAAAAATGCCATTGGTATTTTGATAGAGGTTGCACTGAATCTGTAAATTGTAGGTCATTGTTTTCTATGCTCTGCTTCTTTGTGTATTTTAGAGGATAATTGCTTCTATAATATGTACATTGAGGTGTTAATTTACACATAAAATTAATATGTACACCAAAGGATGCTTTGAGTTTTAGACCTTACATTTTATGTGAACATTTAGAAGAATAGTATTGGTGACAAAGTAGAGTTCTTGAATTTATTATTTATTCATTATTGACAAATATTTACTGAATGCATATTATGTCCCAGGCACTATTTGAGATGCAGAGGATACATCACTGAATAAAACAACCCAAACTTCTCTCCTCATGGTGCTTATATTTCTATAGGGGCAGACAATATATGCCATCAAAGACTGTTGTCTTTAATGTTTTTGAGATATCTTGACATGTTGCTTTTAGTCCACACCCTGTAAGCTTATAAGATAAGGAAGGGAAGTATTTTTATTCCCATTTTGTAAATATACAAAATTGAGGATCAGGTAGGTCGTAGGACTTATCCAAGGTCACATGGTGCATAAAGGGGAGAGTTGCTGGACCTTATACTTGGTTTTCTTGGGAGCAAGGCAGGCACACAACCACATGGATTCTTGGGTTACCCACCAATAACTGATGTGATACAGTGGCTTATTATGTTCTTAAGGTCTTTCAAGCATTTTAATTCCTTGGAAGAAACTTTGTGGTGTAAAATACTCCATAGGTAGCAGGGGGCTTGCAGGGTGTGGTGGGAGAAGTATTGGACTAAGAATCTGGAGAAGTTTTGTAATGGGTGGATAATGGGAAAGGAATAGTTATGCTTTTACACTTGTATGTGGAGTTCCATTTACAAAACACATCCATAGTCACTTCTTTTAATTATCTCCATGATCCTGTGAGATAAGCAGAATTGGTGGCTTATCTCCATTTTTCATACAAGGAAAATTGAATCATAGAGAAGGTAAGTGAGTTGGTCCAGGCTTCATGTTTAATCACTGGCAGAACACATCCTGAGGGAGAGAGAGAAGCCCCAAGAATCTATATTTTCTTTGTATATTTTCTCTTTGAGAATTTGTTGTACTCTAGAATTCTAGTAATCACAGGAATAGTGAGATAATGTGGGAGTGTTATGTATATACCATGTTTATATTGACCTAAAATATTAATATTAAAGTCCCTTTTGCAGTCTGAGGTGAATGTATTTAAGTTACGTAGGCAGTGGTACACCACCCAGACCTTCCCCATGGGCTCAGCATGACTCTTTGGTGAATGGGATCTCTTTTCATTCATCCAGCTCTTTCAGAAAGGTCTGCATGCTGAAACTTACGTAGAGCCTGGCTTCTCTTACATGAACTAACAAACCAAAGAAGGAACAGTTTACTAGGGAAATGGAAGGAAACCTTTACAGGTAACAGATCACTAGGGAAATGGAAGAAAACCTTTGCAGGTAATGGGATGTGTTGGTACAGTCTACTCAGAGCCACCCAAGGCAGAATTGTGAAATGAAGAGTATTGGTCTTGTGAGTTCTTCCTTGCTCATTTATGTATCAACTTAAAGCAAATTAACTTTTGGAATGGGTAAGGTATACACAAAGGCATAGACTGTGAAAGGCACAAAAGAGTAGACTATAAAAAAAACAAAGAAACTTTTTCTGATCCCCTTCCCCAGTCACCTAGCTCCCCTTCCCATAGGCAGTCAGCGCTGTTTCTCCCCAGTTTTGGGATCACCCCCATAGCTCCATTGCCCTCAGGTTGCCCACTGACTTTCCATGAAACCCAGTTGCCTTCAGTGAGAACAACTCATCCATCCACCCGCAAGCATTTTTTGGAACACCTACTGTGCACCTAGTACAATGTTAGAGTCTGGGTATGCTGAGACAAGAGTTACAAGAGTTTGAGTCCTTGACCTCAAAGAGTAGACATTTTCCAGTAATGTCTTGAATCTTTCATCCCTGTTAAAGCTTAAATGCCTTGTACCTCCCTTAATTAGGTCCCTGCTCTCTGCTAGCTAATCTGATAAAATAATTTAGGTTAAGATTTTAATGGCTGATTATGTGCTGTGCTTTCCAGATAATATCTGTAATTAATAGCGGTTTTCAACCCAAAGGGTTTATTTAATGTAAGAATTTTGAAAAGCATGATGAAAGAGCCAGTTTTTAAGAGTGGAGCAAGATGGCCTTACACCCTTTCTTAGAAGGCTGTAGCATGCAGAAGTCATTAACCTCTCTGTTTCCTCATCTGTAAAATGGGATGACAATATTACAGTGATATTCATCCCATGGAGTTTTTTTGTGGATCGTTGAGATGATTGCTGTAAAGAATTTAACCAAGAGCCCAGCTCATGTTAAGTCACCACAGTTGTAGTTGTTATCATTGTGATTAACACGATCACATAGTCTAGATCTGTGTGTCACAGGCCTACCTGTTGAATGGCTCACTCTGCCTCCACGTCCCAAGAGGCACTCGTGCTCCTTGCGTCAGTGGTCAGGACCCAGCACTCCTCATCTACCATTAAGAAGGAAAAAGTAAAAAACAAAAGAACTGACAAAATGTCAAGATGCCCCTTGAAAATAAAAAGGACTTGGATGAACTTGCCTTTAGCCTGGAAGATAGATGTAGACATCACACTAGATTTTGACACCCCTCTCCTCATCAAGTGTAGCCTTTCTGCTCTAGAATCTCCTCTTGACACTCATTTTGAGGACCTCTGGGGCCCGACCGCAGCCCTGTGCTCTCAGAGCTCCTGGGCCAAAGGAACAGGTGTGAGGAGCCATTCTTGAGCTCCACCATCTGTGTGAGCCGCCACGTGGAGTGAAGGCCACCAGAGCCCAGCTGACCTAGTGGTTCTGGCAGATTAGATGCGACAGCACTGATAATACTCCTCTGAGACCAGGAATGAATTCCAGCCAGCAGAGCAAAGCAAGTTTTCAAGCCACCTTCCTTGTTCTTGACTCCATTTTTGATTTTCTCTTGACTTTCTCTGTGTGCCACAACCGGAGCTGGGCCAAAGCATCCCTTAGCTTACATTCTGGGAAGGATTCCCAATCATACTGCAACCCTTGTACTTGGGGGCCGAGGTGAAGGATTATACTGCTTTTTAATAGCCCTTTAATTGAGAAGCCAGATCATGACTTAAATTATGATTCTCCTGTCTTCCATTTTATGCTCATAAAATGCTCAGTTAATAACCAGAGATCATAGTTCTTCCTGAAGGAACAGGAGGGGCTGGCTGTGATAACGGGGTTATTCCTCCAAGTTCAGGTGATCATTCAAAATCTCATTAAGAATACATTTCTTGAGAATCCTTCCTATTTCCCGAGAAAGAGTATTTAATAAAACACAATTCTTAATGGGGCAGTGATGGTGGTTATAAGTAGGTTGCGAGGGGGACATGAGAGGATGAATATATGTGTGCTTAATGGAACCTCTACAGGTTGCCTGATTGCCTTGTAAAGATAGTATATTTTGAGCAATTAGACATTTCTGTATGAACTACAGTGTGTAAATGGCTTACAAGTCATGTGTGTAAAATGTTCCCAAAAATTCTTCAAGAGGAAGACACCACCTCCTCAGCATCAGGCCTGATAGGATGGCTTCATTGTACCACAGGTACACAGAATTTGGATCAGTAATAAACATTAGATTATACTGCTTTTTATTTTGTCATTTGTTCTTCTAGGACCATTTAAAAAAAATTAGGGATTTAATAATAAATACTAAGGCTCTGAGGTGGAAGCAGGCTCATATAAGGGCTGCAAAAAAAAAAAAAAAAAAAAGAAAGAAAAAAGAAAAAGCCAGTATGGCCAGAGTGCTATTAGAAGATGAAGCTGGAGAAATAGCCTGGGGCCATGATCACACAGGTCTTGGGTTTCATTCTACATGAGGTGAGAAGCCACTGGTGGAGACTGAGTGGAGGTTGGTTAGAGGCATGATGTGGTATAAATTGCATTTTCAGATGACCATTGCCATTGCCACTTTGAGAAGAGCTTTGGTATTGGGGAGAGGTGGTCAAGGGTTGATAGAGGGAGCTCAGTTACTAGTTTTTCCCGTGGTTCTGCTGAGAGGTGGTGGTGGTTTGGGCCAGGGAGGTGGTGGTGGCAGTCGTGAGAGGTGAGTGGTTCTGCATGTATTTTGAACGCAGAGTTGGGAAGATGAAAAGAAGTCAAGAATTAGGACTTGATAGTCCTTCAAACTTTATAATCCACACGTGGTTTTAATGGTAACTTTATTTAAATGATTCATTTTGAGTAACCAAAGGTTTCCATTTCCTGACAGCTCCAGAGATCTACAGTGTTACTCAGAGTTTTTCCTTTGTGCACTAATTGGTTCACTCTGAAGATTAGCTTAACCAACCAAGAGAATTGCAGTTATGTGCATTAGGTTTTTCTGCACACAGTCAATTCCAATAATTCTGATTAGAGAAACACAGGATGCTGGGGTTTTGTTGGGATTTTTAAAAACATGACTGCTTTTTCCAGACTTGAAGAGAACTAAAAGTTTTATAAAGATGGTATCATATACTGTCTGTGATCTACTGTGACTAGTTTTTAAATTCATTACTTTATATGCATATAGCAGATAATTTATTCATTTTCCTGGCAGTGGTCATCTGAGTTGTTTGTAGATTCTTGCTGTTAGAAACATTGCTGCCATGAATGTCTTTGTATATGCCTCCTGATGCACGCAGGCAAGAGTTTCTGGATGTATATGATTGGCATTATAATTGTTGGGTCATAGAATATATTAAAAAATTCATCTTTAAGAGATAGTATCAAATTATTTTCCAAAAATAGTTGTATCAGTTTATACTGTTGTCAGCAGTTTTTAAGAGATATTTAAGCACTTGTCAACACTTGATATTGTTAATATCGTATTAAAAACCTTTGCTCATCTAGTGAGTATAAAATGCTATTTTTTCATGCATTTCCTATATACTAATAACTTTCAGCGTATGTTTTTAGGACATGGGCTTTCTTCTATGAAATTCCTGTTAATATGCTTTGCCAGTTTTACCATTGCAATGCTTATTTCTAATCATTGATTTATAGGAGCCCTTTAGATACATCACTACTAACTTTTCTTGTTGGTTAACCATGTTGCAAATACTAATTCCCAGTTTGTGGTTTGATTGTTCATGTTTCTTCTGGTATCTTTTGATAGACAGAATTTGTTAAGTTTAATGTAGCCAAATTTATAAATTTATTTTATAATTAGTGCATTTAGTGTATTGATTTTGAAATAATTTTTCACCTAGAGTTTACACATATATTCTGCATTTTCTTCTAGAAGCTTGAAATTTTTGCCTTTTGCATAAGGCCTTTAATTTCATTTGGAATTTATTGTTCTGTATGAAATAAGGAAGGAATATGATTTCATTTTCCTCCCCCCTGGGGAGAACCATTTTATCCCAGTACTATTTATTGAGTACCTTCCTTTCTCTAATGATCCCTAATGTCATCTCTGTAATATATCAGTTTTCTAGAACTGCATGGGTCGGTGTTTTGGCTCTGTGTACTGTTTCGTTGGTTAATTTATTAATCTGTGCCAGTACTACGTTGTTTTAATTACTGTGGCTTTAGTTTCAAAGAGGTCTTGATATCTAGTTGCAGAAGTGATTCTTCTCTTCTGCTCCTCACCAACTGCCCTATTCTTTCTTCAGGGAAGTCTTGTCTGTTCTCAAAGAACTTTATTTTCCATTAAAATTCTATTGAATATATAAATATCTTTGTGGGAAAATGATACTTTTATATTATTTAGTTTTTAAAAATGATGATTTATATATAACCTTGTATTGCTGATATATGGGAATCTAGTAGTTTGTATGCCAGTTTTTTAACATTTTTTTTTGATTTATAATCATTTTACAATGTTGTGTCAAATTCCAGTGTAGAGCACAATTTTTCAGTTATACATGAACATATATATATTCATTGTCACATTTTTTTCTCCGTGGGCTACCATAAGATCTTGTATATATTTCCCGGTGCTATACAGTATAATCTTGTTTATCTATTCTACAATTTTGAAATCCCAGTCTATCCCTTCCCACCCTCTGCCCCCTTGGCAACCACAAGTTTGTATTCTATGTCTATGAGTCTGTTTCTGTTTTGTATTTATGCTTTGTTTGTTTGTTTTAGATTCCACATATGAGCGATCTCATATGGTACTTTTCTTTCTCTTTCTGGCTTACTTCACTTAGGATGACTAATTACTTTTAAAAGATGGTTTAGGATGATTTAGACTTTCAATTTCTTTTTGCATCAGCTCTGGTAAGTTATATTTTTTTCTAGTAATTAGTCTATTTTACTTAAGTTTTCAATTAATGGTTATAAGTTGTCCATAGTAATTACCTGTTCATTTTTATATCTTTGTTTTATAGTCAGCCTTCTTTGTTATTCTTAACATTTATCTTTCTTTTCTTTTCATTGATTTCTGCCCTTGTTTTTATAATCCTCTGTTTTCTTTGGGTCAATTTTGGTGTTACTTTTCATGCCTTCTTAAATTGGACGGATAACATGTTCATTTTCTATTCTTTTCTAATGTGGGGCCGCAAATTTCTCTCCATATGCCAAGTTCACTTCGTAATACTGGTTTTGATCTGCTCCTCTTTTGTTATTGTTTAGCTCTAAGTGTATTTTAATTACTATTATTTCTTCTTTGGACCCATGAATTAAACATGTGTTTAAAAATTTCCAAATGTATGGGATTCTTTAGTTTATATTTTTTATTACTGATTTCTAACTTAATTGCATTTTCACTACATTATATGTGATATCCATCCTTTGAAATTTGCTGATTTGCCTTTTTGTTTGCATTAACTACATTTTATATCCTATGCATACTCAAGAAAAATGTATATCCTCTGGTTGTTGAGTATAAGGTTCTATGTACGTCCAAAAATATAAACTTGATAATTGTAGTTTTCAAATACATCTCTATATGTATACATATTATTTTTGTTTACTTGAATATTTAGTAGGTGAGAGAGGTTTATTGAAATTTCCCCTCAGAATACAAATTTACCACTTTCTCTGTGCAGCTCCATCTATTTTCACTGTTGTGTTTTTATGCCATTTTGTTGGGTACATGTAAATTTGGAATTGTGACATATTTCTGGATAATTGAAACTTTTATCATTATGTAGTGACTGTCTCAAACCTTACTGTTCTTTGTTGTCTTTTGGTTGGTATTTTCTCAGTGTGTATCTTGGCATTCTTTTATTTCCAGTCTTCTGTTCTTGTGTAGAGGAGAATCTCTTACAAAACTAGTTGATATTTTCTTAATACAATGTGAATATTTATGTCTTTTGAGTACGTTTAGTGCATTTATATTTATTATAATTCTTGAAATATTTGTAAAAGCTTATTGCTTTCTATCTGCCGTGCTTTTTACATGCTTCTTTCACCGCTGCCGTTAGTTAACTTATTTTTAATATCTTATTGCATTTTTCTCCCTATGCACATTTGGAAGTTAGACCAAATTATTTTACAATCTTTAGTAGCTGCCTTTGAAATGCTGCCGTGCACATTTAACTAAAGAAAATCCAGATACCTTAAACACCCTTTTGAACAACACAAGGAACTCAGAGCACTTTTAATTCTAGTCACCCTTTCCCCAACTTACGATATTTTTGCCCATTATGTTCTTTTATTTAAGCATACGTGTTAAATGTTGGTTGATACTATTATTATTTCATGTGAATATTATTTGTTTTGGTTTACCAACTTTCCAACAATTTCTTTGCTTACTAATCATTGTATTGCAAATCTTCTCCTGGAGAATATAATTTAGAATTTCCTGTAGTGTCAGTAGTTAATGCTAAAGTCTCTTAGTTTTTATCTGAAACTGCTTTTATTTTACTTTCATTCGTTTTCTTAAACAGATTTATGGAGCTATAATTCACTTCACTCACTTTTCATATAATTTATCCACTTAAGGTATACAAGTAAATGATTTTCAGTATGTTCACAGAGTTGTGCAACCATCACCATTTTTGATTTTAGATTATTTTTATTACTCCCTTCCAAAAAATTCTGTTCCCATTAGCAGTAATTCCCCAGTTTCTCCCCAGTTTTCCCATCTTAGATAACTACTAATTTATTTCCTGTCTCTATGGACTTCTGGACATTTAACATAAATAGAATAATTAAATATGTAATCTTTTGTGACTGGCTTATTTCAGTCGGCATAATGTTTTCAAGGTTCATCCATATTGTAACGTGCCAGTGGTTCATTTCTTTTTTTTTTTTTTTGCAGGAAGATATTTTACAATATGATATGCCACATTTTACTTATCCATTTATTCGTTGTTGGTCATTTGGGTTGTTTCTACATGTTCATTATCGTGGATAGTGCTATTATGAATATTTGTGTATGAATTTTAACATGGATCTAGGTTTTCGAGTCTCCTGGAGTAGAATTGCTCAGTCATTCATATGGTAATGCTGTATTTAACATTTTGAGGTGCCTAGGGAGCTCTATATTCATTTTCATTATTTTCATTCTTTATTTCCCTGAAGCAAGAGACTTTGTATGGCCTTCAGGGCAAAGACTTGAGACCAATTCTTTGTATTACACTTGGTTGCCTCTTGGCTATATAACTTCTGAATGCAAATCATTGAACAAAGTATTGTGGAGAATAAATCATAATGGGCAAAAAACAAAAACAAGCCAAGAAAACAACGGAAAAACCCAAACTGCTTTCAAAGTGACTTCAACATTTTTTTATTCCTACCAGCAATGTATGAGGACTCAAACTTCTCCATATCTTTGATGACACTTGTTCAAAAATTTAAACATTTTTGGTTATAGCCATCCTAGTTGGTACGATGGGTTTTATTTGCATTTCCCTAGTGACTTAATGATGTTGAAAAACTTCTCATGTGCTTACTGGCCATTTGTATCTACTCTTTGGAGAAATACCTATTCAGAATCTTTGCTCGTTTTTTCAGTTGGGTTAAGTTTCTTGTTATTGGGTTGTAGGAATTAAGTATTCGGGTTACAAGTTCCTTATAAGATATATTACTTTCATTCTTGGAAGTTAGTTTTTCTGGGACACAACTCTAGCTTGACAGATATTTTTTTCAAACTACTTTGAAAATGCGACTCCGGTGTTTTTTGGCTTTCATTGTTGCCTTTGAAAAGTCAGATACCAGTCTAATGGTCATTCTTTTGTAAATTACTTACTCTCCTGTGGTTGCTTTTAAAATACGCTCTTTACTTCCAGTGTTACGTTTTGGTATTCATTATGATGCTGCTAGATGTGGGTTTCTTTCTATTTATTCTGTTTAGTATTCAGCTTGTTACCTCTATCTTGGACTGTGGTAATTTGGGGCTGTTATAAATAATGCTACTATGAATGACATGAGTGTCTCTTTAGTGTACTTACATGCACAAGTAGGGGAAGAATAACTTGGCCACAAAGTATGTGTATTTTTAATTTTAATAGAGAACGCCAAATTATTTTTCAAAGGGGTGGAACTGATTTACAGTAGTTTGTAATAATTTCCATTGCTTCTCATTCCACCAGTATTTGGTATTGTCAGACTGTTTAATTTTAGCCAGTCTGGTGGGTCTGTATTGTAACCTCATTGTGGTTTCAATCTGAATTTATCTATTACTAATCGATTTTCATATATTTACAAATTTCCCAGATTAATAATGAGTTTTCTTATGCTTAGTGACTGTTTTCATTTCTTCTTTTGCAAGTTACCATATTGGTATTTTACCTATTAAAAATATTATATTACCTGTTTTTTACTTATTTGTGGGATTTCTTTATATATTATAATTATGATTCCTTTGTCAGTTATGCATGTTGCAAATGTCTTATCCTGTTGTGGGGTTTGCCTTTTGTGTTTTTGGATAAAGTTTTAAATTTGAATGTTTTCAAAGTATCCATTTATTTCTTTTAGGACTAAAGAAAAATTTCCTTAAAGTCTTGACTATATTTACATACATTATTTTATTTTATTTTGAAAAAATTAATATTTTGCCTTTTATATTTAGGTCTACAATCCACCTGGAATTGATTTTTGTATATTGTATGAGGTGAAGATCAAATTAAAACTTTTTTTCCATAAGGGTATTCAGTTGTCTTAATATCATACAGTCAATACTTACTTAGTTATATACATGTATTTATCTTCTTTTCCTCTCTTCACTTTTTTCTGCGTCTCTGATTTTTTTTTTATTTCTGATGATCATTCTTCTGTCTGAGATCACCCTTGAGAGTTTTCTCATTTTGTAGGTCTTCTAGTAGTGAATTTTCAGTTTTCATTTGTCTGACACGTCTTAGCTTGCTTCTGTGTTTAAGTATATACTCAGCTGGTGAAGCATTCTAGGTTGGCAGTCATTTTACCTTCCCACATTGAAGAAATCACTTAAACATTGTTATTGAAAATTAGTTCCCAGTTTAAATGTTACTTCTTTGAAAATATTCATCATTTTTTCCCTTTGTTTCATTATAAGATTTTTTTCCTGTTTTTTGGGGGTCTTACTCTGATATGAATGTATCCTTGTTATTTATTCTATTTAGTTTTCAAAACAAATAGCTTTGTATTGAAGTAAAATTGATTTACAATGTTGTATTAGTTTCTAGTGTACAGCAGAGTAATTCAGTTATACATACCTTTTCTTTTTCAGATTCTGCTCTATTACAGTTTATTACAAGATGTTGAATGTAGTTCCCTGTGCCATACAGTAGGTCCTTGTTGTTGATCCGTTTTATATATAGTACTGTGTTTTTGTTGATCTTCTTAAATGTGTGGCTTGATGTATTTCATCAATTCTGGAAAATCCACAGGCATTATTTCTTCTAATACTGTGTTTGTCAGTTTGTCCTCTCCCTTCCTTTTGGTCCAACTCTATGTATTATCACTGTTTTCTTCATGTCTCTTGCTCTCTTTACATTCTTACATTTTTGGTGCTCTGTGCTGGATTCTAATTGTTTTTCTTCTATGTATCTTTGACTTCACTAGTTGTGGTTTCACCTCTGTCTAATCAGCTTAAACCTGTCCACTGAGTTCTTAATTTCAGCTTTATTTTTTTCAGTTACAGAATTTCCATTTATTTCTTTTTCAGGCTTTTATGGCAGTTTTTTATAGTTTCTGATTTTCTATCAAAATAGGTAACACTTGGCTTTGATTTCCTTGATTGTAATAAACATACTTGGTCTGTCTCTGCTAATTCTATTACCTAAAATCCTGTGGGTCTGTTTGTGTTGTCTGTTATTTTTGCTAGTTCTCTCTTATGCTGTCTTCTATTTACAGCTTGTTTTCCTTTATTGTTTCCTGGAAATTATATTTGAAAATGTATGTGTAGAAATAATTTACATTCTAGGATGACATTACCTCTTGTCCATTGCAGATTTTTTTTTTCATCTTCCTCACTGTTAGTAGGATTCATTCCTTTCAGGTCCTGGAACAAAGTAAAGGAGCTTTTACTAAGATCACCATCCGTGGTGTGTACTGAGCTTTGACTTTGTCTCTCCAGCTCTGTGAAATTACCTAAAGCAGATGCTTATGGTATCTTACCCTTATCTTGTTGGGTCTTACTTACCATTATGTTTTACGTACCAGCCTGACTTCCAGCTGCCAGCATCTGCATCTCTTTGCCTGGGGGGTTTCTCTAGTAGCCATATATAGGGCAGCAATGCCAGACAAGTAACTCCCTAGGGGTCACACTTTACCAATGACTGATGGGCGTTAGTGTATAAATATCCAACTCTCTTTTCCCTGGGGTGAAATAATTTTTAGTTGCATGGTCGACACTGCTTACAGAGTTCCCCAGTAGGGTTAAACTTCTGTTGCCTAATGTGGGAGCTTATTTAATAGTAACCTTTATTTGTTGCCATTTCTTTCCTAGCTTCCTCACTCTCCCATGTGTGTTTTGTAGGATCACCTCTCAATAGGGTACTTGCACTCAGCTGCCTCAGAGAATGTAGAGTCACTGAGCTCAGGTGCCCCTCAGTCTCTCAAACACCTTGTCTGGATCAGCAAACTCTCCCAGTGTAAAAGTGCATCTGATTCCTGGATTTACTTGTCAGATTCATGCTTTCTATTAGATTTGTTCAGTAATGTATTACTCATTTGTTATCTCATTAATACTGGGTAGAAGCTTTTCATAACCAGTATTTTATTAATTAAAAAAATGCTATCTCCAGTGGAGGGGTTAGTTCAGACGACCTAGCCTCACATTAATAGATGTGGCAGCTTCCACTGTTACCTCTTCAAACTTTTCTTCTGTTTCTTCTTTCATTTTTGGGGGGAGGATTCTCATTAGACATTTCAGACCTCCTCAGTCTACCTTGAATATCCTGTAACCTCTCCTCCATAGATTCCATCTCTTTTTCTCTCTGTGTTGTAATCTGTGAAATTTATTTGTTTAGTTCTGTCTTCTAGTATTTCAGTGCTTCCGTCAGTGTTTCTAATTTGCAGTGACAACCTTCTAAATTTTTATTTCACAGTTGTATTTTTCATTCTTTAAAACACAAGCACCAGATTTTTTTTTAAACGTTCCATTTTTGTTTCTTTAAACATTTCACACATAGTTATTTATAGTATGATTCCAGTTCTGAAGTCCTTGACGGCCTGTTGGTTTGTTTCTTCTGGTGGTTTATTCCCTTGTGTGTTTGTTGATCCTTGATTGTCAATTCAATTTTGATGATCATTAGCCTATGGTAAACTTGGTAGTCTAAATTAAGAGTTTTTTCTCCAATGAGAAATTATTCTTGATTCTGCTAAAAGCCAGAGAGGGCTATTGAACAGGGATCACTTTATTCCCAGTCTAGTATCCTTAACTTTACATGTGAGTCTCAGATTCAGTTTTTCATTCTGTTTTGTTTGTTTGTTTTTTTCTTCCAATTTTAAGATAAAATTGACACACAGCACTGTATAAGTTTAAGATGTACAGCATAATGCTTTGACTTACATACATCATGAAACATACCACAATATGTCTAGTGAGCATCCATCATCTCATATAGATATGAAATTAAAGAAATGGAAAAGTTTTTTTCCTTGTGATGAGAACTCTTAGAATTTATTCTCTTAATAACTTTCATACATAATATACAGCAGTATTAATTATATTTATTATATTGTATGTTTCACCTCTAGTACTTGTCTTATGGCTGGAAGTTTACACATTTTGACTGCCTTCACCCAATTTCCCCTCTCCCCTACCCATACCTCTAGTGGCCACAAATCTGATCTCTTTTTCTGAGTTTGTTTTTGAAGTTTAATTGACCTAAAATACTATGTTAGTTCCTGCTATACAACATCATGATTCAGTGTTTCTATACATTTCAAAATGATCACCACCAGTCTAGTACCACCTGTCACCATACAAAGCTACTACGTATTTATTGGCTATCTTCTCCACACTATACTTTTCATACCCATGACTCATTTATTTTGCTACTGGAGTTCTGTACTTCCTCTTACTCGCCTGTTTCTCTCTTCCCCTGGCTCTCCTATCTGGCAACCACTCGTTTGTTCTTTGTGTCTGTCATTGTTTTCCTGTGTTTGTTCATTTGTTTTCTAGGTTTTGCATATAAGTCAAATCATGCAGTATTTGTCTTTGTGTAACTTATTTTACTTGGCATAATATCCTCTGGACCTCATAATAGGCCCAGCTGTGTTGTCACAAATGACCAAGGTTTCATTCTTTTTTATGGCTGAGTAATACTCTGTTGTGTGTGTGTGTATATATATATATTTGTGTGTGTGTGTGTGTGTGTATATATATATATATATATATATATATATATTCCACTTTTTTATTCATTTATCTATTGGTAGACACTTAGGTTGCTTCTGTATCTTGGCTATTGTAAATAAAACTTCAATGAATATGAGGATGCATGTATTTATTCTAATTACTGTTTTCATTTTCTTCAGATAAACACTCAGGAGTAGAATTGTGGGATTACATGGTATTTCTATTTTTAATTTTTTGAGGAATCTCCATACTGTTTTCCATAGTGGCTACACCAGTTTACATCCCCACCAGGAGTGCATGAAGGTTCTCTTTTTCCACATCTTTGCCAAAATTTGTTATTTGCTGCCTTTTTGATAATAGCTATTCTGACAGGTGTGAAGTGATATCTTAATTGTGGTTTAGATTTGCATTTCCCTCATAGTGATGTTGAGCATTTTTTCATGTGTCTGTTGGCCATCTGTATGTCTTCTTTGGAGGAACGTCCCTTCATCTCTTCGGCCCATTTTAAAACAGGTGGTTTTGTTTTTTTCTTCCCCCCTGTTGAATTGTATGAGGTTTGTTGTTTTGTTCTTTGTTTTTTGTTTTTGTTTTTTTTTGGATATTTTGGGTGTTAACCTCCTATCGGATATGTAGTTTGCAAATACCTTCTCCTATTCATTAGGTGGCCTTTTTGTTTTATAGATAGTTACCTTTACTGTGCAAACGGCTTTTAGTCTGATGTAGTCCTATTTGTTTATTTTTGCTTTGGTTTCCCTTATCTGAAGAGACATAACCAAAAAATATTGCCAAGACCAGTGTCCAAGAATTTACTGCCTATGTTGTCTTCTGGAAGTTTTATGGTTTCAGGTCTTACATTTAAGTCTTTAATCCATTTTGAATTTGTTCTTGTGCATGGTACAGGAAAGTAGTTCACTTTGGTTCTTCTGCGTGTAGCTGTCTGGTTTTTCCAGCACCATTTATCAGATTCAGTTTTTTTTATTTTTAACCTTGCTTCTGGGTCAAAGTTTGTATCACCAGCGCAGCTGTGATATAAATTATTTTCTCAGAGCAACCCATGGTTTTTGGATGTGCTTACTGTTCACTGCTATGGGATCAGCACACTTCCCTCTTATGGAAATGGAGATTTCTTATTTTCTAGAATTATGACAATGCAATAAAAATTGGATTTAACAACAACAAGGTCTAGTTGTTTTGTCATGCAAAGGGCCTTCAGAGCACCTATTGTGACATAGAGGAAGAAGCAGAAACTCTATTAAAAATGTTTAATTCTATTGCATTGAGGCTACATGGTGAAAACAAGATTTATTAGATGAAAATGTTAACTTTGCTAACTATTCTGAAAGCTAAACTTGAGTAAAGATCTATTTTCTTTTGGTTATTTAGACCTTGTGTTTGTAAGAACTTTAAAAATGTCACAGACAACAACATACATTTCTTTGTGAGCCCCCAAACTTGTTCACAACAGAGACATGTTGTGCTGGTGCTGTATGTTGAAACTGATTGCTAGATAAGTAGATTTTGAATTTACTGCACATTAGTAATACCTAGGAGGACTTTTTAAAACACGAATTTCTTAAACCTAAGCCAAATCTGCTCAATCAGATTCTTGGATATTGGGGAACAGGGGAAGTGGAACCCAGGCATCTACATTTTGAATAAGCTACTAAGTTATTCTAATGTACAGTCAGGTTTAGGAACCATTTATCTAGAAAATGTCTGCTTTGCTTTTGCCACCGAGGGATATTTTAAGGTTTCTTTGCTGAAGTTCATTTGTCAGTCCATTCATTTGCTCATTCTTTTTTGCCTCCTATATTTACTGAGCACATATCAAGTGCTATGGGGAACATAAGATTAATAAGACATCTTCAAGGATTTTATAGTCTATATAGTAGAATTTGGCATGCACTGGAATATCCTGTATATTTGCAATATCGTAAGCAAAAGACAGAGTGCAGTGATGAGAAGGGAGTGACCCTGGAAATTTCTCCAGTATTCATTAGGCCCATTGGCCAAGATATGAAGTTGAGACCTTCATGGATACCAAAAGCCTAAAGAGAGGAAAATCAAAAGAAACATAGAAAAATGGAGTCTTCTGAGGCCTTGGGGTCAGTTGAGCAGAGATTTAATGAACAGAACAAAAGAATTTTCTTTCTGCTGATTTAACCAGATGTTTGAATTCCCTGGAATTTTAAGGGTATAAACAGTATTTTCTATCTTCCTAGACTTTGCTAAATAACTGCTAAAAATGGCTTTCAGCCTTGAATGGCTGTGTGGTAATAGAACCGTCAGGGGTGGAAATATGACTTCCTGCCAATAAATATTTACACTAAGGTTTGGATTTATGGCAGCAACTTAACCATCTCCGTGTTGATGCTCTGATAGTAAGTTAATGACCACCTCAGCTGCACTTTCAGTCCCATAACTATCTCACTTCATCATTAGTTGGAAAGGGTAACAATCTATAGGCTGAATCAAGCTTTGACATGGAGCCGGAAGAGGAAAAGAACAAGGAAGGGGAATTTTGTTGCCTTTGAGATATATGGTTGCAGCTTATTGGCTGTTGTAGACCCGGGGGCGCTAATGACTCTTTCAGCTTTTAGTTTAATGGACACCTTCATTGTACTCTTTCCTACCAGTATCTTGGAGAAAACCCCTCGTTATTTTCTGTCATCACACCCACGCTGTTCTCTTCATGACTCTTATCACAGGGTGTAATGATACATGTATTTTTTTTCTTGTTTACTGTTTATCTCTCTTACTAGAATGTAGCAATTTGAGAGAATAGATTTTGTCTGCTTAGTTCATCCTTGTATCTCCAGAGCCTAGAAACGTCAGGAACATGAAGTGCTTGTTAAGTATTGGCTGAATAAATGAAGTGCTGAAGCAGTGTGGAATACTGAATTAGAGTCTGGTGAAATCAATACAAATTCATACCAAAATTACTCATTCATTTCACTTCATAAGTTACCTCCCTTTACATTTTTTGGGGTGCAAATTAGTACATATATTTTAGTTACTCCCTTTCTTTGTTATAGTGGAGAAGTTATCTCTTAGCTGGCTTCTGATTGTCTCTGCTTGCAATCCATCCTCAACACGGATGCCAGACCAACTTCTCTAGAACAGACTATCCTGTCATGCCGCTACTCAAGGCAGTCAGCAGCATCATCAACAGACTGTTTAGACACTACTATAAAATATTCATTAGAATGCTTCCTCCACTGTCATTTCAGCTTTCTTCTCCAACCTTACCCCTTATTCTCCCTTGATGAAAAGTCCACTTGACTCACAGTTGCAAACCTCTCTTGTCCCACCACCCCTCGCTTCCTTCAAACACATCATGAAGATTTCCACTTGATCTTATGGTTCCTCCTGATTGGAATGACATGTATCTTTCACTCTCTTGAAATCCCATCTATCTAAAAATTCAACTTTTGATGAAGACTTCCCGATCAATCTAGCCCATAAGATTGTTCTTTCCTCCTTATTACCCAAAGCTCAAATATCCCTTTACTTTCCCTGGTAGCATCCTATGTTCATTATCTGACTTTGATACATAAATTTTCTTGAATATATAATTTACACATGAAAGCAGATTTTTAATCCCCACGTCAGACCCCTCTGTATTCCCCTTGGGTCCTTACTTAGTGCTGTTCATAGGGTGGATACTCAAAAAGTAACTGCTAAATGAATAAATGAGTCAATTAATAAATAAGTCTTTTCTCTAATGTAAAATAAAGAGAACAATTGCATTTACCTTATGGGAAAAATAAATAAGTAAGTAAGTCTTATGAGAAGAGTGTGTTAAAAGAGGGATCTAAATCGGGCCAGTCAGATAACTTTCATCTCCTCTTCTGAGAGTGATTGGTTGATACTGGATTCTTGGGGCACCATGGAGGTGAGAATTCTTGGCTCAGCAAGAAGAATACCGTTTGGGCTTGCATGTCCAGATGAGGCAGAGGAAGTCATAGGTTGCATGCCACAAGTCCACAAGTTCATGTAAAGTGTGTGACATTGCCTTGTTTGTAGGTGAAAATGGTCATATATTGGCTGCTTCATATTGGTCAACCTCATCCTTGCTGATCTTGAATTTTAGATTATTCCAAATTGATTTTTTTTCCTACCATGTGAAAATCTTGGTGACCCCTTCTGTTAGAAGTCATGTCAGTGAAG
The DNA here is from genome assembly GCF_048773025.1 of Camelus bactrianus. Lineage (NCBI taxonomy): Eukaryota > Metazoa > Chordata > Mammalia > Artiodactyla > Camelidae > Camelus > Camelus bactrianus. The sequence continues at coordinate 103,940,748 of NC_133541.1, read as the reverse complement.
TAATTCAGTGTTCATCGATCATCATATAGCTGGCAAATACCCAGGTCAGTTAGGCGGTGTAGCTACCACTACACATGGCTTGATTTTGTTTCTTTTTGGAGGGGGAAGTGTACAGGAGGAAGTAATTAGATTTATTTACTCAATTTAATTGCAATATTGCGTATTGAACCTAGGACCTTATGCTTCTTAAGCTCACACTCTACCACTGAGCCATAGCCTCTTTCCCCTAGACACGGCTTGAAATCTACGCACATGAAAGACTGAGGACTACCCTTTCTTTCTTTTTTTGTTTTTCGTTTTTTGTTTGTTTGTTTCTCAAAGCTATGACTGCCTTTTCTAAGGAGAGTAAGTGAAAATCAGTATTCTAGTACTGAATGATAGTATATTAAAATACGTTCAGTTGCTCACGCATAGGCTAACTTGTTTATTTAATGTTATTTTTAGGAGTCTTTTAAGTTAATAGTATACCACAGATTTTATTAGATCTAGGAGTCTTTGATCAAAATTCAGCTATTTACTTTTTATATCAATATTTGGTCTTGTAGTAATACCAGTTTCTAATTACTTATGTTCAGCAAGGTTAACTCTACTAATGTGCTTATGTTTTCTGCTATGTAGTATTTTTTGACCATATGGAAGCTGTAATTTGCACTGAGTGTTTGCCATCCATCTTCTCAATGGACTACGGAACAGTGACAAATGACTCATGATTGAGGGAAGAAATGTTGGGGCTCAAACTGGAACAAGGCACTAATGAGGAGCTGCTTTGGTTCGAAATATTTTCATTCTGCTTTTCAAGCTAGATATTAGATGTGCAGACACATTTGTAAGTTGTTGAGCACCTTACTCTCTGTTTTGTTTACATCTCCGTTTTGAAAACTTCTCTTAAAGTCAGGACTTTATGTCATGGACTAATTCTGATGTTTAGTTTAGTTCTGACTGTCTAGAGGTCTTTGCTGAGACTCAGTCCGAGGGTTTGTCTGGAGAAAGTGCTTTGCATTTGTTAATTCTGAATAGTTAGTGGCTTACTGTAGGTAGGAAGGCTTGGTTTTAGAGTTTGAACAGGGGGAAAAACAAAAGCTTGGTTTTCGAATGAGGAGAATTGGATTTCTGAGTTAGAAGAACAAAAATCTACCAATATTTCAGTTGAGTTTTGGTCTGGTGGAAACACCCAGAACTGTGATTCTAAGGCTTTCCTTCTAAGATAGATGGCAACTCTAGTTAGTATATCCTTATGCTTACTGTCTGTAAAAGAGAGACAAAATTGTATTACTTTTCCTTTTGTGCACTAATAACCTTCCTTCAGGTAAACTTACCCAAAGAGGGGAGTGCGGGCCATCTAAATAAAGCAAATAAGTAATTCAGACCGGGGGAATTACATTTGTAATCGTTTTGATATTTTCACGTGTGAGTTTTCTTTCTCCTTCCATTTCTTCTTTCCTCGTTGTCTTTTCCTTTCGTTTTTCAGAGCTCAAATGGACTTTTGAATAGAGGGTGAGAGAAGGAGTATTGGAAAAGGCTCATTAACAGCTTCATTTTATCACAATTAATCTTTTAGGACTACTGAATCTTTTAGGCATATCCAGGGTGACGTGAAGGACATATATTGAGAAGGTAGATGTATAAGCATTAGAAAATGGGGGAAAACAAAAAATATATTACGATACAAATTATTAATACTTTTACTATCTTGAAAAAAGAGCACAACTTTGATGCCATTTGTTTTCTAGGGAGGGTGGAGACATTAGATGAATCTGATGTATAAATGATCTGCATTTAGGGGGAAGGCGAGAGTAACTTGTAAAACCTGAAGATCCAAGAAGGGAAGAAGGGTTTGATAATCTGAAGTCTTATTTTTCTGCAAGAGTCTGAGCTCATTAAGGGCCAGGATGTGTCTTACATTATGATAATGGTTTCTAGTCCATTAAGTGAGAACTTCTTGAATTAATGGTTGGGTAGGTGGATCATGGATCTGGCCAGGATAGAGCCCTGCAGCTTCTGCAATTTGATTCATGTTGTCTGTGAGGACTTCTGGCTCTCTGATTTGCTGTTTTGAGCCTACAATCCACATTGACCTCTTCCCTTTGAACACGAAGGCTTAAAAAGACTTTTCTTTCTTGGTGTCATAATCAATGAACCTGTCATAGGAAGGCTGTGCCCAAGGAATAAATGGTACAAAGAGTGACATGGTTGACATGTGATGTCCCACTTACTGACTCTGGTTTTGAACTTACGTGTGTATGACTCTTAAACTTTACTACTTGTTGAACTAATATATGTTCACTGTTTTAGAAAATACAAATAATCAAAACCTCAAATTACTCATAACCTTATCACCTAGAGACAGTAACTCAATACTGTGGTGCATACCCTTATAGATTTTCTTGCTATTCACTTAAATGTATATCTATTTAAATGAACATGTTACAAAATATTTCCTTTTTATACTTTTTTTTTTGAAGTGAGTGAGCACAGTTCTTCAAAGCAAATTGGGATCAGAAAACCAATCAAATGTAAGCCACATTTCTTCAGTAAGAAAAATGTTACTGTTATTATTAACGCATCATAAACTAGATATATACTGACTGACTCTAAATAAAACATAATTCTGCTTATCAGTTGGTACAGATGAAAAAAGATAAACTCATTGTTAGTATGGATATGGGGAATAGGCATATCCATGCTCTATTTGTAGGATTTAACATGGGTACAGTTTTTCTGGAAATTATAATTTATATATTTAACTTTTATTTTGGAAAATTTCAAGCATATACAAAAGTAGAGAGAATGTCATAGTAAATTTGTGTTATCCATCACTCCGGGTTCAGAAATTAGAAGCTCACAACTGTTCTTGTTTCATTTATATCCTTACTAATCAATACTCCCAGTTATTATGAAGCAAATCTTGTATATCTTTTCATTCATAAATATTACAGTATCCAAAAGAAAAGGATAACAATACAATTTATTAAAAAATAAATCACATCATTATCAAATCTAAATATTTTAAGACTAATTTCTTAATATCATTAGTTTGAAGTTTCCCACATTACCTCATTTTGTTTTCTACAATTTAAATCAGGATCCAAGTAACATTGTAATTAGATGATATGTGTCAAGTCTCTCTTAATTGATGAGTTTATCTGCCATCTCTTTTTTTCCATATAAATTTTGGGTTGAGGAAACCAGGTGTTTTTCTAAGATTTCTATGGTCTTTTTGGGGTGTGTGTGTATATATATACACATATTTATTTATTTATTGAGGTGTAGTCAGTTTACAGTGTGTCAGTTTCTGGTGTACAGCATAATGCTTCAGTCATCATGTACATAAACACATTCATTTTCATATCCTTTTTCGACTTGAGTTACTATAAGATATTGATTATAGTTTCCAATTTCCATGTTTTGAATTTTGCTGATTCCAACCCAAGTTATTAACTATTTGATTACTCTGAGATACGGTTTATATGTTAAAGGGAAAATATGTGCTTTCTTCCTAACTTTTTTCTTCCTCTAATTTTTGTTTTTCTTTCTATTTAGTTTTCAGTCTGAATTGGTTTCTTAGCATCCAAAAGTGGCCTATGATTTGCTTTTTTAATCTCATAAATTCATGGATTAAAATTAGTATGTTTAATTTACTGCAGTTATGAATCTAATTGTAGTTATGATTCAGATTACCTCAGCTTGAGCCAATGGTTTCCTGTTAGAACTGGCTTCTGGGATTTTTTGATGTGACCCGTGAAGATTTTCAAAGGTTCCTTGATGATAAGATGTTACAGGCTCATCTTAGAGATTTTCTATCAGATTTCCTATCACAGAGTTGTGTTGAGCCATTTCTCTGAGGAGCTTTGACTCCTTTACATTGGAAATAGTATTTAGGAACCCAGTTTGGGTATTAGGGGTGCTCTTTGCTGCCCAGTTCATCCTCATTTTCTGTAGACAAAGCTAGAAATATGATTTTTTAAAAAAACATAAATCATTAATTATACTGATACTTGTAATATAAGATAAAGACTGTAGGATTTTGACTTTACCTTATCAATCTTCTATCCATGTCCTTTGTCCTGCACTGAACATCTCAGCTCTCAAGAACACCAGCATAGTTACTGCTTTGCTTAATCTTGCAGTACATTCACAATAGTCTCAGAATAAGAATACCAACACTGCTGCCAACAACCTGATTACTAAAATTAAATTCCATTTTCAAATCTTTCCTTTCTTAAGGTATATCCCACTTGGAAGTTATAGTTAGATTACTAGTTTTTATAGGCCACTTGGACTGGTTATTTTCTGTATTGTTAAGCCACAACTCAAAACATAGTTAGCTTAATTTGTTTCACTTTTCTCTTAGAGGCAAAGGAGATGGAGGGAAAGGTTTTGAGTGTCAGAGTAAATGCTCACATGAGCATTAGTAAGGTGAGTCAGTGGCTTAGCCAAATGACTCTGTTGATTATAACCAATACTTTGTAATAACTTTAATTGTGGTGTAATCTATGAAAGTTTTGAATCACTATGTTGTACACTTGAAACAAATATAATATTGTAAATCAACTCTGCCTCAATAAAAAAAAAAAGAAAATAAAGAGCCACCCCCAAACCTCAAATGACTCTGGTAAGGAATGGGTTTTCTGGGAGGGTCCCTCACACAGCAGGCTTTTCTACCATAGAGACTTTGATTTAGTGTGTGATATTTATGATTTTGCTGTAGGAAAAAACTCTCAAGAGCTTTTGAGTAATCAGTGAGGCCTGAGCACTTTTTCAGTTGAAGTGCCTTGAAATCAATGCCACAGTGCTGCCCTGAACATACTAATTTCATTCCAACATTCAAATTATACAGATAATTTCTCTCCACAGTCCACTTCACCTAGAAATTGCTGAATTTTTACTTCCTTTTTTGTTGTATGAAATGGTCTCTTCTTCAGTGGAGGAAAGTATTTGAAATTTTGCTTTATTATTCTCATCACTGTATTTTGATATGGATAATAATTTACAAGCTTTTTTTTTTCCCTAATAGAGCCAGTGTTAGCTGTGATGATATGACCAAATCAATGTGGACCTCAGATTCTTATTTGGATAAGAAGCAAGTTGATCTTTTCAGATTTAAGAATCCTTGCTTTTATAGGCTTGGGCATCTGGTGTTTTCCTATAGTCTTAGGAGAACACTGAACATATTCAATATTCTCATCATTTGTAAAAGTGTCAGTTCTTCCCTAATGTATTCATGGCTTAGTTTAATGTCAGTGTTTTCTTCAGGGTAGAAATATAAAATGGGATATAGGTGAGGTAAGGAATCTCACAAACCGATTCTAAAGATTATCTGGAATAATAAACAAAGGTAATTTTAAAAAGGAATAGAAGAAGAGAATTTGTCCAACAAAACTAAGATTTTTTTTTTTTTAGAGTTGTAATAGTTTAGGAAGACTGGTAGAAATTCAAGTGTAGACGGATTTATTGATGAAATTTCTGAAATTATTTATTTTAATAGATATTTATTGATTATATACCATGTTCTAGGCTCTGAGAATATAGTAGTGACCCAAACAGACAAGGTTCAGTTTTTCTGGAGTTTCTGTATTAGTAAATGAAATAATCAATAAGCAAACACATAAACTAAGCAAATATTAGGTTATGATGAATACTATGAAGAAAGTAAAATAATGCAAAAGAAAAGAGTATATCTGAGTGCCTGAGTGGTGATTTTCATTGGGTGATCAGAAAGGACCCCTTGTGGAAGTGACTTTTGGAAGAGAGACCAGAGTGAGAATAAAGTGTTGAAAATTTTTACTATGAATGGGTATTGAATTTTCTCAAATGCTTTTTCTGCATCTATTGAGATGATTATGAAATTTTTATCCTTTGATTTGTTAATGTGGTATATCATACTGATTGATTTGCAGATATTGAACCATCCTTGCATCCTTGGAATAAATCATGCTTGACCATGATGTATGATCCTTTTAATTTCTGAATTTGGTTTTCCAGTATTTGTTGAGGATTTTGGGGTCTATGTTCATCAGGGATATTGGCCTGTAATTTTCTTTTTCGGTGGTGTCTTTGGTTCTGGTATCAAGGTACTGCTGTTGATGAGCTGTGTATTCTTACTTATATGTGGAACCTGAAAAAATGAAACAAATGAAAAAATATAACAAAACAGATACAGATTCATAGATACAGAGAATAAACAAGTGGTTGCCAGAGTTGGGGGAGGGTGAAGGGATGGGAGAAAAAGGTTGAAGGTGATTAAGAGGTATAAACTACCAGTTATAAAATAAATAAATCACAGGGATATAATTTATGCAGTACAGGGAATAGTCAATAATATTTTAATAACTTTGCATAATCTATAAAAATACTGAATCACTGTTGTACACCTGAGACTAATATAATATTATAGGTCAACTATACTTTAATGGAAAAAAAAAAAAAGAAACCATCTGATAGCCTGTAGGATTGTAGAGCTCTATTAAGTGTGATTCAAAACTCCCTGAGCATATATCCAGAAAAGACAATACATGTACCCCAGTGTTCATAGCAGCACTATTTACAATAGCCAAGACATAGAAGCAACCTAAATGTTCATCGATAGATGAATGAATAAATAAGATGTGGTATATATACACAATGGAATGTTACTCAACCATAAAGAAGAATGAAATACTGCCATTTGCAGCAACATGGATAGATGTAGAGATTATCACACTAAGTGAAGTAAGTCGGAAAGACAAATATCACTTATATGTGGAATCTGAAAAATGGTATCACTTATATGTGGAATCTGAAAAATGATATCACTTATATGTGGACTCTGAAAAATGATACAAATGAACTATTACAAACCAGTAATAGACATAGAAAATTTATGGTTACCAAAGGGGAAAGTGGGAAGGAGGGATAAATTATAAGTATGAGATTAACAGACACACACTATTATATATAAAATAGATAAACAACATGGACCTACTGTATAGCACAGGAAACTATATTCAATATTTTATAATAACCTATAATGGAAAAGAATTTGAAATAGAATATAAATAAATAAGCATATACATATATATATATATAAAACTGAATTACTTTGCTGTACACCTGAAACTAACACAACATTGTAAATCAACTATACTTCAATTAAAAAAATAAGAACAAAAAACCTCCCTCCATAATCCTACTACAAAATTCATATGCAGTATATATGCAAATTTCATATATATTAAAGAATGAACCTTAAACCAGTGAGGAACTGATAGGGCATTCAAAAAGTGGTGTTAGATAAATCTATTATTTGAGCAAAACCCGTTGAATCCTTATATTAAGTTGTATAGCAAAATATATCACAAGTGGATTAAAATTTTTAACGTAAAAAAACATAAAATAGTAGAAGGAAACATAGATAAGTATGTATATGATCTTGGGATGGGAAGGAACCTCATGACACAGAGCACTGAAAGAAATCACAAAGGAAAACATTAGATAAATGTCTGCAATAAATATAGTAATTAATATAAAGCTCATAAAATAAGCCAATTAAACACTAGCATCTCAATAAAAAAGATAGTGAGAGGGGGTGGGGAAGAGAGAAAGAGGGAAGTAGGCAGTTCAGGTAAGAATAAATACAAAGACTCTCTAAATTTATAAAAACATTCATCCTTACTAGAAATAAGATAAATTTTATTGAAAACAGAGTGGGTGATGAGACTTTTACCTGTTACAGTGGCAAAGAATAAATGATCGTATTCAGGGACTTTGGTGGGTTCATCTGTCCATATTCAGCTACTTTTCATGTAAATTGTTTTCTTTTAACCTTTAATCTTTTGGGGAATATGTGTCCAAAATATTAAAATTAAAATTCATCTTGGGTGGAGTGACTTGGCATCTTCTTACTCCCTTTTCAAAAGAGATAGTCAGGGGTGAGGATAAAGTCTTAATGCAAGGACATCTGCCAGAGCATGGTTTAAAAGAAGGAAAAATGGGTGGTAACCTAAGTGCTCAATAGTAAGGGAAGGGCACAACAGTGAGATTATGCCACCATTGAAAATTAGGCTTCTGAAGATATTTAAAAGGTAAGGGGAAATACTCGTGATATAAGGCTAGGCATAATAACAGAGTTCTAAACTGTGCAGTAGATATTTCATGCAACAAAAGGTACCAATTTTGTGTTTATACAGCCTTCCATAGCTCATTTGCTCGCTCTCTCTCTCTCTGGAAGAAAATATAACCAACAGTTGACATGGTAATAAACTGAAGGTAGGATTATAGATGGCTTTTATTTTCTTATTTTCCAAGTGTTTTGCTGTGAGCATATATTACGTTTATAATCACGAGAAACTTACTATCATCTTACAAATAAAAGGCACCCCTTGAAGCACAGGTCTATAGACTTGAACCAGTCCATGTTGGACAGTCGTCACAGGGCTCCACTTCTTCTCCACGCCTGCTCCTGCTGGGGCTGTCCCACAAGGGAGGATGGGAACGAGTCACTATCAGTATTTTTGAGAGAAGCCAGGCAAAGGTTGGGCAGGAAGTGCTTCAGGGGAGCCTGAGGCAGGGCTGGATGTCATGTGATCACCTGCCAAGTCAGTCCATTTTTAACACACGTATACCCTTCACTCTCTGAATCATTTCAATGCCATCTTATTGTATTACTTGAGGTTAATTTGGGGTAATAACCCCTATATAAAGATATGAGTATAAATATAAGAATGATTATCTCTGGTGGATTAGGAGTCTATTAAATCATCCATGCTTTAGTATGATTTAGGACAGAAGCAATCGAATTGAATGTATCTGAGGAAATAGGAATTTTTTTCAAGAAAGAAGAAAGGGTTTTTGGCATCTGGTGTTCTCTCGCGGGCGGGAGCCTGTGGAGTGGTACTGCACAGTAGGGTTTAGGCATCACGAACACTCTGCAGTCCCTTGGGAGCTGGAGAGAAGTTGTGTGTGGAGCAGTGGTTGGGATCTCAGGTTCTAGGTGCAGACAGACCTGGATTTGAGTTCTGGATCAATGACTGAGCCATTTCTGATAGTTACCTCACATCTCTGAGCTTCAGTTTTCTGTATTATATCATGGGAAAAAAAAACACCTACTTCATAGAGTAAGAGAGAGTGAGGGTAAATAGGATATTAAATTCCTGGGACATTGGAATGTTGAATAAATGGTAATGATGGCGATAATGTTACAAGAAATTTTCTACCTCTCTTTCTAAATTTGTAGCTGGTGGTATAGCAGAAACAAAATCTTGCATGTTATGCATTTGCTGTCATATTTCAAAGTATATTACTCAGTGGTACCCCGGTGACCTGAAAAAATTAGTCTATCTTCAGAACTTGTTTTCATGCAGGGAGTAGCTGAGTCATCCCTGGAGAATCTGAGTCAATTATTAGGGAATCAAGGAAATAGAAATGACATTTTACAATTAGGTTGCAACTGAATAAGGAGGACATGACTGGGCTGTTTGTAAAGTTTGCCTGGTGTGCCTTATTAGAATGTAATAAAACCCCATAAGGAATAACTAATAAAGTTGAGTATGAAGTATTACGCTTTTCCAGAGTGGTATAGAAAAGCCAAATTTTACTATTTATGCTCCTATGTAAACATCATTAAGATGAGGTTCTGTATTGCCCCCAAAGATATATTTGAGCATTTCCTGCAAAATTAGAGCTGAATTTTATGACTCTCTTTTCATGAGTATATGCTCTGTCAGCAGAAGTTAACTGAGGGTGCTTGAAGAGAAGGAAAGTCAACTCGACATAAGCCTCTTTCTAATGTTTGCTGGTGTATAAAACATCCCAGCAACCCAGCCACCAGAGCCCAAAGGCTGGAAGAAAACTGCATTGCTCCAGAGAACAACTTACATCTCTGTGTTCTCTAGGCTAGAGAAGAAGTGTTTTCACAAAAACACCACACACCAAATAGGAAACAGTTTTACATCCCTTTCCCAGCTCCATGACATCAGGAAGAGGCCAAGTTTAACCTGCCAATTGTTGAGCTGTTAGCTGGTGATAATGAATGGTGATGTGGCTGGATCTGTGTATTTCCCAGATAGGTGTTCCCTGACTCCATGCTGAGTCTTCATTTTACTGGCCACAATTACCCAATTGTGCATAATGACTCACCAGTTATTCACAGCATTAACCTGCTGGCAGGCCAAATCAAACTCTAGGACTAGTTATCCTTTACAACAACCAATGGCTTCCATTGAGTATTGTGTGTTTGTGTTATATTTCATTCCTTCTCTGTTTCTTTCTCATAGTTTCTTTCCTTGAGATTAGAGACAACAAGGATTGTTGAAAAGGCAGTGGTTCAGAAGCTTATGGCTGCAGTCCTGGCTCTGTAACCATATGTATGTTTGAACTTGAACAAGTTATTTAAGGTCTCTTGCCTTGATATTTCTCGTCAGTAAATCAGATGATTGGGCTTAGTGATGTTTCTCTCACTAAAATGTGGTGAGTCTGACCTATCACATGCTCGATGACGTGGGATATATGGGGACTTGTGAAGAATGGAAGAGAAATATAAGATGGCCTGTGCCCACAGGAAGCTTGTATTCCTCGTGAAGGAAGGAGGGAGTCATTAAATCACAAGATGAGATGGTGTGTGATTAAGATACGTGGTCAGCCAATGAATTGTCAGCGGATGTGAAACTAGGTGTCAGGCACTGAGTTAAGGGCTCTTTCAAGCAACACTATGAATGAATATGGAGTAGTGAGGGAAGGGCAGGTTAAGCTGATCTGCACTGATGGGGGAAGTTTTGTGCAGAAAGCAGGATTTATACAGTTGGAGATTTGGGGGCAAGCAGGCAGGGAACAGTGACAAAGCGCACTCCTGGCAAAGGAGTCAGCAGGAGCAAGGTGAGGACGTAGAGTGAGCGCTGCTGGTTTGCTGCTGTCTACCCTTATGCCTCTGCTTCTGCCCCCGCCTTTTTTTCACCGTGATTTTGCTTATAATCAGTCTGCTTCTGTGGGCAAGACCCCGCCTTTTTTTCACCATGATTTTGCTTATAATCAATCTGCTCCTGTGGGCCAGATCTCATTTTCCCTTCTCTTCTTCCAGTGTTCTATAGAAGGGTAGTCAGGAGTCTGGTACGGTGGACTTGGAATCTCTACCTGAGCATCTCTTTAGGTTCAGACAAGATTCACTGAGTGACCAAAGTGGTGATTCACGGACTCACAACCTTTTATCTGTGATTTTATCCAGGGGAACAGGTTCATACATGGGGTGTACTCTTCTCATGGGTCTACTAGGCCTTCGCGGGGTCCTTGACTCTTGAACTGGCTGGCACTCCACCCCCTTTTTTTCCCACCGAAGAAAATATACTTGAATGGTAGTAAGCAGGGATGACTTTGTTATGAGGACTGCCTTAGTTCACTACAATAAAAAGGTATCCCCTTGAAAACTTGGGTAATAGACCCACTTGTAGTAAAGAGCAGTGATAGATTTCATTTATTGAGTGTTTAGTATGTGCCGGGCATTGTGTGAAACACTTTAGGGAGATGATGTCATTTAAACATCACAGTAGTCCCTGGAGAATGTCATTGTAAGAGAAGTAAGCCAGAATGAGAAAGAAAAATACCATATAAGATCGCTCATATGTGGAATCTAAAAAAAAAAAAAAAAAAAAGAACATAAATACAAAACAGAAACAGACTCATAGACATAGAATACAAACTTGTGGTTGCCAAGGGGGGTGGGGTGGGAAGGGACAGACTGGGAGTTCAAAATTTGTAGACACTGACAGGCATATGCAGAATAGATAAACAAGATTATACTGTATAGCATAGGGAAATATATACAAGATCCTGTGGTAGCTCACAGTGAAAAAAAATGTGATAATGAATGTATGTATGTTCATGTATGACTGAAAAATTGTGCTGTACACTGGAATTCGACACAACATTGTAAAATGACTATAACTCATTAAAAATGTTAAATAAATAAAAGTAAAGGAGATCAAATGTTAAAAAAATAAAAATGAATCAATTTTGACATTGGTGGGACAAAGATGAAAAAGATTGATAATACCTAATTTGAGACATTCTTTCTAGAAGGTGGTTGGAAAGCCCTCCACCATATACTAGATACAAATCTAAATATATGAACATATTAAATATATGTGTACATTCTCCCTTTTGGTTCAGAAATTTATTTCACTTGGGAGAATTTATGTTATCCTAATATGTGCATAAAGATATACATACAAAGATGTTCACTGCATCATGGTTTACAATGCCAGAATTTTGGAAGGATACTAAATGCCCATTAACAAGAGGTTGGTTAATAAAATCATGTTAATAGAATGAATATTATGCAGCTGGTAGCCTTAAAATAATGACGTCTATATAGATGCATGGCTGTGGAAAGAACTCCAAAATTATTATCAAATAAATAAAAGAGAATCAGTCAAAAAAAAATCACAATAACTCCATGCAGCAGGGACAGTTATGCTCACCTTTTCTATGTGCCTGGCTCCATGTCAGGTGTTTTACAAGCATTACCTTATTTAATGCTCACCTGGTGCTGTAAAATGTCTACCGTTGTTACCACCCTTTTATAGACGAGGAGACAGGCTCTGAGAAAGAAAGGGACCTGTAGAAGTATTTCCCTGGCCGTAAGTGATAGTTTTGGGATCCAAACTAAGCTTTGATGATCCCAGAGACTGTGTTCTTTAGCCATAATAAGATGACTGAAAAATCCTATGCAGCATACCTCACAACGAGTCATAGCCCCAAAGGAGGGCTGTCCCTGTGGTTGAGAAACGGTGATGTGCAGGATTGTTTTTTGTGATTTCTTTTAAGTGGCTCTGTATATGCTAATTTGAAACCAGGCAGTTTGGGGAGAGAAGAGATAACTGGTAATGCCAGGGCTCTTGTGCTTGGCTGAGCAGTAGTGTGTGCCGCTTAGAATAATGACTAGAATGATGATGTCTTCCCGGACTATGTAGTGCATGGCTGGCTCTCAATTTATCTTGTGCAGAAACACAGGTAATGCACTCAGGTTTTCTGGGAGTTCTTAGGTTAATGTAAAAATCACAGAAAGATTACTCCCACGTGACCCTCAGGCTCCTCTTTCAGGTTAGGGGCCCTGAACTGCACACACAGAGTAATTAAACAACTTTTGATTAAGCACTTCCATTCTAAATGTTGGGACGTGACGTTCCCATGAATGGAATTAAAGATTCTGACACCTAGTGTGGTATGAACTCGGTGGGATAGGGGAGGAGGAGACATGGCTACTACCAGGTATCCACTGTGAAACCAAGGGGTCATGGAATGGATTTTCGGGGTTTAAAAAAATGCAGGAGGCTTGTTTGACTGCATTAACACTAATCTCTGCTGTGCCTGTGGATGGAGAGGCAATGCCTAAATGTGATGCCAATTTAGGACAAAACTGACCTGCACATCTAAGCCAGGTACCAAACAAACAATAAAATATTTATGTAGGGTCTACAGCGTGTAAGGCCTTATGCTAGGCACTGGGAAAACAGAGGGGAAGAAGACATGAAGAGCATCCTAGCTGCTGTAGGCTTATGGTGTGGCCTGGACAAGTGTGTGATGACACTGACGTTGTATGAAAGTGAGAGGACAGGGTGGTGTGACAGCACATAGTGAGGAGTGGAAGTGGGGGTGGGAAGGTCATCCTCAGGAGAAGGCATCTAAATTCAGAATGAAAATTTCATAGGAGTTGGCTAAGCAAGAGAGAGTTGGGGGTTGTGTACAAAACAGAGGGAAGAGCTCTTTGAAGGCCAGGAGAGACAGAAGTCTTATGGTGGTGGAGGTGGGTGGTAGGAAGAGGGGACGGGAAGGGACAAGAGTTGAAGCAGGAGAGATAGGCAGGGTCCAGACTATAGACGGCTTTGGACTTTGTGTTAAGAATATTGAGATTTTATTTTAAGGGCAATGAGAAGTCATTGAAAGGTTTTAAATGGGCATCTTGTCCAGCAAATTTCAGCTGGTGGTAATGCCAGTAGCTGGCTCCGGTCGTTCAAGTCTAACGTTAATTATCATTGGGTGGATTTCTTGGATCATCTGCCTGCATGACTTTCCTCTATAATTGCAGAACACCCCATGCTTAGCATAGCACCTGGGTTCACAGGATATTTCTGAGTACAGGAGCCTGATTAGTTGAGGTGACTAGAACATGACATAAAGAAGACTGAGGGTTTGTTCACATATGGTCTGGGTGTTGTTAACTCTGTCCTTTGGCCATTGAGTTAGTAGTCTTATAAATGTATTCTCTATTGTAATGAGGAGGGATCAACTCAACTCAGCATGAGATGAAAGGTCGGGGCTGCAGTAGTTGGCCTGAGAAGGTTTGCTTAGGCCTCTGGGCCATGTCTTAGTGAATTGCGTAAAGGTCTTAGTCGTCAAAATTGGGACTCTTAGTCAAGCCGGTCTGACTTGTTGTCTGAGTGTCTTAGATTAATCTACACACGCCAGTGGGCAGTGGAGTGGGCCTCACCCCTGTTTTTTAAATGAACTAGTTTCATGCTAACCTTAAGTTAAGGGCGTGGCTTCTGTTCACTGTGTAACTCTTCTCCTGACAGAATATTTTGTAACTTGGCCTTGTTCCCTGATTGCTTTTGCTTATCTGTAGTCTAGTGTGACATTATCCAAGAATGCAAGGCCTTGCTACTTACACTTAAGACAGCATAAGCCACTGTGACAGGTTCTTGGAGGGCCTCAGTCTTGATCTGAAGGTTTCCCGGGATCTCAGAATGACTCTGAGCCTATCATAAAATGACTCTATAGATTCAATTCTCTGAAAGAATAGGGACAATTATTATTTTGAAAATTGTTCAGTCAACTCGGTCAATTATTAATGATTCACCCAATGCCTGTTCTATACAGAGCTGGCTTCTAGGTGCAACGTAGGCAAAGAGATGAACCCGGTCAGGCTCTGCCCTTAAACACTGGAGGAAGCGAGGGGAGATACCCCCAGAGAGATGACGTGCTGCTGAAATGTGAATGCATTTTCCGTTCCTTTCCGTCACATAGGACCCAACAGCTTCCGAGCGGCAGGTATCGTGCAGCTTGCTCAGCATCCCCTAGGCTCATCTTCTTTCGCATGTGCCTATACGTGAGATTTTAAGAAGTCCTATTTTATTTATTTGGCATCAAAACATGATACGCAGGTGAGTCAGTGATTCACTCCAGCCAGGGCCCATAGACGACTCTGTTTGCTTTCTGTGATTCTAAATGAAGGCAGACCACAGAGTTAAATTATATATTCAATAAACCTGATACTTGACTCCTCTTGTCTTGGCTTGACAGTATCCTTAAACTTCAATGGACCAGAAAATACAATTGCACAATGGCAATAAAATTGATGGATGTAACAATAAGGATTAGCTGAGATAACATAACCAGAACCACATAGCCCCCATGAGTACTACCCCTTTCTTCTCCCAGTTTAACTACTGCCAACCTTCCCCATCCAAACTCATCATTTACGTGGATCATGTACATGGATGTTGGTATTTCCTCCTGCCCCTTGGAAAGTTTCCAAATGACCAATTAGTGAAGACTTTATGCCTGATAATAATCATGTTATCTTCATTTCCTTTGGTTTCTCTAGTGTTTTCATATATTTCATAGCACTCTCAAATGCATTTATGTCAGCTTGATCTTCATACCCCTGTAAGGCTGAACATGTAGTAATTTTCCTGTTTCACAAATGAAAAGACAGAGGCAGAGAGTAATGACATGAGGCTCTCCTGGTCCATACCGCTGGTGAGTGTCAGTACTAGAGCTGGAATCAGGTCTTCCGACTAGCGCCTCTCTACCGTGGTGATGAACAACATGGAACATGACTGGGATAAAGTCCCAGCCCCCATTACCAGGTGCAAACTTAGTCAAAGTTCATAACCCCTCTAAGAACCTTTGGTTTCCTCATTTAAAAGATGGGGTTAATTATAAAATCTACTTCTTAGCACCATTGTGAGGCGCCAGCACAGACATGTGTGCAGTGCTCAGTGCTGTGGCTGTCACACAGTAAGCACTCAGACACAGTTATCGCAAGGGCTAGTTCCTGGTCTGCATCACACATGTGTGGTGCTGTGGTCTGTATTATAGGTGTGAAGTGTTGCAACTTCAGCAAGCAAAAAGAGTAGGGAAACAAAATTACCTTAAAACTGTGTTTGCATTTGACAGCAGGCAACTCTTACTCACCCAAACTGCTTTCCCCAGGAAACAGGACGGTCTGTTTCCTCTTTTCTGCTGATGAAGGTTTTGCTTTAAACATATCTTTCAGCACAGCAGGCTGTGGTAATTCTTCCAAGTTGGCCACATTTACCTTTGACTCCAGTGGAAAAAAGAGAGATAGACCTATTGGAGCATGCTTGGAAAGCTGGCAGCCTAAGACTCGAACTGTACTTGCTTTGTGCTCCCATCATTTGCAGCTCCACTAAGCTGTTACTTAAAAGAGCTTGCACATTTTCTGAGTGAAAGTTGGGATGTTGGGGAGCCTGTGTGCTGTAGAGAAGGGGAGACACTTGTGCTTGCCTGAGTTATTTGCAGGTAGCTGTGGTCCGTATAGACGGGGAGACACTTGATTGTAGCACATGACAAGGTGGGACATGTTGTCAGGATTCTGCTCTCTTTTGATGAGGCTTCTAATAGCAGCAAAGTCAAGTTGTCCAGATTTTGGCTAAGCTGCTTTGGTACCTGGCATGTGTTACACATCCAAACTTGAAATTGCAGAATGTTGGGGCAATTAGTGAGGAAGTTTCCCTGGATGAATGGAGAGGAGGGTCCCTACACTGAGAAGAAAAGTCACCCCTTTTTGATAACTCCAATTTTTTGTTCAGTCTCCTGTAGTTCATTCATTCATTTATGAATTCATTTATTCTTTCACTTACCTAATGTTTGTTGATGATGGGGACACAGTGGGGAGCAAGAAGCAGTGATAATACTTGCCTTTAAGAGACTTATTTTCTAGCATAAAAAGACAGACATTAAAGAAATAATCACGTACATGTATATTTAGTTAAATTCAGAGGTTTGTGAAAAAGAACCCAAATATCCATTAGCTATTGAATGGTGGTGTATCCATACAGTGGAATATTATTTATCAAAAAAAGAATCACAGTGCTGATAATGCTCTAATATGGATGACCCTTGAACGCATGTTGTCAAGTGGAAGGAGTCCGACACAAGGGTCACATACTTCATGATTCCATTCATATGAAATATCCAAAATAAGCAAATCCATTGAGACAGAAGTATATTCGTGGTTGCCTAGGAATAGAGTGGTTGAAGGGGAAGAGGGTGACTGTTAATGAGTATAGAGTTTCTTTTTGGGGGTAATGAAGGTGTTTTGAAACTGAATGTGGTAATGATGGCAGAAGTCTGTGAATATATTAAAAACCATTGAATTGCATACTCTAAATGGATTGATTAGTGGATGAATTATGTCCCAATAAAGCTATTACATAGTCAAGAAGACCTATGAGTGCACATAAGAAAGCAGCCTGATCTATTCTGCAGAGACAGAGGAAGCTGCCTTGAGGAAGTGACGTCTGAGTGGAATTCTTCTGGATGGGTTGGGAATTACTTACGTAAAGGTCTGTCGGGAGGATGGGGGCAGAATGTTCCCAATAGAAGATCTGTGGAATATAGGAGGAGCAGAACAAAGGCCAGGGCAGCAGGAGGGCTTTGAGAGCAAGAAGAGGAGTGGTACAAGATGGGCTGGAGAGATGATCATCGTGACACTTGCTTTGGGCAGACCCTGTTCCAGATGCAGCATTTGTGTCATCTAATGCCATCTTCACCGTGATCCCATGAGTAGGAACAGTTACAGGCAGGGACAGACAATGTTGAGCTTTACATACCATGTTCAAAGTATTTTTTAGAATGCATTTCTATTTATTGTTTTATTATTTTATCAGTAAAGAAGGTACAGGAAAAATACGATAAGACTTTTATTTTAAAGACTCCTCTCTGCTGTTGTGTAGAGAACACTGGAACTAAAATGATTATAAACTTTAAGCCCTGGAAGAGGAGATTATAGTCAGTTCCCTGTACAAACTAGTTTCCTTTGTAATCTGTTATTTTTTTTTATTTTTGAAAAATCAGTGGGTGGACAGCATGGAGAAATGGAACTATTCAGAAAGTGTGTCCCACACAGAATTTAAGAACTCTTTGTCAAATGCATGAACCTTAGCTCTCAGTTCTATCAGTTTTAGATCAGTTAGCTGCCTCCCATGAGACAGAATGTGGAGTCCCTCAGGTGTCTCCCTGTGCATGTCAGGTTGTGGAGAAAAGACTTGTGTCACGTGGCTTTATTGTTCTGGGTTCCAGCAGGTAGTCAAGGGTAAGGGTTCATTCAGGCCATGGGTTCTGGAGCCAGACAGATTCTGACTCTGGAATTATAGACCAGGCGTTTGTCCTGAGCCAAGCCTGATGAGCCAGCAGCTGGAAAGAGCTCATGGCTGGCTAAGAGCATCGCTACGGGATGGTTCTGTAACACATCAGTGCTTGGAGGTCTCAGTTGCCATGCATGAGGTATGTCATAATTCATCACCAGTATAGCATGTTGGTATTAGATGAAGAGTGCTGGGCTTGATGGAGAAGCCTCTCAGTTGAGAACAAAGGTCAGTAAGAGCCCTGCATTCTCGGCTGAGAGAACTGCTGGTTGGTGAGAAGAGCCACATTCTCATCTTGCTGCTGACGGGACCCATCTCAGCAGCACCAGCGCTGCCCCCTCAGAGGGAGACAACAAGGTAGACGGTTACGTGGAGAGGGTGTTAGTTTCCTATTACTATGGTAAAACATAACAGCTTTATGGCTTAAAAACAACATACATGTATCGTGTCACAGTTCTGCAGGTCAGAAATGTGACACGGGTCTCACTGGGCTACAGTGAAGGTGTCAGCAGGGCTGGATTCCTTTCTGGAGGCTCTCAGGGAAGGTCCGTTTCCATTTCTTTTTCTGGCTTCTAGTGGCTGCACCCAGGTCTTGGCTCAAGGCCTGCTTCATACATCTTCAAAGCCGGCAACGTTCGGCTGAGTCCTCTTCATTCTGTGATCTCTGTTTCTTTCTTGTCTGCCTCCCTCTTCCACTATTAAGAAGCCTTGTGATTGCATTGGGCCCACTTGGGTAACACAGACTAATCTCCTTTTTTCAAAAAGTTGGCCAATTAATAACCTTAATTCCATCTGCAATCTTAATTCCCCCTTGCTGTGTAATGTAACAAAGTTTACAGGGATGGTATCTTTGGGGGCCGTTACTCTGCCTACCACAGAGGGAATGAAGAGTTTATGGAAGAGCAATCATATCTACCCACTCTCCTCTTGGAGGCAGAATTTGATGTGGGCCCCTCTGCTCTCCTTCTAAGAAGATTAAAAGTACATGAAACATTCCCTTCTCCAATTATTGGGAGTCTGGTTATTATCTTCTGTTTGAAAGTTGCCAGATATTCAACTAGTAGAATACCCAAGGTGACCGAAATATGGAGAAAGGAGTGGTAGAGAGATGGTAGAATGATGCAGAAAGTGATGTGTGTATGTGGGACAAGTAAAAAGAAGGCAGCCCCTATTCCAAGTATTTGATCTGGAAAAATATGTGAGTCACCATTGGGTTCCATAGAGACCTCAGAAGGTGGCCCAAGGGAGGGTAATTTGTTAGACTTTTTATACATGAACAGCAAGAGGTTAGGAGGGTTATTGATGGAGTAAAGAGATTGAGCTGGGTCTCATGCTAGAGGAATAATTGCAAAGTGTAGCCCACAAGAATTTGAATCCCTTCTACAGTGAGGGGCTGACTTCCAGAGAGCTTCAGAGATGACAGACAACCAGCTTGGGGAAGGGGGAGACTTGCTCAGAACAATAGATGGAAGATAAGGTCTGCTTTATTTAAAAAACCATAGGGTATAGGCTCCAGTAAGGAGGCAGGTGATAAATAGATCACATGCTTCTCCTACAAACTAAACCAGAAGAGCCATGAATGTTTTTTCAGCACTGAGAATGGTAAGAGGGAGTGGGGAAGTTATCTGAAAAAATACAGTCATTTAATGTTTGAATCAATCCAAAGACTTCTCATAGTTAAAATAATTATAATAATAGATAACACTTACATAGCATTCAGATACTATACCCTAAGTGCTTTTTATGTATTAATTTAGTAAATCCTCAAAAAAATCCTACAAGTTAATTTCATTATATCCATTTTATAGATGAGGAATTCAAAGCACAAAGGGAATAAATAATGTACCCACCATCGAACAGACAGAAGTGGTAGAACAGGGATTTGAACCCTGGGAAATGAAGCTGAACTATTAACGTTTTCAAAGGTTACTTTTTTTTTAAACATCAGAGTACATTCATGGATAACTAGCATAAAAATGTTTCCCCCAGTCACTTGAATTCTGTTCATTTTTTTAATTCATTCACTGAACAAGTATTAAGAACCTAGCATGTTTAAGGAACAGCTGGAGCAGAGTAAGCAAGGGAGAGACTCATAGGAAATACAGAGGAAATGGGGCAGATTATGTAATGTCTTGGAGCTTTGATAAAGCTTTTAGCTTACTCTCAATAAGATGGGTGCCTTGGGAAGGTGCTTAGCAGAAGAATGATAGAATTTGACTTTTGTTTCAAAAGAATTTCTCTGGTTTTTGTGTTTAAGATAGCCTGGGGGTAGGGAGGGACCACAGTGTGGAGCATGACCAGTTAGGAAACCTGAAATAGTCCATGAAAGACATGGGCCTGGCTGGACCAGTGGCGGCAGAGGAGAAAATGAGATACGGACAGATTCTGGATATATTTTGAAGGTAGAGCTAATATGATGTATTAGTAGATTGATTCTGAGATCTGCGATGAAAGGATAACGTTACTACTAATTCTAAGAGTAACTTTCAACCTGAAGTCCACCCCATCAGCACCAGAGCCTTCAGTGGTTATTACTTAATTGTCATTATTATAATGCTAGTGAAATGAAGTTTTATGATACTGGAAAAAAATGACTTGAGCAAAATTTTTCGATAAGGGAGATGGCAAAGAGAGAGTGCAACTCAGTGGAAATGGGTTTTGTTAAAACATACCTTTAGGAGTGTGCTCCTCGTATGAACATCGTGTTCATGTGTCAGAGGGGAAACTGCTGAGAGCCTCTGTTCTGGAGGTCTGTTATGTGTTGACATGTGTCCCTAACTCAAAACTCCTGGTAGCTTAGAATGTGACCTTGTTTAGCAATAGGGCCTCTTTAGAGGTCATCAAGTCAAAATGAGGTCATTAGGGTGGGTCCTGATCCAATATGACTGGTGTCCTTTGGGGGGAATTTGGGCCCAGACAAGCACACTGGGAGAAAACCAAGTGGACATGGAGGCAGAGATCTGGGTGGTGATTCTGTAGGCAAAGGAGCACCACAGATGGCCAGTAAACCACCAGAAGCCAGACGAGAGGCGTGGAACAGATGACATCTCATAGCTTTCAGAAGGAATCAACCCTGCCAACACCTTGATCTTGGACTCTGGCGTCCAGAACTGTGAGACAGTAAGCTTCTGTTTAAGCCTCCTCGTCTGTGGTACTTTGTTACAGCAGCTCTAGCAAACTAATACAAGGTCTCTGAATAAAGATGTGCGAAAGTCACAATTGAGCTGTGATGGGGGCTGCCAGTGACTAATAGTGTCGAGACGAATGCTGAGCTGTGTGCTGATGACCAAGTAGACAGTGTCATCACAGCATGTAGCATAGTGTCAGTCAGACAGTAAATCCTCAGGAAACATTTGTTCCCTGATGGAATGTCTAATGTATATAGACACCCAAAGCATTGTAAGTACTCAAGAAATACCACTTTCTTTCTCCTTTGAACAATCAGGTTGAGCACTGAAAACAATTGCGAACTATACTGGGTGTTTGCCATCTTCCAGAGGAAACTAGAATTGGAAGCAGACGTTCCAGTGTCAGCCAGTCAGATCCTATTGTCAGGAGGGCTTTGGTCCTTCTCACACCCTATCACTGTGTCAAGATGCTGTAATCCAGCATAACAGTAGAAGTTTTTAGGAAGCCCGAAGTCAAGCTTCTATCCTCATGGACCATGGTAATGAGAAGAACAGAGAATGTAGAAATGGAAAGTAAAAATCCTAGCAGCATAATTATAGTCCTTTAAAAATGATAATTAAGGGCTGGATCTACCTGGGCTTATGTTTAAAAGTTCAAGTTTAGAATTCCTGCTTTAGTAAAATTAGGCTTTCTTATGACCTCCAATCAAATAGTACATTTTCTTTTTATTAACTCATCTGTAAGAATGAGAGAAACATTTTAGCCACTTTGATTTATTTGCCCTGTGTCTCAGTAATTTTGAACTTAATTTTATTAAATTTCATTGCTTTAGGTACAAACAGATCGTGACAATTTTTCAATCTGCATTTTTTTTTAATCAATCACTGGGTCATAACTGGTAAGGATGTTCCAGATGATGATGTAATTGGTAATCTTTGTAAAATCTTCACAACATTGTTTTTAAGTTTCATGAAGGAAGCATGCAAATGGGACGAGTTCCCAATAGCCATGTTTCTTTATGATTGCCACAATAAAATATGTGCCAATTCCAGGGGCTGAATAAATCTTTGCCCTGAGATGGTGGTGGGGTGGCAGTCACAGTGTGTAACAGCCTGTCCCTGGTTTCCCAGTGACCCGAGGCCTCCTCTTTGAGAGTAATACTGTGCAGGCACGCCGACAATGATTGGCTGCCCATGTCTTTCATAAATAAATGCAGCCAGCTGCAACAAGAGTCTAAGTAGATGAGGCTCCATCATTATTTATGAGACAGGTTGGGAGAAGAAGGCGGCTCTAAGAGTGCAATAACAGCAAATACCATCTTTCCCTCAAGAAAACAGCTGACTAGAGGGAAAATCCTAAAAGAGGAAAGAAGCCAGCATCACATGCTCTTTCATGTTATCATCTTCTTAATTTTATAGATGGTAAATAGTATAAAATCAAGATCATAGTGCAGGCCTTGCAGGTTCCCTTGGAAACAAGTTTATTCATCATGACCATTGGTCGAATTAGTTGATTAGTTTCGAGAAACTTCTTATTACTGACTTCTAGTTATTGAGGATAGGCTTGTAGAACCAAATCTTGAATAATATCTCTTTTTTTTCTTCTTCTTCTTCTTCTTTTTTTTTTTTTTTTTTTTTTTTTTTACCATAATTCCACTGGTAGGGCTAAGAGCTGATATGGGATGGTAATATGATGGTAAGCTTGCAATAGACTGTCCTATCTAGGGGCATGGGGAGAGCGCTGTTTCCTGGCTGTGTGTTCCACGTGGAGGAATCTCCACAGCAGTGTACTTTGCCTCTTCCTCACCCTGTTACTCACTTTTCCCCAGGGGACTGAGTAGTTTGATTGATGAGTTTGGGAGAAGGATCTAAGCATTGATGGCTCAACCCTTCTTCTTTGGCTTAGGAGGGAACTCTGCCAGCTGGAAGAATTCTTTCTGTACTTCCTTGTGTTGTAGGCACTGCAGGTGTGGACCTCCCTGGAGGAAGGCCCATTGATGCTTAGAATTAGCAGTAGCTGTGAGTGGGCAAGTCTGCCTAAATCAGGGAGTCCAAATGTCTTGCAAACTTAGCAGTTTCTCCCCTATCAGGTTTATTGGTCATAAAGCTGATTTTTTTTAATCCCCCTCATCTTTTAAAAAAAATTGATGTATAATTGACTTACAATATTAGTTTCAGATGTACAATGAAGTGATTCAGTATTTTTATACATGGCAAAGTGATCACGGTAAGTCTAGTTCCCGTCTGTCACCTTACAACGTTATTACAGTGTTACTGACTATTCTCTATGCTGTACTTTATATCCCTTTGACTTACTTGTTTTGTAACTGGAAGTTTGTACCCTCTTAATCTCCCACACCATTTCACTCATCCTTGCATTCCTCTCCTTGCTGGCAACCGCTAGTTTGTTCTATGTACCTATGAGTCTGTTCCTGTTTTGTTGTGTGTTCATTTGTTTAGTTCTTTATAGTCCACAAATGAGTGAAATCATATGTTATTTGTCTTTCTCTGACTTACTTCACTTAGTATAATATCCTCTAGGTGCATCTATGTTTTCACAAATGGCAAGATTTCTTTTTTTTTTTAGTGGCTCAGTAATTATCCATTATTTGTATATATTACATCTTTATCCAGTCATCTGTCCATGGACACTTAGGTTGCTTCCATATCTTGGCTATTGTAAATAATGCTGCAATGAACATATAGGGGTGTATATATATTTTTGAATTAGTGTTTTTATTTTCTATGGGTAAATACCTAGAAGTGGAATTGCTGGATAGTATGGTGATTCTATTTTTAAGTTTTTGAGGAAACTGCATACTGTTTTCCATAGTGGCTGTACTTACTGACATTCCTACCAACAGTGTCACGAGGGTTCTTTTTTCTCCACATCCTCACCAACACTTGTCTTTTTGATGACAGTCATTCTGACAAGTGTGAGGTGATATCTCATTGTAATTTTGATTTGCATTTCCCTGATATTAGTAATGTTGAGTATCTTTTGTCTGTTAGCGATTTGTACGTCTTCCTTGGAAAAACGTCTATCCAGATCCCCTGCCCACTTTTTAACTGGGTTGGTTGTTTTCTCTGACATTGAGTTGTGTGAGTTCTTTGTATATTTTGAATATTAACCCCTTTTTTGATGTATCATTTGTATATATCTTCTCCCAGTCAGGCTGCATTTTCATTTTGTTGATAATTTCCTTTAATATGCAAAAGCTTTTGAGTTTGGTGCAGTCCTATTTGTTTATTTTGCTTTTGTTTCCTTGCCTGAGGAGATATATCAAAAAAAAATGACTTATCAGAAAGCATACTACCTATGCTGAATTCTATGAGCTTTATGGTTTCAGTTCTTACATTTAAGTCTTTAATCCATTTTGAGTTAATTTTTGTATGTAGTATGAGAAAGCATCTCAGTTTCATTCTTTTGCATGTAGCTGTCCAGTTTTCCCAACAACATTTATTGAAGAAGCTATCTCTTCCCCATTGTACATTCTTGTCTCTTTTGTCATAGAATGACCATATATGTGTGGGTTTATTTCTGGGCTCTCTATTCTGTTAACACTGACTTATGTGTCTGTTTTTGTGCCAGTACCATACTATTTGGATTACTGTAGCATTGTAGTGTTGTATGAAATTGGGGAACGTGATACCTCCAGTTTTGTTCTTCTTTTGCAAGATTGTTTTGGCTATTGTGTTTCCATACACATTTTAGAATTATTTGTTCAATTTCTGTGAAAAATGACACTGGTATTTTGATAGGAATTGCCTTGAATCTGTAAATTACTTTAGGTATTATGGGCATCTGAACAAGATTAATTTTTCCAATCCATGAGCATGGTATATCTTTTCATTTGTTTGTGTAATCTTCAGTTTCTTTCATCACTGTCTTACAGTTTTCCAAGTACAAGTGTTTTACCTCCCTAGGTATTAGATTTACCTCTAGCTATTTTATTCTTTTTGATCCAGTTGTAAATGGGATTCTTTTCTTAATATCTCTTTTTGATAGTTTGTAGTTAGTAATTAGAAATGCAACAAATTTCTGTATATTAATTTTGTGTCCAACAACTATATTGAATTCATTTATTAGTTCTAATAATTTTTTTTGGTGGGGTCTTTAGGATTTTCTATATGTAGTCTCATCTCATTTTCAAACAGTGCCTGTTTTACTTCTTTTCCAATTTGGATTTCCTTTATTTCTTGTCTGATTGTTGTGGCTAGAATTTCCAATTTTACGTTGAATAAGTGGTGAGAGTGGGCATCCTTGTCTTGTTCCTGATCTTAGAAGGAATGCTTTCAGCTTTCCACTGTTGAGTGTGATGTTAGCTGTGGGCTTCTGGTATATGGCCTTTATTATGTTGAGGTGTATTCACTCTGTACCCATTTTGTTAACAGTTTCTAATCATAAATTCATTTGAATTTTTTGTCAAAAGATTGTTCTGCATCTATTGAGATGATCATATGATTTTTATCTTCCATTTGGTAATATGGTGTATCACATTGATTGATTTGTGGATATTGAAACATCCTTGCATTCCCAGGATAAATCCCACTTGATTATAGTTATATGATCCTTTTAATGTATTGTTGAATTTGTTTTGCTGATATTTTGTTGATAATCTTTGCATCTATGTTCATCAGTGATATTGGCCAGTGATTTTCTTGTCCTTTTTTTAATGTGATGTCTTTGGTTTCAGTATGAGGGTGATGTATTATATTAAGAATTTGGAAGCATTCTTTTTTCTCCAACTCTTTAGGAATAGTTTGAGAAATAAAAGTATTAACTCTTCCTTAAACATTTGATATAACTCACCTGGACTTTTGTTGGGAGTTTTTAAATTACTGATTAAATTTCATTAGTGATAATTGTTCTGTTCATATTTTCTGTTTCTTCTTTATTCAATCTTGGAAAGTTTTATGTTTCTAGGAATTTACCCATTTCTTTTGGGTGTCTATTTTATTGGTGAGGAATTGTTCATTGTAACATCTTATAATCCTGTATATTTCTGTGATGTCAGTTGTAACATCTCCTCTTTCATTTCTGATTTTATTGATTTGGGCCCTCTCCTTTTTTTTTTTTCTTGATGAGTCAGGCCAGAGATTTATGAATTTTGTTTACCATTTCAAAGAAGCAGCTCTTAGTTTTATTGATCTTTTCTATTTTTTTGAGCCTTTACTTCACTTATTTCTACTCTGATCTTTATTATTTTTTCCCTCCTACTAATTTTAGGTTTTGCTTGTTCTACTTTTCCTAGTTCTTTTAAGTGTAAGATTAAATTGTTTATTTGAGATTTTTGTTTGTTTCTTGAGGTGGACTTGTATCGCTATTAACTTGCCTTTTAGAACTGCTTTTGCTGTGTGCCACAGATTGTGGAAAAGTTTTGTTTCATTTTCATTTGTCTCCAGTTATTTTTTGATTTCCTCTTTGATTCCTTCAATGACCCATTGGTTGTTTAGTAGTATATTGTGTAGCCTCTAAATGTCCGTGTTTTACATCGTGTTTTTCTTGTAGTTGATTTCTAGTCTCACACCGTTGTGGTCAGAAAAGATGCTTGATATTATTTCAATATTTTAAAATTTATTCTGGAGAATATTCCATATGCACCTGAAAAGAATGTGTATTCTGCTGCTTTTAGACAGCTCTCTCTATATCTATTTAATCCATCCAGTCTAATGTGACATTTAAGGGCAGAATTTCCTTATTGATTTCTGTCTGGATGGTCTGCCTATTGATGTAAATGGGGTGTTAAAGTCCCATACTATTATTATGTTGTTGTAAATTTCTCCCTTTATGTCTGTTAATATTTGCTTTATGTATTTAGGTGCTCCTAGGTTGGGTGCATAGACATTTGGAAGTGTTAGATCTCGTTGGACTGATTTCTTTATCATTATGTAATGTCTTCTTTGTCTCTTGTAACAGTCATTTTAAAGTCTATTTTGTCTGAGGTAAGTATTGCTACCCTAGTTTTCATTTCCATTTGCATGGAGTAACTTTTGACATCCCTGTACTTTCAGATTTGAAATGAGCCTCTTGCAGGAAGCATATATATGAGTTTTATTTTTGTATACATTCAGCCACTCTGTGTCTTTTGATTGGAGCAGTTAGTCCATTTACATTTAAAGTGATTATTGATAGGTATGTACTTATTACCATTTTGTTAATTGTTTTCTGATAGTTTTTACAGTTTTTTTTTCCTTCTTGTGCTCTCCTCCCTTGTGATTTTATGACTATCTTCAGTGTTATGCTTGGATTGCTCTCTCTCTTTGTATCCAT
This sequence comes from Camelus bactrianus, assembly GCF_048773025.1. Classification (NCBI taxonomy): domain Eukaryota; kingdom Metazoa; phylum Chordata; class Mammalia; order Artiodactyla; family Camelidae; genus Camelus; species Camelus bactrianus. The sequence continues at coordinate 103,912,987 of NC_133541.1, read as the reverse complement.
TATAGATTTTCAGTCTGTGGTTACCATGAAGCTTATATTTAACCTGTATTTTAAGTTGATGGGCTCTTAAGTTTAAACACAACCTAACAATCCTGCATTTCTTATTTCCCCCTATATTTAATGTTTTTGACATCATATTTTATATATTTTTGTTTTCCACATTCCTTAACTACCTATGTGGATATATGTAATTTTACTCCTTATGTCTTTTAACCTTCCTACTAGTTTTGTAAGTGAGTGATTGACTACGTTTATTATATGTTTGCCTTTACAAGTGTAGATTTCCTTCCGTAATTTTCACATTTTTAGTTGTGGTCTTTCCTGCTTAGAGAAGTCTATTTAACATTTCTTGTAAAGCCAGTTTAGTAGTGCTCAACTCTTAGCTTTTCCTAATTTCTAAATCACTTTATCTTTCCTTCAATCTGAATGATAGACCTGCCAGGCAGAGTATTCTTGATTGTAAGTATTTTCCTTTTATTACTTTGAATATATCCTGCCACTCCTTCCTGGCTTGCAAAGTTTCTGCTGAAAAGATAGGTGATGGTCTTGTGGGAGTTCTCTTGTGCATAAGATGTTACTTTTCCCTTGCTGCTTTTAAGATTCTCTCTTTGGTTTCAATTTTTACCATTTTAATTATAATGCTCCTTGATGTGGACATTTTTAGTTTCATTTTACTTGGACTCTTCGTGCATCTTGGATCTGAGTGTCTGTTTTCTTTCCTAGATTAGGGAATTTTTCAGCTTTTACTCCTTCAAATAAGTTCTCTACCCCTTTCTCTCTTTCTTCTCCTTCTGGGAACTAGAATGCAAATATTAGTACATTTGATGTTGTTCCAGAGGTCTCATAAAACAGTCGTCATTAATTTTTTTTCCTTTTTCTGTTCAGCTTGGGTGATTTCCACTATTGATCCTTTCCTCTGTATCATCTAACCTACTGTTGTTTCTTTCTAGTGTGTGTTTTTTTAAGTCCCAGTTATTGTATTATTTATCTCTGCCTAGTTCTTCTTTATATTTTTTTAAACTTTGTTCAGCTTCTCACTATAGTCATCTCTTTTCATTTTCATGCTATATGTATTGCTTCCCAGATGAATAGAATGGCAAAGTGATGTGAGGACAATCACTTTGTGTCTCAGTCTAAGCCCAGTATTAGTTGTTTCTTCTGACAGAGTTAGAAAAGTGGGTGTGTAGCTTACGTGGCAAGAAAGAAGTGATGTATGTACAAATATTTTGTAGTTTGTTGAGCATTGAGAGTATGTCAGTTATGCAATCTTCTCCATCCTATAGTCTCTTGCTTCTTAATTTTCTTTGTTCGGTCCAGGCTTGGTGGGGTTATTGGGGTTATTTTGCAGTTGGTCTCACTATTGCCAGAATATTTTGAAAGCCCGGTGACTTGAGGTATATAGCAGAAGTCTGTTGCTTTTGCTGCCTGGCTTCCATTTACTTTTCTTCTTATAACAGCGTCCTGATTCCCCTAGAGGAATAATCTGTCCCTTTTACTTTGAGCTAAGCTTTAAGTAGCGTTGACTCTGCTCCAGAAATCTAGGGTGGCCATGTGATCATGTCTGGGCTTTCAGAGCATTATATTTCCCTGGACATGGTGACTGTTTCAAGGTTGGATATATGACCTAGTAAGAGCCGATGAAACTCTTAGAAACATGTATTTAGACTTAGCATATAGGAATTACTGTCAGCCCTCTTGCTACCATGAGAAGCCTGCAAATGAAGCATCTGAATGTACAGGGTTGAGAATGACATCATCTGAAATCCTGAGTCCAGGGACAGATATACTCCTGGGTTTTTTTTTTTTTTTTTAAACTCCTGGATTTTTTTAGTTAAGTGACCCAGTAAATTTCTATTTTTGCTTGAACCATTTATTTTTGTCTCTTACAATGAGAAAGGTTCTAACAAGGTCTGGATGAGCTAAAGAGTTGATATATCTGCCAGCAGAACAGCAATGACCACAGATGCCCGTGTTACTGATTTAGCAATTGTCTGCAATACATGAGAGGTTAAGTACACCTTTTATGAAGGCTTAGCTTTTGAGATTTACAATTGAATTGGGCTAAAATATAATATTTAGCTATTTAAGCTGGCAGCAAAGTTACTTGGTCTGATGCAGCAAGCAGTGCCAATGTCAGAATTAATAAAATGGTTCCATGTCAAAACAATAAAGGGCAAATCACCTGGAAGGGCTGTTCAGTCAGGTAGGCCTTATCGCCACTGGCCCATGGAGCACTGAGCCACTTGCTTTCCCTTACTAGACACAGGTTTGGGTGAAACTGAGCTGCCAGCCGATTTAGATTTCAGAAATGGCTTTGGGAAATCACTGCTGTCTTAACAGCAAACATGCTCTTGTAATGATTTTCTAAGAGGTAATGTAAGCGCCAGGAAGCTTTCAGGTTTTGGAAATAAAGAAGATGAAGGCATGTTTGGAAAGGAGCTGTGAGCTCAGATTAGGAAAGGAGAACTTAAAATTTTTTTTTGCTTCCTTCAGTTTGAATATTTATCCAACGCATTCTAAGTACTGGGCACCAGAGTTTAACCGTGATATGTAGAGATGCATCTCCACTCACATGCAATCCAGGAGGGAGACAGACAGTAAATATATAAAAAGTGAATAAAATAATAATATAATAGAGGTAAAAATTTAAAATAGAGTTTTAAGTCAAAGAATTATTGGGAGAGGGATCTGCTTTGTTGGAAGGTGTGGAGTGACACTGAAGCTGTGACCTGAAGGTGAGAAGGCAGCCGTTGTGCAAAGAGTACAGGACAAGTATCCAAGCCAGAGAGAAGAGCACCTGCAAAGGTTGGAGTGGAACAAGGGTCAGGGACGTTCAAGGGCCCGAAAGAAAGGGATGGTGGCTTTGGCATAGTGACAGCGGAGAACACTGAGATGAGGTTGTAAGAGTGCCAGGGGTTTGATCAGTCAGGTGTGTGAAGACTATAGAAAAGAATTTGAATTACATGCTAATAAAATGGAGAGCCATGGATGTTTGTTGATGCCTGAAGGTTTTTGATGCTCTGAGAGCAAATGTGTAATTTTTTGTAAACCAGTGCTTCTATCAAACAACCTTTGCTTATGGGTGACATCTCAACCTTAAATGTCTAATTTTTCCAGAATGAATCTTCAGTGACAAACTAGGGAAAAGTCATTGGACTAAGATTCAAGGTATCTGCGTTTGTGGCTTGATTCTGTTACTAATTACGAAGCATCCTTGAGCAAGTTCTTAGGCCACTTTGGATCTCAATTCGTTATCTGGAAAATTGGAAGATGGGATTGGATGCTGCATTTATCATGACTTTTTATTGAAGGTGTTAGAAACCTAGTCCAAAATGATTTAAGCAGAAAGGTATTTATCTGGACAATGTGAGAGTAGTGGCTTCAGGTATTCTTGGATCTAGGACCTCAGTAGGTCACCAGGATCTGATTCTTCATCTCTTGGCACTGTATTGGCTTCACCCACCAAGAATTCCTTTCTATGGATGGTTCCCAGCAGCACTAGGCTAGCATCATTTGTGGAGCTAGAAATCCTTGTGCAGAAGGACATTTCTTTTCTAAACTGTGTTATCAAAAGTTCCATGATGGCATGCTGACTTGGGCCATGTGCCCGTGGCTGCGCTGTGGCCAAGCCCGGATCGCGTGCCCACCCTGGAGTCAGTCTGAACCACATGAACCTAGAGTAGGGAAGGGATGTTCCCCATGTGAAAATGGAAGATGGAATGGATTCTGGATAGGCAACCAAGACATGTCCATGAATGCTCTTTTTCGCTTTGACAGTTCCATGACTCCTGCAGCAGTGGGTGTCAGTTCTGTACCACCTCTCCTTAGTTGAAATTAGCTGTTGGTTCTACAAAAAACTCCCACTTTGATCTAAGATACCAGGATTGTATGTTTACATAGTGTAAATTATGGTATAATCACCAGTTCTCACCTTTGATTTTTGCTCTGTGTCTCTAAACTCAGCATGCACTTAAGACTATCTCCAGCAATTCTTTTTCATGGGTCATAAAGCTGAGTGAAGGGTTTTGCTTTGGCACAACCATTTACTTTCTGGCTGTGCAGGTATCCAGAGCTGAAATTCGTTGCCTCATTTCTCTTTTTCAGATTGATTTGTTGGTTGAATTGCTGGAAAAAACTATGGTGGCCTTATTGTTCAGCACTCTTCTGGAATTAGTTTTAACAGAACCTGAAGAATGCTTTAAAAATCACAGTATACTCCCTATCATAGTATCTTTTCCCACAAAGAATGTGGCAACAACCCTTGAACATAACTGATCTTTCTCACATCTCCATAATTCCTGTCTCCATTCCCAACTTTGTTCCTGTTATTCCCACCCACTAAAATGTCACATTTCTTTAAGCTCTGGCTTTTCCATGAAATGTTGGCACTTGCTGGTCTGCCTCTGATTTCTATTTAGTACAAATCATCTTCTGCTTCTTGGTTCTGGTTTATTATTATTATTTGAACTGCATGACTTTATTTTTTTAAAAAAGAAACACAATTTCTATACTGTAAAATTCATCAATTCACTGCACAAGGATGACATGCAAATTCATGAAGCGTTCCATATTTAAAAAAAAAAAGTATTCAATTCAGTGGTTTCTAGTGTATTCACAAAGCTGTGCAACCACCACCACAATCTAATTCCAGAATATTTTTTTTTCCTAAAAAAGAAAATCTGTGCTCATTAGAGGCCACTCTGCATTCATCCCTCAGAGATGCATGACTTTTGTCTTTGAAGTTAACTCCTTGAGGGCAGTGGCCAAGACTTTTTTTGTGTGTCTCTCACAGAAGCGCAGTTCTGGGGCCATAGGAAGCATTGATAGAAATTGCTTGAATTGCTATCTCATTATGTTGATCGCTGTTTCAATTCAAGGCAAGAATAAGAGGCCATGTGCCGTGGAGGAAATACCACGCAAAGGTTCTGTTTTAGTTTTTCTTTCAGTTCAGCAGCCAGCTGTGCCCTTGGGTAACTCCCTCCCTGTCTTTAGGCCTAATTTTCCGCCTCTGTAAGTAGGGGAGTGGGGTGAGAATGGGCTGAGTGATTTCTGTGATGCCTTCTGGTTCAAACTGGCATCGGACTCTCTTAATTTTGTGATCCAGATTGACTTGAGACAGAAGACAATTTACTGAATGAAAACAGCAAGGTTTATTTCCATTTTCATTGGTATTTTGCAGGGTATGTAAAATAATAAAGCTCCTCTCTGGGGGCTGTGCCTGGGAATGTAATGTGGTCTGGCTTAGTCATGTGTGGACTCAGTGGAACTAAGGTGGGATGCCCCAGCCTAGGGAAAAATGAGTGTGCTGTTCTTGGTCAAGATCTCAGCCTTAGCCTTAGCTATTTGGGGGAGGGAAGTTTACACCTATTTACATTCAGGAGCTCCTCCTTGTAAATTATGAGCCAAAATACCATATAGAAGTGATGGCACCGAAAGGCAAAACTACACGAATTATGCCCCATACTTTATTCCTAGCTTGGAGGATGAGCATCTTTTAGTTTCTACCTAATGAACATTTGTGGTCATACAATTTCAATCATCCTTCAGCTCATCAAGGGTCTTCTGTCTTCAAGAACATCTTAGGGGAAAAAAGTGAATCAATCCTATTTTTCATGTTTCCCAAATGAGTGGTTCCACGTCATGGAAATGAGGTCGGAATGGTAAACAGACAGCTGTTCTGTGTTTCTCCTTCCAGGGAGATGAAGGTCAAGAACACCTTCCTCTTGCTTAACAGATCCCTCCCAAATGGGTTGTAAACAAGAGTGCAGTGCAGCCCCACCTGCATCGGGAAAGAAAAGAGGTATTTGGAGCAGCCTTTAGAGGTGTTGAACATAGAGATCTTTGATTCTGTTTTCTCATCTCTTTGCGGTGTCTTTCTCTCACGACATGAAGCCATTGATTGAAGGAAGTTAGAATAACTTTTGACATAGCTAACCAAAATAGATAGCAGAGGGACTGGTTGCTAAGCACAGCTCTGCTGGGTTTCCTGGCTGACAGCCTGTATTAGCATGCAGGGCTTTGCAGAGGCGAACACTTACTTGTTGGCGCCTGGTTGTTTGAAGCTGTTTTTTTGCCTCTTGGGTGATAGTGAGTCAGCAGCACCAGTGATACTAAGAAAGAATTACTGAAATTACGAGCCTCCCTAATCAGATATAAGCTTCTTGAGGGTACGACTGGTTCAAACATATACTCAACAAACATTTTTGAGCACCTACTATGTTCTGGGTGTGTGGTGGGTAATAATGAAGCCACAGTTCCTGTTGTCATGGTGACTTAAGCTTAGAGAGAGAGAGAAAGGAAAAAAAAGGGCAAGAGAGAGACAGGTATGATAGGACATTTCTTAGTATATTTGTGTCCTCAAACTTTCTTCTCCTTCCATTCAGTAAAGAGGGTTTTTGGTTTTGTTTTAGCAAGGAGAAGACATTCCATATCGTCTCTTTCCCTTCTCTTTGAGAGATGTTCCACATTGATGGTCTGGTTCTTTGCTGTTGGTAATGAGACTGGGAAAAGGGGAAGAATTAGACGAAAAAAAGGAGAAACAAGAGGACAGGTTGGGGAAGACAAGAGGCACTCACGCAGGACACCCCTGCTCCAGCCAAAGGAGTTTTCCTAAATGTGTGAGGGGAAAGGGACAGTGCAGGAGCCCTGGGATGGGAATGAAGTGGATGCCAGAAGAAAGATTTTCAGATGCATTGTTGTGGATTTTATTTATCATTTACGGTTTTTAGGAAAAAATTTTAATAAGAAAAGATAAAACTCTTCATCATTAAAAATTCAAACAATACCAAAGATGATAAAATGATAGGTAAAAGCTGCCTGTCCCCCACCCCATTCCTCAAGCCATGTCAGTGGCGTTTTCCAGAAGTAACTACCATTAAAAGTAACATACTTGCAGATCATAGACATATACATTTTAATATATGTACACATACACATGCACACACATATAACATCTTTTAAACAAAAGAGACTATATTATGTATTTTTTGATCTTTTTTAAAAAGCTATTTTTATATATAGTGGCTAACATTTGTAAATCTCAAACTCCCAAATTTATTCCCTCCCGCTCCATTTCCCAGTAACCATAAGACTGTTTACTAAGTCTGTGAGTCTGTTTCTGTTGTATTCTTCATGTTTTGCAATCTTCTGCATGTAATGTAACAACATATTTTCAGGTTAATAGGCATGTATCTTTCTCATTTCCTTATTGGCCCCATGGCATTTTATTTAATTGAGATACTCTATTTATAAAACTGTTTCTCTATTGATGAGAATTTATTACAGTATTTTAAAGAACATCTTTTTATGTATGTCTTCCTATGTTTGTGCAAACATTTTTGTAGATTAGAATCTTAGAGACTGGTTTGTTGGATCATAGAGAATGCATTACATTTTTTTCATAGATCTTGCCAAATTGTCCTCCAAAAATGTGTCACGTTACTCTACCAAGGGCTTGAGAATGAATGTTTTTCATGTCCTCATTAGCTCTGTCATTAAAGGCAAGAACTGCAGTGTTGCTCAGGAACATGCCTCCAATTCCTCAAATTCTTCAGTTTTTTAATAAAGATATATGCACATAGTCTTGCAAAGCCAGGTTCTCTGCTTTGTGGAATATCAACTCTTATGGGTATGCTCCAAGACATGTCTTGGATATGGAGGCATTAAAACTTTTGACTCTCAGAAATGTTTCTAAAGGTGCTTGGAGGATTCTGAGTGGCACAAAAGTTGAGTTCACTTTAACTGTCAGCATTTCTCAGGGCAAAATGTATCTATAGAGTTATCAACTTCATTCTACAGTCATCACTGGGGGATTTTTAGTCTTCCCACAGGGGACATTGAACTGATAAGAAGGTTATCCATGCCATATGTGTATCTGTCACATTAGTGGTAATGAACCATTTGGTCCATAGGTATAACAGCAACCAGAACTATAAAGTTCTCTACCCCTCCTTCTTCAGCTGTGACATCGCAGCTCTGCAAAAGCTCATTTTTGATTAATTATTGAGTACTTATGTTAGTTCTGTACTAAGAACTTTGAAATACTTTTTCTTATTTAACCTTTAAACGACTATATGAGCTGGGTGTAAATATTCCTGTTAAAGGCAGAAACCAAGTGTCGGAGTTTAAATAACAGCCATGCAGCTAGACTGTGGCACAACCAGTGTTTGAAACCATATCCATGTGATTCCAAATCCTATATAGTTTTTTTTCCTCTAGTGAGAATATATTTTATGGGTTTTTTTTTGTGTGTATATATATATATATATATATATATATATATATATATATATATATATATATATATATTTGACTGATGTATATTCATTTGACAATGTTATGTCAATTTCTGGTTACAGCACAATTCTTCAGTCATACATACACATAACGTATATTCATTTTCATATTCTTTTTCACCAAAAATTTGTACAAGATATTGAATATAGTTCTCTGTGTTATACAGTATAAACTTGTTGTTTATTTATCTTACATATAGGAGTTAGTATCTGCCAAGCCTGAACTCCCAATTTATCTCTTTCCACCCACTTCACCTCCCTCCCCATAACCATAAGTTTTCTATGTCTGTGAGTCTGTTTCTGTTTTATAAATAAGTTCATTTGTCTTTTTTTTTTTTTAGATTCCACATGTAAGTGATATCATATGGTATTTTTCTTTCTCTTTCTTGCTTCACTTAGAATGACAACTTCCATGTCCATCTGTGTTGCTGCAAATGGCATTATTTTATTCTTTTTTATGGCTGAGTAGTATTCCATTGTATAAATATACCACAGCTTCTTTATCCAGTCGTGTCAGTGGACATTTAGGTTGTTTCCATGTCTTGGCTATTGTCCAAATCCCATATTGTTAACCACGATGACTGACTACTTGTTAAACAATGTGACATTAAATAATGCCTTTTTGATGATCTGTCTGGGGACACCTAATACTATCTGGTAAGATGCTTCCCCCATCTTACTTTGATCCTCACTGATTTATCCTCCTGATCTCATTTTGTGTCTAACACAAGAACAGGCCAGCTTCATGAACAAGCCATTTTGGTCCCTAATGTCATAAAGAAATAGTACACTACCACGGTTCAAATTGTAGAATCAGTCTCCTTTGTTTCAAACTCTGGAGCTGGCACTTACTAATTGTTGACCTCGGGCAAGCTGCTGAGTCCCAGGTAGCTTATTTTGTAAAACTGGTGCAGTAAGTTTGCTGACCTCATTGGATTATTTTGAAATTAAACTGAAATAATAATATAACACATTATATTAGTATAATAAAATAAATTAAAATATATTCAAAGTGTATTTGGCACACACTAAGTATAAATTATGAGATTTGCTGTATGGGCTATTATTACCGAGTTGACTCCCCATGGCTAACAAGTTTTTTATCTTGTTGGACCAGCATCATCACCTCTTGGGGTTCTATCTGACTCCTTGACAACCCACTTCACTCACTTTGTGGTCACTTAGTTATCTATATTTTTATCTGGAATGTTTCTCTCAGATGGAAATCATCCTATATTCCTGCTTTGGCTCCTGACCCAGATTTCTTGTCCCATTTCAAGTCAAATGAATGATTTTGGTCTAGTATCTAACCAATCTCCAGATAGCTCAGGCTCTCTGTTGTCTCAACCTGCCCTGAATCAGTCCCTTTTATAAATACACCTGACTTTTCCGTCTCCTTTTTTTCCCCCATCTGGTCCTCAGCATGGGCAAACCTATGCTTTGTCAATGAAAAATCTGGTTGTCATGCAGTGCTTCTGATTCTTGCTTACCTACTCCAGTCACGCAACCTTTATTCAGGAAATACTTCAGAGAACTCACTATGCAGCAGGCACAGAGTCAGGTATTAGGGAGACAGTGTGAACAACACAGGGAGCCTCGGAGCTTACAGCCTAGAAGATATGGATCAGGTTATCAAATAGTCATGTGGATTTAAAGTCGCAACTGTGATAAATGTTATAAAGGTGAGTGATGTGGTATTATGAGAGTTTATGCTGGGGATATCTGACCTTGTCAGGGAGGTCAGGAAAGTCTTCCCTGAGGGAATGATGCTGAGATGAGTTCCAGAGGATGGATGAGAACTAATTAGGCAAGTGCGGAGAGCAGAGCAATGTGGGCTGAGAGAAGAGCTTTTACAAAGGTGAGAAGGAGCGTGAGAAGTGTTGGTTACTGAAAGAAAGCCAGTGAGGCTCAAACAGAGAGAGCAAAAGAATACAGGGTGCAAGCTGAGGTGATACCGGGTGAGACGCTGTGGGCAATGCGAAGGATTTTGATCTTTATACCGAGTGCAGTGGGAAGCCATTGGATGGTGATGAGCACAGCAGTGGGGTAGTAGGGGTGTGATGAGATTTTCATTGTGTATAGGTCTGGAGAGGACAGAGAGTGGACATGGGTAGAGCCACTAGAAGGTCTCTAAGGCAGGCAGTACTGGTAGCTGTGTCTAGGACAGCAGTTGTAGAGGGAAAGAAATGAATGGTTGGGAGAGATTCTGGAGATGAAATTAGCAATCCTTGGTGGTGGAATATGGTAGATGAAGGAGAGGGATGGCCTTAAGTTTCCTGGCTTGCGTAACTGGCCAGGAGGTGATTCTCTTTACTGCAAGGGGAGAATAATGCAACTGAATACACTGGATTTATTTAATGATAAGTTCTTTGCTCCACATAAGATTCTTACAATCTCTGGGAGTAGAAATCCATTCAAACTAGCTTGAGTAAAAGTTTTTATATAAGGATACAAGGAATCACATGGAAGCAGTGGCAAGAGGCCTGGGGGAAACTGGAAAGTTATCAGGAACTATGACCTCATTCTTTGCCTGTGAAGCCCATTTCTCTCTGCTTCTGTCTGTGAGTCTCCTTTGCTCTCCTCTTTTTCTTGACTGGATAATTCTGCTAGGTTGCATATAGCTCATCATGGCCACAATCCCAAAATCTAATTCTAATTGATCAGCGGTAGCATTCTTCACTAACTGCTTACAGTTTTGTATCCTACTTCGCATATTGAGAGAGAGAAAGAGAGAGAGAGAGAGAAAAAGAGAGAGAGAGAAAGAATAGACAATTAGCTGTCATGTGTGACCCTGATCTAATCAGTAGGGCTGTGTCATAGTTAGTGATGCCCCAAATCCAGGGATTGTGAACAGCGAAAACAATGGTATACAAGTCTAGTAAAACTCCTTCAAGGCAAGAAAAAATGTTAGGTCCTTTGGTATTTTTTGGAGAGAATAGCAAATAATTTGCATCTAGTAGTTGCTCAGCAAAGAATGTCCTTGTTGAGTCATTGAAGATCTTTCAGTATTTTTGAAAAGCTGAGATATATAAGAACCTCCAGTGGAATTTTTTAAAATTCAGAGTTCAAAGTCCACTTTGAGAAGAAACAGATCAATAGGTCTGAAGAGGGTCCCAGGAATATGCATTTCTGAAAAAAAAAAACCCAGCATATCTTTGACACAAGAGATTCATGGACCACTCACACTTTGTTGGACTCGGCTCTGATGTGTTGGTGAATCATGGCCGGAAATCTGTATTGTGAACTCTGGACACTGAACTCCTTTTGGGTCTTGGACCTCTATTTCTCCGTGTATAAAGTGGGCCAAATATTAATTCCTTATATTCAAAAGTGAATTATGAGGTTAATAAGATAACTTTGGAAATGAGCTTTGACCTCTTTCCCAGAGTCATAAATAAGAAAGATGGTGATAATATATATATCTGGATAGCATCTATATTTCTTGAATTACATCCAATTCTTCTTGGCTGTTCACTATTTCCTGACGATGACCCAGGAATGAATAAGACCTCATCAGTGTTTTATTGTCTGCTTTCAGGAACTGGAAATGTAAGTCTTAAATCACTGCTACTTGTCCTGAGTGAAGTTCTTACCTGGGGAGTAGAGGAAAGTTCTTGGGAAGTCAGACAGAGTGCTGTCTGTAACTGCCTGGTTTTTCAAAAATAAGCATTTCTGATTATAAAAGATCCATTCTGAGATGCGCCAGCTAACAAGACAGCCGCATTCCACTCACTGTATTGTTAGAACAGAGTCTGACTCTAAGGTCAGAGAATTTCAAAGTAAGGGAAGACTGGGAGAGCTGCCAAACAGCTCCTTAAAAGAGTGGGCCTCCACCCGGTTCCAGGTCCTCACCCTTCTCCTTGGCCTCAGCCACTGCAGTCTGGCTTCTGCTTCTGTCACCTCCCTGAGACTTCTCTCCCTGGGGTTAAATATGATTCCTCTCCCAAGTGCAGTGGTGCGCTTTGAATCATTGTGTATCTTAAGTGCTTTCTCTCTGTACCTTTTATTTCTGTAGTCTATTCCTTGAAGCCCTTTCCTCTCCTGAGTTTGAAACCTCTACTCTCTTGCACCTCAACTTCTACCACACACTGGTGGGAAGTTACTTCTAAGGCTCCTTGGCTAGCTCTTTGCACTTTCTGATTTAGTGTTTTTCACAGTTTTATCCTTGTTGTTGGTCTGACCCATCATCTCCCTTTCTTTAGCTGTAATATATTCGCGGTTGATTCTCATGTCTCTGCTTCCTGCCTGGACCTACCTCTGTCTTGAACTTGTATTTCCAACAACTCCTGGGATTTTCCATTTGTGGAGCATGTGGCTAGCTGACACTTAGCTGCTCCTAAACATCAGCTTATTGTTTTCTCCAACAAACCTATTGCTCCTTTTCTTATCTTTATTTAATAAAGACACCAGCCTCCACCAGAAACTTTGCAGTCTTCCTTGATACCTTACTTGTGCATTTCTGTCACTTTTCTTCCACCCCTCCTGCTCCTGTCCTGGTTCAGGCCCTCATGCCTTTATCATTTATTGTAAGGATGATTGTAATATCTCAGTTACTTTGCCTTCAATCTCTTCTTGTTCCAAGAGTCACATTAGGGGAGTGGTACCTCCATTAAAAAAATACATAAATAAATAAACCTAATTCCCCCCCCAAAAAACCCCCAAGAGTCACATTAGTCTTCTAAAATATAAATCTTGTCATGTCTACTTAAAATCTTTCATATTTGGTGTACATTAAGCTACACACTATAAAATCCAAATATCTAGCAGAGCTCATAAGAATTTTCACAACCTGGTACCAGTCTGCCTAAGCAGTTATCTTTCTCCTAATAAGACCATATTTTTGAGTAACAGACATTTTACATGTATTGGGGCTTTTAATACTAACAACAAGGATGATCAAGGTACATTATTAGTGTTATTTTATGTTAGGAAAGTGATACGAGAAAAGTTAAGTAATTTGCCCAAGATCACATAATTACCAGAAGGTGGAGAACCAGGGTGGAACTGAACCCTCCTTATAATCACGCTGCAACTCTGTGTTTACTGAAGCCACGCTGAACATTTACATGTGAACACGTCTTTATTTATGCTGTCTCCTCAGCCTGCATTGTCCAACTTCCTTGTCCAAGGTCCCTGGTGTCCTTCGAGGCCTTCCTTAAAAGGCATTGAAGCTTATCAGACTTCTTACATTGTAGTAGAATTGATAACTCCTTCTTTTGAGCTTCCCTAATGTCTTATGTATTTTTCAATGATAATATAAAACCCCTTTGTGTGATATATCAAGATGAGCTTCTTGATATGTCTCTGCTAAATTTAAGGGAACTCTTTGGTGACTCTATGTCTTAGTAATTTTTAGGTCCCCAAAGTCTAGTACATGGTAGATCCTCAGAATATGTCTTCAGAATGTAGTGGGAGGGGTATTTTCATAATCCATTAAATTATTAGTGGGTAATCTAAACATGGCTTCTAATTAAAATAACTTTAGATATTAACGTATAAACATTAAAGCTTCTCAGTAGGCTGCCCAGAGTTTATTTGTGATGTGCTGTGAGCAAGCATTTTCAAGAACATTGATTGAGACTTACCTAGGAAGTAGTTACTTCTGCTTGAAGCACCCAGAGGCCTTGAAACAGTCAACTGTATGATACACTCAACCGTATGATGAGATACGCCCCTGCAGAAAACCCGCCTCAGACAGTAGAGGGTGTTTACCGCCTTGTGTTATAGAAAAGAATAGTGGCAGGATGAGACTTGATTGGATGAGAATGAGATGCACCCTCTTTTTTGGTGTTGCTTCCGTTTTCAGCAAGCTTCTCCTCTTGTGACCCTAAGGCTACATACATCCTTGGTCATTCATACTGGTGGACAGTAATGTGTCTCTTGTCCCAGTAGTCAACAGGATTCAGTCTGTTCAGATCAATTTAGGTCACACCTGTATCTAATAGTTAACCGTAGTTGAGAGATGTGATTATACGGATCAGAGAGTCCTCTGACACACCCCATCCTTAAGTCTGGAGCACTACCAGCTTTTCTCAAGCAAATGGGCTGCAGTAGGAACGGGTGGACACTGTAGCAAAAGCCAGAGTACTGATACCAAGTGGAGGGCAAATGGATGCTGGACAGACAAAAGCAGTAAAATGCCCTCCAAATGACCATTATGATAGTGGCTCAAAAAGATGGTGGGAAACTTGTGATCTGAAGGTGATTGCTGTGTCTTCCACAAAACTCAGAACTGAGTCCTGTTTCTCAAGGAGTAAGGCACACCACCTAATGTATCTCTTTCCTACATTATCTGATACTTGAAAAGGGAGATGTACTGGATATTGTCTGCTCTCTGCCGAGGGATGCTGACCTGCATGGTTTGCATCAGTGAGATCTCCAGATTCAGGATGGGCTTGACCAATGTGGAGACCAGAAGGCAGGAGGAGGGTGCAGTGGAGGTATTTATTCCTCTGGCTCCTTCCCTCCTTGGCTGTGGGTTGACTGTGTCACCACTCCTGCCAAGCAGCCCTCTCTCCATACCTGCTTTCTCTGGATTCTAAACCGTTCTGTGCCTTTCTTGGTCTTCATGCTGTTGTTATTCCTGGGGTTCTGCATTGTTGATTTCTCTAAACTCTGCCTACACTTTTATAAAGATTCTTTTTGTTAAACTTGTGTCGAATTACCCAGTTGGAGTATGCCATCTGTTTTCTGCCAAGACCCTTACTGATACAGTGGGTAATCATCTCTCTTCTAGCATATTTTCAATTACTGCAGTAACACTTTTCCAAAATAGAATGATCATGCTATCAGCCAAAGGTAAATTTTCTTTAATTGGAGGAAAGCTAAGCTTTCCCAGTTAACTTTGATCACTTGTGGTTCAGTCAGAAAGTTAAAGGATTTGCAACTTGAGGACAAAAGAATTGGCCAGGAGGGCATAGAGCTTTTATAACTGTTGTTATGAGGTGCCTCCTTGTAGTTTTTTTTAATTAAACATTTTTAATTTTTTAAATTTAATTTCTTAGAGGGGGAGGTAATTAGGTTTATTTATTTATTTATTTATTAATGGAGTTATGGGGGAATTGAACCCAGGACCTCATGCATGTTCAGCATGCACTCTACCACTGAGCTATTACCCTGCCCACCTTGTAGTTTTGATGTGCATTTGCAGATTGAACAAGATTTCTCTTGACTTTTCTAACTATAAATGATAAATAAAAATGTAAATTTTAGTTTAGCGTTTTTGTGTTTTACATGATTTTAGCAGGAATATTTATTCTCAGTAGTATTAGTACAGTTTTTAACTACTAAGCGAAGAATATTTCAATAGTTGTTTAGTTATGACAGTAGTGTTTACCACTCAAATTACTGATACAAGCTTTCATGTACTTTTCATTAAGTACAACTTAATATATATGGCAACCCCAAGAGCAGATTATTTTAAATCATGTTAATATTCTTTTTAGAAAAAATAGGCATTTTATTTGTTTCATGCTGAGATTCAAGTCTTAGACAATGACTCTAGAACTGAAGACACCAATGGATAAGAATTATTAGCATGGGCCATTTTATTCAGTGCTGACTGGATTCAGTTTTGTCCCTCGGTTTGCCAGTTTCTTATTTCGATATATTTCTGATGTCATTAAAGTTTCTAAGAGTGACTGTGTCATTGTCTTCAAGTTCTTTCTTTAGTGTGAGGAAGTTTGAATATTCGAACACTTGAAAATAACTTCTGAAACAAGATTCTTGGGTCTCGTTTTTTGAGATTCTGATTTCATAGGTCCCGGTAAGTCCCAGACTTCATTTTCCCCCCTACTTTTCTACTTTGCTTATTATCTTGTAGCTACAAAGACACTCCTGTTGCTCCTCAGTCATCAAAGGTGTTCCTGTCTCGACGTCTTTTACCGAAAGCCGTGCAGTTACGTTGATGTCTTTCATCCCAGCTCATACCACAGGGTTCATTTGAATTCTTTCTCCTTTCCCGTGTTTGTGCTTTCCTTCTTCAACAGTGAGAAACTTGGCTTGCATTATCCTGAATGTGTTTGGTTATTTGTTTAATCCCCTCCAATTGTATGCTAACTCCTTATCCCCATTGGTCTGCTGTCCCATTGGGATTCCTTCCTTGTACCATCCCAACTCTGCTGGGTTGCCCTCCCAGTGTCCTCCTGTGGTGGTGGAGTCTTTTGACACATTGGAAGAAGGGAAGGAAGAAAAAAAGGGAGAAGAAGATTTCATCTTTTAAAATGAGATGATAAAAATTATCTGCTTTCAGGATAGGCTTCAGGATTAAGCAATGAAGAGCTTTATACTTTTACTGTAAACTAGTATTCAATGGTTATTGGTACCCTAACGCTTAATATAATATTCATTGAATGGATATATAGACTGAAATTAATAATAAAATATTCCTCAACTTGAGTAGAGCCAAAAGCACTGGTCTGGTATCTATCCCTGAATGTACTGCCAGAATGCTAAGAATTTGAGAAAGTACTTGAGTTTATTCACTTGCTCATTCAAAAAATACAATTTAAACACCTTTTATAGTCCTCTGGAATTATCCTAAGAGCTGAGGATATAAGAATTAATAACATGGACTTGGTCCCTGCTACCATAATGCTTGTGATCTGGCTCAGAAGACAAACGCCTAAAAAGCAATTACAATACAGCAGGGCGACTGCTTTGTTGCAGGTGTAGAGAGAGTTTTGAGAGCACATTATGGGGAATGCTGAACCACACTGAAGGAGTGGTCAGGAAGATGAAGATGTCCTGGAGAACATGACAACCTCTTGATGAGTAGGCATTAGCAAGGTGAGAAGGAGAGGGAAGAGCATTTTGGGCAGATGGAGCAGAATGTGGGAAGGTGAGAGAGAGCAAGTTGTCTTTGAGGAATTATCTGGAATTTGAGGTGGTGGGTGCGAAAACAGTGGGAGGCATGGAAGATGTGGTTGGGGAAGTTACCAGAGGTTGCATAAGCCCGTTATGGGCCTTGGGCATTATTTAGGGCATAATGAAAAATTACTACAGAAGGTAACACGGGAGTGGTGCAGTTAGCCCTTGAGGAGCGTTGCTCTGGCTTCTTGGCTGAGGAGGGGGTACAGGTTAGAGCAGGAGGGAAAGTCTGGAGGCAGAGCAAGAGCTCAGATGCATCCAGTCATGCAGGGGAGAGTTGATGAAGATGGGGATGGATGGAAGTGCGTATCAGTGAGACCTACTGAGAGGTGAACTCAACAGAAACGATGCTCAGGTCTCTGATGTTGGGAAATGGTCTTCCCTGAAATAGGGTGCATGGAAAAATGAGTAGGTTGAGGTTGGTTGGGAGGATGAGGAAGAGTAGATGAGAAGCTTGTTCTCCCAGTTGTAAAATGAGAGTGTTAGACTCTGAACAGTAGAATTCTGTGATCATCTTGTTTGGTTTTTGATGTGATCAGAGAAAGCAACTTGAGAGCTGTGGAGGGATTCTCTAAATGTCTCCCTTTTCCTCTTGCTATTTGGACATCTAACCAATCCTGCCTTTCATTACCAATTAAGCTCAGGGAACAGAAAGTGTTTGTATTGCTTGGTATTTAAATTGAACTGAGAGAAAGGGAGTGGGGAGCTGGCATAAGCTGGTAAATATGTTAGCTTTCATAAGCATGAAGTAACACAGAATTTATCATTCCACGTTTCACAACTTGGGTGATTTTAGATCTTCTGTGGCCAGGCTGACTTTATTGTCCTATAATTCTCAATTCTGTGCTTAGTATTTTCTCTTAGCTTGAGCAACTCTCCCAATTGCTTATGACTTTGCAGTTGCTACAGGGAGTCGTTATACACAGATGGCTTTTAGGAGGGGAGTCAATTTGGTAGGCATTTTCCTTGATTATGATGCTTTCTCTCTGCACTGATTGTTAAAGATTCTTGCATGTCAAATGGTGGAAATGCTTCCAGGGTCTCTAAAAAGGAAGGAATGTTGTGTTTGGCAGATGATCTGTGTGTGACTATCCTCTGATGAAAAGGCTGCCTGGTTCCTTTAATTTATTCAGATAAATTTTTATAAGCAGTGATAAAACCCAAACCAACAGGAGGCACCAAAGGGAAAAAACTGCGCAGAATTTGCACAGAGAGTGGATATTGATTTGAGCATATAATTACATCCACCTTGTTATATGGTTTCATTTTCATCTCCTGCAACCTTGCAAATAAGTACAAAAATCTTAATAGACAGACCGTGTACCCATTTTTTAAAGTTCATTCAGCTCTTCTTCCAGGAGAACCCAGATAGAAAAAGAAATAAATACTTTTTTATTTGAAACCAATTTTATTTCTTTTCTTATACTACTTTTAAATCAACTTTTTTATTGCTCAGTTGATGCAAGTTTATTATAGAGATACCAGAAAATAGAAGCCAATGTTTTTCGCTTATGTTTGTCTCAGTCTGAGGAAAGGCCTGATCTATATGGATGACCTTTGAGGCCAGAGCTGCAGAAGATAAAAAGGGCACTGTTGACTGTCCTGGTTGTTTTACGTTCAGAGATTTTGTTTTGTTTTGTTTTGTTTTGTTTTTGTTTTTTTGATCTATAACAGAAAAGCCATGTCAGTATCTCTGTGTGGACTCTTTTCATGAGGATTAAGAAAACAAAGTTAGGTGATAATGGGTATCTTCTCCATCTTTCTTACCAGCTGCATGAAGTTGACTTTGCTGCCAAATTTTGAGAACCCAAAGCAAAGCAAAGTATGTTATTGTTTGAAGGAATCTTCCACCTGCGGTCTAACATGGATGCTACCAATGACTGAGCATTGGCTGTGTGTCACACATTATGCTACGTATTTCACAGGTATTTTATTTCGTCCTCATGGAAAGGCCATGAGGTAGATACTACTCTTGAACAGAAGTGGAAATTCTGGTCCAGAGAGATACGCTTCTTCCAGATCACAGAGCTTGTCCTCTTCACCATGGGACCAAGTTGTTTCTCCTCTTCCCTCTCATTTGCTTTAATCTTCTCTCCAGCCTGAGTGTGGGTCCATCTCCTCTCAATTAGAATAGGCATTTCTTCAGGTTTCGGTGAAAGCTAGCTGAGATGAAAAGGCGTCTGCTTCCTGAACACCTCAGTGTGGCCATTGGGAGATCCCGAGGTTGGGGGAAAATCATGGTGGCATGGAAGGAGCTAGAACACTCTGTCTCTGCTCTCCCAGAGGCTGAGCCGTACTAGGGATCCATCTGATTTGGAGGAGACCGTTCATTTTGGCTCTCTGGCCAGACCCTGTGATACGCTGTGGTAACAAATCCTGTTACCGTTTGCTCTCCGGGGAAATTGTACTTCAAGTGCACAGGTTTCCACACAACCCTTCTCCATTTCCTTCCTCACACATCTCTGTCTTGGAAGAGGACACATATACCCTTTCATCTCCACATTGCTGTACACAGTGTCCTTCCCCCAAATCTTGTTTAAATCTTGGAGATCATACTCATAAAATCTCACCTATGTTTTAGTTTTGAGTTTTCTCTGATAACTCTTTATTCTTGCATTGGTGAAAGATACTGAGTGTTAAAATCATTGTTTTCAGCCTGTTTTCTGTTTCCCAGTTAATTTCTTAGAGAAATCAATTTGTTTCTTTTGCGCCTATGTTATTTCCTTGCTACCTTGCTATAACGTACACCAATTGTAGAATGCCTTGGAAAGTTGAAAGTATAATGGTAATCATATCATGCACTTATACCACATGCTTTTTATATTTTGTATTTTGTGAACCCCTTTTTAAAAAATCTGAAGGAATGCTATTCCCAATTTATATACAGGGAAGAAGAGGCTGAATGAAATTGTCACACAGATGATCCTTTGTCCCCGTGTCTCCATCCATCTTTGACATTTCCCTTCTTATGGGTACACCTGCTGTGTGGTTTTATGGGTATTTGTCTGGATGCTTTATCTTCCTCCATTTTTATATTTACTTTAAAGCCCATCTGATCAGCTGGCCTTCATTCTCTTTATCTGCAAATCAAGATACTGTCCCTTGCTCTACATATCACTGATAGTTTGCTAATGAAAGAGACCTCAGTTATGGATGTGCTTTGCCACATGAGCCTTAGAGGTGTGAAATGTTAGTATATCGCTTTGTCCTCCTATGCCCTCTATTGTCCTTTAGAATATATAAGGTGATTTTTCTTTTTTTTTCAGTCTCACAGCT
This sequence comes from Camelus bactrianus, assembly GCF_048773025.1. Taxonomy (NCBI): domain Eukaryota; kingdom Metazoa; phylum Chordata; class Mammalia; order Artiodactyla; family Camelidae; genus Camelus; species Camelus bactrianus. The sequence continues at coordinate 103,892,549 of NC_133541.1, read as the reverse complement.
TGCGGGAATCACTTGAGGGAACTGGTTAAACATAGATTCCTGGGCTCTGTCCCCAGAGGTCTGAATCAGTAAGTAGGGTGAGGCCCGGGAGTGTGCATATTTAACAAACATCACACACAGTTCTGGCCCAGGGGATCTGTGGAGCATACATATGTGGGGAAGCACTGCTCCAAGGGGCCTTAGTTCTGTTTCACGGATGAGCAACTTCCCTTTTCTACGCAAATCTGGTGTGTTTTTACTTCTCTGAGCACGAATGACCTTGAATGACTTTTAAGAAACTAGAGAACCACTGAGTGCATGTAATAGAAGTTATTTATCATGACATGAAAGTTTGTTCCCCTCCTCTAAAAACATCCAGTCATCTGGAGAAAGGTGCTTTCTGGGTGGAGAAACTGGGCAAGTGTGGAGTGGCTGCTGAAATTCAGAAGCAGTCTGCTGGAGCGCAAAAGAGCACATTGGACAGGCGGGTTCTAGTCTTGAATCCATTGCTAATGCTGGCTGTGTGGCCTTGGCCAAGGCCCCTTCCATCTCTGTGTTTATTTTCGCATCTGTAGAGTGGGGCTAGATCAGTGTCTGTTAGACTCTGTCACCAACATAGAGCAGAGGTGTGTGTTCAGGTCCTCAGAGAGCTTTGACCACAGCTGAAAGTTGTCCTCTAATGAATAACATTTCTTTGAAGTATTATGTCTTGTCTTGAAAAGTAAGGTTTTTTTGTTTTTTTTTTTAAATTGCCTTCTATTCCATCACATTTGCATCCTTCTTTCAGTGGGAAAGTAATGTTTAAAATTAAATACCATTGAGTAAAACGGAAACCCCCCCATGGATGGCTTCCCTTCCCGTGGCCTCACATCTCAGAGGTTCCATACCTGAGTTTGAGGATAGACTGGATGATCCCAAAGATTCCTTCCCGTTCTCTCATTTTATGACCTAAGAAAGCTCTTTAGGTAAATCTGCCATTTCATGCACTGACCTCTGTCTCCAAATCGGATGTTCTCTGACGTCTAGGGAATAGGCAAGTGTTCTGAAGGAAAAAAATACTCACCTAAAAGGGGACTGTCATTTTGAACTAAACGATCCAGTGCTAAATTTATTGACCTGATTCACAAAGGATTTTGTGATTCTCTCCACTCTCTTTGAGCTCGGTATGAATTCATTGGCCTCAAATTGAACTTGTACTTGCAAATAGTTTTCAGCGTGTGGGTTTGAAGGAAAAAAATCTAACTCGACACGAACACCCAGACTGGAATTTCATGCAACTAAAGTTTGTTGAGGGCACTTTGCCCCCCTCATTAAATGTATTGATCTTTCTATGTCTCAAATCACCTCTCTGTGAACTCGTCGGTCACTAATGATTCCTCTAAATTGGACATGTCTTGACCTCTTTGCTCCTAGAGATGAAGATGATTTGACAAAAATACTAAGTAATTTGAATTGTGTTATTTTCCCTAAGAAGATCTCACTAAGTTTTCAGTATACACCAGTGAACTTGAGATGAACACTGTTTAATCTTATGGGGAGCAGAAGAGGTTAAAAAAGTGGAAAACAGCACAAAGGGACATATTTCATCTTTAAGAAGCCACCTAGTCCCTAAGAAGCATCTCCAGTGGGTGGTAATTATCAGCAGTGGTCGTCAGCCAGGTCTTGATGAGACTCCAGTCTCTGGAAGGGACTCCACTGAACTAAATTTATGAGCAGCTGATATATAAGATAACAGAATCCAATTTATTAATTTATGTTGAGAAATGTACTTTAGAAGGGGGCTAGTTATGTGTATTTTTTAATCAGTGCATTTGTACCTCACTACATAAATGTATACCAAGAAACCAAATTATTATCTGCAGTTTGCTTGGTGAGTGTAGGTTTAGAGCAAGAAATTAATTTGGATAATCTTGCTGCTAAGGTAGGAGAGTATGATGCGTCCATCTCTACCACAGGCAGGTAGTGAGGTAGCTCCATGGACTTCATTGGGTCCATACTGTAGTGGCAATGGGCTTGACTGGCACACAGGCTGCCTGGAATCAAAATCTCACTCTACAACGTTCTAGCACGATTTTAGAGACCTTTCTTACACTCTGATCCTCACCTTCCTCTTCTGTAAAATTCTGCTTTAACTCATTCTATTCTTTTTTGTAGATTTTAATTTGTAGTAGAAAACCCAATCTTTCTTATTTCCTGATTTGGGGAGTACAGCTCGGTGTCACCATCCTGTCGCCACTCAAACTTCAAATTGAAATTTCACTGCCCTTCCTAGTCTAAGAAAGAAAGATTTCCTGAAAGGAAATTCTGATCTCATAAAAGAACCCAATGACCAACTTCATGAACTGTTTGACTTTCTGGGAGAAGAGTGAAACCTTAGTGCCCCATTTCTTCCTAGACGGCCTCCAAATGTGACAATTACTGACAGTCAAGGTTTCGTAGAGAGAGGTTGTTGGAAGGGAAAAAGAACACCAATTTCAACTTGGTAACTGTTCTCAAGAACTCATCAATCCCTCCATGTTCCCGTGGATGCTACATGAAACTACTGGCACTCTAAATTGGAATTTTACTGGCTAGCGTTCTTTTGGGGAGAAAGGTTGAGAAGGAGATAAAAGTTTCAGTTCCCTCTGGTTATCATAGTGAATCACTGAAATTTGAATACGGCAGTGACAATCATTGACAAGGAGATAAACAAACCTCCCTAAACACTCAGGAATCATAGAAAGATCTGCTTGTCAGACATTATACCAAAGGGATAAAGAGCCACAATGGAAAGTCCGTGGAAAGTAGCTAAATTGATTAATTTCTCTTAGGCTCAGACAGAAAACAATAAAACTTAGGAAAAAAGAAACATTATTAAAATAAATGCCCTCATTTTCTCCATGCATTCAACAGATATGTATGGAATATAGTTGACCCTTAAACAACATAAGTTTGAACTGAGGGTCCACCTACATGTGGATTTTTTTTTTCGAAATACGTACTACAGTACTACACAGTCCATGGTTGGCCAGATCCGTGGGTGAGGGACAGTGGATATGGAGGGCTGACTCCTAAGTTATACTGGGGTTTTTCACCTGCTCGGGGGTCGGCACCTCTCACCCTGCTGTATTATTCAAGGGTCAGCTGGAGTTAAGTGCCTGCACTGTGGTGGTCACCGCACATACCGTGTTGAGGAAAAAATGGGCTTGTCCTCATGGAGAGTACAGCCTAGGGGAAGTTAGTTTTCAAGTGATCCCGTGGGCAAACATGAAATTTCAAATGGGATACGTGCTACGAGAGTGGCAGCCGTGATGTGAGGCGAACGTGGAGGAGGACTGTTTGACTTGGAGAGGAAGATCGAGGAACATGCTCTCCAAGGAAGTGACACAGGAGCTGAGATGTGAAACGTGAATAGCAGGGGACTGAGTGAAGAGCAGGAAGAGAAAGTTAACCGCTTGTGCAGGGTCCACGTGGCAGGAAAGATGAAGTGAGTTCAGGGGACTAAAAGCAGGTGAGTAGGACTGAGGTTTGAGACCTTAGTACCTAATCTGATAAGATTTTTGTACCACCGACACAGGGATCACAGAAAGGTTCCTCCACAGAGACATACCATGTGCAAAGGAGAAAGAAAGAAAGAAAGAACTTGCAATGTATATTTACCATTTCTATACTAAGAGTTTTTACTGGAAGAAAAAAAATTTTTTACATGCTTGTTGAATAATTGGAAATAGAGAAAAGTAGAAAGAAGAAAAAAATCAAGCATAATTTCATTACCCCGCGGCAACTGCTTTTTAACATTTGGGTTTATTTCTTTGTACTTTTTTTCGTGTAATACTAACATTTTTCATAGTTGTGAACAAACCTTATAGATAATATGGTAAAATGTTCTTTCACTTAACAGTATACATTCTCCCATGTTATTAAAAATTTTCTACAAACATAATAATAAATGCACACAAAACCACAGAGTGTGTTTATTAAAATTAACCATATTACAATTATGAAGTATTTATTACTTGCTAGAGATCCAGTATTATAAACATTTTTGTGCACATAATTATGATTCAACAAATATTTATTCATGCTTTGTTACACTGTGAGTATCTGCATCAGACATAACGCTTTTCCTGTACATTGGAGTATGTTCTTTTTAATCCAAGAAAGGGGAGGAGGAAAAAGAGGTAGAGGAGCAAGAAAGACAGGTAGGGTGGAGTAGGAGGAAGCATATTAAATTGGTCCAGTGGTTCTCAAATTTCAGTGTGCGTCATCGATCAGCTAGGGTGCTTATAAAGTACAGATTCTTGACTCCAGTTTCAGATGCTGATGTAATAAGTCTGGCTGGTTTTTAAACAGACTCATGGATGTTTCTGACATGAGTGTTTTGTGGCATATGCCTGGGGAAAACTCGTCATGGTTGGTTCAGATAATAATGCGCTGGTCATCTTTGGTTGTGTGAGCATCCTCAACGTGAAACTGATTAGGGACTGGTCATGAGTGATCTATAACCAGCTCAGCCTGGCTCTGTTTACTGCTCAGACCTCACCCATTCAAAAACACTGCTGTCTTTATGCAGAAGGCAAAGTGCTATTCTCTGGTTGAAAAATGGCTTCTCTTTTAGGTGGGAGAGAAGCAAATATCAAGGGGTTTGAAGAACCGCATTAGAGTCAGGCAGCCCTGCTCCAGTGGAGAAAGGATTGCAGAAAGACCCCTCTCTTTTTGGAAGGAGGTAGTTTGGCGTGGTTGTCCTTTCGTCTCTGGGGACGACTGCTTACTCTGGCTGTCTCCAGTTTTCTTCTTCCATTGCTTCTGCCCCCGTGGGGAGCTCAGAGTTCAGCTCTTCCGGTTCCTGCAGGTAAAGTTGCTGTTTGGCTCCCTGGAGTCCTCTTATGTGATTGGTCAAGATGATTTGTGGTAATGCTGTCACGGATACTGAGTTACGCAGTCAGGCTTTCTGCTGATGGAGTATGTGCTTTTGAGCAGGAAATGGCCTTTATAAATCTTTTCTTTAACAAGGGCTTCAAAGATTTGCTTCATTCATTGAAGCTCATAACTGTGTCCTCCTATCAATAAACTTTGCACGGGAAAGATTGGTTGCTTGAAGGGCTCCTCTGTCTTTGGATGCCACTGAGCACAGGACAGTCCATCCATCCAAGCAAGGAGGGTTTCATACTTCTCCAGGTCACTCCATGAATTATAAGCAAGGATAAATGAAAGTAGGAATAATCCAACACCAATTATTTCTGGAATTAAAAAATTCTCATGAATGCTGGCAGACAGGATAACATGCACCACTAGACAGCCTCTCTGGTACTCCAGGCATTTAATAGCTGAACGCTTTACGCTAGTGCTACACAATAGGACCTTCTATGATAACGGACATGTTCTGTAATCTGTCCTGCCCAATGCCCAACATAGTCACTTGCCACATGTGGTGACTGAGCAGTTGAGTGACTAAGCTGTATGACTTAGAACTGAAATTTAATTTAAAATTAAACAGCTACGTGTTGTTAGCAGCTCCTGTATTGGGCAGTGCACCTTTAAACTATTCAGTGGTGCATTTCTCACAGCTTTGCATTTAATTAGAGAAAAGATCAACCAGATCGAGTTTTTAGGATAAATGCAGTTTATTTGTTGTATATGTAACTCTCCTCTCCTCTAATCGTGCCTCCAAAACTTGAAGAAACTATCATAGTTGCAATTAGATGGTTATAAGTCCAAGAGCTGGTTTTAAATCATTCTTTATTTTTCCATTTAATAACCCATTAATCTATGGAGTCCATACACCCTGGTTTTCTCTCTTCCTTTCTCCTGCCCTAAGCTCCCTTCCGAACTTTTTGCCTCTCTGTTCCTCTAGGATCAAAACATATTATTGAGTGCAGCATCACAAAACCATATGGATGGTCTCATTCCATTTTTTTTAAGTAAGAACTATGCACAGAAATTTTTTTTATTTTCTTAAAACTGGACCAGTAGTTATCTCTAAAAAGATGGGATTGCTGTTGTTTTTTCATTTTCTTTTTTTAACTTCTCTTTTTAAAATCAGTTTTCTACAGTATGTAGTACTTGTCTTATTTCATAATTAAAAAAAAATTTTAAGTAAAACTTAAAAATTTTTAAATTGTCGCCTGCACAGCAAAGTTCTTAGAACTTCTACTTTCTCCCTTTTTGCTGAGGCTTCCTGTAACTACTCTCAGGAGTCCTCCAGGAACTCAAGTGTTCATGAAGTAGGAACCAAAAGGAACTAGAAAAGAGATACAGTCTTAAATTTTCTCTTATTCATCCTTTGAGTCACTTTGTTATCTTTTAGGCCTTGAAAAAAATAGATGACCTTATTTTCCTGTGGGAATTAAAGTAGGTATTTCGTTACAGCCTGTAAGAGGCCAGGTCCTAGTTAAATGCCTTGAACTCCCCAGAAAGAGCTTGTTCCCCATGGACTCCAAGACACAGGGCACTGTATTTTTTTCCTCTCTTTCCTAATCTTTTAATGACTCAGAACACAAACCCCAGCTTTCCCTGCCCCACACATGTGAAATTAACAAGAGTGCCTTCACAGACAACAGTGGGCCCCTTAGAACATTTTGCAAAATCATAAAGAAATAAACACCCTTACTCACCAGTGCCAGCCACTATCACCGAGGTTGAGAATTCTTGGCAGCTGCATCTCAAACTCATTGGGTCCATAAAGTGATTTACCGTCCTGTTGTATACCAATGAGCAAAATCACATGCTTAATTTTAGATTCTCCAGCAGTGATCATTTCTATTCCAGTTCCCCTGCTCATAATTTAAAATGGAGAAGGCTTATCTGCATTCATTTCTTAGATCATTGCTTTGGCACTTTCAAGATGTTATCCAAGCATGTCTTTTATAACCTTGTGGAAATTGCCGTGATAAAGGATGCATCAGCAATTTTCAAACCCATTTCTTTTTGTGGAGCCATCCCTCAGCCTCCCTTAACAGAGCAGTAGAGAGAACCACAGGTCTTTTTTTACTGTCCTCATTTTTAAAGAGTTTTGTTTTGGTCAATGAGACATACACTGTGGAAACAAGGCCAACACAAACTTTGTGGTGGTTTGTTTTTTTTTTTTTTCACTGCACATCTAACTAACCTTGATTAGATGTAAGGCAAGGGACTGGGCTGCTGTCTTAGCTCCTAAAATTGGTTTCAGAGGAATTGGTTGTAATGGAAATGTCAAGCCCTTTAAATATCAAACCTTTAAATACCATGAAGGCATATGGATGTGAACATAACTCTGCCCATTCTTAGATTCTGCTATGTCACATGTCAGGACTAAAGCAATGAAATAAACTCTTGTTCTGGAAGAAGTGACTGAAACAATTGCATATGATGAATGGACGAGGCCAGTTGGTTCATCTTTAGAGTAAATCTTTTCTATGAAAGTCAGAGCCAAAATGAGATCTGTAGAACATTGGCGGCTCTGAAATTAGGCACATGCCTCATTGTTCCTTCCACCCCACTTCTTCTCATGCCCTGGAGGACTTTTCCTTGAAATTAAACAATTGCGAGAACAGCTCTTTGCAAATGAGTTCAGGAAACTTACCCTTTGACAAATAAGAATAATTAAAAAAAAACTCCTTATATTGGAGAGAGCAATAAAATCTGTTCTGTGCCTAATATATATTAAATACTAAATCAATATTTATTGAGTTGAATTGAGTCCTGCTGATGACTGGAGACTGCATTAGGCTTGGAAGACATGGACTGGAGTCTCACTGTGTTCTTAACTAGCAATGTGACCCTGGGCAGGTCACTTAAACTCTGGGCTGTGGAAAAATGATGATTAAAAATATCTACTATGTATGGGTGGGGGGTGTCTAAGGAATGATCACCAAAACTTCTTTGAAAGTATAAGGTGAGAGTAAAACAGGTGAAATTGGTGTGCAGAGAGAGCCATTTAAATGAAGAGCAAAGTGAATTTTAACAAGTTCAAGTATGATCGATCAATTGCATTTAAAGGAGATACACAGAGGGGAATGGCACATATGTCTGTATTAGAAATAAAGCCTCTTCTGGGAGTCCTGAAGCTTTGCACGGTCTTTAATTCTGTGCAGTGGCTGAGATGAACTTGCTAAGTGCTGCCCAGAGAAAAGGTCTTTATGTCAAAGGAGGTCTGAAAACTCTGTCAGACAAATAATATCTTAGAAAAATATCAAATATTAGTCTTGGATCAGGGAAATAGCAAAATACTGATGGAATGACATTTCTTACTGGAAGAAAGTCTTTTAAAGTCACCTCACAGAATGAGCTGGCTCCAGTTACAGGCTGGAGATATTTTATCACACAGCAGAGACTTTTTCTGTAGTTAAAATTATAGGGCGTGGGATGTTCACCCACTTGTGCAGTACAGTCAGTTTGGTCTTCTCAACTCTTTCACACACCCACAAAAAAGAAATGAACATTTACAGGCAGCTTCCATGATGGGCCAGCTATATTGCATTTATTTTCTTGTTTAATTGAAATAGGTTGGTTGGATTAATTATCTGTCGCATTCTGCAAATGAGAACGTCAGGACTCAGGTTTAGTAGTTTGCTGGTGAGGAGGCAGCTGGGTTCAGAGGGCCTAACTCCACGGTGCACTTCCCAGTGTACCCAAACTGAGCTCTGCTGAAAGGCTCTGCGATCAAATAATTTGGGTACATACTGCATGCTTGAGTTGCTTCTTAGAGATTTGCGATACCAATTAACAGGTGAAAGTCTCAGCAAAGTTAAGAGATTCTTAAAAATAGATTTGCTTAGCTTTTCCTCTCCTGTTCATACTCATAAAATATCCATTTTTTGTGTTTCTCAAGAAACACATTAACACTTGAACACACTTGAAGAACAAATACTTATACATTATAGAACACAGTTTGAGAAATGCTTGCCTCTTTCTATCTTGAATATAAGCTTGTTTAGTAAAAAAAGCCTTATCATCCAACGATAACAGTGGATGAATCAAAAAGCCTAAATTGGGTTCCTTTGTTTTCTTTTATAACTATATACTTTTGTTTATGACTATTGACTTTACCATTTCCTTTTACTGTAATAACTACTCTTAAATATTTAAAAAATTAGAATAAAATAGAAATAAAAAATTAGAGTCCATATTCCCACCCAATTTAGAATCCCCTCTATCAGGGGATCTATCAGCTGATGCATGGATACATCTATGACTGATGAGCTCATTGGTTGACAGCCTTGACAAGGCACTCTGAGTAGCTTTTTTGTGAATCTAAATCATGCAGATGGGAAGAGAAACATTCAATCAGTTGGTCATCTGGCTGCTGCTTGCTTTGAGTAGGAAAAGACAGCTCAGGTATTTTCCAATATACAAATATTTGGAATCTTAAATGCAAAAATCCAGGAGGCATGATTGATTGAATCTGCCACTACTTTCATCTGGCTGTGTTTTTGATTATATGTAGCTTGAGCAAATGTATACTAGAAAGAGAATATAGTTTTCAAGAGGAAAATACATATGCCAGCTCTGCCTCTTAGAACTCGGTGATCTAGGATAAGTCAGTTCATTCCTTCAAACCCCAGTCACACATAGGGCTAATAACTGTACGCTCCTCTTAGGGCTGTGGTGAGGAATAAATGAGAGGGTGCATGTGAAATATTAAGCAAAGTGTGGAATACCCAGTTAAGGCTTTATTTCTAGTCTGCCCAGAGAGGGTTACTCTACTTGACATTCTTACCTTGGTTTTCACTATCCGTAATACTAGACAAAGCATCAATAGTAACTTTGATGTTTTCTTTCTTTTTTTCCCAGTTCTTACATAGGGTTCTCCAACTGAGCTCAAGATATTGGGCTCAAATGTATAAGGGCTCCCTGTCTGTTCCTTTTCCTGTGATGGCATCAGAATTGAGGACTAGTACTCCATCTTGGCTGTAACTCCATCCAAACCCTTAAGGACAGAGGTCCCAAGGAATCATATGTGGAGAAATAAGAGTGATGCCATCTATGTTGTCCCATTCATAAGCTTACATTATGGTGCATATCACTGGTGTGCTAAAAAGTAAATTGGGGTGTGGATGAAAACAGTGATGATAATGATTAAGATAATAACATTGACATATATTGAACATGTACCATGTGTCAAGACATATTCTAATAGCCTTACATCTATTATATTATTCAATTCTTCCCCAAACCTTATGAGTAAGTGTTGTTATTAACGTCCATATCTTGTTGCTGAGGAGGAAGGCTGATCACGCTCTGATGAATGGTCTAGGTGGGATTAGAATGTCGCTCCCACCACTGATGCTTTGAACCACCACACTAGAAACATAAGGCAAGAAAGAGGGTAATGGTGACAACGGAAATCTACCAACAAACATTTCTTGAACGTTTGCTATATTCCAGACACTGTACTAACTGTCTTACGTGTACGTTGTCTGATTTTTACAACATTCTTGTGTGATAGTTTCTGTTGTTCCCTCTGTTTTACTTAGCAACAAATGAACTCAGAGACACTAAATAACTTTCTCAAAGTCATATGGCTAGCAAGTGGCAGAGCTAGGATTTGAACCCAGATCCTTTTGGATTAGGTAAAATTTTTTTTGTGTTATAAAATTTCACAGTAGAACTTAGACAAGACATGTTGGTTAGCAACTTAATGAGATATTTAGGCTTATTCTACATCCAGATAACATTTTTGTTGAGCCAGACTCCATTGACCCATTTTCTGCATCAGAATAAGGTATTTGTTTTTCCATGCCCAGCATAGAGGATTTGAGGAGCTTGGGAAGATGGCTCTAATGGTGCGTCATTTTTGAGCATAAATCATTGTGAACAATGCTCCTTCCTGATTCCCTTTTCCTTTCTTCCTGGTATAAGCTCAGTGAAAACAGCTTTGAGGTGAGTCACATTCCCAGTGTGGGCTTAGACTTGCAAGATTGTTTTCTGACCCTTTTTTTCAATAATCGAGGTTGGAGTTGTGAACCTTGACCCTTTGGGGCAAGTGGCTGAACCACATGTGCCGAGCAAAACACAGCTTTTTGACCCTAGCTAGAAGTAAACAACAATTACCCTCACTTGTCAAAGCAGTCTCTTAGGAGAGGGAAAGTCAGCGAGGAAGTGGGCGATGCCTTTCAGTCTGTGTCGGAACAGCCAGAGGCCAGCGCCCCAGCATCGCAACTCAAGGTGGGAATCAGGAGCTGTCTAACTCAGACTTCCCCAGCAGACTCACAATTGGATGATGCCCGCTTGTGCATTGCATGATGACGCCTGGCCTGGGAAGTATTTGTTAATGCTGTGGAGGCGTGCAACAAATGACCACCATCTACATAATGAGGTAGATCAAATTGCTTCTCAGAGGCTGAATGTATGTGTCTATATGGATGCTAAAGCACAGGAGAATTAAAGCTCAGGGCTGCAGTGTTCTTTCAGAGAGTTGGCTTCCAATTAAAAGAAAAATAATACTACATAAAATAGATAAACAGGGTCCTACTGTACAGCACAGGGAATTATATTCAAAACCTTGTAATAGCCTATAATGAAAAAGAATGAAAAAATGTGTGTGTGTATATATAGATAGATAGATATCTATATATATATCTGAATCACTAATGCTGTACACCAGAAATTAACACCACATTGTAAATAGACTATTTCAATAAAAAAGTTATACAAAAGAAAATAACACACATCTTTGAAGACTAGGCCAGCACCTGGGGAGGGCTTGGATTAAGGAGTGACATCTAGATACTTGCTTCCTCCTTTGCCCATTATTTCTCCATCCAAGGTGGAGTGTTGACTGCCTTCTAACTGGCACTGTCCTGGTCCTAGGCCTCTGCGTTTCTCCTTGGACGATTATAACTATCAGGCTGCTGCTGTGCTACCAGCCGCCGCCTGGCTGCAGCTCATTCTCTTCTCTACCCCCGGAAGGCCTTTTCTACCGTGTTGATTGTATGTTGTTACTCACAAGCTCTCAGTGCTCCATTTCAAACAGAACAGAGTCCCAGTTTCTTAGCCTGTCATTCAGCGACACTGATAATTTGGCTCTTGATTGGTTTACAGACGCATCCTCTGCCTCAGTCACCAGAGTCTGATGGCTGCTTTCCTAAGTCATCATTATCTTTTCTGTTTTTACTTCTCTTTCATCACTTTTCTCTAGACCAACCCTCTGGCCTCGTTCTCTCTTTGGTAAACCCCTCTTCATCCTTCAAGGCCCAGGTCCCAGGCTGCCCTTGGGAAATTTCGTCCCTTATTCCCCAAGGTGTTTTACTTTCCTAATGATTTTATATTTAATTGTTTAAATGTTTTTCTGGCTAGACTGGGAGCTTGAGGAGGTCAGAGTTTCTGTCTTTCTCCCTTTGAGCCATCACCATCCATTGGCAATGAACAACACAAGTATAGAAACTTCATACGTGCTGATTAAGTTAAATGGATTTTGTTCTCTCTCATAGAAGTATATTTGGGAAAAGGAATTATAGTTAGCAGCCTTGAATTTGTCATCACCCATTTGCTGTATAACCTGAGGCAATCCACACCTTCCTCACTTGCTCAACAGAAACAACAATACCCACGTCTCAGAGTCAAAGGAGAAACACTTGGAACAGTATCTGAGAGTGAAAAGTAATATTCTACTGCGAATTACTGCTTTTAGTTAAGCAGATCATTGTGGTTGTATGGCACTTGCTCTGGTGAAGGTGTGATCAGGAAGAAGTTTGAAATAAATGACCACCTCAGGTATTTTGATTGTTGTCCATGGAGTTAACTATACCCCAGTAGTTTAATCAAGAAATTAGTAAGCATGTAGGAATAAGACATTTCTCAGGCTTACAAACATAGGACTTCAGGGCTTGTACTCAAATATTGTTTCGTCAGAGAGCTCTTGGTCACCCAATCTAAAGTAGACACCCAGTTATTCTGTATCACATAATATTTTGTTTACTTTGTAACACATATGTTTTTGTTGTTGATATCTGTCACTGCAGTGTTCTCTCCTTAGAACAGGAAGCTGTATTCCTGTGCTTAGAACAGTAAGATATAGTAGACACCCAGTCAGTATTCATTAGGAAGTGAATTATCTGTCATTGAGGACAAGTGACAGGATTGTTAAATTGCACACATAATCACAGTGCTCAGGATAATTCAAGTGAGGTAATATACATTAAAGTACTTTGTAAACCATTAAATTCTAAGAGCTGATTCATAATTGTGGTCTCTTGAAAAATCTTGGTCTGATCATTCGTGCACCATTTTTTAAATCCTTAATTAAGCTAGAGAGTTTGGTGTTATTTTTTTGTCATCATCCCCATTTCACAGATGAAGATGAGATGACAGAAGTTCCTGGCATACAGTAGGTGCTTGACAAGTGCTGGTTCTACATTATGCCTTTTGGTTTTTCAGTAGTCTCAATTCAGAAATTAAATGAACCATACTCAAGCCACGCCAGGATACACAGCCTTTGTTCCCACCTGGGACATTTTCAATTGTTCAGCTTGCTTTGTGACTCCAACTTGGCAAACTGAACACCCAGGTTGGTTCCTTGTTCTGAGATATTTCATCATCAGATCTCTCCCTGCCAAAGAAGAGGCTGTGCAGAGAATTACACAGGCACCCAGTTTCAGGCGTGCAGCCCTCAAGCCTGCCCCACTTTCTCACCTCAGGTAATAGCTGAAGGACAAGTCCTTCTAGGTGTGCTTGCAGGTGGTGGTCTGTTAGACGGAAACACCTCCACCTGCCCAGGTATCTGGTCCATCTCTCCAGAACTGTCCCACCACCGTGGACGGTGGTGAGGTCAGGGCCTGGCTCCTCTTCTATGGCTGTTACTATTATTGTTGCTATTATAATTATCCTAAACACAAAAACACTGTGAAGTAGGTATTTTCAGTGCCTCCTTACAGCTAAGAAAAATGAGACTCAGAGAGACCCAAGGCCATAGAGTTGGAATCTAAACCAGGCCTGTTGGGTTCAATATATGTGTCATTTCCATGTTAAGTTTTGAGATGATCATTTGGTTTAAAAGAGTGAAGTTAAGTTTTTATTGTTATTGTTGTTACCTTTTGTGTGTGTGTGTGTGTGTGTGTGTGTGTGTCTGATGAGAACACTTAAGATCTACTCTTAGTAAATATCAGGTTTACAATACTATATTATTAATTATAGTCAGCATGCTGGACACTAAATCTCTAGAGCATGTTCACCCTATGTGACTGAAACTTTGTACCTTTGGATCAACAACTCCCTGTGCTCCGGTTAACCAGCATTTCTTGTGTCTTCTTCTCAACTCCAGGAAAATGAGAAAGACTGAGTTAGTCAAGTCTGTTTAGTGTTTGCTCATGTATTCCCTTTTCTTGGAATTATACAGAGACTTTATAACTAGTTTAAATGCTTTGACAAATTCAGTATGATTGCCTCTGGTTAGCGCAGAGTGGTAATTAAGTCTGCAATTATATGTTCAGATTTTCATATTTTTCCTGTATGTGCATTTTGACAGTAATTGAACAAGGCAGTATTTGCAATATCCATTCTGAAACTGTTTCACAATATTTCATTATATGCCAGGTTAATTTGTTAAACTCACATAGCAAATGAAAACTTCAGCGTTGATCCAATTAATCCAACTGTGGGGACTTTCTGCTAATACGCCTTAGCAGGGAAAACTGAAGGAGATGTTGAGCAAAGTGTCTAGAAAGATTAAGAGTATAATTGGGGGATGGAGGAGAGCCTGATGGTAAGCTTTATTTTCTCTTTTTCTAAGTTGCTCTTTTTTTCCTCATTAAATGCCATTTACTTCCTTGAAAATCAGTACAGTGGGAAGATGAATAAACATTGATGAGGTATGAATCTGATTCCTGAAAAGACCTGAGGAAATTTAATTTTCTCTTTGGGTCTCTTGTGTGTGTAAATGAGAAACTCTGTGTGTGTGTGTTTAGTTCAGAATGAAGGGGTGTGGCCCAAAGCAAGATGGCATTTTGATTGTCTATGGCTGTATTATTTTTCATGTATTCCAGTGTAACTTACAAAGAGTGAGTGAATTAAAGTCCTTTTCACTATGGTAAAGCGTAGAGATGAAAGGTATGGAAATACTAGACGGAATGTAAGATCTTTTTGCGTAGAAGTGTTCTCTCTTCTGAAATGATGACAGGGAAGGAAACCTACACTCTGTTGGGTGAAGAACCTTCTTGATAAAGTATTGGTGTATCCATTAGCTTCTGTCATTATAGGCTTATTCATTCATTTACGTATGCAAGAAATGGTTCTTGAGTATTTATATAGTGATCCTAGTCTTATGGTAAGCCCTGAGGACACTCTGGAGAGCAGAATCAGATGTAGGTTTTCTCATGGAATTTAAAATCTAGTGCAGAGGCATATGCAATCACATAGCACTTCAGATATATAATGAAACTACATCTAAGGTAGATACTGTGTGGTGCTGAGCTTCATGAGGGCTTATAAAAGGAACACTTGGCCTTGTCAGTGAGGTCAGGAAGGAATTCCCCTGGGGAAGTGATGCTTGCATTGAGATCAGATGGATGAAAGCGAAAGGTTAGCATGTTGAATGAGGGTGAATAGTTGGAGGTTGGGGAGGGGACAATATATACAAAAATTCTAACACGGGAGAAATTACGGTTCAAGCAGAGCATAGGACTGGGAACATAGGACGAAATGAAGCTGGGAGAGACTGGAAGGAACTGATACATGGCAGCCTTATGGATAACAACAGTTAACGTTTTTTTGAGTGCTTATTATGTGCATGGTCCTCTTGTAAGTGTTTTATTGTGTTAACTAATTTCATCCTTATAAGGGTATGTGAAATTACACATTTCATCTTACTGATTAGGAAACTGAGACACAGAGGGGTTAAATGATTTGCCCAAGTTCAGTGGTAGAGTTCTAGAACTGTTATTTGAACATAAGTCTTGTTCTTAGGTAAAAAGCTCTTAGCACAGGAGTATCCTTGGAAGGACAAAGCAGCAACTTTGGGTATCTGTCCGGATCTGTATGATGGCTAAATATAGAGAGTCAGAAGAATTGCAGGGACTTCATGAATGTTATGAAGCTGTATGGAAAATATATGTGCGTTTTTGTAGGAAGACGCTGTAGTTTTTTTTGCCAGATTCTCCCTGTAACTCAAAGTAAATTGAGAACCACTGATTATTCTAGATTATTGAAAAATATTTTATTCTGATATAACTGTAGATTCACACTGAGGAGTAGGAAATGATACATAGGGATCCTGTGGCATCTTCATTCTGTTTCCCTCTATGGCAACATCTTGCATAACCTGTAGTACAATATCGTACCCAGGAAATTGACACTGGTGCAATCTACCAACGTTATTCAGATTTCACCATTTTACATGTACTCGTGTGTGTGTGTGTGTGAATTTAATTCTGTGCGATTTTAATCACGTGTGGGTTTGCATAACCACCACTGCAGTCAAGGTATAGAACATTTCCATCAAGAGGATCACTAGTTTGACGTAACTCATTTGTGTGTGTGTGGATTTAGTGCTATGCGATTTTATCTTGTTTGGGTTTGTGTAACCACAACCGCAGACACGGTACAGAACATTTCCATCACGAGGATTCCTTGTGCCACTTTTTTCATAGTCATAGACATTTCCTTTCCTGTCTCGATGATGTTTAAGGAACAACACCTGTCTAGATTATTTTTAAGGAGAAGAGTTTATATGTTATTCTACTGTTATTGACCATATGAATCTGAGACATTGTTCTTTTTCCTTGCCATTGTTCAGTATTAAGTGGTTTATTTTATATTTAAAGGGTGATTAATGAACAAGATACCTCAGTTGGCTTTTGGTTAGTTATTTCTATGTAGTAGAACACTACAGAATTAATAAAGAGTTTTCCAAATGAGAAAATTTTATTTTTCAAATAAGAGAAGTCATCTTTCCTAACCCCACCATTCACTAGCTGTATGATGGTTGCACTCTACACAGCCTCTAAGACTTGCTTCTTTTCCTCTTTAGTTACTGTGACACTGACTATAAGCTGCTGCCATTATCATCAGTATTGTTATTCCCTGGCTATCTCTCTCATGATCCAGTTTCGCTACCTTTTGATACATTTTTCACAGAGCAGCCAGAACAATCTTTTTTTTTTCATTTTCATATTGTTTTTCATTAAAGGTTATTATAAGATATTGAATACACTTCCCTATGCTATACAGAAGAAATTTGCTTTTTATCTATTTGTATATATAGTGATTAACATTTGCAAATCTCAAACTCCCAAATTTATCCCTTCCCACCACCTGTCCCTCGGTAACCATAAGATTGTTTACTATGTCTACAAATCTGTTTCTGTTTTGTAGATGAGTTCATTAGTGCCCTCTTTTTTCTTTTCTTTTCTTTTTTTTTTAGATTCCACATATGAGCAATATCATATGGTATTTTTCTTTCTCTTTCTGGCTTACTTCACTTAGAATGATGATCTCCAGGTCCATCCATATTTTATTCTTTTTTATGGCTGAGTATTATTCCATTGTATAAATATCCCACAACTTCTTTATCTAGTCATCTGTTGATGGACGTTTAGTTTGCTTCTGTGTCTTGGCTATTGTAAATAAGTGTTGCTATGAACATCGGGGTACATATATCTTTTTGAATTAGAGTTCCTTCTTGATATATTCCCAGGAGTGGGATTGCTGCATCATATGGTAAGTCTATTTTTAGTTATTTGAGGAATCTCCATACTGTTTTCCATAATGGCTGCACTAAACTACATTCCCACCAGCAGTGTAGGAGGGTTCCCTTTCCTCCACACCCTCTCCAGCATTTATTGTTTGTGAACTTTTTAATGACGGCCATTCTGACTGGTGTGAGGTAATACCTCATTGTAGTTTTGATTTACATTTCTCTGATAATTAGTGATACTGAGCATTTTTTCATATGCCTATAGGCCATTTGTATATTTTCACTGGAGAATTGCTTGTTTAGGTCTTCTGCACATTTTTGGATTGGATTGTTTTTTGTGATTAAGGTATTTGAGCTGTTTATGTATTCTGGAAATTAAAGGGAAATGCAAATCAAAACCATATCATTTGCATCATTTGCAAATATTTTCTCCCATTCCGTAGTTTGTCGTTTTATTTTACTTACAGTTTCTTTTGCTGTAAAATCTACTAGTTTGTTGTATTGTTTAGATTCCACATGTAAGTGATATCATACAGTATTTGTCTCTCTCTCTGACTTATTTCACTTAGCATAATACACTCCAGGTCCGTCCATGTGGTTACAAATGGCACACTTTCATTCTTTTTTATGGTTGAGTAATATTCCATTGTATATGTTTATCATATCTTCTTTATCCATTCATCTGTTGATGGACACTTAAGTTACTTCTGTATCTTGGCAATTGTAAATAATGCTGCTATAAACATTGGGGTGTGTGTATTGTTTTGAATTATTGCTTTGTGTTTGTTTTTCTGTTTTGTTTTTTTTAAGATAAATACCCAGGAGTGGAATTGCTAGGTCATATGGTAGTTCTATTTTTAGTTGTTTTTTTTTTTTTTTGAGTAATCTCCATATTGTTTGCCACAGTGGCTGCAGCAATTTACATTTCCACCAACAGTATACAAGGGTTCCCTTTCCCCACACCTTGCCAACATTTGTTATTTGTGGTCTTTGATGATAGTCCTTCTGACAGGTGTGAGGTGATATCTCACTGTGGTTTTGATTTGCATTTCCCTGATGATTAGTGACGTTGAACATCTTTTCATGTGCCTGTTGTCATCTGCATTTTCTCTTTGGAAAAGTGTCTGTTCAAGTCTTCTGCCTGTTTTTTAATTGGGTTGTTTTCTTTTTGGATATGGGGTTGTATGTGCTGTTTATATATTTTTGGATATTAACCCCTTATTGATCATATCATTTGCAAGTATTTGCTCCAATTCTGTAGGTTGTCTTTTCATTTTGTTGATGTTTTCCTTCAACAAACCAGTGACTATAACAAAAATGAAGCAGCTTCCAGATGTAGAGAACAAACTAGTGGTTACTGGTTGGGAATGAGGGGCAATGTAGAGGTAGGGGATTAAGAGATACAAACTATTAGGTATAAAATAAGCTACAAGGATATATTGAACAATACAGGGACTATAACCAGTATTTTATAGTAACTATAAATGGAGTATAACCTTTAAAAATTGTGACTCACCATATACACCTGTAACATACAATATTATACATCAACTATATTTTGATAAAAAGAAGAAATGGTGACAATAGCAATATGAATGAAATCAATTCATGTGATGAAATAAAATTTTTATAATTTTTCTCTGATAACAGTAATAAGTTATGGAACCTCATTACAAAGTTAGAACATGATATGCAAAATTCAGTTTGCATCTGAATCTAAGTATTCCTTA
Organism: Camelus bactrianus; assembly: GCF_048773025.1. Classification (NCBI taxonomy): domain Eukaryota; kingdom Metazoa; phylum Chordata; class Mammalia; order Artiodactyla; family Camelidae; genus Camelus; species Camelus bactrianus. The sequence goes on along the minus strand of NC_133541.1, from coordinate 103,873,253 downwards.
GAGAATTTTATCAACAGTTTCAGTTGCTTTTGGCAGAGTCAAATTTCTCTAAAAGTAAATAAATAAGAAGTTAACTACAGTGTCCCAAGAAAATAACCTCATTTGCCATTACTCTTCATAAAACACAATGTATGTGAAAAACTTGATTACAACAATATAATTTTGCTGAATTTAAAGCAAGAAAAAAAATAGAATAATTTAAAAAATAAAAATAAAATTCAGATATATAATTTCTGTGCTTGAAATCATTCAGTGGCTTCCCGTGGCTTCCTGGGCCAAACTCCATCTTCTTAGCCTGCTGCACTGGCCTCTTCCTGGCACTGCCACCAGTTTGCTCTCCAGCCTTTCTTGGTCCAGGTCCAGGAAGTCACTTGCCATCTCTTTCCCCTGAGCCATCACTTATGCCTTTCAGACTCAGGGTGCTGCCTCCTCCATGAAGACCTCCTGGATTGCAGCTTTTTGTGTCTTTTCACTATGCTTTCTTGAGAGCGTTACAAAGTAATTAAGAAATCAGATTTTGGAATTGGGTTGATCTGGTCTTAAATTCCATCCCTGCCTTTAGTAAATGCATGATCTTGAATGACTCATTTCCTCTGAGTCTCCGTTTCCGTGTTTGTGACCATAAGGACCCTGTGGGACTTGAATGAAAGAAAACAGCACAATGAGGCACAGAACTGCTGTGGAGCAGAGCTCAGTAACTAGTGACTTTTATAACTATGAAGTTACTCTGTGCTCCCCCCTGGCATAGCACTAGTCTCACTGTCTAGTAAGTGTTAACTTGCTGGTAAGGACTGTTTCGATGCCCTTAATTTCCAGCACCTTCCACAGCGTGCTTAGATGTAGATGAGTGAGTGAATGAAGTAGACCAAGATGGGAGAGAAAACAGATCAGGTCTTCAGGTGCTTCAGTGTCCATTTTATTCAGAGACCTTCACTGATTGGCCTCAAGTCATTTTTTCAGTATGCTAGACAGATCCACCTTTAAATGCAAGCCCCACACTCATTCCAAACCCTAGTAGAAACAATCAATTTCTTTCAGGGTTTTGTTTTTTATTTTTAATTACTCATGTACTCATTCTTCAATCACTGAGAGTAAACTGAATCCTCTGTGTCTTTGAATAAAAGCTTGATTTTTGCTTGAGGGAAGAAACACTGGGTTAGAGGGAGAGAGACAGACGGTCTCGTGGGCAACTGCCGCCCTGATTTGGAAACTGCATCCTGCCCGAAAACAGGAGGGTTCATAATAGGCTTTCCCTGTTGGGCTGGCAGAGTTTGTGAAGTGATGACGTGAGGGGATTCAACTGCCTGGGGACTTTTGATGGAAAATCCCTCAGCTATACACTATTTGGAACTTTTAAAAAGCCAGTATCGTTTGGAACATTTCATTGTGTCCCACTTGTGGGGCAGTGTGTATAACACATTCTCCCAGAGGTTGCTCGGCAACGGACCTGCAGTGGGAGGAGCTGGACACTGTGGTCCCTCAGAGGAAGAAGGGGCTTTGTGTCTGTAACAACGTGGATGAACCTGGAAGACATTGTGCTCAGTGAAGTAAGCCAGACACAGACAGGAAAAAAAAAAATCTTCATGATCTCACATATGTGTGGAACCTGAACAAAGCTTGGACACATAAAAGCAGAGAATAGAATGGTGGTTACCAGGTGTGGGAATTGGGAACGTGGTCAAATGCTACAAAGTTACGTAGGATGAGTAAGTCTAGAGACAATGTACAGCATGGTGACAATAGTTATTAATACTATATTGACTACTGAAAATTTGCTAAGAGAGTAGACTTAGGGTGTTATTATGCACAAAAAGGGTAACTGTGTGAGATGTTAGCTCATCTGTGGTAATCATTTCACTGTGAATATGTATATTACATCCTCACATTTCTACCTTAAACATATGAAACATTTTTTTTCTTTTTAAAAAAAAGTTTTATTGAAATATAGTCAGTTACAATGTGTCAGTTTGTGGTGTACAGCATAATGTCCCAGTCATGCATATACATACATATGTTCATTTTCATATTCTTTTTTCATTAAAGATTATTACAGGATATTGAATATAGTTTCCTGTGTTATACAGAAGAAACTTGTTTAAAACTTTTTTAAAAAAGGTAACAAAGAAAGGGGATCTGGAATTGGCCGAATCCAGTTTTGGGTTAGGCCACTCACTCACAGTCAACCTTTGCAAGTTATTTAACCTGCTAAGTCTGGGTTTCCTCATTTCCAAAGTGAACATTAAATAATACTCACACCCTGCTTGTGACAGTTGAGTGAGGTGACATAGCCTAGTGGTATAGAAAAATAAATATTCAGTGACTAATATTGTTAGAAGTAGTATTGATACTCATATTAGAATTAGTATTGGTTCTGTTTTTTTCTTCTTTTTTTAATTTATGTATAGTCAGTTTGCAGTGTTGTCAGTTTCTGGTATACAGTGTAATGTTTTGGTCATACTTATACATACATATATTTGTTTTCAAAGTCTTTTTTAACATTTTTTATTGATTTATAATCATTTTACAATGTTGTGTCAAATTCCAGTGTTCAGCACAATTTTTCAGTCATACATGGACATATACACACTCATTGTCTCATTTTTTTCTCTGTGAGCTACCATAAGATTTTGTGTATATTTCCCTGTGCTATACAGTATAATCTTGTTTATCTATTCTACAATTCTGAAATCCCAGTGTGGGATTTCAAAGTCTTTTTTGTTATGGTTTACTACAAGATACTGAATAGAGCTCCCTGTGCTATACAATATAAACTTGTTGTTTATCAATTTTATATACAGTAGTCAGTAACTGCAAATCTTAAACTCTCAATTTATCCCTTCCCACCCCCTTCCCCCTAGTAACCATTAATTTGTTTTCTATGGTATGTAAGTCTGTTTCTGTTTTGTAAATAAGTCCCTTTGTGTCTTACATTTATTATCTATTTAATATATTTTTATTGAAGTATAGTCAGTTTACAATGTTGTCAGTTTCTAGTGTACACGCAATGCTTCAGTCATATAGGAACACGCATATATTCATTTTCATATTCTTTTCACCATAAGGTACTACAAGATATTGACTATAGTTCCCTGTGCTATACAGTATAAACTTGTGTTTATCTATTTTATGTATATTAGTATCTGCAAATCTTGAACTCTCAATTTATCCCTTTCCACACCCTTCCCCCGGTAACTATAAGTTTGTTTTCTATATCTATGAGTCTGTTTCTGTTTTGTAAATAAGTTCGTTGTCTTTTTTTTTTTTTTTTAGATTCCACACATAAGTGATATCATATGGTATTTTTCTTTCTCTTTCTGACTTTCTTCACTTAGAATGATGATCTCTAGGACCATCCATATTGCAGCAAATTACATTATTTTATTTTATTTTTTATGGTTGAGTAGTATTCCAGTGTGTGTGTGTGTGTGTGTGTGTGTGTGTGTATACATCTATATCTGTATCTATATCTTTATATATATATCACAACTTCTTTATCCAGTCATCTGTTGATGGCTTTGGTTACTTTTTAAATGAAAAGAGGAACATTTAATAGCTAAGTTGTATCAGATACTTCCTATATCACAGAGGTCACACACATGCATTGAGACATGCAGTCTTCACAATAATCCTGTGAGACAGGCATTATATTCCTGTTTTGTAGAGGAGAAAACTGAGGCTTGGTGGTTAAGTAACTTGCCCCACAGTATCCAGGAGTGGAACTGCTGCTCAGATCCCATGACTGTAACCCGAATGGCTGATTGGTCCTGAGTTACTCCAGAAACCTTGGAGTTGGGCTTTATTCAGAAGGATCTAATTTTGTGGGCTGATGTGCGTTCTGATGCCTTGAATGGAGTCATTGGGACTTGAAATCTGTCAGCCTTTGAGCTTACACTTTAGCCAGGGGCTGACTTAAAGAGTGACCATGTGGAGAACTGAGCCACGTTTCCTCTGTTCTCTTTGCTTCTGGATCTGCTGCTTCTCCCCCCTAGGGATGGCCTCTGCTCTTTCTCAAATCCCCAGTTAGTTTCACTCTTTGGCTTAATGAGGAAAGGTTTACCTTCATCCAGGGCTTCCTGTCCCCTTGAGGCCTCTCTGCGCTCTGGAAATGGCCAAGACCTTCAGGCGCTGTGGTTGGAATGCCCAGAGGCCATGCCCTAATTCTTGTTCGGGGATCTGAACTCCATACTAATGAGGAGAGATGTGTGCTCTGTAGGTTTGGACTGAAGGTAAATGGAAGAATCTCTGTCGCTGACCCGTGACCCATTCCTGTGAATGTCATTTTGAGATCGAGACTTTGACTGGTCCCCAATTCACAAAGAGTGGGGAGGGAGTCAGCTGGGGAGGATTATTGCACACAGCACAGCGGGCATTACTGTGAAGGGCTCCCTCATTAGAGTGACTTCTGGAAGGATCTGACCTGGGATTTCAGCCTGTTTCTCAGTGGCTCTTTGACCCCTGGAAAAGAGAGTCCTTTGAGAAGCAGCACAGGATTCTAAAGACATTACAGAGAGTAAGAAAGTAATATGCCAATTTCCTTCTAGGCATATACACCAGAGAAATTCTTATTATTGGCCACATGCAGGAGGAAACATGTACCAAGACATTCATCACTAAACTGTTTTTAATAAGGAAGAATTAGAAACAATGTATCATGTGCCTAAATAAGGCAATGCCAGATATACAGTGTCTGCCTCCCATTGTTTCACTGAGAAGATTATAAGAGAGGTTTGGGGCCAAACTGAATATATGAACTTTTAGGGATGTAAAAGAAATAGTCAGCTATTGACTTAAAATGTTAAACAGACGTGTTTGAAATCACACATTACGTAAAATATCAACTTAGAAGTGTTGTACTTCTCCAATTACAGATTTCAGAAAATGGCTTGACTTAAGCTTCTTATATGTGCCTTTGACTCTCAGGATTCTCATCAGCAGAGAATCACTTTCTGAGTCAAAGAAATAATGTCCCAGGACATATCATACTCCATAATTGATGAGTCAGTCAGTGATGTTTTCTCTGGAAAATTTACCCCAACTACAGGATATGCTTTGGTATTAGGAAAATTGGCTTGTTCATTTGTCCTGTAGTTATATATTTGTTCTCCTCAGAATAACTAATTACTTTATTGATTTAAAGTGGTCTTTAAAGAGCTTATGTATAATGGCACACGACATTTGAAATGATTAGGTCTTACACTCATACGTAATTACCTGATCTGTGTTAAATTTCTCTTTTTCTTTCCTCCCCACCCTCTTCCTCCTCCCCTCCTTCTTCCTTTTAAAGATACTCCATTATGTGACGTCTGTAAGCATCCGAAGCTAGTGTTTCATAGTTCTCTCTCAATAATGTGTCTTCTTCACCAGTCTTGTGTGGTTTAAAATCAAGTGATTGAAAGATTGTACCATAACATAACATCTGACATCTGAGTAATTCACATGTGAGACTATAACATTTCACATGTGAGTAATTCTTTTGCAGAGTGATAATTTTGGTGGGAAATTCTACATTGTGTTTGGGTATACATGCCATAATTTGGGAAAGGAAAGAAAGAAAATGAAATACATTTGTGTGTAGGAGTACTATATAGGCATTAAAAGGAATAACCTGCCTCTGTGTGTGTATGTCCCTCTGTCTATGGATAGATTTCAAATGCACAGGTGGCTAGAAAAACACATTGCAAAATGATATATACAGTATCATGACATTTGTGCTAATTAAAACCCCTAAAATAATGTAATATAGATGCTGTTTGACACAAATATATGCCTGCAAAACATAAAAAGGACTTGACAGGTATAGTTCAAAGACATGGTCTTGAGGAAGAGGGAAGTTGATGGGGCTGGTAATTGAGCCAAAGAAATTTTACTTTCATTTATGATGTTTTATTTCATTTACTTAAAGACTTGAAGCAAATATGACAACATTTTAACAGTTTTTACTTCTTGGTGATGGGAGAACATGTCCTATTCTGGTTTTTGTTATTTTTTAAAATGTCTTAACACGTAAGAACAGTAAAAGAAGTGTAAACCAAAGCAGCACGGCAGTTTTTTTTCTCTGGTGGAAAGACAGGCTGTACTGGAAAGGGAGTAAGTTGAATGAGGTGGACATTTTCTCCAGTGGGGCACCTTTGTGTGGTTAAATACAAGTTAGACCTGGTGCTTTTCATCTGTGTCTTAAATTAAGACTGTCACCAACCTGGTTTTCAGAGGAAGAAAGCAAAGATTGAGAAGGTGTTGGTAATGGGGTAGCAGAGCAGTTTTCTTTGAAATTTGGGCCCAAAGATGCTACCTGGCTGTGACTATGGTGTAGGCTGTGCCCTACCTAGTACCTGGGTCTGCCCCAGGCAGCATTTCTCATCATGGCCAACTCCTTGGTCCTTGAAGACCAGAGAGAGGGACAATAATGCAGAATTGGCAAACTGATGGTCCTCGGGCATATCCATTTCAGAGAGGTCTTTTGTTTGGACCATGCAGTGATTTTAAAGGTGGCTTTCATTTTAAAATAGTGAGGGGTGGTTGGTGTGGCTCAGTGGTAGAGTGCATGCTTAGCATGCATGAGGTCCTGGGTTTAATCCCCAGTGCCTCTATTTAAAAAAAAAAAAAGGACTTGAGTGGTTGCTTTAGTGCAAGACCCTTTGCAAAGGCATTTGGCCAAAAAGAATTACATAAAACAGAGATTTCTGAGCCACACTGAGCCCCCATTTTTAACATGGCAGCCGTTGGCTACTGCTGACTTGAATTTGCTCTTTTGGACGAGGTGTGTGCTCTCCAATTTGCTGCAGTGCCCCTCCCCAGTCAGCTTCCCCGGCATTAACTGGCCCCTGGAGGGATGTAAGCATGCTGTCCCTGTGTCAGGAACTGTGTGACAGGCAATAGCTGAGAGTTAGCAGTAGGCTGGGCTAGTCTTCTGCAGAAATGCTGGCAAAGCATTATAAGAGAAAGTTCATTTTAGCTCCCCGCTGTGCCTCATTATAAATAAATGGTTGGGACATTTAAACATGCCACCAAAGAATGCCTTGAATCTCAGCAGCTGGCAGTTCTTTCTCCCTGGCCTGGGATTAACTGACTCACTTTTCTCATCTTGAATTTGTGTGAATTAAACACTGTCCTTACCTGTGAAGGCTTCAGATTTGTTACCTCCCCATCATCTTAGGAGCTCTATGCACATTACCTAATTATACCCTGTGGGGAATATCTAGGAATCTCTTTTGCCTGACTCTCCGGTGGGACCATTTTTAACGTAAACTCTGCTCAATTCTGTATACTCAGAGAAGAAACAAATGAACGAAGGGAGGACATGGTCGTAGAAAATGTCTGTGTTTGTTATTTATTTATTCAACAGATATTGAGTATTATGTTTCAGGCATGGTGCTAGTTTCCAGGAATAAAATGTTAATATAAAACTGACAATCTTCTTGAGGCTTAAATTCTAGTGGGAGAAAGATATTAGAACACATTTATATTATTAATTAATTATGATTGCATCGTATCATGGAGAGCTCAGCGTGCTAAGGAGGGTCGCAACTCTGGGAATTCACCTGGTGTGAAATGTCAGGGAAGGTTCCCAAGAAAAGGATACAAAAGGAAGCCGGTTGGATGAAGGGGGAAGAGGTTGCAGTGATGAGAACTGCAGGTGGGCAGGTGAGGTGGAGCTCTCTGTGTTGGGAGACTGGCCTGTGTGGGAAGAACAGAGAGGGACAAGATGAGGCTTGATGGGTACTCCAGGGCGAACTTGGCAAGGACAAGGGTTCAAGCTTTTCATTTTACTCCTTTGTTTCTGATGTTTTTATATGGTTTCCTTCTTTTCCTATGTTTACCATCAGTTCGGAAGACACTGGAATGGCTTCTTTCAAAATCACTTTGAACACTTGGGATGAAAGGCCTCTAAATGTTCCACCTTTCTGCCAAATAGGCTGCAGGGTAAATGCCCACATGAGTTTCCTGTCCTGTATGCCAGCAATTAAGGAGAATGCAGTACACAATAAAGATAATGTAGTCTTGGTTTTGGAAAAACAGTTTTTCCTTTTCAGATACCTCCTCCTCCCAAAAGTGGGGAAAAAAGGCTCTCAGATGGCTTTACACAGGTGAGACACTCCAGGTTCTCACCAGGTGCTCACACTGGTTGGAACTCTTGCTCCTCACTCACTACTGAGAACCAAGTTACCACTAAATGAGAGTAGCTCAGTATTTAAATTACAAGAGGCATAAGCATGATTTTGAAACCTCATATATACCTTAGTGAGTTTTACAACAGTTTCATTTGAGATGTTTCAATTGTAATTTTAGGCTAATTCTTCAGGGCAGAGGCTAACCTAGCACCTCCTGTTTTAATTTTTTGTAGTACAAAAATCAGTCAGTCTTGCAATGGTTCAGCACTTTAAATTAATTTTAATGGTCTGCTGCTCTCCATATCATTGGATCAGAGCCTGTGAATTCAGACGTGGGGCTGAGCTTTTCAGTAAGTTCTTGAGAATCATATGTAGACTAGATTAGATTCAAGCTAAAAAGTGTTCCTACTCAATTGGTTTATCCTGAGAGTGTGTCTCTGAAATTAATACGGTTAACAAAGCCTCACTGGAAGCAACTCTATGGCTTTTATAAGAAAGGCAAGTTAATGTTCTTAAGTGAATGATCAGGAAAGTGCAAGAAAGTGACCATTAGAGGGAAACCAAGTAGTGGTTTATGGGGTATGTGGCTATTCTTCACAACAACTTCAAAACTTAGGGACGTGTTTCATATAGCAGCAGGTTTCTCGTTAGAAGTCCATCCCCAGGATCTTCCATTGCTAGTAAAGAGCAATTTAGGTTACTCAGTAATCTAGGATACTTCTCGGAGTAAAACATTGTGTCTAAATTAGCAATTCTTTTTACCTTGTCCTATAAGTTATCTTCAACACATTCAAGATGCCTCTTAGATTCAGTGTCTTAGGAATTGAATTCACTTATAAGAACTTTTAAAACGATCTTAATGTTCAAGAGACTCTTCAATTATAAGTTATAAACCATGTGAGGCTCCTGTTACCAGGAATGATTTTAAACATAACTTAAGTCAGCAGTAGTACTTGTCTCCATGCATCACCATCAGAGGCGTCTTTGTGCTGGGTGCTGGTTCTGGAAAGCAATTTAAAGATGAGAATAATATCAGAGGTGTGAAGGAGGTGTATGAGGAGTACAAAAATGGAACACTTGGGGACTCGGTGGGCCAGAGGAGCATTAAGGTCAGAAGCGAGTCTAGAGCAGGGTTCCTCAGCATGACTGACAGTCTGCACTAGAGAAATCTTTGTTGTAGGGGGTTGTCCTGTGCATTGTAAAAGGGTTAACAGCATCCCTGGCCTCTACCCACTAGATACCAGTAGCACTACCCCTTCCTCCCTTCTCCCAGCTGTGACACCAAAAATGTCTCCAGACATTGCCAGGTGTCCCTGGGGTAGACAGAATTGCACCTGCCTGACCATCTAGAATGCAAGAGAGCAGAGCTATCAGTAAAGAAAGGTAGGACTTCCCAAGTTTATGAAAATGATTGATAACCACAGACTTAAATCTCTTCTATCTCTAGCCTGGATAGCTTCTCTTATTTCTGTATTTTACTGCTAACATCTCCAATATTTTAAAGACACTTCAGTCTTAACATGGCCAAAGGTGCACTCATGATCCCTCATCTCCAAAATCTTTTCTTCCTCTGTGACTCCCAGTCTCAGTGTACGTACCAGAGGAGAAACCTAGGGTTCATTCCTGACTCCTTCTTCTCCCTCATCTCCCACATGCAATCAGTCAGCAAGCTGTGTCTGGTGATTTTTACCCCCAAATATCTCTTGAAGCTGTTTATTTCTCACCATTATCAGCACCACTGCTACCCTAGTCCAAATCAGAATCATTGCTCTCTTGCTTGCCCCCATGATAGAGGCTGAAAAGGCTAAATACTTATTTTTTTGCTTCCGTTGCAGTTGGGGGGTGGCCATGTGACTTACTTCTGACCGGTGAGGCACTACTAGAGTTGGGAGGGACAGAGACTTCAGAAGGTTCTGAGAAGACACTGTTTTCCTCATAGAAATCACAGAAACGCTGGTATTGTCCTTTGCCGTCTCTCAGCCATCTGGATTACAGGCTTCCTTCCCAGAGTTGAAGCAATCATTCTGCAACTTACAGGAAGGCCACTGGAATCAACAGAGAGGTGATCCTTTCTGAACCATGATACCCATGGCCAGAGTTGCTATCTCCTTCACACTGTTAGATAAGAAGAGTGATTGGGAGTTAAGAGATTTGCAGATACTAACTACTGTGTATAAAATTGATAAACAAGGTCCCACTGTATAGCATAGAACTATATTCAATATCTTGTAGTAACCTACAGTGAAAATACGAGAAGAATGTACGTACATGTATGACTGAAACATTATGCTGTACACCAGAAATTGACACATTGTAACTGATTACAGTTAAAAGAAAAAAAGCAAAAATCCCCTCTTGTGTGAGTCACTGTCTGATACATTTTATATTCCTTACAGATACTTTCCTAACTGGTCCACTGGCTTTGTGATTTTGAACGAGGTGTTTAAGAGCATAATCCATTCCTTGATTTTCCAGTATGTGATATGAGGATAACATAATGACTGGGCTGATAGGCTAGTGTGAGGTTTAAAAGAGGTCACACCTGACACACTATAAACATACAGTGGTGGTGATTTATTAATTAGAACATTTGAACTCTTTGGCCTCTTTTGGTCCCCACTAACCCTGTGCAGGTGCATTTCATGAGGACAATCACATCACAAAGAGCAGAGGGGAAATAGCTCCCCATGTTCCCGTGAAGACAGGCGCAATGTGTTTGCTTACTGCCAGGGACAAGTTCCACTGAGCTGGATTTCAGAAGAGCAGTGAGAGGCTCAAGCCACCACTCCTGTGCATCAAAGGGCAACGTGGCTGAAATCCCCTTTCAGTTTCCAGCCTCCTGGTGGCGTTGTTTGCCTGTATCTTGCATCACATACCTCAGCCCGCCTTCTTTGCCCAGCTTCCAGGCATCTGTGAACCATCTTGCCTCTTGACAAATCTGGTAGATTTCGTGTGGAACTGCTAAAGTTCTCCAAACTGGGCACCTGAAGGTTGAGCAGAAGGGAGCAGGTCATTTCTCATCAGTTGTAGACTCAGAAGACTTAGAGGGGAAGCTACAACCTCAGGCTGGAGATGAGATGACAGGATGCTCAGAGTTTTTCTAGTTTAATTTGTGAGGCTTTCCCCAGCATGTCCAGAAGAAAGAATGCATAGGGGAAGCAAAAAGATAGAAAAGAAAATGCATGAAATTGGCTTGCAGGAGACTGCCAGTTTATCAGCTGTTCCAGGAGATAGCTGGCATCACCTCCGCTTTGCCTCCAGCCTTCTGAAATTATTTTTAACCGTGGGTGAGAGGGATTCTTTCTTCCTCCCTTTCGCATCAAATGCTGTGCTGAAAAGCAGTCAAGCATGTAGCCAGAGCTGAGAATCGCATGGGCAGTGATTTTGAATAAGACCTAGGCCAACATGCAGCCTCCTCTGAAGCATCTTGCTGCAGGCCACCGGGAGGAGCCCTCAGTGACTTGGAGAATGAGAAAAAAGCCCATTGTAGGGCTGTCTTGTCTTATTAAAACGCAGCATGAAAGGAGAGGGAAAATTACCATTTGATATTCAATGTTTCTCTAAGGAAGCTGGGGGGAAGTGAGCTGGGAGAAGGGGTAAGGAGAGAGAGGGTGTTGCTTTTACATACCACACTTCAAATTCTTGCAGTTACGTGCATAGGCCATGTCGACAGCATTCTTATCAGGGGAGATAATTACTTAGTTCTGAGTGTGAGCCAGTCACTGGTGTAGTTACTTTATGTACAGTGCTTATCCCATTTAATCCTCAAAATAGGATTAGAGTTGGGTGATAATATTTCCCACTTGGATGGGTGATGTTGGGAGAAATTTCATACCTTGTGCAGAGACACGCAGGTTATACATGGCTTCCCAGGGCGATAGAACTGGTTAGAAATGAGACAACAGTCTATCGCATGCTTGCTTTGTGCTCTGAACTTTACAGACACATCAAGGTTGGATATTACCTCTGAGGGTTGGATATTACCTCCTATTTATCAGTGAAGACACTTGATTCTGAAAGGTTAACAAGTGAGGTAAGGAACTCTGGGCAAGATGCTCTATTTCTACAATGGTAAAAGGAAGAAACCAGCATCTCCTTTGTGGTGTTCTGTTGCTCTGAAGACAAAAAGCAAGAGGGGTGAAGAATGAAGCAAAAGGGTCTGGGTTTCTCTCCAGACAAACAGAAGTGGCTTGGGAAACGATCAATACAATGATGACTGTGCACTTCACAGGTAGTTAGTACAATTTCAGCAGAGATGGCAAAAGGCAAAGGCAGAATGGCCATGAACCCCGTCCCGATAAGCCTAGATAATGGGTGTTCAGACATGTGAACTTTTCCACCGTTGTGCAGGGCAGCCTGAGTGACCCTGTCTCTCTAAAAAGCCACTTAGGATGTCAGGGCAGAAATAACAGCATCTTGTCGAAGAGTGGTTGAGAGCCTGGGCTTGAGAAATCAGGGCAATGTAGTTTTATTTCTGGCTCTACCACTTATAAACTGTTGAATAAGTATTTAACCTGTAAGATCAACATGATAAATCTGTTGCCAGGATTTTTTTAACTGAAGTAGAGTTGATTTACAATGTTGTGTTACTTTCTGGTGTACAGCAAAGTCATGCAGTTATATATATGTATGTGTGTGTGTATATATATATATATATATATACTTTTTCATTATAGGTTATTATAAGATATTGAATATAGTTCCCTGTGCTATTGAATATAGTTCCCTTGTTGTTTATCTCTTTTACAGTGGTTTGTATCTGCAAATCCCAAACAACTAATTTATCCCCCTTCCCCCTTTTGTAACCATAAGTGGGCTTTCTATATGAGTCTGTTTCTGTTTTATAAATAAGTTCATTTGTATAATTTTTTTAAGATCCCACCTGTAAATAATATATAGTATTCTGTTTTCTCTGTCAGACTTACTTTACTTGGTATGATAATCTCTAGATCCATCCATGTTGCTGCAAGTGGCATTATTTCATTCTTTTTTATGGCTGAGTAGTATTCCACTTTACATATACATATATATAATACACACACACACACACCACATCTTCTTTATCCAGTCATCTGTCAATGGACACTTAGGTTGCTTCATGTTTTGGCTATTGTAAATAGTGCTGCTATGAACATTGGAGTGAATGTATCTTTTCCAGTTAGAGTTTTCTCTGGATATGTGCCCCAGGAGTGGGATTGTTGGATCATATGGTAACTCTGTTTTTAGTTCTTTGAGGAATCTCCTTACTGTTTTCCATAGTGGCTGTACCAAATTACATTCCCACCAACAGGGTAGGAGGGTTCCCTTTTCACCACACCTTCTCCAGCATTTATCATTTGTGGACTGATTAATAGTGACATTCTGACAGGTGTGAAATGATACCTCATTGTAGTTTTGTGTTGCCAGGATTTAATGAGAACCTGTATATAGCATGCTTAGCACCATGCCTGGCTCAGCGTACATATTCAACAAATAGCCATTCTCATTGTTGGGGTTGCCAAACCCTATCACAGAAACTCAGAGCCATTTTCCTACAACATTCACTTAATTTTTCCAGTGCAGAATGGATTCTGCCTGCCCTATCTCCAATCTCTTGCATGGACCCTTTTTGTTAAAATAACTGAATTCTAGTGTTCGACCTTGACAGAGTGACCCTCATTTAAGCTTTTCCACAGATTGCAACTAAGAATTTGGACTCATTAAGGCCAGTATTCCAGTGATGCACTATCACTTCCAAAGTGGATAAGCAAATCTTAGTTTCCAAAAGGACCAAAGAACAAGTTGATGCCTTCCCACAGGATGACATCAGATGATACTGCTCTAAAATCTTGCTTAGCTGATCCTCCCAGGCCAGCCATCTTCCCCAAGCCCCAGGCTCCCTGCTCATTTCTCCTTTGGCTCACATCCTTGAGATGCTGAAGTCAATTCTTTCATTTTAGGAGGACTGTGTATGTCGTCTCTGAATTGGGAGCAAATGAACCAGAAACATGAATAAGAGAAGCTGGGTGCCTTTAAATGTCTACTCCACATGTTCTGATAGGGACAGATAAAACATTTTATTTCCCTTTATTTTATTAGTTATGTATTTTAAAAATAAAATTAAACCCTACTCATGTGTAAAAAATTTAATCATCATCCCATGAATGGAAAAATAAAAGTTTTTCCTTTCCACTCGGTGCTTCTCTAATTCTCTGTGCCTTTGATTCACTTACCTACATAAACTGTTCCAAATAATTTTTTGGTGCGGACTTCCAAAAAGTTCTTTAGCATATACAAGTTTATTTAGGCTTATTTGTTGCAATTTCAAACAGTGCTGAGAAAAAGTTTTCTATATATAATATTTATCTATATACCCTTTAATATGTATATATTATATTATATGCAAATGTATTTGTGCAAGAATAACTGTAGCCTAGATTACTAGAAACAGAATTTCTGAGCCAAAGTGAATGTGCATTTTAAATTTGGATATAAATGCCAGATTACTCTTGGGAAAGATTGTGGTCTCACGCTACCAGTAAACAAGAGTAACTGTTTTCTTATACTCTTGCCACAAAAGCATTATTAAACTACTAAATTTTGGTAATCTTTATACATATGGGAGGAACCGACTATACAGGAGGCCAATACTAATTGGAGATCACTTCTAAAATAAGAAAATTAGCAGCATTTTCTCAACTGGGGAAACTAACTCTGAAGTGAGTTCCTGCTCTTTGCCCTAATTTATCCTTTTACCAAAATAGGACTGTCTAGTTGATTTCTTACCTACTTCTTTGGAAAATTAGCTCATTAACACAGTTCTTCTAGAAATCAGACTGTTCTGAAAAGATGGGTGTAGAGTCTTGTAAAAAAAGAAAAAAAAAAGAAAGTTTGAATCTAGCTCTGTGTTCCCAAGATAGAATTTTATTAGAATTGGTTGGAAAGGTGTGATTATTTAATTTAGGATTAATAGAGAGATTGGTTCACAAACCTGAAGCAATGCCTGGAAGAATGGAAACCAGTAAAAGAAAAAAACAAAAAACAAAGCGATCAAGACTGCCTCAGCACAGGGAAGCCTGGGCAGACCACTGGGGGATGCAGCCACCAGCCAGCCCCAGCCTGAATGGCCTGTCTGACAAGTGGAGCCAGAGGACTGCCCATCCACTTGTTTCTTGGGAAAACATACAGGAAATCTGTTTGAAAAAGCTCAGAAATACGTGTTCCATCTGAGTCCCCCATCAACACACTCTTGGCAGTGTCCTGCAAGGCCACCACTATCTGGGCTGTCTCTGACCCTTCCCAAATCACTACATGCCACTCTTCCATCTCTAGGTGAGTGTTGTGCACGCATCGTCTAATTTAATTCTTGCAGAAATTCTACAATTTTTATTCACATTTCATAGATAAAAACACTGAGTCTTAGGCTGCTGGAGCTTGATTTCAAATCCTCTGTTTTTGACTATATTACCTTGTGTACGTAATCATCCTCCCTGATTCCCCCTCCCCTACATTCACACATTGATTCACTTATGACAGCAAGTCATTGAAAATATGCTGAGGGACTAACACTGAACTGAGAAATAAGAATATAGGTTTCTAGAATGTGTTTTTTATATTTTTTTATTGAAGTGTAGTCAGCTTACAATGTGTCAATTTCTGGTGTACAGCACATTGCTTCAGTCGTACATAAACATACATATATTCATTTTCAGATTCTTTTTCACCATAAGTTACTACAAGATACTGAATATAGTTCCCTGTGCTATACAGAATGAACTTGTTTATCTATTTTATATATGTTAGTTAGTATCTGCAAATCTCAAACTCCCAGTTTATCCCTTCCCACCCTCTTCCTCCCCTGTAACCATAAGTTTGTTTTCTATGTCTGAGTCTGTTTCTGTTTTGTAAATAAATTCTTTTGTTTTTTTAGATTCCATATATAAGTGATGTCATACGGTGTTTTTCTTTCTTTTTTTGGCTTACTTCACTTAGAATGACAGTCTCCAGGTCCATCCATGTTGCTGCAAATGGCATTATTTTATTCTTTTTAATGGCTGAGTAGTATTCCATGGTATAAATATACGATAGCTTCTTTATCCAGTCATCTGTCAATGGATATTTAGGTTATTTCCATGTCTTGGCTAGTAAACAGTGCTGCTATGAACATTGGGGTGCATGTATCTTTTCAAATTAGAGTTCCCTCTGGATATATGCCCAGGAGTAGGACTGCTGGATCATATGGTATCTGTTTTCAGTTTTTTAAGGAATCTTCATAATGTTTTCCATAACATCTGCACCAAACTACATGCTAGAGAGGATGTGGAGAAAAGGGAACCCTCCTACAATGTATTTATTCAACCAAAATTTATTGAGCCCTTACCCTGTGGCAGGTTGTGGTTAGAGCAGTGACTAAGACAGAGAAAATCCTTGCTCATATTTCTGGTGAAGGGAGATATGATACAGATATAAGCTGGGTTATAGATATATGAATTAATTTAAATCTATACACACAATGAAGAAAACAAAAATGGATAATGGGTTAGAGAGTCACTTAAAGTAACTGAGCTATGGCCACGAACCCCAGTGTATATGGTGATACATGTACATTTGGAAAAAAATGGTGGAAGAAGGCCTCTGTGGTGAAGCGGCATTGAATGAGACAGGAGGAGAGAGCCATGAGGAATTGTGGAAACAGAGTATTCTAGGTGCTGGGAGCAGTCTGGCAGATAGGATTGTGGTTCCACTTGCCCTGTACAGGATTATATATCCATCCTACTTGCCAGATCATTTTGAAGTCCCTCCCATTGTGGGTGGAGTGAGTTTCCTGTCCCTCTGATGCTGGACATGGTCATGTAATTTATTTTGACCAGTGGAATTGTCTCCAAAGCTTTAAATGTGCTTGCATGGTTCAACTTGGTCTCTTACACTCCTGCTGCTTGGAACAAAAGTAACATGGCTGAGTAGCAGTGGTTCAAGAAGGATGTGATACATGTGTTACAGATTTAAACCCAATTCACAGCTTGAAGTTAACCTCAGGTGACTTGCAGCCTGAAGCAGTGCCAGTCCCTGCAAAGCCACAGTTGACCTGCAGACCTGGCACCCCATGCACACCTGCACATAGAAAATTTATTGTGGTGAGCTGCTGATTTGGCGGGTGGTTTATTGCACAGCTTAGTTGACTAATAGAAGGAACAAAAACCCTGAAATGCGAACAAACTCTTGAGTGTTTAAGGAACAGGAGGAAGTCCATTGTGGCTACAGCAGTGTGAACAAATGGGTAGTGTTCAGAATAAGAAAGGGAGGAGCCACATCTGGTAGGATCTCATCAGGTATGTCAAGAATTTTGCATTTTATTCCAAGGATGAGGATTTCAAGCAGGAGAGGCATATGATCTGATTTATATTTTGAAAAGAGCAAGTGCTGTGTAGAGAAGAGGATATAGGTTGTCGAGAATAAGAGAGAAGGGAGACCAGATCAGTTAGTATAGTAATCTAGAAAAAGACGATCAGGGCTACCCTGTGCTGTTATTTGGGATGTGCACTGCTGAGAGCATCGAGAAGGGTGGGAAAGTGGAAGCTGAAGCCCAACCCAGACACGCCCTACTATGTGTTCTGTCGTGAGGCCACATCTGCCCAGAGAGAGTGCCTTTTGCTAATTTGTACATAGGCATCCTATGGACGAGTGATGGCCATGGAAACAGATACGGCTTTTACGGTGGCTTATACTAGGTGGTTGTAGATTTCACTCGTTACTTCTTTCCGGTTATTTGATGGGTAGTATTGATCAGAAGACGAATCTATTGCATCAGAGGAGGAGGTGTGTACGATTAAATATACAATGTGTATAGAGCTAGTGTGTTTGCAGAAGTGTCCCGTTTTCTTTACCTGTGCTTGGAAACATTCTGTAATGTTACATTATTGAAAGAGAACATATCAAATTAGTGGGTTTGGGAGAATATGGTTTGCTTGCTTAGATACAAGACAGAGGTCTGGTGGGGCCAAAAAGACTGCAGAGTATTTATGTTTCTGTCCTCAAATGTGAATTGGACAAGAATATTTGGAGGATCACCTGTTAGCAGAAGGTCTGGGTGGCTCTCAGTTGATTGGACATCACTCCAGTAGCCCAGGTTATAGGGGTCGTGCTCGGTAGTGAGACGGTGGGATAAACCATGTGGAAATGAAGGCAACAGTCAAGAGCAGAGGGTGGTATGTGTGAAGAGAGCTGGCTCCTCTTTGAGGGGGAATCTAAACAGAATCTGGGAAGGGTGGTTAGAGGATAATGAATGAGTGTAGGAGGAAGGGTTAGTTACAACTGAAAGGGACACACCCAGTCTGTGTGTCTCCTGGTGGCAGTCATCCCATCCAAATGAACCAGGTGATTGTGACTCCATGTTGCCTTCCCTGTCCTGTCTGTTGTCGTCTATGCCTCCGTAGAAACTTCAAGGGAGATGATGCCATCTTACCTTGAAAAATAAAACTACTGAAGACGTTATGTGTTTTGATTGGAATTAAGTGGATAGTTAGCTTATGTTTATCCAGCATTTATTATGGACCAGTTACTGGGATAAGTCGTAAATCTTTCTATCAACCTCTGGAATGCTGGTTTTATGACCCTCATTTTACAGATGGAGAAACTGAGGTTTGGTGAAGTTAATTTGGCCCAGTCCATCACAGCCAGGCTCTGTCCTTTATCCTGTGCTGTTGCCGTGGTAACAGGCCACTGCTCAGAGATTCTTAGATGCTCACTGCTCATAGGAGTGGCGTTTTGTCACCCTCCAGTAGTTCAGAGCATTGCTTCAGAGGTCATCCTGCCTGGATTTGAATTCTGAATCCACTGCTTGGGCAAGTTGGGCAAGCCTCTCTATGCCTCAGTTTCTCCATTCCAGAAATGGGAAGAATATCTTACTGAAGAGCTTGGCCTGATGTGCATGGAAGGCAGTTTTCTTGTTTTTTCATAATGTGCTGTGAAGCTCTCAGCACCTTCTTTGGAAACATCAAACAGCTTTTCAGAGACTTTGAATTCAAGGTAGGGGCTTAACTTATGGCATATTTCCCAAACGAGCACACTAGTTCCATGAGAACAAAAGTATGTCGTGATCAAATGAATTTAGAAAATGACTCTTACAGAACTGCAGTGCAAACCATCATGTTAAAATCTGTGAAGTCTCACGGTAAAGGAGTTTTGTTTAGTTCCTTTTTTTTGTACATTGATTTGGCCATAGGAACAGATAATATTGAGGCTTAGTACACAGGACTGGAAAACTTTTGGGTTCAAGCCCTGGCCCATTATACTTTTCACCTTTGTCAAGTCTTCTAACCTCTCCATGCCTTAATATTCTCATCTGTAAAATGGGAACAATCACAGTGTTTTCTTTGTAGCATATTTCGGGGATGAAATGCATGGAACATGACTGCTGTCTGGTAGATTTAATAGGTTTTGAGCTCATTGTTACCACAACTATTCTTTTAAAAGTCTGAACACTGGTTTCATCTTACGTCTATTTAGATGTGACCCAGTTTTTTTTTCTCTTTATTTCATCACTGGTACATACCTTTTTACTAACTGTGGTTTTAAATTGTGGAATTGGGTGAATGAGGTAGGGATGTGTAGGAAAAGGAAAGAGGACCTCATGCTTATTTGAAGGATTAACCTGGATCACGGACTCTGGGGAGTAGAAAGTACCACATCAGTGAAATAGTGATTATCTCTCTTATTGGCGCTTTCAAACAGGTGATGGGAGAGTTGGACTCTGTGATACGCATTTTGGTGAGGGGCCTCCTGACACTGACCTCCCAGTTTTGGCGACCCCTCAGCCTCCACCCTCTGTTGACTCCTCTCCCAGCCATTCTCTCTACTGCTTTTAAGAGCAACTGCCAGAGGCAGGGAAATTAAAGCTCATTTTGAACAAGTGTGTACAATGTGAGTCATATCTGCCCTTCTTTCAGTGGAAGATCAAAATGGGTTTTGGGCTCCCAGTAGTAGTAAGCCTGTCTCTCAGATAGCTCTCATTTATTTGAAGTCCTCAGTATCTACAGATACGGCAGAAATAAAACTTCTAGGGATCAAAAGCTAGGCAGTCATTAATTTGCTTCTTTGTGTAACCGTTAGAGAGCCCAGCCATGGCTCCTGGTGACCCGCTGATTATTGTTAATTAATTAACTCATTCATGTGCTCATTAACTGATTATATGTATACTGAGTGGTGGCTAAGTATTAGATGTGCTAAGCTCTGTGAAAGCAAACGAGATGATTGAGGCTTGGTTTCTGCCCTGGAAAACCTCAAAATTCAGTTGGAAGGAAAATGTATGTGCACAGATAACTTTAATTCAAGGTAATTTTCCAAATGTGTAATAGATCCATATCAGGATAAAGTTTATTAACCTGGCGGTGGTTATAACACCTCCCCTTTTGTGTAGCTTCCTGTTATGTTTACCTTAATTTCCCTCCTTCCGTCCCCTGAAGAGTGCCTGCCTCTGCCAGATGATTCCTAGGGGTGTGTGTGTGTGTGTGTGTGTGTGTGTGTGTGTGTGTGTGAGAGAGAGAGAGAGAGAGAGAGCGAGAGTGGGGGAGGGGGAGGGAAATAGGAAATAAGGAGCTGGGATAAGTAGATTCTTCCTGATGTAGAAGGTGTCCAGTGTTGGAGGACTCCATGGAATTAGCATATGAGAGAAGAATTATTTTGCCTATGGGAGCCATGTTTTTTCACATAGCACCACTCTGAACAGAACCACATGGGTCATGGCCTTCAGCAGGTTATAGACCTGGAGTCTCAGAGGAGTTCAGAGAAGATAGAGTCACTCTGGTAGGGGTGGCCAGAAAATGCCATGGAGGTGATGACTTTTGAATTGGGCTGGAAAGAATGGATGCACTGTGTTAAATGGTGGAAGAGTCTGTGGAGAGACTGTGTTGTGGGCAGGGGGCACTTTTTAAGGAAGTGGCAGAGTGGAGCAAAGTCTTTTGGAGGTATTGTTGCAAGTAGTCTGGGTTTTATAGGCAGTGATGGAATTAGACCAGAAGAGGTGGTTGAGGTCAGAAACCAGTGAACCAGCTTCTAACAGGACATATTGAGACTGATTTTTGTCTCAATATGTCCTTCAGATGAATTGGTGGTGGGGTGGCCTGGGCTATTTGTTTAGCTTTTTGTGTTTGTGGGAAAGAGACAAACCCAGCATAAGGGAGATTCTCTTTCCCCTACTGTGATTGGGTCTGTTGGCAGGGTAATTCCAGGGAACCACTTTCTACTGAAGTTTTAAGGAGGTAGATCCCCCCTCTTGCCTTTGTAGAGTCTTTAGACAGGCACGTCATCTATGCCCTGGCACCTGGAGTGTTGTAACTTGAGTGAATGACCCACGGACAACAGGGCATGTTGGAGATGATTTATTACTGCAGCAGCAGTGAAATTCATATCACTTTGTAGCTGTTCTAGCTACAAGGCAGTTGTCATCCTCATTGGACATCCAGGCTTAATGGTCTCTGCTGCTTTTGAAACCTAGCACCCCCACCACTCTTTCCTTTCTCTCCTGCTCTGGTAACTTTCCAATAAATCCTATTTATCTTCAGTTACTTAAAATAGATCTCAGTTACTTGCAACTAAGAACTTCAAGGGTGCTTGGACCCAAAGTCTTGGTCATCATCCTGCGAGTAGAGCAATATCAGGTCAAACACATGCTCTGAAAGATGCCCTTACAGAGCTCAGGATGTTGACAAGATCTCAGAGCGTTCTGCCTTTCGCAGCTATTTTTGCTGGGTCCTTGAGAAGATGCTTGCTGCATAACCTCCCCGGAAGCAAGGGCAGGATAATTACCATGCCTTTCCAGATAACAGTTTTGGAACTCCTGGGAGGTTAAGAGATGAGCCGCAAACACTGGAGCCAGTCAGTTCTTAATCCAAGATAACAATCAAGTATCTGGCTTACAGGTCTGTGTGCAGAAAGTTCAGCCTCCAGCATTTTACATTTGTTGGTGGAGTAAGAGGGCAAAGCCCTTGGTTATGTGTCTTTGAAGGAATT
Organism: Camelus bactrianus; assembly: GCF_048773025.1. Lineage (NCBI taxonomy): Eukaryota > Metazoa > Chordata > Mammalia > Artiodactyla > Camelidae > Camelus > Camelus bactrianus. The sequence continues at coordinate 103,851,159 of NC_133541.1, read as the reverse complement.
AATCTCCTCCAGTCTGAAGAAAGTGGCAGGGGATCTGCCTGGGATTGGTCTGTGATGTCCTTTGGTTGCAGGGTTAGAAGTTCACACAAGCTCCCTTTAGCAGGTTTGCTTTTCCTATAACCCAGAAGACGCCTGATGATCCCTTACATCTGTCACTAATTCTTCTCCTGCTGAGCATTGTGACGTCAGCTTCCCTCAGGCCCTGCAGACAGCTCAGGACACAGAAGGAAAAAAAACGAATGACAACTTTCCTTTGGCTGATTCAGTGGAGGTGCCTGACCCCTAGCCCCACCCAACCCTGATCACAGGGGTGCCAGCTGTCTTCAGAGCACAATGAGAATTTCTTATTCTTTATTAACTAATACTTATCAATATTTCTTTCCTGATATCAAAGGAATCATACTCATTTTCCGAGAAATTGCCAATTTCAGAAAAGCATGCAGAAGAAAGTCACTGATAATTCTGCCACTCAGAAATAACCATTTGTGATATCCTTGTAGTCTTGTCTCCTACACATAAGGAAATGTAAACACAGTTATATACACACACCATATACATATATATGTACATATATGCATATGTATACATACATATATATAAAACATACAATTTCCATAGAAATCTATTTATACTAATTTCCTTTTACTCAACATCATACTAGGAACATTCCTTCATGATTTTCAAAGGCTGTGTATTATTTTAATCATGTGGACACACCATACTCCTATTTGACATATGCCATATTGTTAAACATTAGGTCACCCTTTTGGCTACATACATAATATTGCTCTGCCTTGATTGTGGTTCACTGAGATAAATTTTTAGAAGTAGAACTGCTGGGTCCTGTAGAAGATGCTCGAGGACTGGATTTAGCTTTCTAAAACTGGGCTCCTTGGTGGTCTTTTAAAATTGCTTTGCAGTTGAACAAGTGTCTTAGTTTGGGCTGCTATGGCAGTATACTGCAGACTGGGTACTTTATAAATAAGAGATATGTATTTGTTCCAGTTATAGAGGCTGGAAATCTGAGATCAGAGTGGCAGCAGAGTTGGGTGGAGGTCCTCTTCTGGGTTGCAGATGTCTTCTGCTATCCTCACGTTAGTGGAAGGGATGAGCTGGCTCTCTGGAGACTTCTTTCACAAGAGTACCAGTCCCATTCATAAAGGCTCTTCACTGATGCCCAAACCCAATACCTAATAATACCATCACCTTGGGAATTATGTGTTTGGGGGTGATCACAAATATTCAGACCACAGCAACAAGTTACCCCAAGAAGGGGTGGAATGGCATGAGAAAGTTCTTAGCTATAGAGAATGCACAGTTGCATTATGAAGAGTTGACTTAAACTTAGGGACTTAGAGAGTTAGCGGTGGTGTCCAATAGAGGGAGGTTTCAGGTCCTGATTTAGGCAATAGGAAGTGTTAGTAAAGGTCAGGTGTAGACAAACAGAACACAGGATCCAGGCCTGATCAAGGTCCACACTTCTGTAAGCAGGGACCTTCTACAGATTCCTTAGGAGAAGGTTATGACTGTCCTCAATTCTTTGACAACAGTAATAACCCTCTTGATCTACGGCCAGCTGCCCAAAGCATCCACCCAGATGTGTGCTCTAGCATTTGGCTCACTTGCTAAGCTTCTTCCCATTAACTATACAATCTCTGCATATAAATAAACTCCAGAGTATTTCAGCCATCTGTTGTGCTGGTGGCTCTTGGGAACATGGCAATCCCGGAAACTGCCTGAATGAGCACAAGCAGCTTTGTGACCCTGTGGGTCCATGGCCATTTGAAATTTCCACTTACCTGTCTATGGGCTGGTATGTGAGTATTTCTGTCTACCTGAATGGAATCCCCAAAATGTAACATCCCTAAGTGACTGCTGGAGAATACTTAAAGCACTTTGATCATTGTTCTCTTTATAATGTCTATCTTACTACGGATTTCCTCAGAGACAAAGTTTCAAATGCTGGTCATTTATTGAAAGATGGAAGGGAAATAGGTATGTGAGGGGAAAGTGATATTGGGAAGGGAAGGCAGCCAATAGAGAGCATGCTTTTAGTCCAGAAGCACAATGGATGACTGGGGCATAATCCCCTGGGGGACACTGCAACTTGATGCTAAGTGCCTACCTCAGAATTATCCTGGTGTGAAAAGCAGTCCCTAGATGGAAACAGACATGCAAGGTTTATTGGGGAAAACATGTATGAATGGATCAAGGGAGTGTGAGCAGAAGTTGGAGGGGAGAACTTTCGGACCACATGGATGGTTTGACACTTGGGAAAGGAGAGAGGGAAGGAGGACTGGGCAGGAAGAGCCTCAGACCACAGCACAGTCGTGAGAAAAATCTCAGCCAGGCTAATAGACAGTTCCCAAGCAGAGTAGCCCATTCAGGCAGGAGTGGGCTCACACTGGCACTTCGACTGTGCCCCGCCATGGGCTGGGAGCAGTCCAGGCAGAGTGATCTTGACTGGGGACCTAGCTTTCTTCCCATCTCCCTGGCCACTCCCTCTCATTTTCTTTTATTGGCTTATCGTTCTCTTCCTGATCTCTAAGTCTTAGAGTTCCCAGGCAGCCTCTTCCCTTTTCTTATGTACTCACTAAGTTCCTTTGCTAATGTCAGAGCTTTTAATCATTTATAAGCTCATGGCTTCCAAGTTTATATCTCCAGCCCAGATCTTGCTTCTGAGCTCTCCACTCACACATCTAACTGCCTATTTGGATGTCTAATAGGCACCCCCAAATTATTAAGTCCAAAAGAGAGCCCAAACAACTCAACTTTGTATATGGCCCTTATTTTAATTCTTTCTCCTCTGCCTGAATGTATGCTTCAATAAAGACAGAGACTTTGCCTGTCTTACCCATGCTTCATCCCCAAGAATAGCAATACTAGTTTCTATATATTTTTTAATGAATAAAGGATATTCCTTGACCTTTGGGGCAGGCAGACTTTGGTAAGATTGATCAGTCTGGGCTAAAGCTGTGCCTGAAACAACCCGGCATTATCTAAGGGGCACATAGTAATTGAATCCCTGACTCACTCTCTTGAGCTAAGCTAATGGGCCTAGACAATTTTTGCTCAGTGAGGAAGAGTGATGAGTTGGTGCAAAACCCAGAGGCAGTAAAGGTTTTAGAGCTCTAAAGAACACACGCTGCCCTAAAAGAGATAATGAACCCACCATCCTAGCAGAAGAACATCCACTGAGCACAATTAAACCTAGCACTATTAGTGCATTGCGTTAAGTGTCTGATATAAATCATTACACAAAATTGTCACAACAGCCATATGAAAGAAATGCTAATATTATCTCTGTTTTACAGTTGAGGAAAGAAAGGTTCTGAGCACTTAGAAAAATTTCTTAAATGAAAGGATATGGGATTCAAATCTAGATTTATCGAATCCTAGATTTCTCCCTCCCTCCCTCCCTCTCTCTCTCTCTTTTTTGTTACTGCTATCTTCTAAGATGTGAGTGAAAATTCAGGAGACTAATAACATTTGTAAGCTCTGAAAGTAAGACCAGATCTATCCTTGATGAAATAGTTTCTCTGAGTGGAGTTGAAAAAAGTTCAGCATTTAGGGTTTTAAAGCAAGATGAGATCAAGTTAAAATGTGGGTCTTGGAGCAATTCTGTGTTGGGAGAAGGGCTTGGAGGGACCGAGTATGGAGTCCAGTGCCCTGCTGCCTCAATGATCCCGTCTAAAATAGATGTTACAGCAGAGTCTGTGGATGCTCCATTCATGCCCTCTGGGTCCCTGCGCCTTCTCACGCACACCAGCCTGTTCCCAGTGTCCAGACTGCCAGAAAAAGGGACAGAGCTGTTGCCGAGAGCCTGATGATGGAGACACTGATAGGCGCTGTCCATGGTGCACAGAGGCCAAGTTAGTTGAGAGGTGAGAAATTTTCACTGAATTTAGCAGCAGGGTGATTTTTGTTGGCCCGGAGAAGTGCAGTTTTGGTTGAGCAGTGGAGGCAAGAAAAATTATTACAGTGAGTTAGCGAGGATGAGAGGAAAGAAAAGACGTGGGAGATAGACAACTTCTCAGAAAGATTTGATAGTGACCTTCACCACCTCAAAAAACCCAACTCAAATCACATTTTTTTCTAATAGCAGAGAAGTATTGTCATCGGCACACTTAGTCTTAGAAGATCAGAGAGGAACAGTTTGGTGACAGCTGAACTAGGAATCATGAAACTGTGTGCAGGCCTACTTTAAAATCAGACTAGGTTTAGGGCTCTGAGCATCATTTCCCATTTTCTCTTATCTCCATGTACCACGATGATCTTTCCAGCGAGAGCCATCTGTGATTTAGTTATTTTCCTGTAGAACTTAATTTGAATTTTCTCCTCTGCCTGAATGTAAGCTTCAATAAAGACAGAGACTCCTCATTTTTTTCTTTAGTTCTCATGGTACCTAATAGTTGTCCATATATTGCCAATATTTTTAATAAGAAAATATTTTTGAAATATTCTATTCTCTTTTAGTATTTTACCTGCTCACAAAATTATTTCTGCAATGGCTGTAGAGTTCTTGATGAGCCAACTCCCTTGTTCCCTTTGGATATGACCTGTCAGTTATCATTAAGTGATGCATGTCATCTTGTCAGAATGTTACATCTATGGGATTTAACCCACCATTTAACTCATTTAACCCACCATTAGCTAATTATGATATAAATGTTGGCATTGATTCTAAAGTTGAAATTTATCATATATTTTTGTCAGTTAGAAAATCTGCCAGTATCTGAAAAATACTCCAAAGAAAGTCTTTTTAAGGGCTGCATACTGTTTGGTGTCTGTTTAGTGTCTGTTTTCCCACTCTTTTAGTGTGTACAGATATTTGAAAAACTTGATCAGTGTCATGTTTATTTTAAAATAAACTTTTTCCCCCCTAAGCATAATATGAAGCAGAGACATGAGGCAGGGTCTTTGGACAAGGACGCACCTAATTTTCAGTCTTGATTCTGCCATCTGCTTGTGTTAGGACCTTCCACTAGTTACTAGGCATCTTTAAACCTGACTTTCCTTTTCTGTAAAACAAGAGATTCTGAGTCTTGTGAGGAATAAAGAAGATACGTTTATAAAACGTTAAGCACAGGGTGCAAAACTAAGTAAATGTTAGGAATTTGTTACTACTGTGAGCAAGCAACTTATTAAGTTTTAAAAGGGTGAAAAAATGTTATGACATGGTATCTAGCCTCAAGGGACTTATGCTCCAGTGAGAACATTTGACAGAGAGCACAAGAGAATTTATAAGAGCCATTTAGACACATAAAACCTGACAGCTGTGGGGATGCGAAGAGGGAAGGGGTACTTTCAATGTGGGATGTTAGGAAAGGCTTCATGGTGAATATGATGTTCATGGGAGAGAGTGAGTATTTTGTCTGGTGGAGAAGGAGGATCAGGAGAGAAGTGGAGCGGAGAGAGAAGAGAAAGCAAGGCGAGGCCTTCCAGACAGAGAGAGCAGCTGGAACAAGCAATGGTAAATAGTTCCCCACAGCTGGAGCCGAGAGTGAGGGCTGCAGTGAACTGGGAGGTGAGTGTGGCAGGTGTGTTGGGGATAGAGGTATGAAGATCATGGGGAATTTTAAAAGCCACATTACAGGGTTTGAACTTTTTATAAGCCATGGTAGAAACCAAGTTTTAGGCAACAATCACGTGATCAGGACACTGAAGTGATAACGTTGGAGGATGCAGGGGAGAGTAGAAATCCCAAGTTTGGTTGGTAGTCTGTAAAAGCAGTTCAGATGAGCCATAGTGAAAAAACTGTGTGAGGATTTTTTTTTAATTGAAATATAGTCAATTACATTGTGTCAATTTCTGGTGTATAGTGCAGTGTCCCAGTCGTGCATATATTTTGAGTTAAAGGAAGCGCAGACATAGAGATATTTTAGAGGTAGATCTAAAAGGATCTGGTGACCATCTGGACATGGGCAGTGAGGGAGAGGGAAGTATTAAAGTTGATATCAAGGTTTCAAGATACGATAGATGCTGGAGGAGTTTTGAAGATGCGTGTTGGTAAACTAGGGGCTGAAAACCCTCATGTCTCGAGGGAGCAGACAGGTAAGGGGAATAAGTGAAGTAGGCTAGATTGGGAATATGACAGGGAGCAGTGGGGACTGTGGAAAGTGCCTTGTCTGCTATAGGAAGCAGTCTCTATTCAGTTTTGACTAGTTACTACCAGGGAGGAATTTATGTCTAAAAGTATCAGATCTTTCAATTTTCAAGAGAAACTAAAATTCCAAAATGTAAAGTAATTTCTCCTGATTTATATCTTCAGATTTCATTAACAAAACAAAACAAAACACCAAACACTGTGTGGGTCAAACAAAACAGAAGGTGCGAGTTGAAAACTTAGGATGCATTTGTAATTTTCCTGATGGCCTGATATTCTCATCCATACATCTGCTTAAATTACTGTGTATGTTTCCATTTACCATTTACATGCCATTTCCCAATTGCTTTAGGATGAATATTATGCATACTTACTGATTTCTGTTAGTATGTATCTTAAACAAATGGTCCATTTGTATCTGTTTCCCTAACAGTTTCTTTTGCGAGATATGAGTTTCAACACATCCTAAGAAGTGATCAATACATCCAAAACATGGTCTCTGAAATAAATGGTAGTTTTTCAGATTGTGGGATACATGTGCATGTATGTGTGTTCATGTGTCATTTATGTAGCTTCAAGGGAAAGAGTAGACAGTTGCATGTTTGAATAGACTGAACTTCTGGAACTTGAAGTGTAAGGGCACAAAGGAGGAAATTTTAAAAGTCTAGGTAAGAGCACAAAGAAAGGAGCAAGATCCAGTAAAAGGACTTTAAACTGGATATTAACAAGCTAGTTTTTCAACCCAACCGGTAAAAAATCCCGTATTTTCTGAATAGGGTGTGATGATAGCTCAATTAACATTATTTTAACTGACATCTTTTAAAAAAATACTCAGAGGAAAAAAATGCATTGGTGTAAGGTAGAATGGAGGCATCATGTACAAAAATTCAATCTTTCAATATAAGCATCCACATCCGATCTATATAAAATTGTTCTTTACAGGGCAATCTTTGATGTCACTGAAATCATGGAAATTTTTTTTGGCGAATATATAATTTGTTAAGGTTTTGAAAAAATGAGAGTATGTGCCTCATTACTGAGTGAAAGCTAATGGCAGAGAGCAGGGTCTCAGGCATAATTCTGAAGGTAAAATGAATCAATTAATTTTCCTCCCAATCATTTCATCTTCCCAGTGTGCTATTCATCTCACAGCTGGCTGCCTGGTAACCTGATGATTGTCAGGGACAGTCATGGCTTACCCACACTGAGGGTGCAGGTGACTGTGCATGTGATTGCTGTTCTCTTTCAGGCTGAGTAGATAGTAATGGGCGGCTCTCTGATCAAAGAGGAAGGACTTTGTTAGTGCAGGGAAAGAATGCTGGACATCAGATGATGATCCTGCCTCTACCACATAAAGGCTGTGGCTCTTAGGAAACTTATTTGACCTCAGGCAGCCTCAGTTTCCTCAACTGTACAATGGAGATAACTTTAGTTCCTACTTTTCAAAGTTGTCATGAATCTTACAGGAGATCATGCATTAAAATGAAAAAATACGAGATACGATTTTTTAAATATTAACAGCACCACCATCACTCTTTCTAAAGTGAGCAGGGCATGCTGTTGCTGGAAGCCAGTTGGAGAAACTGAAATTATTTTTTACTAGACACTGAATTAAAAAGTAATAACAATGTTTTGTGAATCATGTGGAATTCTTTAGTTAAGATTAAAAAAAAAAAAAACTCGACTTTGGCCAGTTAAAGCCAAGGGGAATTTATTGAAGGATACCTGTGGTGCATATATTCAATGAGTGGCTCAAATCCTTTATTTCTATTTGTTGAAAGCTTGACAAGATAGGCTGTTTTTGTTAGAACAGGCACTACTCACATCTGTCTTAAAACTGTCCTAACAGATACAAAAATCTATGAAATCTGAGTGAGTAAGTAGTGCCCCTCAGATTAGGTAATTTCCAGCCTGCACAACTGTATGGATGCCTAGACACTTCATAAGTCCTTTAAGTACAGTAGAAGTCTGTACACTCTCTGTGGGGATCATAGCACAAAGGGAGATGCTTGCCTCCCCCAAAGCTAGTCCTGAACACAACCACTGGGATATATCACTATGATGGCAGCAGTTGAAGACATATTTCTACAGATGCATATAGTTTGCTTTTTCTTTTTCTTTCTTTTTTTTTTTGCCATTTCCTTAATTTTATGGCTCAGGCACTGACAGCACGTAGCACCGTACATTGTACATGTACCTGTGATATATTTTCCTCAGAGCTGTCTTACAGAAAAATGCACCAGGATGCAGCTTGGGGTGTGGTGGCCAGGGCTGTGATTGGCAGGAAGAATTGAAAAGCCTCACTGCCTGAATTTGTTTTAGACTGAGAAAGTTTTTTTTTCCAAGGAATTGCTTCATTTATTCATTAATTCAACAAATTATTAATATAAATGGCTAGACACTGAGGATAAAGTGATGTGATGAGCAAGGTCAGTACAGGTCTTATCCTTACTGACATAATAGTCTAAGGGTAAAGATAGAACCTCAGACACACTATCAGAATTGTGTCGTAAGTGCTCTGATAAAAAAAAAAAAAAGGGTATAGCCACTTATGGACATGAGTAGAAAGAATTACTAATCTAAGAGTTCTGGGAAGATACTATCTAGGTTTTGATTTGGCTCTGTCCCTGCTTTGATGAAATCACTGGCTTTTTCACCGTGGGCTTTAACTAGGCACCTAGACCAATTTCTGGGTAAAAACAATTAGGAAACTCACGCAGAAGCATGACCGCCTTCACTTCCACTCTAAGCTTTAGGTCAGTGATACAGGAGGGTGGATGAGAACTGGAAATGTGCCTGCAAAGGAAAGTCCCCATGTCCTTGTTACAGACAAAGATAGATAGATCTAGACAGATAATTTTCATAGATAACATAAAAATTTCAATTACGATCTCAGTAGGCATTTAATACTGAACCCCTAAATGAAGGTCTTTTCGTTTGTCTTGATCAACAAATTGTTTTGTTGAGTGATAACCACAAACAGCTTGATTTGGCTGGAGAATGAGCTCACATAGCTCATTCATAGATGAGAGCTTGCTGGCTGATGGCTGTGGGCCACCGAGCAGTCTCTGGTCAGGGACAGACGGTGGATGGAACGGGGAGTGGATTGTGGCGGTTGAGATTGCCATTTTAGCACAGGCGTCCAAGGGTGCCGAGAACTTGCCAGCATGACAGATAGCAAGAGAGGAAGCCAAGCCAATTAGAGGTGGCCTCCAATTCATGGTTGACAGTCAGGGATAATTTGTAGTTAACAGAGCAGGCAGACTCACAGTTTACACACGCATGCTTACTCTGGAAGTGCTTTGAATCGGATGGTCTCTGTGGAGCCTGTGTCTAGATTTGAACTTCAATCACTGCCGGGTTAATACACCAGCATCTCTTTTTAAGTTTTCTTAAGGTAACTACCTCACTTGAAAGAGCGATGTATGTGCTGATTGTAACAGTTCATTTTAGAGTTGAGGTCTTTGTGCTTGCCACTCACACTGCCTAGGACCCTCTGTCCTAAGATCATCCCCTGTCAGCTTAAATGTCAGTTCTTCAGAAACTCCTAAGCCTCTTTTTAAAGAAGTTAGACTCAATAAACTTCCTGTTGTATTCCATTGCTTTATTATCTTAGAGCATATATCACTTTTTGAAATTATCTTAAAGTTATTGTAATGGCATCTTTCTTTATTGTAGGTGTTCTCTCCCTGGTCTGAATACTCTCTGAGAACAAGGACTTCCTCTGTCTCGTTCACCATTGGACCCCCAGGGGCTAGAATGGTCCCTGGCATTTACCTCTCTGTGCTCCTTCAAGGCGAAGATCATGTCTTGGACAGCTTCCCAAGCTTGATGCCTAGCACGGTAAGTGACTCCCATCATGCAGATTTATTTAATAAGACATACAATTGAGATTCATAGAAATAGCTGATAATGAACATTAATTGAGCACTGTTGGAAAAAAAAAGGGCCAGTTTCCTCTCAATCAACTTTCAGATTAATTTAAAACCAGCTGTTACTTTTGTGTATTTCTGTGTTCAGTGTGCATTTGAGCATCAGTCTGTGACAAGTGCTTTGAGAAATGAAAGAGAAGAGTGCAAGTGGTCCTTGCCTTTCGAAATCATCTACTCAGTTTTAAAAGAAGTGGATGATATGCATTCTAATTTCTAATCTTTGGAAATGGTGCCTAGCTGTGTTCTTAGATAAATAATAGGTTTTTTTGGAAAGAATAAATAAATGAATGAAAGTAAGAATCAATGAATGAATAAAGAAGAGATGAATTAAGTGATGGAATTAGAACCAGACATAGGCAATTATCAGAGTCGACGAGTCAGGGTGGGGGGACTTGATTGCATGAAGTCTTCTACTCATGGAGTAGACTTAATTTTTCACGTGTAGAAACCATTCACTGTTTCCTTGTGATCATACCATTATTTCTTACTTCCATGAGTTGTTCTTGTCCCCATGCCTGGCATGCATGCTGATAATCTTCATGTTTGAAGTACATTCACTGAAAATACAACCAAACAATCCAAACGTCATCATCTCAATGAAATATTCTCTGCCTCCCTTGCAGTAGGAAGTTTCTTCTATCTCTGAATTCCTAGAATGCTCTACTGATTTCTTGCCAGTGGCACATAAGCCTTTCCATGTTATATTGCCATTATTTATGTCTGTTTGATCTTCCATTTTAGAACCTCAGCTCCTCAAGGGTAAGCTTATTGGTGATTCATCGGAGTGGCCAACTTTCAGTAATTCATTCAATAAGTATTTACTAAATACGTTACATGTCAGGCAGAGAGCTAGTATTGGAGAAACAGTTGTGAGCAAGTGACATTGACAAGGCAGACACTAGTTTGCCCTGGATTTTAGAGTTTAATAATAGATCATAGTATTAATGGCTTTTATTTGTTGAATGCATCAGCCAGTTGATGAGATAATTATCTTAGCATATTGTAGTAGCTGAAGATGTAGGTGTTATTTATTGTTTTCTTTATTCTGGGTAACTGCATTTATTTCCTTCTGTTTTATTGAAGTATAGTTCATGTACAATGTTTTGTAAGTTACAGATGTACAATATAGTGATTCACAATTTTTAAAGGTTATACTCCACTTATAGTTATCATGAAATATTGGCTATATTCCCTGTGTTATACAATATATCCTTGTAGCTTATTTTATATGTAGTTGTTTGTGCCTCTTACCCCCCAACCCCTGTATTGCCCCTCCCCTCTTATGTCTCCCTACTGGTAACCACTAGTTTGTTCTCTATATCTGTGAGTCTGCTGCTGCTTTTTGTTACAGTCACTAATTTGTTGTATTTTTTCCATTCCACATGTAAGTGATATCATACAGTATATGCCTTTTTCTGACTTAGTTCACTTAGCGTATTGCCCTCTAAGTCCATCCATGTTGCTGCAAATGGCAAAATTTCACTTTTTAGGGCTGAGTAGTATTCCATTGTGTGTATATGTGTGTGTGTGTGTGTATGTATCACTACATCTTCTTTATTCATTCATCTGTTGATGGACTCTTAGGTTGCTTCTGTATCTTGGCTATTGTAAATAATGCTGTTATGAACATTGGGGTATGTGTACCTTTTTAAACTAATGTTTTTGTTTTTTTGGAGATAAATAGCTAGGAGTGGAATTGCTGGGTCATATGATAGTTCTAATCTTAGTTTTTTGAGAAACCTACATACTATTTTCCACAGTGACTGAACCAATTTACATTCCCACCAATAGTGTACAAGGGTTCACTTTTCTCCACATGTTCATCTTTGTTATTTGTGTTCTTTTTGATGACATAGAGTTTAGATTCCATAGATTATGGCTTAATACCATCTCTGTTGTTTACTAGATATGTGACCTTAAGCTGGTAATGCAATGTCTTGGAACTTATGTCTCAGTTGTTTATTGCCACAAATAATGCTGTGTAACAAACCACACCAAAGCAGATTAAAATAGAATGTATTAAGCTCATAAGTCTGTGGGTTCACGGGTGGTTCTTCTGGTCTGAGTCAGGCTAGGCTGGTTTCATTTTGTTTAGCTGATGTGTCTATGAGCTGGTGAGTCAGCTAGAAGGATGTATCAGTCTGGAATAGCCTCACCCAAGAAAGATCTTTGGCACATGGTCTCTCACCCTCCACCAGGTAAGCCTGGAGTTGTTCACATGGCGGTTATGGGGTCCAAAACAGCTAGTAGTCTAGGTTCAGAATTGGTAGTGCCACTTTTGTCATATTCTGTTGACAGAAGCAAGTCATAAGTTCAGACTAGATTCATGGGCTAGGGATTCTATCTTTTGATGCAAGTTATTGCAAAATCACAGTGTACAGAATGTGGATACAGGGGGACATGAGCAGTTGCTGGCCATCTTTGTATGTCATCTACTATCTCAGTCTGTAAAACAGATGATAATAATAGCTGCTATCTTACAGGTGATTGTGAAAATTATATAAGGTAATGTCAAAAGAACTGAGATGTTACCTGGCACTTAAGAAATGTTGGAAGTTTGTTGTTACTATACCACATCCTCACGACCAAGCATAGAGAGATACAGTCCGCATCTTACAAATGAAGAAACCTGGAGATTTAGGTCAGGTTTCTTGTCCTCGACCACATAGTTAGTCAGTTGCAGGGCTAGGGTTCAAATTAAGGTTTGTTTGACCTCAAAGCTGGTAGCGGAGATTTCCTGAGTATTCACTGAATCTGTTTTTGTTTTTCCCAGACTACATTTTCCAGCCTCCTTTGCTGCAGGTGTGATAAGGTGATTAGTTTTTGCCCATAAATGGTGAGCAGTATTGCTCAGGGGATGGGGGAAGGAGTCTAGATCTGATTCTCCACATGGAAGAGCAATTCCTACAGATTAGGAACACTGATTTTGGATGTTAGTGAGCTAGGAATAAACTTTTATTGTGAATAGCCAATGAAATGTTAGAATTTGTTACAGTAATTAAAAAAACTACTAGTTTAGTTCTAACTAACTAGCTGTAACAAACTAATAATAGCCATTACAAATTAGTTAATTATAGCTAGTTGTTACTAGCTATAACAAACTAACCAATGCAGAGTTTAATTTCTAAAACAACATGGAGTACAGTTTATGACAGTGAAAATTTTTCTAGGCAGTGTCTTACACTCTAACATTCAGTGAAGAAATAAGAAATTTCCAAAACTAAACGTAAGCTTTCCGGTCCTTTAATACTATGTGCCATTTGCTCTTTATCTTCCTCTCTGTCTGTGATTTCCTCCCTTTCCTTCTACTTGGAGAAACTCGTTCCTTTTTCATCAAACCAAACTAACTATAGGGTTAATGTGCATTTAATCTGGACCAGAAGATCAAATTCTCTGTTTAGAATGTCGTTATTAGGGTTTGTTTTATTTACACGAACAAAAGAAAATTATATTGTACGGCAAAATGAAAAAAAATTTAGGTGGTCTTTTTTTATAGATTGAAAATGTTTGTTTCAGGGCCTCTGTTGTCCAGTTCGGAGGAAATGATTAAGGATTTAGGGGTGGGGTCAAGGAAATTTTTAGAAGATTATGAAAGTGAGTTTTAAGCACTCTTTTGTGGAAAGAGAGGAGTTGAAAATTAAAAGTGAAGAAAATTAGAAAGACAAAAGAAGCTAGTCAAAACAGAAAAAAATAATTGAACCTTACTTGAAACCAAAGAGCAAGAAATTTACTCTCCCTTTGGCCCAGAAAGAGGAGTCCATACTAATTGGCACCATTATAGAAGCTCTAGTGAGACAATTAGAGCTTTAAATTATGACCAGTATTTGAGACCTCTGATATTGACATTACTCAAAGAATTTGCCCTCTGCATTAGAGGACCATAGAATCATAGAGAGGCAGATGATATAAATGTGGAACCATGGAATAATAAGTCTAGTTACATGCCTTAAAAGGAGAACAATTAGCAATATAGTGAAATAGAATCCAACTTAAAAAAAATTCTGTTTCTGTTCAGTAAGCTCAATTTTAAAGAAAGGATAATAATATAGGTAACATTTAATGAGTACTCACCATGTGCCAAGTGCTCTGAGTTGAGCAGGAGGCAAATAATAAAATCAACTTGAAATTTAAGATTTTATGAAAGCAGATCTTTTTCAAGGTGTACAAGGTATCAGGGAGATTTTGGGTAGAGGAAAAAGGTTAAAGTCTTGGGTTAAATCTTGGCTGTGGCACTCAGGCAGGCGTGTTACCTCTCCAATCCTCTGCTGATTCATTTGTAAACTGGAAATAATGATAACCTCCACTTAAGGTCAATGAGATGAAAGGTGTGAAATTTTCAAGCTGCAAAAATGCAAGGCACATAGCCATATTTAAATTAATCCCTTACATTTACAGACATGCATCTATTTCATTTACAGTGGGGTCTGGTGGGAAGAAACAACACAATTATTTTTGCAGTGGTTCACGTCTAGGGAAACACCCTGTATGTCACTAATACCTTTTATCGCCCAATAAATAAGCAAAAACTGACAACCAGATAAACACATCACAACAAAAACATGGCTCTGAAACAAAGCAAGGGACAGTATTCAGACAGCTGCCGATGGTAGTTACACGATGGAAGTAGTAAATGAGATAATTCACTAATGTATTTCATTTCTTCCAGTAAGTCGTTAGATACTTAAGTGGCTTGTACCAGTTTTCTTTTCATTAAATATTCATATTTTCTAATGGAAATTGTTCTGACAAATTGGGTAAATTGAGCAACTTATGAATTAATGCCTCAGAAAGAGGAGTTTTGGAATTCCCAGTGAGCGAGCTAATGCTTAAATGATTAACACTCCATTGATTTTATAATTAAAAAGCTGGAAAGTAAATATAGTGTGTGCTTTATATGTTATGATAGCTGTTTGTCTTGATGCTTAGATCACAAGACTTGTGATTGCAGATCTCCATTAACTATGCAACATATCACCGTGCTTGCATTGAATGAGCCTCCTTCAGTTCTCTAGGGACAAACCCCTCCATTATGTCACCTATAAGGTACAAAATGCAAATGAACCACACTTACTATTTAGAAGTGAAGGAAAAGATCACATGTACTAGAGAATTTAAAGACCAGGAATTTGAATACAGGATGTACTTTCTGTTCCTGGTAGGCAAGTGGATACTTGAGTTTCTGGGGAACTATGAGAAACTTAACCTTAGTTATTCAACATTAGTCCAGTAAATGTTTACTGAGCGCTTACTCTGTGTTCAGGAGACAGTGGTGAACAAGGAAAACATGGTGCCTGGAATCAGGGGACTTAGAAGGTGAATGAGCAGGTGGTAACACAGTGTGAGGAATGAGATGGTAAAGAACTGTGAGAACTCATTCAAGGGAACGGATTGGTCAGGAAAAGTGTCCCTGATGGGATGACTTATGCTGGACCCTGAGGATGAACATGAGGTAGGAGTTTTCCAGCAGTGGTAACAATATGTGCAATGGCCATGAAATTAGAAAGAAGATGGCACGTTTGTGTGGCTGAACCACACTGACTCTGTGTTGTCAGCTCCATCTTAAGCCCGAAGTCCTGCTCCCTCTCCTTCCATGTGACTGAGGCTTAGCCTCCTCACAAGGGATGTGCCCAAGCAGGATAAATTCCTCTGTCATCTTTTACTGTTGCCTTCATTGAACATGAAAACTAGAATGTCTTCTGTTGACTCAGATGATTAGTGGTCATGAGAGCCCCCGGGGGGAGGGAAAAACCCTGCCTCCCAGCAGTGTGAACATGCTTCTCACTTGGTAGTTAGAGTCTATTTTTAGCTTGGCCCCTTTAAATGCACCTGTACCTCTTTTGTTTCCATGTCTTGGCTATTGTAAATAGTGCTACTATGAATATTGGGGCACATGTATTTTTTTCAAATTAGAGTTTTCTTCTTTTCCAGATACATACCTAGGAGTAAGACTGCTGGATCATATAACTGTTTAGTTTTTAAAGGAACTTCCATTATTTTATCTTCTAAAACATATCTGTATTTTTATTTAACTGAAAATTACATAATTCTCATGCTTTAATTTTGAGAGCTACAATGATCCTTAAAATATACTTTAAATCATAGCCATATTGTACTATTTCATTCTTCATAGTGGCTGCAGCAATTTACCACCAACAGTGTAGGGGGGGGTCCCTTTTCTCCACACCATCTCCAGCATTTATTATTTGTAGACTTTTTGATGATGGTCGTTCTGACTGGTGTGAGGTGTGATAGCTCATTGTAGTTTTTAAAAATTTCTCTAATAATTAGCAGTGTTGAACATCTTTTCATGTGCCTGTTGGCCATCTGTATGTCTTCATTGGAGAAATGTCTATTTAGGTCTTCTGCCCATGTTTTTGATTGGGTTGTTTATTTTTTTGCTATTAAGCTGTATGAGCAGTTTGTATATTTTGGAAATTAATCCTTGTCAGTAGCATCATTTGTAAATATTTTCTCCCATTCCATAGGTTGTCTTTTTGTTTTGTTGATGGTTTCCTTTGCTGTGCAAAAGCTTTTAAGTTTAATTAGGTCCCATGTGTTTATTTTTGCTTTGCTTTTCCTTTGCCTTAGGAGAGAGAGCCAAAAAATTATTGCTACAATTTATGTCAAAAAGTGTTCTGCCTGTGTTTTCCTCTAGGAGTTTCCAGTCTTACATTTAGATGTTTGACCCATTTTGAGTTTATTTTTTATATAGTGTTAGAGCATGTTATAATTTCATTCTTTTATGTGTAGCTGTCCAGTTTTCCCAGCACCACTTATTAAAGAGACCATCTTTTCTCCATTGTATATTCTTTGCTTCTTTGTCATAGATTAATTGACCATAATTGATGAAAAGTGCATGGGTTTATTTCTGGGGTTTTTATCCTGTTCCATTGATCTGTATATCGTTTTTTTGCCAGTACCATACTGTTTTGATTACAGTAGCCTTGTAGTATAGTCTGAAGTCTGAAGGTTGTGGTTCTTCTTCCTCAAGATAGCTTTGGCTATTCAGGGTCTTTTGCGTTTCCATACAAATTTAACAATTTTTTATTATAGTTCTGTGAAAAATGCCATTGGTAATTTGATAGGGATTGCACTGAATCTGTAGATTGCCTTGGGTAGTATGGTCATTTTAACAATAATGATTCTTCCAATTCAAGACCATGATATATCTTTCTGTTTGTCTGAGTCATCTTCAGTTTCTTTCATCAGCATCTTACAGTTTTCAGAGTACAGGTATTTTGCCTCCTTAGATAGGTTTATTCCTAGGTGTTTTATTTGCTGCAATGGTAAATGGGATTGTTTCCATAATTTCTTTTTCTGATATTTTGTTGGTAGTGTACCAAAATACACAGATTTCTACATATTAATTTTGTATCATGCAGCTTTACTCAATGCACTGATGAGCTCTTGTAGTTTTCTGGTAGTGTCTTTAGGATTTTCTACGTATAGTATCATGTCATCTGCGAACAGTGACAGTTTTACATCTTCCTTTCCAGTTTGGATTTCTTTTATTTGTTTTTCTTCTCTGATTGCTGTGGCCAGGCTGCTGCTTCTTAACTACAAAGGTATTTATACATGCCTCTGACCCAGGAATGCCATAGTTAATACACTTTGTCTCACATGAATTTTTCTTTAAAGCTCATTTCTCTTGGTTCTTTCAGAAGGGCTTCAGTTTGACAAGATCTATTGTAGGCTTTTATATAGTGAATTTTACATGTTGATAATAGCACCTTAATTTTTCTCTGAGAACTATCATTCCTCCATTCTGAGTCCATATTATTTGGGTGTGGCTAGATGTGCTCCAAGCCCAGGGGTAGGTGTGTTTCAGGCCTATGCCTATATCCTTGGTCACAGTCATTTGTTCAATGACAGGTGTGTGGCCTAAGTCATGTTAATTGGGTCCAATCAGAGCTCATTTGGGGGAAATTCTTCTTGAGCTACTGGCATAAAAGTACTCTCTTTTCTTTCTACTGGTAAGATTACTGGTTGGATGGGATGTGGAATTGGAGCTAATGGCAGGCTTCTTGTCACCATGAGGAGAGAGAGCTTTCTTGAGAATGGAACAAGCACAGGGAAGTGCAGAGTAGAGAGAGGGGAGACCTGGAATTTTGGGAAAAACCCCCAACTTTGTACTCTGGATGCAGCTGTACCTGAAATGAAAAAAAATCCAGTCTTGGTCTTCTCACTTTTATAAGTCTGTTTTTTTTTTTTTTCCATGCTGAAGCCACTTAGAACTAGAGTTTATGCCACTTGCAATGAAAAGAATACTGACTAAAAACTTACAATAACACTATTGTCAACCTTAACATCATTTAATGGAATGGACCCCAGAATTATGTTACAATAAAACTTTATTAAATAGAAAATTCTGAGATCTATAAAAACATATTTCTTTCTATGAGGCATTATAATTATTCTTTAAGACATTTGTTCGTTTTATTCAACAAATATTTATTATAGATGCACTTTTTCATATACTGTGTTCTGCTTTATGTATTATACCAAATATTTACTTGATTTATTTCTCATTTCTTTGTGATCTTTTGGTGGGCAGAATACTCTTTACCAACCTCAAATCTAAGATTTTAGAAATAAAAATAGAGACAAGATATCTTTGTTTGAAAAGTTTCATTCTTTCTAAAAATTATGTTATTCTCAGGTCTTTGAGAAGGGATAATTAATTCTTCCAATCTCCTCTTTTTCTACCCCCTTGACACATGTCCCGTGTTAATTATCTCCATAATTTTCTGACTGTAATTTGGAGCACTTTAGAACACTGATTGTGTACCATATTATGACTAGAATAAATGGGCAGCTTAAGAATAAATCCATGTCTAGCTCTTACCCTAGTGCATCAGAATCAGTTGAGATTATTATTTACAATGAAGATTCTTGGGCTCCTTTTGTCCTGAGATTCTAAACTGGAGTCTTTGAGTAGTCCTAGAATGTGTATTTAACTAGTTCTCTTGGAGAATCACATGTACACAAAAGTTTTGGAATTACGTGGTTGCTTGAGGAAAAAATTCCACAAGCATTCCAGGATGTAGCAAAGGCATGGATTGACTTTGAGACCTAGATCATCAGCATTTCATATTATTTATCCACTCTAGTCCACATCACAGCAAAAAATTATTTTTAATGATCATAAATATTTCACACAGAAGAAATACCTTCTAAACATTATTCACATATTAATGTATGAGCAGAATAGTATTAATTAATCATAATATGTTCATTAATTTTAATTAAAGAGTCTGGCCTCTATCTAATTAGGGATTAGCTGACTGATACTAACTTAAGCTGGACAAGTTGGGCTAATACTACTTTTTTCAAACAAAATAAAATAGCTTGCTCCTAAACTCTGTTCTTATATATTTTGTCTGAACTCCTAAAACAGCTTAGTCAAGGCTCTTTTTTTTTTTTTAACACTAACTTGAGTTTGGAGTTTTGAAGTTCATCTAAAAATCTGTATTGCTTTGCAAAAAGTTGATACAGTGGATTCATGTAGGAAGAACTGGATGTGAGAATGAGATCTTGGAATGTAGACACAGCCGCCTGAAGTTGGGATTTGGAGAGAAGGTCTAAAATAGAAGTTCGCATCACAGTGGATGCTTAGAATTTTTATTTTGGCAGTTTCATAAATCAAGTAGAAATCTTACTGTGCCCACAGCATTTTCTGGGCCCTCGTAACATTCTTGCATAGTTGTATACTTGTATAAAACACTAACACTAAATAGAGCCACAGGAGATGAGTTTCTTTCTCAAGATCACTCCAAATGTTGGCTTCTGATCCTGGCTAACTAGCCTACATTTATTGACTTCATCCATCCATCCATCCATCCATCCATCCATCCATCCGACAGTGTTTATAAAGTGCCTGCAATATGCCAGGCACCGCACTAAGCATTTAGGATGGAATGCTGAACAACATGGACCTAGCCCTGCCCTCAGATAGCTTATCATTTGGTGACTCTGCTTATCTGTCCATCTGGTCCTATGTGGAGGGACCCAGAGCATAGTCTTTCTCAATGTTCAGAACATTATTTTCGTTCCCATAAGTTACAGGCGTGTTAGTTTACTAGATATTTCATCTAATATTCATGATGATATCGTGATTTATATTCTGTAGTTCTGTGCATCTCAGCCCAACGTTCTGCAGGAGGAATACATAGGTTATTCCACTAATTATCACCAGACTACTTTCTTGCAGAGAATCTTGCCACAGGTAGTACAAGATGATTGTGCCCTGTATTAAGTTACAACTCCAATCTGAAGCTTGCATCCCCCAACTTACTTCATTGGAAAGAAGTGTAAATATTCACACTACTGACTCCCAGAACTACTTTAGGATCAGGAGGCATGTCTTAAGGGGCCAGGTAGGACAGGAATCGCTTGTGGGTTCCATCAGTCAATGTGGGCAGTTATGATCAGTACACTTTAGGAAGATAATTAAATCAGCTCAAACACATGTGAGTGCTTGCCTATCACTCCAGAGCATAGGTTTGAAGGAGAAGGTACTCATACAGAACTGTTCAGCGGATTGTGAGTTCTGCCAAATGATGGTCATTCTGGCTAATGATGGTCTGATAAATCTCTCTTAATTTTCTAGGTTTCTAGGTGGAATATGTTTTCACTGACAGGGAGACACAGTTTCAGGGAAGTGCCTGGGGGAATCAAATCCACCCCTTCTAGTTTTGTAAAGTAATTAACGTGACTAGAAAATTGGGAGTAATACTGAGTTATGAGGCCACTATAAAAAATTGACTCTAAGAAAATATTTTAATAACCAAATGACACAAGGCTAATAACATCTGCCACCTACATTGTTCCTTCTGTTTTCTCTGATCT
Organism: Camelus bactrianus; assembly: GCF_048773025.1. Classification (NCBI taxonomy): domain Eukaryota; kingdom Metazoa; phylum Chordata; class Mammalia; order Artiodactyla; family Camelidae; genus Camelus; species Camelus bactrianus. The sequence continues at coordinate 103,830,273 of NC_133541.1, read as the reverse complement.
TGGGCAGACAGACTGACTAAGCAGCTTATTGTTGTCATTTTTTAGTGTTCTCCTGCGTCTTCAGATCACATCCTGCGCATGCGGGTACGACGCTCTGGATTGGATGCTTTCTTTTGCCGTTGATACTGGGGTGAAGTTGGTACAGATTTTCCCCTCAGTGGAACCAGAAACATTTTCCCTCACTCTCCGTTACAAACTAAGGGAGCTTCCCTGGACCTAGTTGGTGTGGCAGCAATGGCAGTGAAACTAGCACAGTTGACATCTACATGCTTGTGTAGTATTTTTACACTGTACAAAATATTGTCATACACATTGTTACATTCGATCTTCAAAGCTATGCCATGGGGTGGTTATTGTTAAATTCATTTTACAGATGAGGCAGTTAAGTCTCTGTGGAAGACTTATTGAAGGTCACATGACTTGGAAAAGTTAGACCTAAATTAAAACCTAGTTCCTCTTAACCCAGTATCCTGTTCCTCCCCCACAACACTGAATGCCATTCACAGAGGTGGCTGTTGCATCACGTACTGTCCAGATGGGAGATATTATTGGATACATCCAATAATACAGGTAATGAAATGCAGTTAGCAGCAAGAATCATGACACATAGTTCAGTGTTAATGGCATGTGCTCTGATAGACCCATATTCAAGTCCCAAGTTTACTGCTTATGGATTGTTTGACCTTGAACGAGTCATCTAAATTCTCTTAGACTCAGTTTCCACATCTGTTGGAAGCAATGAGTATCTCTTAATATTGCGAGGATTAGATGAATCATCCACATAATGACAGTAGTGAGATAATGATGACTATTGGTTTGGGATCCTAGGTAGGTATTAAGTGCCAGATATTCTACATACATTTTCTCTGGGTCTTGTAATAATCCTGTGAAATACGTACTTTAATTCCCAATTTATGTATAAGGAAATGAAGACTACAGTACTTATGTAACTGGCTCTGGGTCGAATGGCCAGCAAGAACCTGTGTTAGGATATGAACCCACGTTGGCCTGGCCCCAAAACCCATGTTCTTTGCTGGTTCAGTTGATGTAAAGCATCCTTTGAAAAGGATGGAGGACTTTAAAGGATGCTGGGCAAAGACTTCACCTGAAATCAACTATCGGGCTAATTCTTTCAGATTGTTGACATTCTGTAAGTACCAAGTCCATGTCATACTCATGGTAGAATTTAGTATACAAAGAGGTTTGCAGAGTAAAAGAGGTTTGAATTTCACCATTTAGCACAAGCAATTGGTAAGCTGTAAATAAAAATGTTTCTTTTTGTATTAATGAGCTCATATGTGTTATCCTAGGTTCTTCAACACCAAAAAACGTAGATCAAATTTGAAAGAAACTGTGCCTTGGGGGGAAAAATAGTTTAATGAAAACCTAAATTGTGCCACACAAAATTGTGATTCTGTACTTAGCAGACCAGCAAATGGTCATTTACGCTTACAATTAAAGAGCTTTAGTGCTTTCTGAAGTACTTATGCCTGTATTCTTACATCTTGTCTCCTCTATAAATCTGGGAAACAGTCAAGGAAGATGTTCCGCACACTTCACAGCTGAGGAAGGAGAGGCCCGGAGGAGTTAAATTTCCCATCAGAGATCACACAGCAAGTGGAATGTGGGTCTGTCTCTCAGACATTTGTCCTCTGTGGCCTTAAAATAAGCCCAAAGGGCTCAGGCTATTTCTCAGGCTGATTAAATTTGTAGATAAAGACTTTCCTCCCTACAGGGCGTTAGAAAGAATTACAATAGAAAAGTTCTCTTTTTCTTTTCTTGTCCCCTGCCCTGCCCCTAGTTGTATTGGTCTTCAATTTAGTTCGCAGAAACTGTGAGACAGAAGGCTCAGGGTCCAGTCCTGCTCTGCCACGCACCAGATAATCAGCCAGGCCATTTAGCCTTTCTGGGCTTACATTTCTTCTGCAAAGTGAGGACAGTCATACTTAGCATTCCTTTTTTTATTTTAATTGAAGTATAATCAGTTTGACCATGTGTCCATTTCTGGTGTACAATACTTATCATTCTTATCCCACAGGACTGTTAAAAGCATCTAACCAGAGGCTGTAGGTGATAAGAAACTGATCTCAGTATCCCAGTTTTGGACGCACTCTGGCCACCCAGCATACCCTCCTTTTTCTTAACTATGCCATGGTTTCCTTTTCGGGAAGCACCTGTTTCTCATTGTACACAGCCTTGGAGGGGCTGTGAATCAGGGTCCCTGCATTCATAGGTGTAGCCTGGAGTCCATTGCAGGCTCCTTGCACCAGGGACTTCCACACCAGACCAGTGCAGCCACAGGGCTGATACAGGACCTAACTCAGCCAGGTAGGATCTTTCCATCCTTAGCAGGGAGACAGAGAGAGAAGAAACACAGCAACTCAAATGACTTAGTCACCTGATTCCACTCCAGCTCCTTCATGAGACAGGGAAGTAACCCCTTTGCCCAGGAAGTAGTTTATTGTTCCATTCCAGAGCTGGGGCCTCCAGCCTTCGCAGCCATTCTACTCATTCTCTTCCTGATTTTTCTGTTAAGTTAGCGGGAGTTGGATTCTGTTGATTGCAGTGAAAGAATGCTAACTATTTACATTTTCAAGTTTTTATCACATGTGCTTCATTTCAAGATGCCATGCCTTTAATATGTACTCATGATTTTCCAGGGGGAAAAAAGGAGCATTGTACTGGATGAAATAGCTGTATTATGACATTAAACACCAGTAGGCAAGATGCATCCTGATCGGAGAAGTGTGAAACATGAAGAGTGGAATGTGAAAAAATGCATATGTTAGGACTGAGGAAATACGGTACTCACACTACCATTGTTCATGAATTAAAGCAGGATAATAATTATGACAACTCAGCATTGTGTGTACCTGGAACCCAGAGGAGTGAGGGAAACATGCCAGACGAGACCATTCTAAAATTCTCTTGATTGCTTCTCTGAGAATTCCTGAATTTACTGTCTTTTGGTGTGAGCAGTCCCCAGTTGTGGCTGCCAGCTCATTTCCAGAAGTTGAAGGCAGTTCTAGTTTACAGTGAGGGGGGTTTGTGGGAAAATAGCATGCGGCAGCAGGGAGACGCTCTCTGAAGTTGTTCTGAATATATGGCTAATGGGCAGTTATCTCTGAGAGAGACATTTATAGCTTCCTACCTATCGTTGGTGAAAAATTAGCCTTGGTAATTTGGGGGGAAGAACTTGTCAATTTGGCTTCTCATCAAATTCAACTTTGTTAAGCTGTTAATTCTTAGGTGTTTTTATAATTTATTACTAAGACGTGTAAGTCTGCGTTGGCAGCCTTGATGAATAGATTAATGATCACTGCTTCCTGCAATGTGATTCTCATTGTTACCCCATCAGAGCTATAAATTTACCTCCAGGGTTAGGAGCAGGTGAAAGTGACAATCAAGCAGCCAGAGGAGGAGTGAGGATTTGGGGCTGTTTCACTGAAGACAAAGAAATGCCCTAAAGAAACAATTTTCCAAGTCCCTGTTTGACTTGACAGTGGCAGTGACTTAATTGGAAGACAGTGTGATAATGAACTGTAGCAGGATCAGCAGGCAGGGGGTCTATTAGTGACTCCAGACCGACTTGCTGCGCAGATTTTGCAACTCCGTTGTGTTTCTGTCTCCTCCTCTGTAGAGCAGGAACAATTATTCATAATTTGACTGCCATTTGTCTCGTGCTTAATGATTTAAAGCTGCATCTTCCAGCGGCCCAGCTTATCACAGGCAGGCTGCGGATTTAATGAGGTGATGTATCTCCGCTCTATCACCCTCTAGCGCTATAAGCAAGGGCAGTTATGTAACCCTTTATGTCTCACTTCCTCATTGGGCGAAATGGGAATGATAACAACTACCTCAACGTTTTTTTTTTTTTTTAATATAAAAATTACTCTAGTGCCTGTGGCAGACTTAGTAGGGCACAGAGTAAGTACTCAGTAAATGCTAGCTCCATTATTTATTAGAAGGGTGTGGAGAGATTACGGGTGGGTGCTATGTAGATTAAATGCAGTGTTTTATGATTCTTAGCAGGGGTTTGACAAACTGTGGCCCCTGAAGCAAGTCTAGTCTGCCACGTGTTTTCGTATATAAAGTTTTACTGGGCCACCACCGTGCTCATTTGTTGACGTATTGGCAATGGCTGCTCGTGTGCCGTAAAAGCAAAGCTGAGTAGTTGCAATACAGACCCTATGACACATAAACTTTTAATGTTTACTTTCTGGCCTTTTATAAGAAAAGTGTGCCAACCTCTGGTGTTCGTCAAGCAAGTGAATACAGATCCCACATTCATGTAATTTACATTTAGTAACAATTTGATAGTCTTCTAATTTATTTAATCTTTACCCTACTGATAACTCATAGACATCAGAAGGTTTCTGGCTTTTGTCTTTGTTCTTCATTTGCCAAGAATCCTTCAATAAACGACACAGCATATACGTGAATATTATCTGTAGGATAGATTCCTACACAAGTAATATCAGGGGTGATTATTTGGGTCACCTCGGTTGACGTGCTTGCAGATTTACTGATGGAACATAGTGAATATTCTCACCACCAAAGTTGTCAGAACCGAGTACAGAATTAAGCTGTCAGTTCTAATTCCCTGTAACAGAGTTTATCATTAATTAGCTTCTTTGATCGAGCCAGAGGTTGCAGTCCCCAAAGAAAAACACAGCTCTGAAGCTCAAGGAATTGACTACTTGTCAGATGAAGTTAGCTATCCAGATTCCTCCCCATCACAAGTAATCTTACGGCTGGTCGTTGCTTCCGTCCCTCAGTTTAGTGTCACTGCCTTTGGGCCTTGTAATAGGTTGCCTGGATAGAGTCACCAGGCTTAATGTAGTTTTACATCTGGATCCTCACATCTGTCATCCATAAAACAGCTTATGAGTGCATAACTCTGGAAAAGAGAACAGTAATATTATTCTTTTATGCAAGGTGATATTACTCCTAAAACTCAATTCCTTTGTGAAACATGCCTCTGTGAGAAGACCTGGTTGTGGAAACACAAGTTTTATCCTTAGCAGAGGGCCCTTCTGTTTTCCTTTTGACACACGTCAAATGACAGCACCACCTGCAAAGACACAGCCGAGGGTTCACTATTGTTGTGCAAGATTATGACGGAGTGGTTAGTAGATTGTGGAGATTAACTGACGACGCCCAGACAGCATTTTAAAACAGGAAAACAAATTGCCATGTGAAATCTGGAGTTTAGGGCTCAAAAGCCCATAGGGGCCAGGCAGATAATGGTAGTGGTGAACTGGAGAGTTCTTCTCTGGTCCTCGCCAATGCTTGCTACGCCATTTTATTTTTCCAAAAGGAAAATGACACAAATGGATTTATTAACAAAACAGAAACACTCACAGGCTTATGGGAAGGGAGAATTGGAGGAATAAACTGGGAGTTCAGGATTTGCAGATCCAAACTACTATATATAAAATAAACAACAAGTTCCTACTGTACAGCACAGGGAACTATATTCAGTACCTTGTAACAACCTATAATGAAAAGAATATGAACAGGAATATATATATTTATATATGTACAACTGAAACATTATTTTGTACACCAGAAATTAACATGACATTGTAAACTGACTATACTTCAATTAAAAAAAAAAGTGAAACTCTTCTAAGTTTTAGAAATCTGCAACCATTTCAAAATAAAAAACAAAAGCATATATGGTAGACAGATAGAAATAGGTTTTCACTCCATCTGTAAGCCATCAGCTTGAGATATCTGCTTTAGATGTTAGTAGCAGAACTGAGGAGGGCTGGGGTGAGGCTGAAGTAGGAAGTCACAGAAGTAGAAAGCTAACCTTCTAAAGCAAACTATCACATCACAATTCAGGGAGGAGCCTGAATCATGGTCAGGGGTAGGCCAGTCATGGCAATCATAAATAGCACTGGTCCAATGTTTTGTCTGTGGGGAAAAAAAAAAAGATCCATACAGTTAGAAGCTAGAATGATGGAGTATAGGAATGGCTCAGGATGAGAAATGCACAACTAAGATCATGAACATGTAGGAATTCCCCTTACGAGCAAGGGCGTTGTCATCAGACAGACATCCCTGTAGTGAGAGTAACTTCTCTAAGCCTCTATTCCCGTGGCCCTGATGCGTGGCTGGTACTTAATACATGTTAGCTAATGGGATGTGAAGTGTAGAATGCTCCTGTAGTTTGTGGAAAAATATCATGCAGTACATCTGTGATCTAGGATTCTTTTATTCTCTCAGCACATACTTAGAATTGGAATTACTTTCCATATGTCTATTTGGATATTGGGTAGTCAGTCTGGGATCCAGCAGTGTTGTCATTTTATAACTGGACTTGTGAAGGGACCAGAAAATTCCGTGCAGCATATCAGGAACCAGAGCGCTGGGCATTCCATGATGCAGACGGAGTCAATGCCAGTGAGCCCGTGCCTCAGGACAAATACTTGTTACCCTGATAGTGGTCCTCAGTGATTACTGTGAGTTATGGATCAGGATAGTGGACCGAATCAGAAGAGAACTGTGAAGTGTGCTTTAATGTGGAGAGGGTCTTGGGCTCAGCAAACTTCTGGGAAAACTACTCGCGGGAGAAGCTGTTGGCTTTCCAAGATCATCAAGGTCACCAAAAACCCTTCACACTTGTCAGTGGCTCCAAGGAGGCCACGACTAGTGAAGGAGTTGATCTAGTGCTAGTAATATATTCTATTCATTTAGATTTGGGACTAGATTAGTTTCTCTTTTGCAGACCAGTGAATTCAGGGTGGGTGGCAGGAGAGAGGTTGTAATGGTGGAGGGGCACCTTCCTTGCTTGCTGTCTTAAGTCGAGTGGGTTGGGGTCTGCGGAGACCTGGGTGGGTGTATTCTAGAAATCTGTCCTGAAATATTCTGTCTTGGACTTCATTATTTTCATGGCCTGATAAACCAGAAAACTATTATATCCTGGAAAAAGCCCTTCATCTGTTCTAAAATATTTTGTCCAGGCTTGTTAATTGACAATGTGGTCTTAGATTTTCAACTCAGTGGTTTAACCACCAGTTAATATTAAAGTGAGACAGAAATTTTACATTGTTCCTTAGAGGGGAAACAGTTTTTCCATTGCATTACCCATTCATTTTACATAGATTGACAGATATACATACATATCTACATGTATACATATATACATGTATGTACATAGATTAATTTAATATATTCTAATTTGCCTTTATTTACTAGTGTATTATTTAAATGAATGTTATTTTGATCACTGTTTCCATGTAGTAAACTATATTCATAATTGTTTAATTGTGTCACAAAGCCACTTTTCATTAAGTTTTTATGTTAATAATAATAATCAAAAGCAGTATTAGTTATCATTTCTCTCCAGATATCAATCTTATCAAATTGGCACACATACTTTTATTCATATTTTATTTTTCTATAGTAAGGTGGATTTCCTATGGAAAGCACTTACTTAGATATTTATCTGTTTTTTTCATTCATTTTATTAATCATGGCCAACTGTTAAACAGTTCAGCTTCCAAGGACTTTTTTTTTCCCCTCCAGTGCTTTTAATAACTAAGTTACTTGGAACAGCAGCAGGAAGGAAAATCTCCAAGGCAGAATCTGCTCACACGGAGTCTGACAAGTCTCAGCTCAGGGCAAATTTCCAAAGGATAATTATAGATGTCGCTAAAGCTGAATTCATGATGGTCAGATTGTCAGAAATCTTATTTATAAATGCTATCATAATGCTGTAGGGGAACCCTCCATTTTACTTTGGAAAAGAAGTTTGAAACCAGCTAGCTGCCTGAGTTGGCTTCTATCTCTGCCTTTGCATCTGAATCACTTATGGGGCTTTTGAAGGGTATAAATAAAAGTAAATTCACCCACTAACATAAACTTTGTCAGACAGTTTTTATTATTAACTAACATTGCACTCACTCACTCACTCACCGTTTGGCACTGTCCTGCGCACTTTAGGCAGATCATTAACTCAAGAGTTCTCCTGTCAAGCCTATGACTTAGTTACTTTAGGGTGCTGACTTTACCAATGAGGATACTGAAACGTGGGGAGGGCACGCAGCTTTGCCCACAGTCACATAAGTGTGAAGCGGCAGAGTCAGAGTCCAGACCCAGGCAGCTCAGCTCTTGAGTTCATGATTGTAGCCCTCACATCTTCCTAGCACTCATCCTCAACATACCTTATGACCACATTGGGATCTGAATTTGTCAGGATACTATCACAAAAGGAAATTCAACTCTTAACTAATTTGATTTGAATATTTTCTTTTGATCATTGTTGATTTTTAGGGGATCAGATATACTGGTTGATGACTCACTAACGAACAAACACATCAAAATTTGTCTCCAGCCTGGATTTCCTGAATCAGACACTCTCATGGCTGGGTCCTGAACATCTTTGCCTTTAAACAGCTTCTCTGGTGATTCTGATGTGTTCTTTGCCATCTAATATCAGAAGGAAGACAGATAACTACATGTCAAAATGAGGTAGACTGAGACCAAGACTCTGGAGGGCAATGAGAAGTACCATGTGGGAGGTGGGAGACTTTGATTCTGCCTGAGAAGCCTTCTAAAGACACAGCATGTTAGAGAGCCTGTGAAGAAATACAAATAAGGACTATTTACTGAATACCTTTATTTTTTTTTATTGAAGTATAATCAGTTTACAATATTGTGTCTATTTCTGGTGTACAGCACAATTGTTCAGTCATACATGAATAGACATATATTCATTTTTATATTCTTTTTCACCGTAAGCTACTACAAGGTATTGAATATATTTCCTTTCACTATACAATATAAACTTTCTTTTTGTCTATTTTATATATACCAATCAGTATCTGCAAATCTCGAACTCCCTGGTTTATCCCTTCCCACCTCTTTCCCCTCTGGTAACCATAAATTTGTTTTACATGTCTGTGAGCCTGTTTCTGTTTCATATATAAGTTCATTTGTCTTTTTTTTTTTTTTTTTTTTTTTTTTAGATTCCATGATATTATATGGTATTTTTCCTTATCTTTCTGGCTTATTTCATTTAGAATGACATTCTCCAGGGCTATCCATGTTGCTGCAAATGGCTTTATTTTATCATTTTTTATGGCTGATTTGTATTCCATTGTATAAATATACCACAGCTTCTTTAAGCAGTCATCTGTTGATGGACGATTAGGTTGTTTCCACGTCTTGGCTATTGTAAATAGTTTTGCTATGAACATTGGGGTGCAGGTGTCTTTTTGAATTAGGGTTCCCTCTAGATATATGCCCAGGAGTGGGATTGCTGGATCATATGGTAAATCTATTTTTAGTCTTTAGAGGACTCTCCATACTGTTTTCCACAATAGCTGCACCAAACTGCATTCCCACCACATCCTCTCTAGCATTTATCATTTGTGGACTTTTGAATGATGGCCATTCTGACTTGTGTGAGGTGATACCTCATTGTAGTTTTGATTTGCATTTCTCTGGTAATTAGTGATATTGAGCATTTTTCCATGTGCCTATTGGCCATTCATATGTTTTCACTGGAGAATTGCTTGTTTAGGTCTTCTGCCCATTTTTAGATTGGGTTGTTTGTTTTTTTCTTATTAAGTTGTATGAGCTGTTTATATATTCTGGAAATGAAGCCCTTGTCAGTCTCATCTTTTACAGATACTTTCTCCCATTCCATAGGTTGTTGGTTTGTTTTACTTATGGTTTCCTTTGCAGTGTAAAAGCTTGTAAGTTTAATTAGGTCCCATTTGTTTATTTTTGCTTTTATTTCTATTGCTTGGGTAGACTGCCCTAGGAGAACACTGCTGAGATATATGTGAGATAATGTTTTGCCTGTGTTTTCTTCTAGGAGATCTACTGTGTCTTGTCTTATGTTTAAGTCTCTAATCCATTTTGAGTTTCTCTTTGTGTACAGTTTGAGGGAGTGCTCTAACTTCATTGATTTACGTACTGAATACCTTTATGAGAAGGGAAGGAGTTACACTTGAATTCTCTCCTAGAGGATAAACCCACAGATGTCTGAAGACAAGCTCCTTAGCATTTTGTAAGGAGAATATTTCAGTTTCCCAGTATTGAGGGATATTTAAATGTTAAGCTTGCCAAGGCCTGAGACTATAGTACCAAAGGTGTAATGCTAAGTTTCTAACGTTATAACCGAGTTGGCACAAACGACAAGTGAAGAGTTGTTTGCCTCCTGCTGCTCTAACGTTACTCCCTCAATGCAGGAGCCTCCCGTGGCCATATATTAGCATACTGACTTCTCCATTGTTGCTCTACCTCTGTCTTTTCCCAATTCTGTCTGGAAGTATCTTGGCTTGGGATGATTTTGGACCCCCCATGAATCAGCGTATGTATTAAGAAATGTATAGAAAGTATGGTTCTCCATCTGATGTACAAAATTTAGTGAATTTAATATTTTTGATGTTTGATATAGACTGTTGGGTGCACAGCGGTAAATGCCTTTGGTCTCCTTGGGCTCCAGTAGTCCTCCCTTAACTATGGTTTTGCTTTCTGAGGTTTCAGTTACTCACGGTGAACCATGGCCTGAAAATATTACCAGAAATAAATAGTTCATCAGTTTTAAACCACATGCCATTCTGAGTAGTTTGGTGAAAGTTGGTGTCCTCCTGCTCTGTCCTGGCCAAGATGTGAATCATAACCTTTGTTCAGCATATATCCACACTATATACACTACCTGCCCATTAATAGAAGAAAAAGCATAGTATATACTACAGAGTTCAGTGCAATCAGTGGTTTCATGCATCCACTGGGGGTCTTGGAAGATATCCCCTGTGGATAAGGAAGGACTACCACACAGAGTCTAAAGCAAGGCCCCTAGAAAATGTAAAATTCTGCCCGTAGTCCTTTTGCAATGTATTTTGTTGTGTTGATCAGAGAAGGTTGGAATTGGAGAGACCATTGTTTAACACTAATGTATTTAAAACATTGGTAATTTTTTCTCTGAATCAGGCTTGGAGGACTAACTCATTGCTGGGCTCTGACACACAATAGATGTCACATGGAATAGACAACTCTCTAGAGCTCTCTTAGCTGGACTCTGTTTTCTTTTGGTTTGTCTTTGGGTCTTTGTGGGGTCATAACTGCCAAGATGCAGAGCCTTAATATTGGCAACACCTTCATCCACAAGGATCCAGCTCTCTGTAGGCTGCTGGTTGCATTCTGTTGGTTTCGTCCCTCTCAAAGTTTAGTGGCCAGAATGGGTCACGGTAGACAGTGATTCTCATTTTCCCAGGACTCATGCCAGTCATTGCAGCTATGAAGTTGCATAGAGGGGTGCATGGTCATAATAGGATAATATTCACTAACTGTAGTTGATGTAACTGTTTGTCCAATGCAAATTCATTGTAAAAATTAAACTGAAAACTATGCAAAACACAGAATTCTATGAAATTCGTTAAAGTGAAACTGGAGAACTACTCCAACCACATGGGAAACTGTTCTGAAAGGAGAATTTGACAGGATTATATCCATTAAAGTAAAAAAAAAAAAGAAAAAGTAGAGAATAGTATGTGCTTCAAACAGGATGATTTGAAGAAAAAACGATTAGGAGCTGTCTTTTTGAAAATTGCAAAAGACATGAATTTTTTTTTTGCAAAGATTTATAATTGTGAGAAAAGATTAAACAAAAATAAAGGTTGTCCTATAGTAATGCCATAAAAACTATGTTGGTCAAATTACATCAAAAACAAACAAAAGACTATTTTTTTCTTTGTTTATTCTAAAAAAGGTACAAAATTCAAGTTGCAACAAATTCAGTGCACATAAAATTAACTTATTTTCCTTATGCTCAGTTTCATTTTTCAACATAAAATCCCTAATCAAACTATCATTTTGTTTACTGTGTACTATGCCAACAATCTTGGATAGAAGCAGAAGGCACAGTCATACTGGTAGTTGAGGAGAGTTTACTTACAAAGGTCTGGAGAGGCTTTTGAGAAACTCCCAAGGGATAATACAGTGCCTCAGGGTTAGCAGTAGTGGGAAGCCATAACCTTGCCTAAGATTGAGAAGTCAGTTGGAGAGAGGAGTTACTTGAACTCAGAAAAAGTACTGTCTGGAAAGTGCCACTTTTGGTAGAGAATGGGGACACAGCCAACTCATGGTGATCACACAAGGAAGAAGCCAGCAAATAAATACTCTTAACTTCGCTCCCCTCCTGCCCTCTCATCTCCTGCCAGTGCCTCCAAATGGCCAAAACTAATTAGAAGCCAGAGTGCAAATAGATCCATTTTCTTAAGCATGGAGCAGGATGGAGAAAGAGAGTGGAAATTATGAGGACGAATGGAAGATTCCAGCACACTCTTTAAAATGGATTACTGTTAAGTAGACTTTTTTCCCCAGGACCTATTATCCTCACATGGCTTCCTGTACTCAAGGAGTGTTTGGCTAGCATAAGAAAATGGGGCTTTTAATGGCTTATTTAGGACACGTTTAACATAAGATTGAACTCACTTTAGTGGTCACAAGGTGTACCTTTGCTGAACAATTATTTGCATGGTAAATATCCGTCAGAATTCCTCATACACACCACTGCTGCATCCTTCCTCTCCAATTTTATGCTTGGGACGTTGAGTTTTTGGAGCTATGTGTAAGAGATGATGTTTATTCAGGTTAAGTTTTGTGACATTCAGTTTGGATCATAGTTTCAGTCTCCTGGGACCTTTCTGGGGCCTGTTATTTTATCATCTATCTTACCAGTTGTTCCTCCCAGCTTTTTGTCATGCTATGATCAGCTGCAAATGATCATCCAATCATTGATAGTAATGTTACATTGAGCGTGGCTGTGGATGAACTCCTGCATACCACTACAGACTCTAGGATGACAATAATTCATACGTTATTAGTCAGGTTAGACTAAGTTGTGCTGCAGTAACAATTTAACCCCTGAAATCTCAGTGACTTCCACACAAAATTTTATTTTTCACTCATGCTTTATGCTTACTCCATGTCCGTCTACTGATAGTTCAATAGCTGGAACTAGTTGTATGACCCCAATCTAAGTATACAGCAGTTAAAAATATAGGGAAATACAAGAATATTTGATGAGCATTAAATTTAGTATCTTTTAGACGCAGTCCTATGACCAAGTTGAATCCACCTGACACTATTGTTACCTCATCTCCATTCTCCATCTTCTAATGACTGTTGTCATTTATTGAATACCACTTATAGAAAAATAGTCATTAAGCATATACTCTCTAATTTAATCTTTATGACCATCCAGTGGGATAGGTAGTATAATTTCCCTTTTATAGATGAAAAAAGTAAAACCTAGAGGTTAGATATCTTGTCCAAGAATACAAAGGCAACTAGCTGTGGAGAAAAGATTTGAACCAATCAATTCCAAACCACATGTTGCTTATTACCGATCTATCTAATCTCTTGGCCAATAATAGAACAAAAGAAAGGGTAAATCTTGGGTCAGGTTGAAAATAGGACAAGTTGATTTTTTGTGCTGCCCAGAAATTCTTTTCTTGTGCTCTGACTTGTACCATTTTCTTTTACTTATATTCATGTATCCTAAGCTCTCATTCTCTCTTCTCCATTATCAGTTGGTCTCACAAGAAGATCTGGGAAGTCATTCACATTTAAGTAAAAAAGACTGAATAGCTTCTTTCATTTTTAAGAGTTATTTATTTTTAAAACATAGATCATCCTGCAACTAAGAAGAATAAATCTCTAGTTGTGGGATAGGAAATATTTTTGAAGGAGCTTATTTGAACAAAGACATACTGTTGTTATCCCTAATATTATATCATAGAGCTGCTAGCAGTGTGGTCTTAGGAAGTAGTATAGTGTTATAGAAAGCATGGACTTTAGACTCAGCGGATGAATTAAATCCATGTTATGCTTCTGGTGTCTATGTGACTTTATTTAAATTTCTGTAATTTTCATTTTCTCATCTGTAAAATGAATTATGTAATGCCTGCCTTATATATCTTTGTGAAGATTAAAGAGGCATTGTATACGGAGGGTACTGCAAAATATTTGCGAAGTGAATGAATGAAGGACGTCTGTGCTGTGCTTAGCAGAGTCCTAGGACAAGGAAGGCAGTAAATACTTACAAAGCTGGAGCTGGGGCCTGGGGAGAATAAGTGAGGGGAAGAAAAGTTGGCAACTTGGAGCCAAGTATAGAAAATAAAAAGTTTTCATTTCAATCCAAATCATTTGTTATGTATTATAAGTTTCTGTGCTAATGGAGTAACAGATCTTTTATTTTGGAATCTGTCTGCTTGAAATATCTAAATATATGTTGTATGTATTACCATTATAATAAATGAGGACAGTTTGCTATGATTCGGGTGATGTGTATGGTGGCAGTGTGACCAGCCAGGACCCTTCATTGAAGTCACTGGCCCAGCCTGAGAGTCATGACCAGGTAGCCTGGAAAATGATGGGGAATTGCCGTCAGGTTGCTGCAATCAACATGACTTGTGGTGACTCTTGGTCATTTTTGCATTGCTGGAGTAATAACTCTTTCAACGTGTTAAATTGTAATTATTCAAATCTTTTCTACAAATTCCATTTTGGGAGTTTCAGAAATCAAAGAAAAAGCAAGAGGTGTGCCCAGCAGATGTTGGAGATGTGATCTAGCCTTTTATTTTTCTCTTTTAATCATTATGCATTTCAGAGTAAAGATATTTCAAATCTGAAAATGCATCCATGTAATAGAAGTTTTGCTATACAAATAAAAAGGTAAACATATTAAAATAATACATGCCTCTGACTTAAACTGGTAATTAAATAGTCTTAAATTGTTTATTGGGAATCATAGTTCATACCTATATTAATGGTAGATTTATGTGGTGGAATGGATTTTACGGGAAAAGGAGATACACTTTTTTTTTGTTCTGGTACACTGGTAGTGTTTTCTGAGTGAGCTCAAGGAATCTTATCAGTTGAAAAGAAAGGCTGTTGCTCAGTCTAAAGGGGCAATTGTAATATCTCAAGTGTTTTCAATTGTGCTGTAGTGTCTAGAGGAAAATAGATGAAGGGTGTATAATTTGAAAATTATGTGTACTCCAAGTATTGAGTCCCTAAGAGGTTTCAGGACACAGCTCCCCAGGGACATCTGAATTTCCTGAGGGCATTTTAGATACTCATTCAGAGCAGCTGTAGTCCTCATTCCTGTCCCTCTTGTGACTGTCTCTGCTTGACTCAAGATGAAGATCAGTGTCAGAATCACATAATAACATGCTGCTTTTTATTTCTAACACCCCAGGTGGCTGATGGCATTTCCCCCTTTCACCACCCAAGGAGTCAGAGCAGAAATAAAACCCCATGATAATTCATATTTATGCTCTGTTGATCCTCCTCCTTTGATGTTCTGACCAGTTTCACAATCTGTTTCTATTCTGACCTCATTATTATTGACTTATTTCAAAAAGGAAGGGCAAATTTGGATTTTTTCCCTTAATTGTTATTTTTATCAAATTATAAAAGAAAAATATGCTTTGAGAAACATTTGTTTAAATACAAAAATGTATAGAATGAATAAATCAGATCAAATGTTATAATTAGAGTATATTTTCTTCCAATATTTCCGCTACACTCCAGGGGTTCTTTCTTCACCTCAGCACTGTTGACATTTTGGGCAGAATAACTGTCAGTGGGGCATGACCTGTGAATCCTAGAGTGTTTACGGCATCCATGGCCTCTACTCAAAAGAGTAGAGATGCCAACAGAATCTCCCTGCTACCCAGTCATAAGAATCAAAAATGTTTCCAGACATTGCCAAATGTCCCCTTGGTAGCAAAATTGACTTCAGTTGAGAAGTATGTCTAAACATTAAAACAAAAATAGAATTTAACTCTCTGTACAATTTTATATTCTGCTTTTTAAGCTTATTTTGCATGTTGGAAATCTTTCTATATCATCAAAGAGCCTTGAAATGATAATTTCTGTTGGCTGTATTCCCTTGATAGAATATATTTAGTCTTCTTCTCATTATCGACCCATTCAGTTATTTCCTAATTTCCTTTTGGTTTATAGATAAAAATTTAATGAACATTCTTATACGTAAATATTTAACCCCATCATTGATCAGAAAATTTCTTATGTCTTTCAAAACTCCTAATCTCATTTTCAAAATAATAAGGTACTTTTGAAATGAGTAATTTTTCAGAACTTTGTGGTCTCAGTGGAGTGAGTGATAGACATCTTCTACTCAAAACAAGTTAGTAGCTAAAAAGATTTCTGAATATCTTCTTAACCTCTTTTGAATAAAGATTCAAAAGTTTGCGAGTCCAGTGAAAGCTAAGGACAGTTATGCCTTAAAACTATACACATTGTTACACACACACACACACACACACACACACACGCACACACAGTTTTGTATACAATTTCAGGAGGGCTATAGATGTATGAAGAATAACCAGGTTAAGGAGTCCTGTTAAGGAGATGCCTGGTTCCTACTGTACCTTTTATAAAGGGGTAGGCATGGTATATATTATAACCTCCACAAAGAGCTGAGGAAACCAAGAGTAAGGGGCATCTCCATGACTTTTAATTTGGCTCTGTGTTGGAACCAGAAGCCTGGGGCCCAGTGAGTCTTTATAAATTTGATGAATTACATTAAGGAAAATTTGGAGGCACAGAGGTGAGACTTTTTCTGTTTTTTTAGACCTGTGATAGGATTGGGTAAGTGGAATCTAAGTTTGCTGAGCTGGCCTGACCCACCTGTGAAGTCCTTTTCTGATACCACCAGCAGTATCAAGGGAAGATAAAACCAGTACCAAGCATGAGGGTGTTTATCTGCATCTGTACACACCCGTTAGGCTGAATATAGTTTACTCCCCACTGTAGACTGAGAAATAATCATTTCTATAAGCAGTCCTCCCTGGAGTGAATTATGTATCACATCACAGTGACGATGGTCGTGGCCATTGCTTTTCATTACAGAGATGGAAAAAGAAGAAAGGGAAGGTAAATCACATCTATTGCAACTGAGCACCTACTCTTTGCTAAACACCATTCACCCTTTGCTTCCATACTTTTGTTGAATTCTTACAGTAACTCTGGGACAGAGTTGATAATACCATTATTTTACTGATAGTAATTCAGATGGTTAAGCCGTTTGCCCAGTGTCAAGACTTTCCCCATCTCCTTCAATACCCTACTATCCCCACCTCCTATAAAAGGATGGCCCTAGCCGTATGCATCCCATTAAAAATTGATATATCACTTTCTGGAAGGCCTTCTAAAGCACTCTTAGAGGGTCATGTTATCTACTTTGACAGACACTAATCTTTTAGGAGACCTGCCTATTTATCCTTGCTCTTTATCACTTAGTTATCAGTGATGCTGGACTAGTCACTCATTTTCTTTGAATATTGTTTCTCACCACAGATGATGTGGTACTTAATACATAACATGAAGAGCTCATACTGATGAAAGTGCTTTCTTAATTCTAAAGTAAAACAAAACTGTAAAAGGTTGCTTCTTTTAAGAGACATTTAAACTCCCTGAGCTTTAGTTTACTAATTTATAGAATTGAAATAACTCCTATCTCATGAGGTTGTCAAATTGTTCATTCAACAGATACTTATTGAGCGTATACTATGCACGAAGCATGTCTTGTTTTGTTAGGGGAAATGTAGTGGTGGTAGACATGATATCAACAAGCAGAAAAAACCAAAAGGATAATTGCCCAATCGTGGTAAGCACTATGAAAGAAAGAAAGAAGCAGTTGGATTGGAGGTTGAGGGTGCTGCTTTATTAGGGCAGTCAGGGAGAGCCTCTCTAAGGAGGTAATGGAGACCTGAGAACTGAAGGATGAGAGGTCACCAAAAAGGATGCTTCTAGAGAGTAAAGACGTGTGTTACTAAATGATATTGACAGAAGGTGAGAGGGCTGTATGCCCTGCTATTCAACATGTGGTCCATAGACTAGTGGTCATCTCCACACTCTTTGTTACTGGTGTGCAACAAGTTAGACACTTATATGAGAGTGTAACCAATGCAATTCTTCCTTTATTTTCTAAGGAGTCAGCTGAATCTAACAGTATGCTTAGTTATGTAGTTGCTGTGCATTCTGGCACCCATAACTCACCATATCCCAGTCACAACTGGAAGGCTGGCTTCTTTTAGTAGCATTGTTAAGATGAAACTGCAGAGGGCAAGAGCTAGACCATGTAGAAACTAGAGGCCATAAAAAGGTTCTTGAGTTTTATTCTGAGAACAAGGGGAGAGTGTTGGGATATCTAAGCAAAGAGTAGAATGATCTGTTCTTGAGAGAAACAGATGCTCTAATGCACTTGAAAACATTTTATAAACTGTAAAGTGATGATGAATGTGAGTTTTGACTGGATCATCTCATTCAGTCAGGGCGTTTCTAGCCATTCTGCCAACAGTCTTCTCCTGGATTGGCCTCAATAACATATGTCCTGATTCTCTTGAGGGCATATTGCAGCATGTTTTTTTTTTCTTTTTTGTTTGTTTGTTTTTATTGTAGCAAAATATATGCACCATGATTTTGAGGTTACTCTTTCCAATTCAAATGAAATTCCATGCTTAGTAAGTAAATACGTTACATGCCTCTAGCTCAGGGGTCTCAGATCTCAAAATAAATCTCTTTATGGCAGCATTAGTATTCCATGTTCACACCTACAGAGCTTATTACCAGTTCGCACATATTTTGCTGAAAAGAACAACTGCTTAAGATCCAGAAACTTTATATTTACATTTCATTCATGATGGGAGTTTTAGGTTTTTTTCACGATAGATACTGGTGAGTTCATTTTCTTATCACCTAGGAAATGGCTACATCTTTGGAAAAGCTATGGCATTGATTTGTTTGCCCCAGAAATGTTAACTGTTCCCTTTCTTCTCCCCCCCCCTTCCTTTTGTGATTCTTCCTTGACTTAATCCCTCCCTCCCCCACTTCCTTCCTTCTTTCCTTCCAGACTCCTTACTGAGCATTTATACTGTGGGCTAAGAATGATGCTAGGCTCTGGAAATAATTCATTCAAAAGACAGACACATTCTCTGTCCAAAAGGAGATTAACAGTCTTGTTGGGACATAGAACAATAACTAGAAAATCACAACCCACGATGATCTGTGCCACAGTGAGGGAAAATAGTGCATATTGGGGAACATAAGCTGGGCATCTAACTTAGAACTGGAGTCGGGATAGCTTCTGGGAGGAAAGGATGTCAAAGCTGAGGTCCAAAGAATAACAAGTTATTACATTGAAGGTTTGGAGGTAAGCAGAGTGTTCTTGGGAAAAAAAATTTGTGTGAAAACTCAGAGATGAGATAGTGCAGATGTGAGTTGCTGTAAATAAAATAAGTGTAACTGGAGCTTTAGAGTCAAAGGGAGGGTTGGATAGGGAAGAAGGAGATGTAAATTGTTGTGGAAAAACGTGTTACAGCTCGGTGCTACAGCTCAGTTGTGACAGCAACCTGGATCCAGGCGAGAGACCAAGCAGCACTCAGAGAGTTGGAGAACTCAGGTTTATTATGCCAGCGGGCCCAGAGGAGTTAACACTTTAAGCTCTGGACCCCCTCTGTAGGTTTACACAGGCCTTTTATAGGCTGCCAGTTTTACACTTTGTAGCATCATATGCAAATAAATATAACAGAAGTTGACCAACCAGGAACAAGCTTTGTAGAAATAGGCCAATCAGGAGTGAGCTCCATGCAAATAAAGTACTACAAATGGACCAATCAGAATTGAGAGTAATAACCAATCAGGAGTGAGAGTAATCAATCAGGAGTGAAGGAAATAACCAATCAGAAGTGAGCTCAGGGAACCAACAGAATTTTAGGTGTAAGTTAGCTGCTTTAGAGGCAAAAAGTGAGATAGAGCCTCTGGGCCAGGGAACCGGACAGTGCTGGGAGGAGAGCAGTGGCCCTGCCTAGAGGTCCTGCTGGTCTCTTTATGGGGCTTCCCGCCTCCAATAAGAAACAGATCATGAAGGGCCTTACACACCACACTAATGAGTACGGACTTTAAAGTGATGGAGAGTCATTGAGGGAGTTCAGCAGGTAGGTAATGTGATCATGTCTGCTGTTTAGAGAAGTTGTACTGGATCTAGAAAGGAGAATGGATTGAAGTGGGTACAGTTGGAATTAGGAGACCACAGAGAAGGATATGGATGAGAGTAACCATGTGGAATGAACAGAATGAGAACATTGTGCATGCACATGGTGAGATACTATCTTTCATTAGATGCTCAGAGAGCTGCTGAGTGGTTTTCCAGGGGTCAAAGGGTGGTTTAGAAAAGCAAGAACAGAGGCCAGTTCTTCTAATCTGTGTGTTGCTTTTCCAGTTAGAGCTGTTTTGAGACCAGTCATATCTCATTCTTCTCCCTGCCGTGTTACCAATCCCACATAACTTGCATTTTTCTTAGTCTTAAAAATGGGGAGTTTCTCTTTGATGGTAATTTTACTCTGGGGAGCTGTCCAATATTCTCTTGCTGCATTAAAATATAAACTGACTTTAAAAACTGATGAACGGTCTATTATGCAGGCAGCTGTCAAGGGAATGATTGGAAATTAATTCTGAAATTTTGTTGTATCAAATCCTGCAGATTTTAATCTGTCCCCCTAAGATTTTTCTCAACAGACACCCATGATAGAAAGAAGGGGGAGTGATTAGAGAACAAGGGTGTTGAGCACTATTGTGAGCTCCACACAGAATGAACAACCACGGGACAAGAAAGGGCCATAAGACACCGTCTCTGCCTTAAAGTTGTCTAGTTTAAAGGGCAAAAACAAACATATATGAAAACATCAAGCCACTTAGAACACGTTCTTAGGTTTTGTTTTAGTTACATGCCTAAAAGTGTGATATTCTGGTTGTTCAGAAAATGGAGAGGACCAAGCAGTCGGGACAACCCTTCTGGAGGAGGTCGTATTTGAGCTCAGCCTTGGATGGGCAGAGGGGAGGGGGCAGTCGGCTGAAGGCTGGCCTGGTGAAGATTGGAGGTGTGAATGACCGGGTCACATTGATGATACTTCAGTGTGGGAGGGAAAGTACTGAGAAACAGTGGGAAAGAAGGCTGGGTGTGGGCAATAATGGATGACTTTGAAGTCAAGACGGAGAAATTCAGAGACACTGGGACCCAGTGAAGGCTCTAAAATAGAGCTGTTACGGGAAAGAGTGATAAGATGTCCAATAAGTGGGGAGAACCGTCATTCCCAACTTCCACTAATAACTTAAATCACCTCCGATCATCTATCGTGACCAAATCAAGTGACGTAGCTATGCTTCTTCCTGTCTCTAAGCCATCTTGCAGGTTAAATGAGATCAACACTGTGAAAGTGCTTCCCTTGCTTTGCAGATCCTTAACATGATCGTGATCACCATAGTTGTTGTTGCCCCCATTGCTGCCACCTTCACATTTCCATGTCTTTGACCAAGTCCCTGCCAGGCATCCTCTGCTTTACCACACTGCCTTACAGAATTCTCTGTCTAGCTCCAGTCGATTGTGTCCTTTGATTATGTTTTCAGCTCTGGTACCTTATACGAATCTGGTTTGACAGAATCCAGTCTGATTAAACAACCCAACAGAACAAACATTAAGTTGGATTCAGCATTGAAGGCTGGGGTGGTTTGATCTAAATTGATACTTAATAATTCATCTGAGCGTGGGGATTGGATGGTCACGGCCCGAGTCTTCTGTTTCAGAGTTCCAACAGGACAGTGCAATACCAATGCCTTGGTAACTGACAGCTTTTCTATTCAAGTTCCTGACTCACTGCCCAGGAGGTAGATTGTTGCTTTGCTGTGCACTGAAAAGTGCCAGCTTAGCAGCATTTCCATCGTGGCCTCCAGCTAATATTTTTAGATGGCCAAGGCGTCATTAGAAATAGTATTTAGTTGGGTGACTTCAATTATTGCCTCTCATTGACAACAGGGCTATAACTTCTTGGGCTCAGCTGTGTCTGTTTAAATTCTCAATCGCTGTAAACTATTTGCAAGTCACTGCTCTGTGTATTTTGCAGTAAGGGGCTGTGCATTTTTCAGTAGATTCCCCATGTAATGAAGATCCACGAAGACATGACTTTTGATTGATGACTGTATTTAAGAAGCTATTTAAGGAGTATTAGTTTTCCATGTTCTTTTGCTCAGAATCAGCTTTTTAAACTGCTCTTTCTCAGCAGCTTCATTTTGACAAGGAACATTTTGTTTGCATTTCATTTTTATTTTTAGTCATTTGCAAATGAGCCTACCCTGAAACAGTGATCTGCTCTCTCCAGAGGGGGGCAGACCAGTGTTAAAAATCCATGTATCTATCCCCAAAATATTCACTGAGCAGGGACACACGGTAAGCCCTGTTCTAGGCACTGAAGATACAAGGTTGTGTCAAGACAACCCTGTCCTTACCCTCGGGGAGTTAATAGGCCAGTGAGAGTCTGATTCTTTAATTAAAATGATGATAATTGCTGCGAAGAGGAAATACTGGGAGCTGTGAGAGCCTGTACTGGGAACTCGGCTAGTCTGGGAGGCAGGGGGCTCTAGGAAGAACTTCTTGAAGAAGTGGTGACTGAACACTTATCTGAACGACACATAGGTTTTAATAAGTTAAAGAAGAATAAAAGGCAAGGCTAAGGATAGGAAGAATAAACAGAATAGTTGAACTCCCTGAGGTTGGAAGAAATGAAAAATAACTAAAGAGGAGAGGGGTCGCATGTCGGAAACTTGGAGAATGAAGATGAAGCTATCCTGAGTTGAGGCTGAAGAGACAAGCAGACTGGGTTCCATGGAGGCCTAGTGGGCTGCTGAAAGAAGTGTAATTGTTCTCTTCAGCGTGCGGAGGAAGTCACCAAAGAGACTGAAGCAGTGGGGTAACAGTATCTGCTTTGTGTTCCCACAGGACATCCCTGGTTCTAGATTTCTACGTCAGTGGCCTGGGTTAGAGGTACTGTTGGCTTGGAGTGGGGTTGGCTGTGGAGATAGAGTAAAGCGACTCCTTATGACAGATGATGAAGAAGTAACATGGCAGGATTTAGTGACTGAGTGGATATAGAGGGAGGTATCAAAAATGGCCAGATTTCTTGGCATAGCACATAAAGGGAGGGGTGGAGAATCAGGTGCAGTCGAATGTGTCAGTCTTTTCCCAGGCCAGTAGGAAGAAGTCACCACCCATTGCTAATGCAGAGTAAGCATCTTAATTCTGAATTGCCAGTGACTTTGTAGCTTCTTCAAGTGGAAGGGATGCCCAGAGGTAGGAGAGCTAAGGTACAGATAGTTACTTTATTCTAAACTCCAATCTCTGGTAACCAAATTGTTTCCTGACCTTTCCGCATTGCTTTTAACTAAGTTGACTGCATCTTCTGAGTGCACCTAACCCTCTGAGCATATGTGACTTAGCCTTTACCAAATTATACCTTTATCGTCTGTCGATGGGCTATCCTCTTCTGATAGTTGGTTTGTTACTTGAACTTGAGGACTCTCTTCTTTTTAGCATCTTTAGAAATGACATCTCCTTTGGTAACACACCTCAGTTTTCATTTGGGAACTACCTGTCTTCCACTCTGGGTTCTGGTTTTAGGTCTACATGATCAACTATGTCTTCAATGTCTCAAATTAGTTGTTTCACAGAAATCTCAAACTCTACATGCCAAAAATGGGATTCCTCATTCCCAGTTGCCATCAATCAGTTCCTGTAGCTAACTTTCTCATTTCAATCAGTGTCAGCCGCAGGTACTTGGCTTCTCAAGATCTACGGAAGCAGAACTCCCTGACCTCTCCCTTCCCCCCTTTCTCTATGTCCCAGCCATCAGCAAGTTGCCAGTCCTGTATACAAACTATGTCTGAAAACCATTCTCCAGCCACATAAGCCCTCTGCAGGTTCTTCAAGAATTCCAAGCTCTTTTGTGTCCTAGGACATTTATTCTTGAGCTGTCTACTACCCCTGATTCTATTTCCCTGGTTCTTTCTTTGACTAGCTCCTTATATTTCAGTTCTCAGTTAAAAAAACAAAACTCTCTTTCTGGAGTCCTTCACAGACTGCTCCATCTGAATCAGTGCTTGTCCCTCCTGCTAGTCACTTTCTATCACATCATTTCCTTGATAGCTTTTATCTCAAATTGGATTTTGTGTGTGGGTGTATGTTTATTTTCTTACTTATTTTATGTGTCTCCCACTAGCATATAAGTTTCTTGAAAGCAGATCCCTTATTCCTTTAGTTGATCTTTGTATTTTCATACATAATGCAATGCCTGACACATTGTAGATGCTCATTGATTATGCAAATTGAATGGACAAATGAGCACACAGTGATAGGAGTGGGATAGCTAGAGAGTCAGATAACCTCCACTCTCCTTTTCCAGCTCTATGTCGCTGACGGAGTTGCTGAATCTCCCTGGACTTCATTCTCTTAACTTGTCCAAGGAAAAGAGGGAGGGAGCCAACGGTAACCAGGTTGCCCTCCTCAGCCAGCAGGGTCACAGGGCTTTTAACCAGAAAGAGCAGGGGCAGTGCAAACATCCAGGGAAAGTTGTTAATTCAGGACCCATAACTCAGGAGGCAGACAATCAGAGCTATGGAACGATGACAGAAATGACAGCATGGGGACCAAAAAAGAGCCCACTTGTAACATTTGCAGAATAATTAGTGCCACACAGAGCAAAACGTTATGTAAATTTGTTACAGAGATACCCTCGGCCGTGGGGAATTCTCTTTAAGTATTGGGAAGAATATTCCAGAGTCCATTGCTCACACTAATGTCTACCTCTTGAGTCTAGGGTTCACTGTTCTGGGTCTCTTCACTCAGTGGTATAACTTTTGTGCCCAACAAAATTAAATTCTCGGACAGAATAATTATATGTAAATGCTGCTGGGCTATTAATCTCAAGGGGCCAATTTTCTAGCCATTTGTTGCCATCTGAAATGTCAAATTTATTACACAGAGGGCATGGTAATATGTACAACATAGTCCCCTAAATAGGCCATGAAAGGCACTAATCAGTACTGTGGCTGCAGATGGTGAAGGCAGTAAGACGTTGCTTTAGCTAGTAAGGTGAGCTAAATTAATTGCATGGATTATGTTAAGGAAAATAAAACATTGTCATGATAGAAGTGTTACCTGAACACTGGTTCCTCAGTTCAGAGGCTGTCTGCTCTTGAGAAGGCTACTTATTCCCCCCATTCTCATATTTTCATAGATTCCTGGGGCCTAGGACAGGCACTGGGCAAAAATGGAAGCTCTGGCTTTAAGTCCTGGCTCTACTACTGCCTTACTGTGTGATCTTGGGCAAGTCGCTTACCTTCTCTGATCTTCAGTTTCAGTTTCCTACCCTGTAAGGATAAAGCTTATGTTGTTCTAGTGGCATCCTTGAAGGTTCAAAGGAGAGAATTGGTAGTTAAGAATGTTAAAAGCTGAAAATGTTGTATCAGTGTAGAACTGTGCTCTGTGCAGTAGGCATTTGTTGATTTTACCTGTTCAGTGTCATTTCTACTGTTTTTAATAATGGTAAAAGACCCAAACTTCATTTTTGGGAAGTGCTCCTTCCTTTATTTTAGTCCATATAGTTCAGTTTGCTTTTCTTAAAAGTTCAGAAGTGGTTACATGATCCAGGGTTGGTCAATTGAGCATTCTACTACCTTGGTGTCAGTGACTAGTTCACAGATGGCATGTGACTTAGTCCAGGACAGTGAGGCTTCATTCTGGTGTATACAGAGGGACATGATGAAAGAGAAGATTTTTTGCCTTTGGAAATGTAACCTGGTAGGCTGTAAACCATGGTGCAGGGCAGAGAGGTAGGATGATGCTGGGCTGTAAAGACGTCTTTAGACCCTGGATCCAACCTTTCAGCTCCAAATCCAGATGCTTCATTGAGTGTCTGATCCATGCTGGGCACAACCAAAGGCGTTACAAATTCATCACTGTATGAAACAAGTAACTCTTGCTCTCATGGAACTCACATTTCAATTCTATGAGCCAATGAGCACTCCATTTACGTTTTCTTCATTTGTGTTCTCTCTTGACCCTGAAAGTCCAGGATTTTATTTCCTAATTTATAAACTGGACAAAAATATCTATTTTGCTGAAATATTATGAAAATAATGTCTGTAAAGTATTTAGCATATAGTAGGTGCCAAAGAAATAATATTGAATTGGGCGTTAGTCATTACATTTGGCCACCCAATATCTGAATCCCTTTTCTTTCTTTGGGGAATCTCCCACCTTGGGAGTCAGAGCCCATTTAGAAGCTGGCAAGACCAGCCCCCTGTGCAGTGGGGCTTGGGCTCCTGGCTAAGGCATCACAAACTGGATGCCTCTGACACAGGCTTTGAGTCTGAATCACATTGAGCAATGAAGTGCCAAGTGTGCGCTTCTTTCTGGGGAGAGTGGTGTAGGGTGGCAGATGTGTGTGATCTTAGAGGCAGCAGTTCTGGCAGCAGCATCCAAAGTTCTGCCCCAGAAATGCCAGCGGTGCAAACTGCAGGGCCTGTTTGGCAGAGGACACCGTGTACCCTCATCAGACTGTCCCCGAGAAGAGGGGATTCCTGGCTATGTAATTTCAGACGTGTTTCTCTAGATTTCTTAGAGAATATAGAAACTCCCCAGCATCCATTAAGCACATCATTTTCTGCTTAAATTAGGCAGAACTCGTTTCTCTTGCTTGTGATTAAGACCTGGCTGATCCCTTAGTTACGATAATACAATTTGAGGGACGATAATGGTGATAGTAAGACCTGTGTTGTAGTGGGGAAAAAGTCACTCAGTTTGTAATACAGAGAATGAATAGGAGAGGGGTGAGTTGGAAAATGAGAACAGTGTGGGCTGATCATAGCTGCTCAGAGTGATAGGGGGTGGTAGGAGATGGTAAGGACAGTATGGGTTGGTGGTATGTCTCTCACTGTGTAGATGAGCAGAAGGGAATATAGTCAGGAGGGGTGTTGGAGGTGAGATTGACGTGATAGTTTCTTCAGCCATTAGACCATTTGCAGTAGAAAATGTTGAGAATTCATAGCCTTAAATGTCAATATTGTTTGTCCAAGTAGAGATATTTCGACTGCAGGGAGTATGATTCAAAGGCATGCTGTTTAAACTGGGTCAAGGAAAACTAAGGGTAAAATCCAAGATTGGATTCCCACCTCTGGGTAGGGTGACTCAGCGTTCTCTACTTTGGTTCTTTCAAGTTGGTGAGACAGACGTTTCTCTGGGAGTCCCATATGTTGATGATAGCCAAGTAGTTTGCAAATGGTAAATATGAAAGGAAAATGCTCATGAATAAGTAATAGGCACTACTCATCACAGTTTCCTTTGGTGCTTTCTCACTGTCCCAAATACTGTAAAGCCAGCCTAATGAGCCATTTGAGACCACAGTGGTGGGTTTAGAGGTGGGTACTGGAACACAGTTCAGAGATGGTAATCATTTTTTATTGAGATGTGTGATTTGTTTCCCTTAAATTCATTAAAAGTTTCTGGAACAAATAAATAAAACAATTGATACAAATCCAGCCTCCTTTCCTTCCATAGATCATTAGGAAGTTGTAAGTCCTTCCTGACCCCCAGGAGGCTCTCCTCTCTAAGAATAAAGTGTTAGTATGTGACTCTCTGGCAGTTGTTATTATTCCAGAAATTAATTTACTCTAATTAATTTTAAGCCCATTAACAGAAATAGAGATCAAAGAAAGGAGGCCTGAAAACAACATTTTCCTCAGCCAGTTGTAAAAACTTTTCATGTGCTTAACAATTTGGCCACTAAAAATCAAATCTTGTTAGAAATGAAACAGAACACATATAAATCAGGATATAACTAGTGTGATTCCTAAAAGGCACATTACTTCTCATTCTATTTTCTGAAAGTAAGATATCAACTATAATTTTTCTCTCTCCCACTGGAAGTCTCCAAATTGAGTTCTGAGGGACCTGCAAGTCAGAGAAATGACTGAAACTGAAGCTCAGAAAGGGCTGGTTTTGCTTGGGGAGGATAGGTGCCTGCTTCAGAAAACTCATAAGAAGGTTCTCTTCGCCCAGGAAGTAGCTTTCCCATCCTAAGTCACCCTGTCCAGAACTCCGTCGTGAGAGGAGGAAGGGGCCACCTGTGAGTTACTTTCTCCAGGTCTTGTAAATGGTCTGTTCGCCCCAGAGGGCTTTACCCCCTGAAAACTCAGCCTTGGGGTGAACTGGCACAGGGCCATTTTGAAGACTGGGATGGAGTTGATTCTGGAAGGTACAAGGCTGGTTGATCTTAAGGTAAACTGAGGACAAATGGTGGAGGCCATGGAGTTCAGACTTGGTTTTGTAGTCAATGGGGGACTTGGGGGTTTTTGAGAAGAGGAGTGACAGTTTCAAAACTGTATCACTTGGTGGATCATGAAGAATGAATTTGAAGAGGAGAGACTGAAGGATAGAAGGCAAGTTAGGAGATCCAGATAATAAGGAGGGATGACTGGAAAGCAGGGTATAGAAATGGCAAGGAGGGGATTGTTGCGGGACATGGTGGGCCAGTGTACGGGTGGTGAAAGAATTTACCAAAGACAAAGAAGTTTGAGAACAAAGGAAAGTTTAATAGGTACACTCCTACAGGCAACAGCGAGCCACACAGACAAGAGGTGCCTATGTGAGCACGAGCGTGCAGGGGCTTTCATGGGGGAAGGGGCTGTGAACACAAGGAGTAGGGATCTGCATGATCAGCTTGTGCACAGGTACCTGACTGGTAAGTGAGATAAGACTTGTCAGGGCTACTCTGAATAATGGGTGGGGTTTACGACTAAGCAGGAGGCCTGTCGCTAGGGTATTGTGAGACTAGCCATTTCCTGGGGGTGGTTAGTTTTGTTAGAGTAAACACACATCAAGGGAAGATGTTTTTTATCTTGCAGAAGTGCAGGTATGTGGAGGGTGCGAAAGTGAGGAGTGGACATTAAAGGTGTCAGTTGGCTCAGCCACACACACAGCCCTGGAGTGGGGGCTTTATGGCTTTTGAGCAGCTTCAGAGAGCTCCAACCAGCTCCACAGGGATGGATTTTGGAAATATTTCTGGTGTGGAATGAACAGGATTTAGTGAGGAATGGGGGTGTAGCTAGAGAGACTCAGGGGCTTTGGTCTTGGGTAACTAGGGTAGTGAGGTCAGCAACTGAGATAGGGAAGGAAAACTAAACAAACAAATAAACAAAAACCCCCAGCACATTCCCAGAGTCTGAGATAATTGGCTTGGTATTAGACAAAATAGCTAATACTGATATTAAAAGTGGCAGACTTCTGGGGAGAATCATCTGAATTTCCTGTACAGCAGATGTCAGTCCAACTCATATTATCTTTTGAACCAGCCAAGAAATAAACAAGTAAAGCTGCCTGGAATTGAGGGCCATTGGGTTTGAGAACATGACCCATGCAAAGCGGTGGCTACCACCAGCTCCAGCAAGTTGCTGCTGGGTCAGAAAGGAGCCAGGGCTGTCAAATCATCTAATTTCTTAAGAGAAGCCAGAAAGAAAATGTTATATAAAGTGTCCTGATTCTTAAATGTTGGCAATTGATTCAATTCAGTTCTTTTTTTCCTGAAACTCGAATATGAGCCAACCCCAGGCAAGTCTGCAGAACAGCCCTGGGGGCCATGAGTTTGAGATTTCATGAACTAGCCTGAATAACTGTGGAGTGGTGCAGAAGAGGAAGTCAGAGCTAAAGGTGGATCCCTGGGCAAGTGCTTTTGGAGCAGCTGTAGGTTTGCTGGCTCAGTACTAGGAACTGTGGGAGAGAGATGTATGGTTGCTGCCCTCCAGAAGCTGACAGCCAGAACAGAATGCAGCACAGTGTGTGATTAAGGGCTATGGATAGTAAGATTTCAAGAAAGGGGGAGGTCAGCATCCAACAGAAGCATGAAGGAAGACAAAATGAATGCCTGGGTCTCGAGTAGGTGAGGGAGCACTTTCAAGAGGAGGCAGAGGATACACACAGAACTGGAGCCCTTTCTCCAAAGTCCATCCCCAAGTCAGTAACTGCAGTTCAACAGGTTTTGTATTTTCTCCAGGGAGACAGGCATGGAGTTTCTGAGAGCAGACGGGAAGAACATTACCAGTGGAACCTGGGTCTGCACTGTTGAGCACTAACCGACCAGTCTGGGCTGTTTATTTTGTATTATTTCTGGAGGGTTTTCCCTGCTCCAGGCCCTTGGCATTTAGCTTAAAGATTAAAAGTAAATAAATAAACAAACCCTGACGGCTTACATTTAGGAGACAACACATCTCTCTAAAATAGTGAGATAATCCCCAAAGCTGGAGGCATCTCATCTATTGTTGGTTTCTTTAGGGTTGCCCGAGGAGGGTGAAAAGAGGTTAACAGAACAGAAGAGTCTTAGGACAGAGGAGGAGGATACAAAAGGGAGATCTGTCATGTTTTTCGTAACTAGGCTTTGGGGACACAGCAGAATATCAAATAGTGTTTTCCCTGATAATACACTCTGTGTTTCCTTCCTGATTCCTTGTCTTTCTTTTTCTAGTCTTTGCTATTTTCTTCCCCCAAATCTCTGACATTTGTAATGAGGATAGATTTATTTGTTGAGGGATAAAGAAAATGATGTCTTTGTCCTGAGCCGTTATCTATCATTTTTTAAAAAATGAGCCTTTTGCTGATAGACAGAATCAGTTTGTGAACCACATATGATTACCTCAGTTCAGTTACTACGGAAAGCTGCTTCCAGGCTCAGGTGAGGAGGACTGAGAATGTATTTTTGCATTTTCCCTTCTGCGAGGGAGGACATAAGAATGTAACAACCTCACAGGAGACAGCATGACATTTGTAACTGTTCAGCTTTGGGCATGCCTGGCTCTTGGCGAAGGAAGCAGTTTCACAGTGAAGATGCACCGTTTCCATAAATAGGTAGACATTTGCATCTCCTGCCTTTCCAACCAATTTCCATTATGTTTGGGTAAAAAAAAAAAAAGACCATATTTTTCTCACAGGAGCATGAGTTCTCATACCTGATGCAGTTTTGAGATTACAGGACTCTTATCTCTGGAAACAGAGGGAGTGGGAGGGAATGGACCAAGAGGAGGAGGGCTACAGTGCAGAATTCCAGAGGGTACTGTTCCTCCTGGCTTTCTCTGCGACTGTCACCTCCATGTCGAGTCGTGGTAGTTTGAACCCAAGGTTCTCAGATGAATCCTTAGAGCCAAAATAATACCCCTCCCAAGAGATACTGTCTTCTCTGTTATAGTGGGGACTTTTTTTTGTTGTGTACAGTCAATGGATACTTGAGAGAATAGTTAGAAGTCTCATTTCCAAGAAAGCTAAAATACTAAAGACATTTAATTGTTTTCTGGATGACTTTGAAAATTCAGATTTTAAACAGCCTCTGGCGATTAGGTGAATTCTTTCTTTTTAATTTCCTCTTTTAAAGGATTCTGTTTCTTCCTTCAGTGCTAGAGTAACCCAGCTTTGGAGCAATCTCAGAGTTATTCCTTTGGGTTAACAGAAATAGTTAATGTTATACAATTCCAAAAACGGTGCATTTATGTACATGCCTTGAGTTACAAACAACAGATTAAAGCCATTCCTTATCCAGATGGTCAAGTTTTCTTTTCTCTTCCTTTCTCTAAGCCCCAGCAAGAGCTGCTCTCTTCATAGAGCTACTGAGATGTCCAAGTCAGAAAGCGTTAATCTGTGGCTGGTTATCTGGTCAAGAAGAATTCACCATTGACTTTATCAATCACGTTGGGAATTTATTATGTGCGAGATATTGGCTCTGGCTCTGTGCTTGTAGTGCAAAGATGAAGAAAGCACGTTATTTGCCATCAAGAAGCTAATAGGATAGAGGGCTAGACACAGAAATAGGAAATTTCATCATGAAGTGATAAGTGGTAAGCCATAATAATGTGGGCCCTTAACTCAGCCTGGAAATCTAAGGAAAGCACCTTGCAGAAGATGACGTCTGACTTGAGTCTTAAAGGAACAGGAGGAAATAATCAGAAGAAAGAGGGAACATCTGTGTGTAAGAGAGCACTTAGAGTTAGCATTCATCCAGTGCTTTTCCCTGCGCTAAACTCAGTGCCTTACACACATTCATTCACAGAATTTTCATGACAACCCTATAAGTTACATATCCTTAACTCTGTTTTGTACATGGAAAACCTAAGTCTTAGAGGAGCCAATTAACTTGCCCAGGTGAATATGGCTACTGTCTAGAAGAGATAGGTTTCAAATCCAAGACTTGACTCCCAAACTCAACAGCTTACTGATTGTAGTTAACTGCCTCTCTGGCCCACAAGACATGAATTGTTGTGATTATTTCCTAAAAACAGAAAAATCTCGTAGAGTCCCTTTACAGGAAATGTGTGTGCACCTATTTGGCAGAAAGTGAGGAAGAACACAGAAAATTTAAAGTAGAAGTACCAGCAAGTCATTGACCATTGGGAACTAATAGAAAAGTATGTAATAAAAGGCTGAAATGATAAAGTGAGTGAATGAAATGACTAGAACAATTGGTTTAGTGCAGGGCTTAAAATATGTCCCAATAGTTGATGGATTGTGAGTATTTTTGTTTCTATAGGGTCAACCTGACCCCACTCTCCCCATCACTCACTCAGGTCCAGCTGCACTGGCCCTCCTTTCTATTGCTGCAGACACCAAACTTGCTCCCACATGAGGGTGTCCGCACTCTTCCTCTGCCTAGATTGTTTCCCCTCTAGATCTTCTCTTTTTCATCACCCCATGAATCCCCTCTTCAGAGAGCCTTTCCTGACCTCCTGACCCACTGAGCTCAAGAACTCTATCAGGTTGCCCTGCTTAATTTTCCCATAGCATTTAATTGTTGTCTGAAATGTCATGTTTGTTTATAAGCTTATTTGTGCACTGTCTGCCTCGCTCTATTAAGATGTAAGCCCTAAGAAGATGAGGGTTTTGTTTTGTTCACTGCTCTGTTCCCAGCTCCTAAAATAGTACTTAGCCTACATATTTGTTGAATGAGTGCATTTGATGGTTAAAATAACTGGGAAGTAGAATAGGCTTTTTTTTTTTTTTTATCTTTGTCATACAGAAGATAAAATGGGACTCTTTGTGGTAATATAGTAGGTTCAAGATCAAACAATAAAAGTAAATGGAAGAGTCAGGAATTGAACCTAAGTCTCCTTTCCTGCTGCATTCCCGTCAGCTACCTCAGGAATACGATTTGCTGGTTTCCTGCTTTCTTTCCCTTCTGACGTTCACATTTGGGGATGGAATTCCCTTAGATTAAAAACAGTTTCTGTAATGACTAGGGTTGTAATTCCTCCATTCTGTACTCAGTGCACCTCATATATTCATCTTGTAAGACTTCCCTTTCTAAAACACAGATCCCAGACTGATGGGGTAGAAGTGGGATGGAGGGTAGGCTGCACACTGGAGAAATCTGGGTCATAATAGTGTCTTTTACTGTATGACCTTGGATTCATCTCATCTTCTCTCTGAACCTGTTAAGTGAGAGGAATGACCTCAATGATCAATGAGCAAATGATTCCTAGATGGATATTTCAATATGAGGTTGGTAATGCTGGGGCTGGGTGTGCCTTGTGTATTTGTGTGCATGTGTGCATGCCCACATGATGTTATTAGGAAGATATCAGAAATTAAAGGCACAGTTTTTCAAGCTTAAACATAAAGTACTCAGGGTACCTGGCATTGGTTTCATCTGTCCCAAGTGCACTGCTCAGTGAATCCTTATGGACTGAAAGATGGAGCAAATGAAAATGTTTGCATAAACTTTCCTGTTTAGTGTCTTAGTATCATCTTATTTTCTTACAAGAAAAAAAAAACTGATTTTTAGCTAAGCTAAGAAAAAGGAATTTTTTGGAAGATTTCCAGTGGGCTTACAGAATCCAAAGGAGGTTGGAGGATCAGGCTTGAGGATGAACAGAAACAGAGAGAGGAGTGGAGGACTTGGAAAGAGTAAGCAAAGCAGTGGTTCTATCACAAGAAAAAATGGAATCAAGACCACTTTACAGCCACGTCCACTTTGCAGTGGAAACCTCCAACCCGTGCTCCAGGGGCCAGTATCCTGGGCGAGAGTGCCTGAAACAATCAGGGGCTAGTAAGGAAAACAAAACCAGGCTAGTTATTTTAAGAAAGACTTTAGGGATTGGTTAAGCAGAGGTTGGAGGAATGCAGTAGTGAAAATGAACAGCAAGGCAACATGGATTTAGCAACTGCAGGAAGAAGCTACTATGCTAGGAATGGAGCTATCAGCATCTCAAAGCTCAGAGAAGATGCATGGAGAAGCTGAACCTCAGGCCTCTGAAGGCAGGGCACTAGCCAGCCTCTGCTGCTATCTCAGGGGTTGGGAGAGGATCCCCACAGGGCTGGGGCTCTGACCTTGGATGAGCAAGTACTGCCTGGCTGGTACCTTTGAGGGAGTGAGATGAGGATGATTCTAGGACTGTGGAAAGAAGCTGGAAGGGAACCGTTGCTGTCGGAATGAATTATGGCTGCCGGGGTGAAGAAGAGCAGCTGGGTGACGCCGGAAGGAAAACCAGCAAATGGGAAGGAACAGTTGCTTTTCTTCTCCTCCTGTTTCCAGTTTCCCCATTGGCAGAACAACAGAAGCCACCTGAGAATGGAGAAATACGGTCCACAGAACCCCAGGTCCAGCATCACCAAGCAGGGTAGAGAAGTGAGTTTGGAGTTGAGAGGCAGCAGTTTCAGAACCTGCCGGGCAGTTTGTTGGCAGAACTTAGGTCAGGTGCTCACCCTCCGGCTAACTGGGGCAGGGCTGGGGAGGACCTGACCTTTTCCTTCAGTCACTGAAAGTGGCTTACTGGAATTGTTTCCCCAGTACAACACCCATGGGGAAGAAGTAATTCTCCATGCAGTAATACAGTGATAGTAGACAGGAAGAATGGATGCTGGAGAGGCAAAATGCCAGCCACCTCCTGTGGCCTTTTAGTAAGCGCTGTCATGGTGGAGTCCTGAATGTGGGTATCATTGTCCTTTCTGTATAAATATATGGAATTGACCCTTCTTGTCCTTTTACAGCATTAGAGCTGGCTATTTATGTCAGGCTACAAATTGCAGATGCCCTGTTTAGATGGGGATTATAAATCCCCCACATTGAACTTTAACTGGGGCCAAATAAAGAAAACAATTGGGGGTTATTTTCGTCCATGGTTTGGAGATTTATACAGGTTACTTAGAACCTGTTTATCTCGCCAGGCAGAAAGATAGTTGCTTAAATGGATTTTCAAGCTTTGGCTTCAAAACACAAAGCCCTATGCAGCTTGGTGTTTGTCTTGCAAATCCTTATCACACTCAAATTATTGTTTGTGGAAGGAGGGAGAAAAACAGCTTGTAGCCGTATCCTCCTTCTCCCCCAATTTCTCTGTTTTATGTCTGAACAGATACACTCAAACATGTAATAGATCTGCATTTGGAGGAATTCAATGCGTGGTAATTAGTACACAGGCAGCTTTGTATTTCTTGAAATTAAGAACATTGATTCTTGGTTGAAATGTAAGTTACTTGTAGATGCTTTTCTCCTTTTATTCTGAAACAACCTGAGCTTATTTTCTAAGTCAGGTTTTTCACTTACGTTTTATGCTGCTTGACACTGATGACTTAGGCGGGGGCAGTTCCTTAAAATTAAAGTGTCTCCTGGATTTCTTCAAAGGTGGTTACAAAGAATTATTGACTGGCTAAACTATAACAGCCAAAAGGAAGTTTGGTTGTCAGTCTTGTGTACAAATTTGCTACTGGAAAAATAATGAAAAAAAAGTTACAATTGCCAACAGTTTAAAATATATATATATATTTTTAAATATATATATATATATATTTATATTTATATTTATATGTATATATTTATTTATCAACTTAGAAGTGAAGTTCCTTCCTCCTCAGAAGTAAAATAGCAGTTCAAGATTTTTATATACATATATACCAAAAAAATCTGTGTTTATATACATATACATTTTTATCTACATATACATATGTGCATATATTCATCTGAATTTCATTTGTCATATGTCTGAAATTTCATATGTCAGAGATATTTTCCAGGTCATCGCATGTGGATTGCCCTCTGTTTTACACAGCATGATTTCTCATAGTTTATTTAACTCTATCCGGTTGGTGGATATTGAGATTATATCCTTATTTTTTGCACCCAGAAGCAATGCCACAATGAACATTCCCCTTACACAGCTTTCATTTTAATCTTATTTTTTATTTAACGGCAGTGCATATATTGTCTTACAATTGGAAAAACACAAAATGTAATTTTTTTAATGTTTAGTTTTTTTTATTTTTTAATTGAAGTATAGTTGATTTACAGTGTTTCAGGTGTACAGCGGGCCTAGGCTCAGGACCAGCAGGTTACTGCTTGCATCCCATCTGACTGGTCATTGGAAGCCACAAAACCAGGCTAAATTGAAAGGATGGGGAAATAGTCTCACTTGTTGATCTCCTATTTCTGGCCTGTGGGAGGAGTTGAATATTTGTGGAATAATCTTATGAATCATGGACTGGGTTGTCTGGACAACAGTCCTTGGACTTCTCTACTTTCCTGTCAATTCTCCCTCCCCAGGTAATCTCATCCTGGACTCTCACTTGGATGTATCCAGCCCAGGTCTCTTCCCCAGAGTTTCTGCCATAAAACCAACTGCCTAAATGATCTCACATAACTCTCTAACGGGCAGCTCCTGCCTGACGTGTGCAAACCTGGGCTCCTTTCCCCAAGATGCTCTCCTCCCACAGATCTTCCCGTTTCCATCAGTGGTGGCTCCATTGGTCCAGTTGTTCAGGTCGTAAACCTTGGCGTCATCTTGGTCTCCTTTCAGTCCATGAGCACATCTTAGCCCTGCCTTCTTCACATATCCGCAACACAGTTAATTCTCACCATCTCTACTGCTGTCATTGGGTCCAACTCATAACTTTTTTGGCAGTAGCCTTTTCCTTTGTCTCCCTGCTTCTGCTCAGATCTCTGCAGTCAGTCTTTTCACATAATTACCAGAATGCTTTTTTCAATGTGTAAATCATTTTATGCCACTTCCTTGTTTAAGACCTGCCAAGAGCTTCCCATCTCCCTGAAAGCAAAAGCCTAATTCTTTGCAAGGGCTTACAAAGCCCTATGCAAACTGTTCTCCTCTTACCACTCTGCTTCATTTCCTGTTCCCCTCCGGCCCTTGCTCACTCAGCTCCAACCACGCAGGCCCCCGCACTGCCCCTAGATCACACCAACATGCACCTGCCACAAGCGGTTTAGTTTTGTTCTTGCCTCTACATGGACCACCCTTTCTCCTGACAGCTGCATGCTTCATTCTCTTATTTCTTCCAAGTCTCTACCCGGATGCCATCTTCGTACCAGTGAGGACTTTCTAGACCTCTGTATTTAAATAGCAACCCTCCCCGTCTCCAAATTCTCTTTACCCCTTGCCCTGTTTTTTTTATTTCTTCACAGAGCTTCCAATCTTTGACATACTCTGTATTTACCTGTTTGTTTATTATCTGATTCTCCTCACTAGAACATAAATTCCAGACAGGCAGGGACTTTTGTTGTTAACTTGCTCTATCTCCAGAACCTAGAAATGCTTAGAAACACTTTTTAAAACAATAAATAAAATTGAGTCTGAGATTCTTGCAATGGCTGAGAGATTGAGATAATTTCCAGGGCTATGGGAACTCAAGGCATCTGTGATGCCAAAGGGAGTACAAATTGAACTGGTCTAGAAGAAGCACTGTTCATCAGGGCCCAGTATCACCCCTCCAGTCTGTTCTCACCATAGTGCCTTCATCTGGTGATTTCTCTCTCTTCTCTTAATTCACATCTCCTCCTTGAGATTTAAGTTGAACATTCACATCCTTGGAGTTTCTGCCCACATTCTCTTTACACTTTCTCATGGTACCATTCACTATTAGTATAGCATTTATCACAACAAACAAAGTGGACATCTATTGGTGTGATTGTTTTCATGGAGTTCTCCCCCACGAGTCTGTAAGCTCCATGAAGGCAGGAAATCTGGCTGGCTCTGTGTGGCAGTAAACCCACAGAGCCCAGCACAGGGCCTGGTTTATGGTACTGTGGGGCTGAATACAGTCTACTGGGGACTGAATATGAGACTGAATAAGTGAATCTATCTTTCCCAGATTATTCTGTTCTCTTACCACTGATTCTGTACTTCTTACCCTCAGTTAATTCTAACGGGGGATATTTACAAATGGATACCATCTTTGAAACCCATTTTTGTTTGTTTGTTTGTTTTAGATCCTGGTCTCAAAAAAAAAAAGAAAAGAAAAGAAAAGAAAAGCTAAGACTGGAGTAAAGCATTCAGGAGAGAGGAAAATCTTAAATCTGATTAATAGAAGGACTGTGTTACAGGGTCTCTCAATGACACATTACATTAGATGGTTAAACTCACAGGCAGATGTCTGGGGTACTCTTGGGGCCATCCCTGGGGACTGTTGGTGAATTTGTCCAAAGCCGGGACTCAGGAATTTTTCTTGCAAGACTGTTGCACAGAAGCTCCGATCTTGGCCAACTCTTCCTGGGAGGCAGTGTCATCTGTTAACACCCCAGGAGCAATTAGATTTATTTAACAAAAACAGAATGGTGCTTGTAAAGTAGTTTGGAAGAGTTTGTGGGGCACAGCAAAATTGATTTTAAAGTAGGTCAGAGCTGTGATTTACCTAGTGCAATTATATGTTGGCAAGTGAATCTGGTTACCCAGTGACTTGGCTTAGGAAAAAAAACACCTCAGTGACGGGTAAACTGCTTGTCTTTGGATGCCTCCAGGTTTGAGATCCTTTAACACCATCTTAGTCAGAATCCTGGTGGCCTAGGTGGGAAGGAAAGGCCAGATTAAACCTTTCCCCTCCCAGTGTTCTCCTTTTGCATATTTTCTGTCCCAGGTTGTGTGACGGACTTGGAGCCCTCAAGTCAACAGATCTGAGTTCACATTCTCACTTTGACACTGACTAGCTGTGTGATCTTGGGCTAGTGACTTCACCTCTCTGAGCCTTAAAAGAGCAATCACTATAATGGTAAAGACCATAAAGGATTTAGTGAGAATTAAATAGTGGATGCAAATGGTCTAGCAGTATACCTGACATGTAGAAAATCCACCATAAATACTGATCATTGTCATTGTTTGGGAGGTCCCCTCTATGTTACCTGTAAGAAAGAAATGAATAACAGGAACAATTTGTCAAAGTGAGACCTTCCTGGGGCATTTACCCCAGAGGTCAGATCCAGAGTCTGCAGCTCTTGAGGCATTTGATTCCTGTTGGAGCATTTGCCATTTAACGTGGAGCTGAAAGTTAGTTTTACTCCAAAACCTCTCCATCCTCCCTGTTCCCTGTCTTGTCTTCACCACAATGAAAACTTAATGTCTGAAGGAAATGTCAGTTCTTTCTATATTGATCTTGAGGGACAGCTTATTTCTCTTTTCGAGAGCATAGATGTTTGGGCTGGACGTCACTGAGAAACATGAGGAGAGCGGCACCACCCCTGCAGGCAAACCACAGGACAGCTTTAAAGACGGATTTTATTTCTCTTCTCTCATCTGCCAGTTCTCGTGGTTCTGACAAAGGCCTCTTCTTTTCCCAGTGGGATGTTGGGGGAAGACAGTCAGCCCATTTAATTCAGAGAGGCAGGGAAGGAGGAATGGGTGGGACTTGAGCTGAGTTCAAGGTAATAATAATATGATAATAAATGATCCGGTGGTTCAGTATCATTGGTGCCTTGGTTTCTTCTTCCGATCTCCAAAAGAAGGCTGCACAGGACCTGGAAGGCAGAGTTGATTCTTTTAAACCTTTGCTGAATTAATGCTACAGATAGGTAAAAGAGGAGGCTTAGCCTCGGACTCGCAAGTCTGACATATTAGAGATTTGGATGCATTATGTATTCATTCATTCGTAAGGTACTGAAGACCTACTATGTGCCGGCCACTCTTCTAGACATTGGAAACTACCATAAACAATAAGATGTGACAGATTTCCTACCTTCACAGAGCAGGATATAATAATAGTAATAGTAATGAATAGATAAATAAAGAGGGTTCCCACAGATTCTGTGGGGTTCTCTTACAGAGATGTGTTGGTAGATGGGATAAATTTTCAGGGGGCACGAAGGGCTACTTTCAGCATGTTGGTCATGGAAGGCCATCTACCTTTGGCTAGATCACAAGCAGCCAAGCAAATGTGAAGCAGATTCTGTAGGAAATACATATTAGAAGACATGTTCTCATAAGTCATTCAATTTCGTGTGGCCAGAGATTATGAACCGTGGAGAATTGTTTATTTCCCTCACACCAGCCTTATGAAATCGGTTTTTGTTACCATTTCCATTTTTCAGATGAGGAAATGGAGGTTCAGAGAAGCAGAGTGATACGCACATTGTCTTGCACACACCTTTCTTCCTGCAGTCCCCACACTGTGTCATTATTGTCGGTCCATTTCTCTGGTTCTGCCCCAGCTTCATGCTCCTTGTGGGCAGGACATAATTCCTTTACCTTGGTGTCCACTCTGCCTGCCACAGTGCTGAGCGTGCCCCCGTAGTTGAAAGGATGAATAAATGCATGTGCCCAGTGGCATGCAGCAGGGGAAAAGGCAGAGCTGATACAGGAATCATGTTTGTTTGGTCCCAAGTTTCTGTTCCCTGTGTTGTCCTTTTAAAGGACAACTCTGCAGCCGGTGCCTGAGCTAATGGAGGTGCACAGAGTGTGGGAAGAGGAAAAAAAAGCCATCTTCCTTGCATAAGCTAAAGCTTTCGCTATATCACACATTTTCACTGTCCTGTGTTTGCTCTATTACTCAGAGTGAATGAGTCCACCGCTTGGTAGTGGTAAAGGATGATGCAGAGAATGTTACATTGAATTTGTCCTGCCAGCCTTTGGAAATTGTAGAAGTCACAGGTGCCACTGCCAATAGTTAATCCCTTTCAAATCAGGGTGGCTGCCATCTACAAGCAAGACATTTTTCTCAATGTTAGGGCTGTGGCAGTTTAAAGAAGCGACCTTGTTCCCAGAAAAGATGCACTGTCCTAATAAAAAAGGATCTAGATCGATTTTTGTTTCCTGGGAGCTAACAATGGCTGTTTCGATGATGCAGTCTCTTTAGGAATTTCTCTTCAGGCTGTGACAGTATATTGAATATGAGTTTTAAGTCTGATAGGGCCTCATTTGAATCCTGGATCTCCCACTCATCATGTGAATGACACTGGTCATGGACCTGGCCTTGTTGGGCTTCAGTTTCCTCATCTGTAAAACAGGCATAGGAACACCCATGTCATAGGATTGTTGAGAGGATGGAACAAGATGGGGGGCTTGTTCAGGGTTCAGCATAGCACCTGGTGCATAGCAAACCTGACATGAAGCCTTTTGACTTTTACCTACTGAGTAAAGATGCTTGTGTTGGGCAGGGAGTTTGGGTGGGCAGCCCTGCCATGAGCCAAGGCGTTCCCACAGCAGTCCATTCCTACGTCCCGGAAAGAGAACCAGGCCAATGACATACGGGGTCAGCAGACGGAGGGCTCCCGACAAGACCCCCTTCCTCAGACTTGCCACTGCACGTGAGGGGAGCAAGCACTCAAGCATTTCCTCCTCTTAAAACCACTTTCAAAGCTGTGAGCTTTTCTTTATAATCAAAAAGAGGAGAAAGGCCCCTCTGAGCCCACCCTCGACAAGCTTCATTCTCTAGTGATACCTCATTGCGTTGGGACCTTTCAGAGTTTCTTCCCACTGCCTCCCCCTGGAAAGCTCTGCCTTCCGGGGAAGAGCTTATGGCAGGAAACGCATGCGTGTGTGTGAGCAAGCGGGTCCAAACCCCAGCTCTGCCGCTTAACCCCAGGGTAAGCCCTGGGGAGTCGCTGTAACTCTGAAGGCCAGTTTTCCTTCTGCAAAGTGATGATAACAGCCCCCAAGCTCATAGTCTATGGTATCTGGATGGCATAGCCTGGCCGTTTTTTTTTTCTTTTCTTTTTTTGCTGTTCATGCATGTGTCCTAGAAAGGACTGGTTTTCAAGAAGCCTGGATCAAACATCTGGAATCTTCCCAGGCTGTTGTGCCGATTCCTCCTCACGTCCTGATCATCACCATCAGGTGTCTGACCTTCAGTCAGGCCTCCTCACACATGCCAGACACAACACTAAACCCTCCGCCAGCTCTGTCTCTCACAGTCCTACCACAGACCCTATTACAATAATAGGCACTATTGTTAATAATGAATAATAGTAAATGCTCATTGTGTAGATGAGGAAACCAAGGCTTAGAGAGGGTAAGCAGATTTCCCAGGATCACACAGCCAGTGGGGATTGGAATAGATTGGAAGCAAGGAGTTCTGCTCTTAAGCACACTTTGCAATACTGAGCATTTTACTTTTCCTTCATGACTTTCCTGGGTCCAGTTCAAACCAAGTCTCAAATGTCTCCTAGTATAAATTCAGTTTTTGCCCTAAATTTAGATAATATATTTTAGAGATAAACCAGTTCTAAATATTTACAAATGCACCTTGTCACCTTCCTCGTATCAGGGCTTACGCAGCTCTGCT
Organism: Camelus bactrianus; assembly: GCF_048773025.1. Lineage (NCBI taxonomy): Eukaryota > Metazoa > Chordata > Mammalia > Artiodactyla > Camelidae > Camelus > Camelus bactrianus. The sequence continues at coordinate 103,787,864 of NC_133541.1, read as the reverse complement.
CAGGGCAAAGTGTGCTGAGTCTTGGTAAGTTTACTCTGGAGACCAGGCACCCTACAGCTTTCCTTATCTTTTCCCCACTCATTTGGAAGCCGGTTTTGCTAGGGGCGTTTGAAAGGAATCCAGCGCATCCCTGGAAAATCCATTTTACCTCTCTGAGGCCCTTCAATTCTCATTATAACTGGAATGTCTCAGTGTCTTTCCTTCCTTTGGGAGAAAAAGGCTTGGGAAACACATCTATTTTTCTTTATGTTTCAGATGGCCCAAAGAAACAAAGCCAGACCCTCTCCTTCTCACAGAGTAGGGGATAAACAGAGCATGTGTGCAAAGGAGAATGAAAAATGCCTATTCTTTTCTACAGGCTGGAGAATGATGTATGTTCCTGGGGGTAACCTACTACCTAGGAATTAGTCATTCCCTATCATGTTCTCTCTGCTGCTTCAAGTGCCTCATTTTAAAAATGTTAGGATTTTTTTTCCTTTGCACATAACTGTAGGAACATTAAATGCACAACTTTATCAAAATGACATAAGATATATGTTTCTGCCAACAGCAACAGGAGAGGATTAACAATTCAAATAGGAACGGGGAAAAGTTCCTCTCAGAAGATGGGAAGAAGAAAGTTTGATTGGGGACCCTGCTCTTTTCTCAGACTAAAGCACCTTATTACACATTCAGAGCCTTGAGGTCCAGGTGGAAGAAAAAGTTTTAGGTTATGAGGGGAAGAAGTTTTATATTGTTCTGTATTGTCTCCTTGCTTTCAGGACTAGTGTGGACACATTTGTGGAGGGTACAGTGGTGTTCAGACATCTCAGAATAAGCCTTTCTTGCCTAATGGCTGATTCCTGAATTTGGTAAGGGCTCGCACTTTGAGCCATTATCAGATCCTGATAGATAGGAGCCAGGAAGCCAGGCTTCAGCAGAAATAGGGAAAGGGAAGAGAGTGTGTAAGGACGGGAGCCCTAGAAGATGAGGGGATAGGAGAGAAAAGAGTTGCTCTGGCTGGTAAAAGAAGGTATTCATTAGATTCAGCTGGACATTTTTGAGAGCGTTGTTAAGATTCTGGATGAATTAATAGAATTGCCTTGGTCTTAGATGGAAGACCATATTATTTTGCAAAAGTTTGATATCATTTTAGCAAGATATAGGAATGAGTCTTTTGACCCCTCAAAATCCTTTTCTGGTATGTGATTTCCATGTATTGATATATTTTCTACAACTGTGTTGCCTACCAACTTTTTAACCAGGAGCACCTTTGACACTGATTTTTCTAAGCCCCATTTAATCATTTTCCATCACCGCAAGGCATGAGATGGTAGCTAAGGCATCGACATTGAAGAGACCCATGGTGGGCTCCAGAGAATCCCCTTTACATAGTGCCTAAGAGGGAAAGTCCCTTTCCGGGGAAGAGGACAGAACTGCTGGACTTGACCCACCAAGAATACTTTGGTGATTTGAGAGGCGGGGTAATGCTATGTACACGCTCTTGCTGGACACCTGGATTAACCCTCCACCTCTCTCCAGTATCAGGTCAGGACACGACAATCTCCCACTGGCTCAGTGGACTCCAGGCATACGTTTTTAGAACTTATGGCCTTTGTACTCAACTGCTGCTTTTTTAATGGAAACTTCTTTCTATAGTATCTTAGCTCTAGTACTAGTTTCTTTTTCAGATTTCGAGCTGAGCTCAAATATCACTTCCTGAGAAGGGACTTCTTTCCTTACACTTTCTAGACATCCACATGCCCCTCACTCACTGCCACATTCATCTTGTTTGTTTTCTTCCTCCCTTTCTGAAATGACCTTGTTTATTTGTTGCCTTGATGGTTACTTGTTTCTCCCCACTTGAATGCCAGCTCTGTGTGAGCAGGAACGTTGTTCTGTGCTATATCCTAGACACCTAGAAAAGTGCCAGGTGCCTAGTAGGAAGAATAAGTATATGTTGCATTGGTGAAGAAACCCAGAGTCCTGTGGGTCCCAACTTAAAAACCAGTGCTGTAGAGGCTGCTAAATGTCACCCGTCTTAACCTGGCTTCCCCTGAAAGCAGAGACTGAAGGAAGACCAGTGTGCAGATGCTTTGTTTAGGAATGTGATTCTAGGAAGCAGGCATGAGAGACGAGGGGATGAAAACAAGGAAGGTGGGAAGGCCATTAAAAGGGTGTGTTATTGATTTGGCTAATCAACCAGTTAATTGATTCTGAGGGTTGCTGAGGACTTTGAGGAACTGTGCCTTGGAATTATTCATCTAAAAGAGGAATAATGATACAGCAGCCACGGTGACCCACTCTTTGGTCAGCAGTTGTGCCATGGGGCATTAACTCTTCGGCACTCTTGGGCTGCACATGCGTGAGTGCCCAGTGGTTCCCTGAGGGATGCCCCGGGCAGGAGTACTAACTGGGGTAAAGGACTGTCAGGTCACACTAATTGAAACTGGTTGAAGCCTGCATAGTGGTCAGTGCATACTGGTCAGTGCAGCCCTGGGTGGAAAAAAAGTGGGGCTGAGAGGCTTTATTAATGCACAGGAGGTACCCATAGTTCTTATCAAATTCTAGCCCATTTAAGAAGTGAATGGTTCATTAAATTCCTTATTTCACCGATCTTCACCTCACAATTTTACTCTTATCCAGCCTCATGGATGTGGCACGCTGTGCCTTTGAGGTTAATTTCCTAAATAATACTCGCCCTCCCCACCACACCCCCATTTAGTGATGCTGAGCTAGTCTGACTGCTTTGACTCTCCCAGGGCATGAAAATGCAGTTCTCCCTTCTCTGGTCATAGTGACCAGTGGGTCGACGGCCATACCACCCTGAACGTTCCCAGTCTCATCAGAATGACCAGTGGCAGAAACGGTTCATGATCTTGAACCCACAGTTTCTGGGCACCTGTGACAGACGCCAGAATCCAGGCTTGCGATTTCCCAAAGGCTCTTAGCAAGGTACAGGTGGATCTCTTGTTGTTTCTCTCTTTTCTCATCTTCTTTCCTGGGGTCTCCCTGCTGAGCTTTGTGGGTGGCTAATTAGTTATCAAAAAGATGACACATTTTGCAGAGAAGTTTGCTGAAGCATTGTCAAAACAGGTATGGAGGTTGACTTTCTGGATGGGAATTGTGAGGATGCAATATACTTTGACACTGGGTTTTATTTTATTTTACTGTTGTTGTGGGGGAGGTAATTGGGTTTATTTATTTATTTATGTATTTAATGGAGGTACTGGGGATTGAACCCAGGACCTCATGCATGCTAGGCCTGCACTCTACCGCTGAGCTGTACCTTCCCTCAACACTGCATTTTACTAAGTAACGTCTTTTTTTCATCCTTTTCCTTTTACCTAAATACGTGATAAATGAGATAACTTCTTCCTTCTGGTCCCACAGTGGACAACGAGATAACCATTTCTTGACAGCAAGCAACATGCTATTTCTTTTGGTGTGTGTTTTGTCAAAATACGTTTCCCTAGGAAATTCTCCTGACTCTCAGATTTTTATTTTCAGAGTATTTTCGCTGCTATTCCTAATTCTATCTGAAATGTCTCGACTCACATGAGGGCCTTAGGACCATGTGAGAGGGAAAATGGATGCTTTATGGATCTTGGAAGGCCTCAGATGGACTTTTAGAGCTGAGATCCAATAACATCTCCTGCTTTTCACTCAACTACCATTATAGCCTCACATTAAGAGTAGGATCTGACTCATTTGTCAGGGGATGCTCTGGGCTTAGTGGTAACTGTCTAGGCGAGCAGTGGACTGGAGTTCCAGTTGCTCCCCAGTGCAGACTTTTCTGTGTGTAAGTTCTTTCATTTCTAAACTTTATTTACTTGGGTAGCCTTAAATCTCAGTAATACTCACCTTGCACTCGGACCTTAGGTGGACCTCTTGGATTTTCTCAAACTCTATATTCTTTTGTACTTCTGAACATTTTCTTCTCTTCAGTTGGGCAACTCATTCTCATCTCCCAGCTGCTGATGCTGATTTCTCTGATATGATTTCAGAGGGTGTGCTTTGCTTTCATGGTGTTTATTCTTTGTTTCAAAAGAGAGCCTCAGGGAGCTTTTCTTTGAGGGGGTACCTTAACCTTCTGCTTAGAAATTAGAGTCAAGTGTGAAAGAAGTCTCTAGCTTTATATCTCCTATATAAGTTTTAAGTAATGAAGTCTCAAATTTATTCTAGTTCAAGGGTGGATAGAAGTTTACTGTGAAGGGCCAGAGAGTAAATATTTTAAGCTTTGTAGTAGGTGCAATAGTATCTCTGTCATATATTTTTTTTTTTTTTTTTACTTATAGGCTATGGTTCACACTTGACCCACAGGCTACAGTTTGCTGACCCTTGAGACATGGTTATTAGTATTGTCAGTAGTAAAACATCAAACATTTCCCAAGGCTTCCATGAGACCATGAAGGACAAGTAACTCTGCTGAACAATGAGACTTCATTTTCAGGCTCAATTATCTGAAAAGTCAGCAGCTTGAGGACGTCAGTTATTTTAGGATGGTTGAGGGGAAACTGGGAAGTTGGAAGAAAATGTGCTTAGTCTTATAGTAACCTTTGTAAAGGATTGCTTTTTTGAACTAGCCTTAAGAGGTCACATCACATCTACCTGTGATGTTGATGGGCACTACCTCAACGATGTATCTCATCAAGCATCTGTGTTCCGGAATGGTTTCTGCTTTTGCTCTTACTCTGGCCCCCGAGGTCCACAGCTCTTAAGGCAAGTGGGGAAGCGTAAGTTATTAGCAGCCAAGGAGGTGGAAATGCAGGCCGTTCGTATGGCAGAACTGTGGTAAAGATGGTGCTCTAGTCAGAGACTGTCAGTCTTGGAAGGTAACCAATGACCATCTGGGTGGAGGCAATGAAGCCCAAGTTTTGGAATGAGTAGCCCGCTGAGCTGGAACTGGAGTCGCGGCTCCAAGACTCTCAGCCCTGGGTTCCTTACACTGCACCATGTTGCCTCCCCTGGTCATCTTGTAGCATAGACACTGTTATTCAATCTGGTGGGGGTTTACTGCATGCCTGCAAATGTCTTGTTGGATTTACCAATAAATGCAACGTGCAGTCTCCCCACAGCAGGCTTAACCCAAAGTCAGCCTATTCTTTTCCCATGTGGAGGTACTCCTCTGACTTGTCCTGGCAGAGTGAACCCTGCCAAGCTGTATGTCCCCTGAGAAGATTAATAGCTAGGCTGTGGTTCTGAAATCAAAAATCTGCAGATGGCGATTCATAGCGTTGGCCTTTTCTCCTTGACATGCCTGCTGTACCATATTGGGACTTAATTAACAATGTCACTCTCCATAATACTCTCATTAAAGCAAGGCCAATGACTGATTGTGTGATGGATTACACCAGATTCACATCGCTTTACACATTAATCTTGCATGTTAGCAGAAATCAAATAACTGAAGCTGCTCTTGGTAAGAAGTTTGGTGCTTCTCCAAACAAAGTAGCAAGGTGCAATGGAGAGAGAAGAGGGAGCAGGAGATTACAGCCCTCAGCTAAGCAGATGAGATTTGACATAGAGGCAAAATGTTTGGAGACAAACATGGTCAGACCATGCCATAGACAATGTGGACCCATCCCATCAGCTGCGTCATGGTGGGGGACATGGGTGTTCTTGTCAGGGGAATACTGGAATACTTGAATGGTGTGCTTGGAGAACATTCCTGTATTTTTCTTTCAGGAACTCTCTTTTTTCTTGGCTGCAGGGTCAATAAAGGCTTAAAAACAAACAAACAAACAAACCGTGATAGACTGTCTGGGTCATGTCCTAATGAAGTTGATTGTAGTTGAAAACAAAGCACGGCTCTGTTTTCAGAGTGTCTTGTATTCAGCTGTGCCTCTGTGATTGAGGTGCATTACTCATTTACAAGTCCCTTCATACTCCAGACTTCTTCTGCATCTGAGCCTATGTACATTCCGTTCTTTGAGTCTGGGGCACTTCTTGCCGTTGGTCTGGTAACTCCTCCAAAGGCCCAGACGAGATACCACTTCATTGAGAACTTTCTCTGATCTTCCAAAATAGGATTAGTTATCTTTCTTAGGTACTCTCACTGACCTTATTCCCATCAGAGCTCCATGACACTGGGTTACTGGATTGAAGATACTGGTTTACTCACCTGTCTCCATAGCCAACCTGGCAAGACAGACATTTGTCTTGGGTTTTCATGGTGATAGCCTGGCATTTACTTAGTAACTACTGAACAGATATTTGTTGAGTATTTGAATAAATCATACAAGTTCTTCTTATGCTCCAATAGTAGTATTATTTACTAGAGACATTTTGAGGAGCTCTGATGTAAGTTTCTGGCTTTCTGAGTTGAGTGAGTGTAGGTCCTTAAGGTGGCGATGCAGGCACTACTCTTGTGCTAACTCAGCCTCTCCCTTGAACTACCAAGAACTGAAATTTCAGCGACTAAGTGAGCAACCGAGCTGTCATTCCCAAGAACTATATCTGCATTTTCCCCAAGTTTGGATGCCATGCTGCCAGGAGAGATTTTTAGAACAACTCCTACGAGTTTTAATTTCAATTCATTTGGACTGTGTGAGATGTATACTGTGTTTTATGTTTAACAGAGTTGTTACCACTTATTTAAGCTTTTTGGAAGGAAGATGTTACCTAAATGCAAAGCAGTCGGAATAGCAGAATTTACATTTTAATGCTTTACTCTCTCCCTTTAGTAAAAATTCTCTGGGGAGCAGTGAGCCTCAGACATTAACAGGTATTGACATTTGGGCTTTTGTAGATACTGCAGAGCAGGGGTGTTTATTGCCTCTGTATTAGGGGGTGATAGAGCTCATCACCCATTCCGGACACGTGGAGGTGGGTAACTTACATCATCCACAAACCCCTCTAAGATCACCTGTTTTTATTTCCCTGTTATCTGTCATCTTGCATAACAGCCACAAACTCTGATCCATCAATTAGTTACAGAGGGCAGATGTGCCTGGATGTTTTCAACAAGCAGGAGGGGAGGCAGATGAAATACGGTTCTCAGCTATAGGGGAATTATAATTTAATTGGGGAGATAAAGAATGAGACAGTCAGCAAGTACTACAGGGCAGAATGGGATACAGGATATTCTTTGGGTAAATATTTATCAAACATCTATTATGTGCCAGAAGCTAGAGCTGGAGTGGTAAATAGTGAAAATCTCTTACCTTCATGATGCTTACATTATAGTACAGAAAACCAAAAAAAAACTAAACATTGAAATAAAAAAGATAGGAGGCTAAAGCTAAGTGGTAGATAGCATGCTTAGCAAGCATGAGGTCTTGGGTTCAATCTCCAGTACCTCTGTTAAAAAAATACATAAATAAATAAATATAAATAAACCTAATTATTTCCCCTCCAAGAAAGATAATTTCAGATAAAGTGGTAGGAGGGTGAAAGTAAAACAGGGTGTAATAGATATCGATGGGAAGGGAGTGGTACAGGACAGGAGAAGTGTTAGACTGAGATTGGGTGATCTAGGTAGCCTTGACAAAAAAGTGATCGTTGAACTTTTTGGCTTGAGGCACAAGAAAAAGCCAGCTATGTGCAGATTTAGAGGAACGGATTGCAGACACAGGGCATAATAAGGACCAGTCCTTGATTTAGGAATGAGCTTGGCATGTCTGAAAAACAGAAAAGAGACCAACTGTTTTAGCCAAAGCAGAGTAAGGGAGGAGGAGTGGTATGGTAGAGTGAGTGTAGGCAGGGGGCCTGGTCCTCAAGGTCTGCCAGAGTTTAGAGAAACAAGGCTTCGTGAGAGCTGGGGCGGTCATTACAGCCATTATAAAGGTGATGGAAGTTAAACTAGGCTTTGTAAAATGGGTCCAGTTAATGGGAGGGAGAAAAAGACAAGTACTAATGGACAGGGGAAGATCCCTACCAAGCGCCTAGGGAGCTTTGTTGTCCATAGTGTTCCCATGCTTTCACTTGCTACTTGCGAGACTAAGATACACTATTTATTGTAGCTAATTATAGAGATAAGTTGTATATTTGTTTTTTAATTATGAAAAATGCCAATGATTTTTATTTTTAGAGTTTGAATAAGTAACACTAGGATGCAGAATTCAAGGTGGAAAAGAAACACAGTGAAACGTGTTCTGTTCACCCCATCCCACAGGCACCCAACTCCCCACCCAAGGGGTAATTAGTACCAAGTGACACGTGCTTGTATTTTCCTTCCATCCTCATCCTTTATTTCTTGAGCCTTCTCTTCTGATTTTTATTAAATGTTTGCAAGTCTATTTTACCTGTATTAAGGGTAAGCTTCCTCAGATGCTTTTATTTTTAAGGGACATTTTGCCACCCTCAAATTTGTAGTAGTAGATTATTTTCTCGAAAGTAGCATCCAGAGGGCTAGGGGTCACATGTGGACAAAATAGTGCAATCATAACTGAACATCTTCAGTTTTCAAGTGCACAGATTTCACTGGTTAATTACTGATAAGTAAAAATTCTTTAAAAACAAACAATGTGAAATAGTCTTGAAAATTCCTGAACTAGGCATTTGATAATATGAATTCTAGATATGTCTCACTCCTTAAACTAGTGCCACGGCATTACATATATCATCTAACTTCTTCTGGTCTCATTTTTACATCTATTAAATGGAAGAAGTGGTCCTTTCTCTCTTTAATATTCTCTAATTTTAGCTGAAGACCAAATTTTTGCTTCATGGATACTCTTTACTTTGTATGTGGAATTCCACTAACTCAGTGTAGCCATGCAGCTCCATTTCCCATTGGAGAAATAAAAGGTTTAAATAAGAGTTCACAAGTATGTTTTTTTTTTTGACATGTCTAAGAGCAACATTTAAGTTCTGTTTGCTCATGTTTGATGATATGACAGATTGAGTCATTTCATCAGTAGATTTGGTCATTCACATTATCTAATCTAGTGTAATTTACTAAGTAGGTGCTATGTAAATATCTATCAATTTATTGATTATTATTACTAACTCATGTAAAGCAATTTTGGTGGGGAGACCGTGAATTATCAAGCTATGTTCCCAATCTTTAGAAATGGCTGGGAGCTTATCCCTCACAATGAAGCAGCTTGCTGAGTTCAGTGAGAGAAACAAACCAGGATTCAATTTTATTTGGGCTGCTCCCAGGAGAGCTGGTGTTATAAAGTAACGTAGAGTAAGCTATTCCCTGATTCCAGAGAATAAGCAGTTCTGATTCCAGAGGTTGAAAGTCGGCTCTTAAAATAACGTATCAAGTGCTCATTCACTATTTCAACAAGAATTAAGAATTTACTCCATGAGATACTTGTCTAACAGAGAGACACAGCTTCTGTATCTCTAGAGGAACATGGTAACTGTACAAATAATGCCAATAAAAGGGAGAAAGTAATAAGCACTAAGAAACAGAGAGAGAGAGAGAGATGTTCAGAGAAATAAAAGGTGGTTCCAGTCTGTAGAGGATCTGAAAAGGCTTTATGAAGGATTCATGAAGGTGGCATTTGAGTTGGGTCTTGCAGGGTACAATGTCATTTATGGTCTAAATATAAATAATTCCACTTTGTGGGATGGATTTCCATGAATGGAAATGTAAAAGACAATAGTTGTCTTGTACTGTCTGTACACATAGGCCAAGAGTTCTCGGTAAAAGAGGAAACAGCCCTACATTATTTATTAGCACGTGTTACAGGAATAAAAAATGTATGAGTTGCAAAAATTTGATGGCTAAGATTTCTCATCACTAAAGTGAATTGGTTTCCAACCTGGATCCTATCAGACAGGGTGGTCACTTTGCATTTTTCCTCCCTACAGTGTTGCCCAGGCAACTATCTCCTCTGATGGAAGATGCCATTAGGGCAGCACTTCCAAAAGCATTTTCTGCAGAACATTTTTTCCAGAAGCACTAATGTGCTTCAGGGTGCTCTGGAAGAATTAAAAAAAAAAAATTCCATAGACAAATAACCCTGGGCAATAATAAAGACTGTATTCTTTCACAGACACTTACAATGCATATTTGTCTTCATAAAGGCTCTGAGAAGTCCCTCAGGAAGGGAACCTGTTTCACTTTGGTCACTGTGGTATTTACAATCCAATTTTATTAAAAGATAAATTTTTAAATTTTAAAATACTTTTTTTTAGGTAAAATTTACATGCAGTGTGATCCACAGACCTTTGCATAATTTAATATGTTTTGAGGAATGCAAACATTTACGTAATCATCACCCAAACCAAGATGTAGAGCATTCCTGCTACCTCCACAAATTCTTTCTTAACCCTGTTCAGGTCAATGTTTACTCTCCATTGAAAACTACTGTTCTCATTTCTCTCATCACAGATTGTTTTGCCATTTTTGTATTTTGGAAGTATATAGTATGAATTATTTTATTTCTGCCTTACTTTGCACAATGTATCTTTTAAGAGACTTATCCATACTGTTGTATCTATACATAATTTATTCTTATTGCTAGAGAAGTATTCCACTGGATAGATATACTACAGTTTGATTATTCATTATCCTGTTGAACATTTTAAGTGTCTTCATTTCTGAATATTATGAGTAAGGTGTCTTTGACTATTATTATGGAACTCTATTTTGTGGACCTACATTGTTTTCATAAATGCCTCCAAGAGAAACTGGTAGGTGTATGTACAATTTTACATTTTCTCTGGCAAAGTATGTGAGGCCCATATCACCCCCATCTGATGTTGTCAGTGTCTTTAAGCTTATTCGTTCTAGTGAGTAAAAAAATGTACCCCCTTAAATGTTAGAATTTAACAGTGAAGCTATGTGTCCTGGAATTTTCTTTGTGAGAGGGTTTTTTGGTAATAATATGTTCAATTTACTATTAATTAGTTTATCTATCCTCTTTTTTTCCTGATTCAATTTTATAAGTTGTATTTTAAAAGAATTTGTCCATTTCAAGTAGGTTGTCACATTTATTGGAATACAATCAAAATATTTCCTTAATATATTTTTAATACCTGTAGGATTATTTTGATATGATCTTCCACCCACCTCGATTTTATTAATTTGTTTTCTTTTTGAAAACTGGTCTTGCTAGATTTTTATAAGCTTTTGCTCTGTTGTTTGTTTTCTATTTCATTGAGTTCTGCTCCTACCTTAATTTTTTCCTTCCTTCTAGTCAATTCAGGTATAATTTGACTGCTAATTTGGCTTCTGTTCTAATACAAGAATTTAGAGATATAAATTTTTATCTAAGTACTGCTTCATCCCACAGATTTTGATGTGTTGTGTTTTTATCATCATTTAGTTCAAAATAATTTTTATTTTCTTTTGTGCTTTCTTTTTTGACCCAGGATATATTTAGAAATGTGTTGTTTAATTTCCATGTAGTTGGAGGGTTATTCTATATATCTTATCATTATTGACTTTTGATAAAATTCTTTTGAGATTAGTAAACCAAGTCTGCATGACTTTTTCTTGAAAATTTTGAGACTTATTTTATGGCCCAGCATATGGCCTATCTTTGTTAATTTTCTCTTTGCCATTTTTGTGTGTAGTCTTCCATAAATATCAAATAGGTCAAGGTGGCTAATAATGATGTGTTGAAGTCTCTGTCTTTGCTCTTCAACTAAAGTAAGAGAGTTTAAAATGTCCCAGTGTGACTGTGAGTTGGTCTAGTTTTTCTCCAGTTTTGTTAGTTTTTATTTCCTGTGTTGAAGCTCTGTTATTATATGCATACATGTTTAGAATTGTTATACTTTTGTGACAAACTTATCCTATTATAATTATGAAACATCTCTCTTTATCTCAAAAATATTTTTTTCTTTGATTTTGTCTTAATAGTTCGATTTCAGATCTCCTTTTTAAAATTAAAAATTGAAAATACATAAATTTATTATATATAATCCAGTGCTATACTATTTTTATATTTGGGCTTATTTATATAATATAATATAATATCATGCTGTTTACATCAGTACTCAAATTGTTCCAGCTTTGGCCTCTGGAAGCACTTTGGTTTGGTAGCAGTAGCTTTTACCAGCCCTGCCTGCCTCCCATCCTGGTATATGGTGCTAATCTTCTGGTTTGAGTACCACCACTGAGGTCCAGGGCTTGACCTTGCTTGGCAGACCCTCTGAATCAGTTCTGCCTAAAGCCAGGCCATCTCCAAATCATATATCAGGAAGTGATCTTGAAAGCTTTATTACTCTTTAGTCATTCTATTTCAGATTTCTTATGCTTATTTTTTCCCATCCTTTTGCTTTAACCTATTGGTATGTAGATATTTAAAGCATGGCTTGTGTAGTTAGCATATAGTTGTCTTGCTTTTTACGTAGTCTTAATTTATGCCTTATAATTGCAATATTTGGTCCATTTATATTTAAAGTGATTGTTGATATAGTTGGATTAAGCCTACTGTTTTGCTCTTTGTTGTCTATTTTGCTTAATGCCTCCTTTTATGTCTTCTTTGGGGTTAATGGGATATTTTAAAGTATTTTAATTCTTCTCTTGGCTTTTTAGCTCTAGCCCTACCTATGTGTAATTTTTAAAGAGTGATTACATCCTTAATCTATCACAGTGCATTTACAAATACTTGGTAGCACTTGAAATAAAAATGTAAGAAACTTGAAACAATATAATTTTTTATTCCGTTCTTACGCTATTGTTGCCATATATTTTACAACTCCAGAAGTATTATGAGAATCATGATAAATATCAATTGTTGTTTAAAGAAATTAAAAGTAAATTAAAACTATCTTTTCTCCTTGACCATGTATTTACCACTGCTGGTGCTCTCCATCCCTTCTTGTAGATCTGAGTTTCTGCCTAGCTTTAGTTTCTTTCAAAGGAAAGAGCTTCATAGAGCATTTTTCACAGTACAGTTTTGCTGATAATACATTCTCATAGTTTCTGTATGTTTGAAAATATTTTTGTCTTATATTTGTTTTTGAAATATGTTTTTCTAGAACTAGAATTCTAAGTTTACATTTATTTAATAGTCACACTTGCTCTTTAAAGATCATTTCATTTTCTTCTGGCCTCCATTGTTTCTGATGAGAATTTAACTGTCATTTTTATTGTCCCCCTGAAATTAAGGTGTAGTTTTTCTCTAGATTGTTTCAAGATATTCCTTCTTTCCCTTTTTTTTTTTTTTTGAAAGAGCTTCAACTATGAAGTATCTTTTGCTGAGATTTTTGAATCTCTGGATTGGTATTTTCCACCAAACTTGGGATCTTTCTGGGTGTTAATTAACATTTTTTTTCAGTCTGAATCATACTTTTACCTTGTTCTGAGACTTTGATTATATGTGTGGTGGATTGCTTGACATTATTCACACAGGTCATGAATCTCTGTTAATTTTTTTTTTTATATGTTACTATCTTCAGCTTAGATACTTTTTATGTATGTCTTCAAGTTAACTAATCCTTTCTTCTTCCATCTCCAATTTGTTGATAACCCATCTAGTAACTTTTTCAGTACTTATATTGTATTTTTAAATTTTAGGATTTCTACTTCATTCTTTAAGGTTTCTATTTCTCTTCTATAATCCCCTTTTCATTCCTTTGTCTTCATTATGCTACCTCACCACCTGCCCACAATTTTAAAGTTATTCAATATATTTAAAGTAATACATACTGAATTCAGCAACTGAATAATCTCAGAGTATATTTTTATGGATTTTTCTCTTGACTATGCATCCAAGTTTTCCATTTTTCATATGTCTAGTTATTTTAATGGACACTGTGGGTAATATCATGTAGAGACACTATATTCTGTTTTGGTATTCTACCGAATGTTTATTTTTGTCTAAGTAGGCTGATCGTCTAGGACTTGTGATGTCTTGATTTTACTCTCTTATGGAGTGTTTATTACATTTTGTTCTTAGGGAAATCTCTTAGTTCTGGACCACAATATTTACTCCTGGGGTCTGGCCCCTCTGGAGTTTCAATGGAAAGATCCAGGGCTTCAGATTCTGTCTTTCTGACTGGCTGGGATCCAATTCTGTCTCCTTATGGTAGGTGAAAACTGAAACAGCTCCTAAACCTTCTGGGCTTCTAGCTGTTGCTTTCCACTGAGCTTCTCATAGTGTCCCCCATACGTGCACATTACAGTCATCAGCCAAGAATTCAAAAAAAGTTTACATGTAGATTTTGTGGCTCTCCACTCTGTGGCATTCTACTTTCTAGGATTTCCTTCCTCATTTTTCAGCCTCTTTGTGGCAGACCTGAACTTTTTTTTTTTCTCCTAACACTTCATTTCAGAAAGTGAATCTTTCTGTTTGAGATTGACATGTCTTAATGGAGAGTATGTATCCATGGAATAGATGTATAAACATGGATCTGACCCTGTTTGGTTCCAGCCTTTCAAGGATCAAATCCATTTCAGTTTTTTCCCTGCTTTTGATAATTCTTCAGAGCCTTTAACTTAGTATTGATATATTTATAAAATAACCTATTTAGAGTTTATGATTATTAACTGGGAAAGGCTCAGTCTTATGCAAAATACATTGCTATTACTAGAATCAGAATTTTCAGTGGATCATTAGAAAAAATAAATGAGTAACAACTGTTCTGTCATGTTCCATGTTACACCATTTTTGCTTTTCCAGGACATGTATACAAATTCAGTGTGTCCCATAGTTACGAGATCACTGATAACTGGATTCATTTTGTTCAATAACACTTGTTGAGCCCTTGTACTGTAGATGGCAATGCTTTAGGCATTTGTGGAGGCAGAAAAAGTTAAAACTCAATCATAGCCTTCGAAGATCTTGTAGTCATTCATTCACTCAACTAATGATAATTTAATGCCATTTATAGTGAGAAAAACCAGAAACGACTTCTGCTCTAAAACCCGAAGTCCCAAAAGTGGAAAAAAAAGAAAAAAACTGGATCACATCCAGATATTACTTCACCACAAATTACTTAAATAACCACATGATCATATAAAAATATTTTTTAAAATTGTAAAATGTAGTAGAAGTCACTTTATATGTGTATAGAAGATTGAAAGTGTTGATTTAGAGTAAGAACTACAAAAGACTTTGCTGAGAAAAGATATTTGATCTGAGACCAAAAGTTAATTAGGCAAAGAGGGGCAGAAAGAAGGGCCTTCATGTCAGAGAAAACAGTATAAGTGCAGGCCCTCAGCCAGGGAGTAAATGAACTTTGAGACATATTTATGAACTAAAATAAATAGTTGTTCCTGGTGGATTGAATGTTAAGACTGTATGAGGGAGAAGGAAAAGTCAAGGATGATGTTAGGAGTTTGGAGTTCCAGGGCATTAGGTGCAGTACTGTTTATAGTCATAGGGAATGCATGAGGAGAACCTGGTTAAAGGCAAGTTAAAGGCACTGGTTTGGTTTTGACATAGTGAATTTGAGGTGCCTTGAAGACATCAGTTGAAGATAATAATGAGCAAACAGGATGTACAAAACTGGGGCCAGAAGTGGGTACTTCAACCATTCTTCCTGCCTATTCTTTGGCCAACCAGCAAGTTGGTGACGTTAGAGCCCTGACATATTCAATTATGACACTTCCATCTAACAAAATCAATCAATTAGTATTTATTGAGTGCTATGTATATTCTAGGCATAATACAAGTTGTCGAGGATATGGCTTTAGACAGGCAGACAAGGAACTCAAATTCCTGTTGGGTGAGACAGGAAAAAAATATATAAACAAATGACTGAATAGTAAAATTTCCAAAAATTAGTGCTTTGAGGAAAGTTAAACTAAGGCAATAGTACCTTGGGCTGGAAGGATGTGCAGCTTTGTGCAGAGTGGTCAAAGAGGGCTTTTCTGATGTTCTCACCTAAATGATGAAAGAGAAGTCATATAATGATTTTTGAGCAGAAAATTCCAGGTAGAGAAAACATTTGGAGAAAGATCCTGAGGTAGGAAGGACTAGTATTATCTTATGTGACTGGATTTTAGTGGATGAGAGGGGGAATGCTAAGGACCCGCTAATACATGGCTGTCTGGATTAAAAGTCCTAATCAGACCTGATTTCCAGGTGATTACTTTTGTAAGCCTTTTGACACCTTGTGCACCGTCTAATGTGCTAAATCAGAAAAGTACTTAAATAGAGTACGGAATGTCAGGAGCATCACCTTTTAAGCATTTCCTTGAGGTTGTAATAAAATCCATAAAATGAAACATCTGTGGTTATTTTTTATTCTGAGTCATCCATATGTCCTCATTTGTTTAAGAAGGGAGAAGATCGGTAGCTTTGGGGGGTCTGGTGATTTATGGGGCACAGAGACAGGCTGTGGTTTGTAAGATCATGGGTAATTTCAACAGGAGTAGTCCAAGTGGGTCAATAATCTAAGAGCGCTTTAGAATAAAAGATAATGAAATAAATTACAATGGAATTTTTTTTGTCCTATTATGTAACTTGATGTGATTTAAAGAAGGAATCTTCCTGACAGGAGCTGTTAGATCTTCTCAAGAATGCTTGGTGACAGCTGAGGTTTCCTGGTTTGTCCCAGAATGTCACTTAGTTAATTTGGGGGTGGGATGGGGGATACGACAAATCACATGTTTGCTGGCTAAACAATACTCCAAATTCTTGTTACTTTCTCCCTCCACTCATTTTTCCAAGTGTCAGAATCTTCCGTGGAAAATGACTGGACCTATTCAGAGTATAAATGTGCATGCAAATCGGAGTTGGAGACACAAATATAGAGCTGTTAGTGTCTTGTGGGACCTGTTTAGGTTATTTATGCCCAGGTTGCTCCTTGGAAACAAGAATAAACTCTGAGGAAATTTGTGGATGGAGAACATCACGAAAACCTAGCCTAATAATTCTGAAACATATGTCCTCCTATAGTTTTCATAAAAATCCTTTTCTCTGCCACTTGTCCTCGACATAACCACTTAAGTTAACTTAGGCAAATTCTGCGCAGGTAAATTGAAGTAGAGAGGTGGGATAAACAGGTATTTTAGAAATAGAAAATTTCTGTTTAGAAAAAAAAGAAAAAATGACAGCCATCTTGGCTTGAATACCTTGAGAACCTTAAACTTTTTAAAATACCATTTATATTCATCAGAGAACCACTTACTCATTTTCTACTTTGTCAGACTAACTTTATTTTTTTTTTTTTGTCTTAAGTACTTTGGGGTGGGATACCCAGTCAAATCACATAGGCCCAGGAGATCTTCATGAATCCCCTAAAAGTAACCCTAGAAAGATTCTAAAAGGTCATCCTGTCCTACATTTTATTTAGGCTCAAAGGCTGAAACATTTGATCACGGTGACCGTGTCAGTTATTGGCAGAGGGAGGTCAAGTATTTCTAGCTCAGGACTTTGTTGTCTATCCCAGAAAAGAGTAACTCATCCAAATGCCATTCCCATTTGGCTTTGATAATTCGGTTACATTCTTGTGGCTGCACACTGAGCCTGAGCACAGTGGGCACACTTTATGGCAGGTACTTCGGCCCAAATTGGGTTAAATTCCCTCTCCAGACATTTCTCTTTAAACACCCACGCATGAATCTCTGGACAGCTGGCTCTTTATATAAGTCGCCATTATGTGTAAAAGTCTCAGCTTAGTTTTCTCTAGAGAGATAGCAAGACTTCGTCCAGTAACCATCCTTTCACAGTACTTTGTGCAGTCCAACAATTTTGTGCTTCATTTCCTGTATGTGTGTGTGTGTGTGTGTGTGTGTGTGTGTGTGTGTGTGTTTACTACAGACCGGTCCTAAATTAGTATTTCCTTTTGAGAGTTTCCAGAAATGCTTTTTTTTTTTTTTTAATAGGACTGAGTTTGGTAGACTGCAGACAGTTGGTCACATATATGGAGAATCAAGGGACAGGCAGAGCTTTTACCACAAAGCAATTGATATATGTAAGATATTGCATAACTAGGTAAAATCCAAGTGTTGCCCGCATATACCATAACATTTCCGTTTTAGGCAAATAAGAGACTTGAATTTGCTCACCAGGAGCTACTCCTCTCCTCTCCTCACTGTCTCACTGGTGTAATAGCCTGTCATCTGACTCACTGTTCACTTCCATTTTCATTCAACATGCAACAAATATTTACGGAGTTCTGCTGTGTATCTGACACTGTTTCATAAGCCAAGGACCCAGAAGTAAATAAAACAAATTCCCACTTCCCAGGGAGCTTACACTCTTAATGGGGAAGCAGGAAAGGAAAGTGAGAGAATATGATAAACGATTCAAAGGCAAAATATTTGGACAAATATGTAACTTCTTTCAGCACATATCCTGGCTTGGGGGAGTTGTTCGGACTGTGGCAAATTACCCATTTGCTAGAAATTGGAATCCAATAGCTCTAATGCATCTCCCAGATGCCAAAGATCTAATCAAATCGCCAGAATACGGAAACTTAAAGGGACGGTGGAAAGAGAAAGAATTTCAATTTGGATATTGACAGAATACTTCTCTTTGCATTTACTTCAAGCCAGATAGTTTTCCTTCCAGCTTTGTTTACATCTGGTATTTGTATCAGCTCTTATTTTCTTCTGATAACCCATTAACTTAAAAGTAGCTCTTAGGAAGTAATAGTGACTTTTCCATTATTGAGTATCTGTTTCAAAGTCATTTAATCTTCCAAGCAGAATTTGTTGTGTGAAGTTTTATGCAGCCAAGAATAATTTATTTGCAAATGTAGCAACAGCATACAATCAGCCAAATAAGATCGAGTTTTTCCTCCAAATAATATTCTGCTGAAAGTTTAAATGTTTCTAGTCTGTGTTTCATTCGAATTTGAATAGGTTTGTGCAGCTACTTAAATGTTCTCTGATACTGAAATATTATTTAGGAAACAGAACCCTGTCAACACGGACTCTCCTTTCAACATATCAACATAGTCAAATGTCCTACTCATGGTAAATATTATTTGGAAGGCAACATTGCTTGTATGAAGGAATATAATTCAGATTATGGTTAGAGTACTTTGTACTAGCTAAATAATTCAGCAAATGTAGGTATAAAGATACAGATACATTCTTTTACAATAATTTTTAAGAATTTTCTGTTTACTTAAGTAGTATTATTCACAAAGATTGTAATGAACATTAAAAGTTTAGGGAAAGTTTAAAATAATCAATGAGGTTATAAGCTTTGTTGCAACACTTGTACAGTTAGCCTAAATGAGACAGGGGTTTACCTTCTAAGGTGTCAGAACACATAAGACTTCTCCCATTTTGCCTGGTTGGTCCCTCGGTAGCTGTTACAAGACGGTCTTTGATATAACTTACTGTAGAAAACAGAGAAGCTGTCACAATAAGCCCACAGCAAGTCAAATACTGGGATTAACAGTTTCCCTAATTTGGATGGTAACATATATATATGGGGGCCTTGAGTTACTCAGTCTCCAGAACTTTGATATACCTCATGGCTATGGACAGTGATAGCCAGTTAGCAGTGTTGGTGAGCCAGTGTAGTTAACGTAGTCACTGTTCGTTCTTAGGGTCGTGATAAGTTTGTGCTGAACTAGCCTTGTCCTGTTCTCTGGTTATTTTGGCCATCGAAGTGTGGCTGTAATCAAGAATGCAGGCCTTGTTTATTCAAAAAATATTTGATTTCTGTAGTGGAGGGATGAAAATTAGATCCCCATCTTGGGATGTTACAAGTGTAAGATCTAAAGCTCTAAATTACGAATGGGAGAGGCTGTGGAAGGACTACTCAAAATGCGGTGTTGAAACAGACGAAATTATCATTATTTATCAGCCTTATATGGACGCTGGTTTCTGGCCATTAAGCATTGTCCAAATATCTTAGAAAGATCTGTTCCTTTCACGGCATCCAAAACAGCAGACATGAGGGCACCTCTCAAAGTGTTTTGTTTCAGTCGTCACTGATACATCATTGGAACAAACATGACTGACATTCTCATGAGTTTCCTGGTGTTGCATAAGGATTTCCTAGGCCTCAATTCATCACGAGACTCTCAGTTTTCTCCCTTTAGTCCTCGATCCTTGACCTCCAGCAGTCAGAGTTTCTTGTTTCCATCAGTGAAGTATATTCTATTATTCATTCACCCACCATTTAAGAAATATGTATTCAGTGCATAACACGTACCAGGCTCTAGACCATGCTTTGAGGAAACAAAAATGAGCAAAACCAGAAACTTTCTTCAGGGAATCAGGACAAACAGACAAGGAAGTGGTCATGCTAGCTATATGATGAGGCAGCGATGGTGGTATGAATGTGTGTCTCTGTGGACATGAACAGCAGAAAGTGCTTAACTATGTTTGAAGGTATCAAGGAAAGCTTCCCAGTGACACGAACCTGAGGCATAGCTATGAGAACCCCGAAGATGGCCAGATCTCCCAGTCTCTCCCTCCTCAACCTCCATTTTTTTTTAATGAGAGTCTTCAAGTCCTCATAATTTCAACACATTGTCTTAACTAGGAGGTAATTCCCATCTTGCCTTTCCTTATTTTTTTCATGAAACATACACTTATTGGGCACCTGCGGTATGCAAAGCACTCTGTTGGGCCCTGAAAACAGTAATGAGTGGGACGGACACGGAATGCTGTGGAATGAATGTTCTAGTAAGGAAGCTGATCACAAATACATCACAGCCCAGGTGCTTATTTAACTGTGATTGTGTTGAACACTATGCATGAGTGTGTTACAAGGAGCCCCAGGTCCATGGAACAGGGGACCTGGCATTATCTGGGGTCATAGAAGTTTCCTTGAGAGGCTAAACTTTGAACTGAAATCTCAGGCATGATTTGGAATTTTCCAGACAAAAAAGCAGGGAGGAAGGTAAGTGGGGACACTGCTTTCCTGGCAGAAGGGCAGCTTCAGTTAAGGTTCCAGGAACAGAATGAAGGCCAGTCAGTATAAGCCAGAGCTCAGAGAAGAAGGCGGGATGTGGTTCGAGAAGGACCCATCATGGGGCCAGTTCACGAGGTGCCTTGGGGACCATCTTAAAGGTGTTGGAAAAGGGAAGAAACTGAAGCTCTTAAGGGTTGGGTGGGGCATGGAGATCCCAAGATGAGATCTCCAAACTGCATTTGAAAAACAGCCCTCGGGCTGTTGTGGGGAGATTTGATCAAAGGAAAATTCCTCTGGGGCCTTTTACCTACCTTTCTCTGTTCCTTAAGGCATCCTGAGCAGAAGATTAAATAGATCAATTCTCCACAGGGACCAGAGCTCTGTCTCAGGCTCTTGTCAGCCGTTCTAAGGGACTCGGCAGTCAGCAGAAGGCACCCACCGAGAGAGGCATCTTGGAAGTCGTATTACTTGCACGTTGTTTTTACACTGTCACTCATTCTCCAGCCTTGCTATTATCTGCTTTCATTCAGAAAGCACTTATAACAGAATAAACCAAAATGCCTTGATGTTCCTGCTTTTCCCTTTAAGCAATTGCAAATGTATTCTCTCCACTGCACATCAAGGCTCCAACATTAAAGATGGTCACTGGATGATGGATGCGTAATCGGGCGCTATGTAGCTGAACACAGTCATTTCCCCATGCTGCCCAACGCCGCTCTCACTCCAGCTGTTTTTATTGCCAGATGCTACTCTAAACTTTAGCTAAGGTACATTTGAGGATGCACACTTATCACACAGGCTCTAATTACGGGAGAAAGCCTTAGGCAAACAGTCATTCCCAACTTGATTACCGGACCAGGCTCTTTGGTCTTCTTGAGTCCACCTTCCACCCTCTCTGATGCATCCAACAAACTAGGATGGACCAGCCATGGTCCATCGAAAGAACTGATGAGCCCTTTCTGTACCTTTCTCCTTTCTCCCATTTCTTAATTCCTATGAGGCACGACTCCCCGAAAGCAGCCTGCTGAGAATCCTGAGTTTCAGTCCTGGGCTTCGTGGACCTTCTTTCCGTCTTCCCCTGAAACTTGCTCATCACGGGGCTCATTCTCTCCATCTCTACATCTCAGCGAGATTAAACAATATGTTGTTTTAAGCTAAGGTGCTAAGAGCTGAGTAGAATTTATAATGTTACCTTCTCAGAAAGCATTTGCATTTTTTAACATGAGCTTTTAGAGTTTAACAGAGCTTTGAGTACTACGGTGGTATCCAATACCACGGCATGAACATAAGGGAAGTGTCTTGGAACAGAAGAAATGTTCCCAGTGTCTTTCCTAGAAGAGCACCATCAAACATTTGGAAAGTGTTTCAAAGTTTACAAAGTATTTTTACCTTGGTATTGAGTCCTTTTAACAACCTTGTTGGTGGGTTAATGAAGCGACTGAGGTAAGAATACCCAGTAGATTCCGTCCACAAGACGTAATGATGAAATACAGATATTATCATATCCTGGTGGAATGTAGGCCTAGTGATCACTGTGCCGTTAAGAGTACCGTATTTATGCACTCATGCCAATGCTTACAACAAAAAGACACATGGAACAAAATTAATGTAATAGCATCAGAAAGAGAAATCGTGAGCTAGAAAGAGATGGGAAGGTAGGCTAATTCAAAGAATTAGGATGAGGATTATTTGACGATAGAGTGTAAAGTTGTGTTATTGACTTCCTGGAAGCCAGGTTAAAAGGGGAATGTAGGAGGAGAGAGTATAGCTCAGTGGTAGAGTGCAGGCCTAGCATGCATGAGATCCTGGGTTCAATCCCCAGTACCTCCATTAAAAAAGTAGATAAATAAATAAACCTAATCACTTCCTCCACCAAAACAAAACAGATTTTTTTTTTCAAGGGGAAATGTGATGGGTCTCTTAGTCTTATAGTCAGGAAGGATAAGTATTGGTCAGGGATGTTGACATTTTTTCATTTTCTTGGCATTAAATTTCAAAAGCTCTTTCTCATGGCAACATTTTATGGAATGGACGCTGAATGATGAAATGGGCAGTTACCTCAGTAGCTGTTACTTTACACATCGCGTGCAATTGGATGCTGGGTCTCTGTGTTTTGAATTCCAGCTCAGGATGCTTCAAGGGTGTGGTCCTAAACAATCTGGCTGGACCTTAGTCCATCCCCCTGGCATCTCTTTGAGACATCTCACCTGATACTCCATGCTGGCCACATTCCTGCCTCCCTACTGTTCATCCTGATTGTTGTTCTTTCCCCCTGGCCTGTTGTCTGCCCTCACTCTACTCACTACCCTAGAGATGCCAGGACTGGCCTCCTCTGACCTGTTTCTGCAGGCTGCCCACTTCTCGGGCTGATGTACTCTTGAATTCAAGGTATCCTCTGGGGGCTATTTCCCTATTGGTGCCACACTGTCCTCTTTCTTTCTGTCTTAAACTATACGTCCCTAATGTGTGGCTTGCTTTTGAAAGAGAGGGGATCCCACTGGAGTGTGGCTGGGTCCCTAGTTCTTTTAGGCTTCCTGGTCCTTCCAGCACCTCCAGAAGCCCCAGGCTTTATCTCCCTTGGCATACCTAACTCCTTTCTCACATGTAGCCATTCTCACTGGAGTTCTGTTTTCTCTGGCTCTGCCTCAGTGTATCTGATATGTCTGTATGAGAGTGAACCTCACTGTGAATGTGCTTCAGGTTTATCCCCAAGGCTCTTTTGGACCAAGAGGAGCAGGGGACATGACCTTCTCGCAAAGTATTATATATAATATTGACATTCCAGCGTACCTGAGCCTCAGCTCCACCGCAGCTGGGATCTCATTGCAAAGTGGATTTCAAAAATTCTACTTCTTGTAGCAACCTCTGACAACAGTCTTTAAGGAACGATTTAGTGAGGATTACTCTATGAAGCTAACGTGGTACATACAAGTCCATAGCCTTCTAGCGTTTGAGCTTGGTCCAAGGAATGGCTTTTCAGTATTTAGAGGAGTAAATGGGTAGTTCTGAAACCATACTTGCTTTTGTGAGATTGGAAAAATCGCTTCTGCGTCTAATTTCTTCCACAGGGTCATAATTGATGTGTGCTCACCATGGGAGAGCAAAGAAAACTTCCTGTTTCCTTGTTAAAACTCCTAGTGGTCATTTTGTTGAGACATTTCTAAGCAGTGTCTTCTTTAATAGGCGATCTCATTTCCTGCAGCCCTGCTCTTGATTGAATGTGGAACATCCGAGGACGGGGGAGATTAATGGAGGATGGCTTGTTGTTCATTCGTCGTGGGCAGCTGTGATGGATGGAATGCCACGGGCTGCACGGCACTAGGTTTTCTGGCAAATCCTGTTTCTGACAGTACACTGTCCGGGGTATTGATTATGCTAACCTCTAGTTGTAAATTCATGTCTGGAGTGAAGACTTGCAGTAGGCCCATTTGTCAAGCACAGGCTTAATCAAAGATTATAATTGGCATTAATGAGTCCTCAGTAAAAGAGCAGAATTGGAGTGCCAGTTAAAGATGGGTCCAGGTCAGCGCACGCATCCGTCATCACCATCTGGAAGGGAAGCTGACAGCTGTGCAGGGAATTGGGGGAGTTGCTGCTGGGTTGCTTCCCTCCTTGATAGGCAGGTGCCCACAGTCCTCATTATGAATCATGTTTGGACTGCGTGGATGACCTTTTGGCAAGGCTCAGGACTATCATCCCTTAATCTTCTCTTGTGGGAAATGCATTCAAAAGGTAATTTAAAAGCTTACCAAGAGGAAGCAGAGGGCCGGTTAAACTTAATTCCAGAACTTTGAGTTTGTCAGTCACAGTTTTGCAGATATTTTGCATGCATACTTGAGAAGTGCAAGTCAAGACCTCTCTCTGCTTCTCCATCCAAGAGTCAATGTCAAAAAACCTTGAAGAGACTCTTTTCCCTCTCATGTGATTCCATCTTTTGGGTACCAGCCGTGTTTTAGTTTCATTACACAAATGAGGTGACATCTTACGTCTTCGGCTTTCATCATCTTTTTCTTTTGGTCATACTCTTATCCATGAGGCTAGAATCAAGGCCGGCTAGCAGTTTCCTTCTGGGGAAAGACTCAATTCTATCTTTCTCTGACTCTTGGTTTTGTTTGTTTATTTTTGTTTTCCTGCACCATTAATGAGAGACGAGGCAGTTGAGCTTTTGCTATCTCTGCAAGAAGTACCTTTCTCTGCCCCATCTTCCTAGAAGGGCCACCTGGAGCACACTGAAGCTCAAGGAAAAGGAAACCTTAGATCTCTCAAGTTGTCAAAGAAATCATCTCTCATCTTCTCGCAATCTAGTGTAGTGCACAAGGGTGAGGGGCCAACACCCAAGCGTGTGGTCAAGTTTTCATTTGCCTGGCCTTGTCTCTGTGCATCTGTTTTCTTTGTGAACTTCTCCTATTTTGTGTCTTAGTTACCTTTCATCCCTAGCATTCTGGCATCTTACAAATACATAAGGCTTCATTATGAATATTGGCTACATTCTAAGAACCTGCCAAATGTTCTCTGATTTCTTAATCCCCGCTTCATTATGCTTCCTTGGCTCTGCATTTCCGAGGGATTATTACTTTTCACACTTAATATAAATCACTATCCTCCTTGATTCAAGGTCTTTGCAGAAGATGTAGTTCATTAAACCGAAGGAGATTGTTCCATTCTTAAATCTCCAAACCTATTCTTCTCCATTTTTGAACAGACACATTATGGTTCATGTTGTGCCGTTGCAAGGATACATGGAACATCAGAAATCGGCGTCTTCAGATACGTTACACTCATTGGCTGACAGGAGCAATATCATTTGGAAAGGCCATTCAATCATGCATTCTTTCATCCAGTAATTGTTAAATATATTCCCATGTGTGCCAAGCATTGTGCAAATGGCAGATGACACAATGGTGACCAAAAAAAAGGCAAAGTCCCTAAACTCATGAAGTATACATTCTCAGTTAATGTTAAATTACACCATGTGCTGAGAAAAGGCAGTGAAATAGGCACAGTACCTGAGGTCCTAAAGACTTTCAATGACTAAATGATTTTATGTTAAATTTATAAATTGTGTACCGTTGGTCACCTTTGCATTTAAATGGTATCTGCTTTCTTGACTCACAGCCAAGTTAGGAAAAGTCATCTCATATTCAAGCAGATACATGCAGAGACATAAGTTATTTCTGCACACACACAAAAATGTTGCTGTTCATAATTGAAGGTTCAATTAGTGTATCTGGCATAGAGGCATGTACATGATGTATTTTTAGTGTTACTAGTAGTATTTATAGTGCTAATAATCATAGCTTCATCTACATGCCCACTATGTAGTATTGTGCTAGACAAAGTACATACCACCTCCTGTTAACTTTCAAAACAGTTCTGTAAGACAGGTGTCACTCTCCAGATTTCAAAGAGGAGATTCTAAGAGGTTAGATAATTTATTTTCAGTAATATCATTAATAAGTGGCAGAACTTGGATTTAAACCAGGGACCACCAGACTTCAAGGCTTGTGTTCTTTCTGTAGGATTTCTTTTTCTTGATGTCTTGCCAACCATCTTGTGGGTCCTTCAAGTGTGGATGTGAGTGTTTGGATGATCTGCTGCTGTCTGACTTCCCACAGTAAATTGTTTAAATCCCAAGGTCCTTTTGTGTTCTAAACTCATCTGATACATTAAAAATCTTTAGTTATCAAGGGACAGTGTCATCAGCAGGACCACCTTATTGTGATAGGAAAGAAAAGATTGCTCTTTCCTTTAATCTCTACACACATGTGCACACATGTATGAAGAGAGAGAATATTGTCGAAAATACTTGTAAATGCATTTTTTAACCTTTAATATTTCCACGAGTCTAATTACACTTGAGCCTACTGTATTATGTCAGAAGATTGTCTCAAAATCAGTCCTGTCAATGTTGTAGTTAATCCCATGGCACTTTTTTCACCATTTTTAAAAAGCCTTTCTTGATTATTCAGGGAATTTTTTTAAAACAACTTACAGATTCTTTTTCTCGTTAGAGGAAAAATATCATTAAGTTTCAGTGCCATAATATGCAATGTGAAACCCCAACTAAGTAGCCCATCTTAAAATAAATCACCAATTATTATAAATCATGAATATTAAACACTGCCTTTAATAAGAAGGCTCGTTACATCCTAGTTAGTGGTTCTAGCCACTGAACCAGTTTTCATTCCATCATCGATTTTGTTCGGTCTTTAATAGTACCAGTTGAGATCCCCTTCATTGTTAGCATCCCATAGAAGGAGAGCTCATTCAGTCATTTGAGCATCTCAGGTGAGCAGTGTAGCCATTGTGTGATAATTTAATTTGTCTAGTTGAGTAGTCCTCTCTAATCTCCTCCTTCTCCCTAAAGTGACAATGAAAAAATTTAAGAATGATCCATGATTTCATTAAGGATCATATGGATCCACCCTTTCATCTCTCTCCCAGGCATCCTGAGAGTCAAGTTTACTTAGGAAATCCACTGTTATTGTTATATCAGCTCACATATGGAATGGATTGCTTATGGTGGTGGTTGTTTTAAGAGCCTTTTTTGAAATAATTCTGCACAGGAGTTGAGACAGAAAGTAAGTGGGTATTGCTCTTGAGGCTGGAAATTTGTAGCGCTTCTCTGTCATAATAAATTATACAGATGGGCAGTAGAAAGGTTCATTAATGAGAAGGGCAAATTAGGGAAAACACAAATCTACGAAGGTAGGGGAGATTGTTTTCAACCAAGAATTTTCTTTTTCCACCATTCACGAACCCTGAGTATTGTCCATCAAGAATGAAGAATAAAGAAAATTTGGACACCATCCAAATAAGACATAAACACAGGATGTGGCAGCCTCTCCAAATTGTGTCCCATAGTGAGGAAAACACAGCAGACTAGGAATATGAATTCATGTCAGCAGCCTGTTTCTCTGATACCCTAGTTGTGCTGTCTCAGGAAAGTCGCTGAACATCTCAGAACCTGCTACCTCATCTCTAAAGGTGGGATGATAATGCTGCCCTCACAAACTTGTGGGGAAGGGCAAGTGAGAGCGTTGGGAAAGTGCTCCAAATCACAAAGTGCCATCCAACTGAGATAGTTTACTGTGCTGACGCTGTATTACTTGGCTGCTTTCCCAGGGACTTGAAATTCTGAGTGTCCTCTCTTCCTCTTAGGCAGGAGAAGGAAGAACCCAGGTTTAAGGTTATAGTAGCCATTGGGTGTGGTAAGGACAACTCCATCAAGCTGGTGAGAATCGAGAAGGCTGGAGAAGGACCTCAGAAAATCATTTACGACCGTGAATGAGGCTCTTTTACCCATCCCAGAGTGAGTGAGACGTTGGGCTGTGGAGTCAGACAGACAGACAGACCTGAGGTGGAATCTTAGCTCTGCAACTCATTGGTTGTGTAAGCGTGGGAGAGTCACTTCACCTTTGAGCTTAATTTTCTGTTTCATAAATTGGGGTTAATTATACCTACTAGCTGTGTTGTGAGAATTGAATTATACAAGGCATACCAGGTACTTGCCTATCGATTGGCCTGTATCAAATGCTCAGTAGTATATTGTTTGTCATTATCACTGTATCAGTCATGTCCTCTTCATGTCCAGTAAGTGGATCCACTGGGCATGCTCTGGGTTCAAATCTCACAGGCCAGGATGCTCTCTTCCTGGAAATTCTCAGCCTAGAACATGGGAGAATGTGAGCTTCTCGCTGTCTGGGTTGCTGCTGTATATTTAAATCTTTGCCTCCCTTCTTGGAGCTCAGGAATCCTATATATAGGAGTTCCCAAGCTCCAGAATCACCTCGGTGGTCTCCTCAAATCTGGTTCCTTACGGGCATGGCAGTTTGATAGAGATTGTGTATGTGCACATGTGGACAAGCACATGTGTGTAAGAGAGATCATGGATAAAAGATGAGGGTGAGTGATGAGAGACACCCTGCAAAAGAATGAGACACAAATAACAGAACACACTTTTATTTTTCAATCTCCATGACTGGGCTTTGAAGAGCCCCACTCAACCCTCATGCTGCCTTCCTAGTGTCACCAGATGCTAACTATCTCCCTGCTCACCAATACACTGACACTGCCTTCTACCTGCTCCCTCCCCGTTTCCCCTACACTTTGTGGGATTCCAAGCCTTAGAGCCTTTGTAGATGACTGTACCTTCTGCCCCGGAAGTGCCTTCTCTGTGTCTTGTCTGCTTAGTGAATTCCTTTGCGTCCTTAGATCAAATACCCCTTTTTGGAGGAATTGTTTTAATGTTTTTCAGACTGATCATCTCTTCTTCAGATAAATTTTCTGGTGCCATATAAATAATAATGAAATTAAAATCAAAGACTATCATGATCGAGAAACTACTATATATGCATAGCATTCTTCAGGTCATATCTTATTTGCTGCACACATAAACTTATGAAGCAGGTTCTGTAATTATGTTTATTTTGCAGATGAGGAAAGTAAGGCTCAGAAAGTTTAAGTAAATTTTTATTCAAGGTCACAAGTACAGTAAGCAGGGTTCAACGTGTGTCTAAAGCTTGTACTCTTATTCACTAGGGTTCTATTTATTTTATGGCATGGTGTCTCCTCTACTAGACTGAGATTATCTTATTGTCTTATTTGTCTTGAGATCTCTCCTTGGCATGTAGCAGGAGCTTAATAATTGTTTACCAAACATGTGTTGACATGCATTCTCAATGAATATTTATTGAGTGATTGTTAAGCAGTAGCACTTACATTTAGATGATCTGACATACAGTATTCCT
Organism: Camelus bactrianus; assembly: GCF_048773025.1. Classification (NCBI taxonomy): domain Eukaryota; kingdom Metazoa; phylum Chordata; class Mammalia; order Artiodactyla; family Camelidae; genus Camelus; species Camelus bactrianus. The sequence goes on along the minus strand of NC_133541.1, from coordinate 103,758,457 downwards.
CAGTACTGAAGTACACTGATGGCACTATAATTTCACAGTTTGGATTATTATTTTTTTCATGCATTTACTTATTGTAAAGAATGTGTCTCAGAAATAGTTACAGGTACCGCGGACTTTAGTCTTTAATGCATGCTATTTTATAATGCATAATGTCAGCTACAGAGAGTTCTTATTTTCCCTAATTGAAGGAGTGTGTGGGGAGGGGGGAAATTTTTTTTCCTCTGAGATTTGCTTTTTGAGCATCTCTGCATAGTTTTGAGAAGCAATTATCCTTCTAGGCACAGAATTTGAGAGAAAGAATCAAATTAAAACATACAACTGAGAGTGGCTTCCTCCTCTTTGTTCCTAGGCTGGGAGGTATATTTAGAATTCGATTCTTAAATTCAGACTTTGGAGCTTGGTTCAGACATCTGATCATGGATTCAAGTATATAGGAGAGTGTCACAGAGATACTCAATTAATATTCATGGGAGTTACCTGAAACTAATATAATATTGTAAATGAACTATAACTCAAATATTCACTGAATTTGATTGATTTAGCACAGATAATACACTTTGTGTCAAAGGGAATATACTTCTTTTGGTTCTAAATTTCAGAACACATTGATCCAAAGACATATCTCAGTTACCAGGTGATTTTATTGAAAAGATTATACTGAGAAAACACAGGCATTTGCATGATCAGGAGCGGAAGTGTAAATTTATATTAAATATGCTAGTGTCTTTTTTTTCTAAGAAGGTTATATTTAAAATCCATTTGTCTTCCATAGTAGTCAAATCAGGTTAAAAAAACAAAAAGTCAAACTGTTTGGATTAGACTGCTCTGAGCCAACATTTCAAGTTTTTTATTCCTAAAGTCTAACCATGCTATATCCCCTCCACATTAATGGTTATTTTATAAAAGGAGAAAAACATATTAATATGGTAGATATACTCCAGATTGCCTGAGCAAAGGTCTTTCCTAGCTTCCTTCTCCCTGGACTGCCCAATTATAGAGAACCAATTTCTCTGCTTGCTTTATACCAATGGATGTCTGTGTTTCCGAATTATGGCCAGTGAGGTATGAGAGAAATCTGCTTGCTGGTGGCTTCTTGGAAAACATTTATTTTCCTGATTTAAAAGTACCTAGGCAGCTGCTCCTATTTCTTCAGACCCTATTTCTGCCTGGAACTTGAAGGTGATGCCCACACATGTGGCAGTTTCTTTGACCTTTAGATGGTAAGCATGAAGAGGAAAGTCCGCATATTAAGGACACCAGAGTAAAGGCAAAGAGCCCGGGTATTTGATGGCAAACTAAGGTCAGAAGTTGCCTTCTTTGGCTTTTTATTACGTGAGGATGAAAGATTTGTTTAAGTCATAATTAGTGAGGTCTTCTGTCACTTTCAGCCAAAAAAGTCAACATCTAGAATTGGTGGAGAAGCCCCAGGAGAACTTAAGAAAGCACCTGGGAGTTAGAGGGGGAGTGAACTGCCCCTTATCACTCCCAGAAAGGAGCAGTTTGGGTCTACCTTGGCCCCACATCAAGATGAGAATCAGAACACTATTATCAGGTGTCTAACTTGTGACCCTTCCCTGGAAACCAGTCAACTAGGTCATGACCGTGATTGAGGGAGAAAACATCTGGGTTAATTTCTTCTTCATTGCTTGAGGAAAATGCATCTTATCATCAGGACTGTGCAAAACCTGTTGGTTAAAAAAATTTTTTTGAGTGTTTACCTAATATGGCTCTGTGAAAAAGTCCCTGTGCTTCATTTACTCATGGAATGAATATATATTGAGTATCAGCAAAAGCAAACATAGCCTCTCTATAGATTGTAGCCTGATGAGACTGTATATGTGTGTGTGTGTGTGTGTGTATTTATATTGTAAAAATGAGCACACTTTTATAAGCTAAGTGCTATGAAATAAAGGGACACAGTTCTAAGGGTACATATAATAAGCCCATCTGGGTTTTGAGATGCTACAGGTTGGGAGATAAGTCCTGGGAAGTGACACTTGAAGTAATAAAGAATGAGTCGGTGTTAACTGAGTGAGATGAGGGAAAAACATTCCCAGAAAAAGGAAAAGTCTGCACAAGGGACCCAAGACAGAAAGCAGCGTGGTGAGTTTGAGGATCTCAAACATCACTGTGGTTGGAGCACTGAGAATAAGGGAAAGTCTGGAGAGGCAGGCAGGAGCCAGGGCTCTGTTGTCTGCCTGAGAGTCTTTGCTCTTTATCTTAAGAACTGGGAGAAGCCACTGAAGGGTTTAAACAAGAGTCATAAATATTTTAGTGTTTTGAAAAGATCAGTCTGGCTGCATCATGGAGAATGGATTATCAGGGAGCCAGTCTAGATGCATTTAGATAATTAAGAATTTATCACATTAATTCAGGTGGGAGATAATGGTAGTTTGGTCTAAGGTGGTTCTGTTGGTGGTGGTTGTAATGCTGTTAGTGGTGAGAGAAATGGACGGATTTGAGAATTATATTCACGAGCTAAATGGAGAGGTTGGGTGCCAGCTTGGATATGAATTGTATAGAAAAGGGGGCTATCATAGATGACCCCTGAATACTTTGCTTGCTACCTGGATGGATCATGATACTGTTCTTTTAGATTAGGAGCACAGAAGGAGAACCAGAATCAGAGGAGAATGTTCCGATTTTATTCTTGTTTCCATTGATTATGCTTTAATGGGCTTATATGTAATAAGCGGTGGTGGTGGAGGGGGAATGATAAAATGTGATGGAAAAGCTTCAGTCACATTCACTGATCTGTTTTATCATTGGCAACTTGCTTTTATTTCTCCTGATGGTTGACACTTTTCTGATGTCTTTAACTGACCATGGGTTCCTTGCTTACATGGAGCATCTCAGGACACAATGCCTGTTTACAGCATCTGAATGATTTCTTCTAAGATGTTGTTCTTTGGAAGATGTTTCTCCTCACCTGCCCAGAGCCTTTTTGTAGCTAAAAATATACAGTGATTCTGACCTAAAACATTGGAGACATTTGATTCAAAACAGTAAAGCTTCTCTTTCCCATTGGTTCTGCTGGGGGAAAATCTATATTTAGAAAGTGATTATCTTTTTAAAATAAATTTTATCTTTTTAGAAGTTTTAGATTTTCAGAAATATTGAAGACATAGTGTGGAAAGTTCCCATATATCCTCAACACAGTTTACTCTATTATTAACATTTTGCATTCGTGTGATACTTTTTTTTTTTATAATTAACCGATATCGGTACATGATCATTAATAATTGAAGTACATACTCTATTCATATTTCCTTGGTTTTGACCCAGTGTCTTTTTCCTTTTCCAGGGTCCCATCCAGGTTATCACACTACATTCACACTGCATTTAGTTGTCTTCTTGGGTTACTTTTGGTGGCGAAGATTGCTCAATTTTCCTTGTTTTTGATAACCTTAACAATTTTGAGTACTGATCTGGTAAAGCGTAGGACGCCCCTATACTGAAACTTGAGGTTTTTGTCACGTCTAGACGCTGATTGTGGGTTTGGGGAGGAAGAACACAGAGGTAAAGTGCTGTTTTCATCATGTTGTATCAGGAGTCCATGGTATCAGCCTGACTTGGCACAGCTGATGTTAACCTTGACCACCTGGCTAAGATGGTGTTTGTAAGGTTTCTCTGTTGTAGAGTTACTGCCTGCCCTTTGCCACCTTCCCACACTTAACTCTTTAGGAGGAAGTCCCTAAGCACAGCCCACTCTTAAAGGGTGGGGAGTTATTTGGAATTCTTCAGCATGGGAGATTGCTTATTTAACTAGTCAATCATTTATTTATATAATTGGACACTTGGAAATGAATTTTATACTTCAGGTAAAATCCAATATTTTCGTGCTTCAACTGTTCCAGCTCTGGCTATTAGGAGCTCTTTGGCTTGGCTCGTGTGTGCCTTTTTCTTTGGCTTGGCTCGTGTGCGGGTGCTTTTTCCTCTTTCTGACTTTCCGGTGCTACAACATGCTCCACATTCATCTTGTACGTTTCCTGCCCCTATCCTGGAATCAGACACTTTCCAAGGAACTCCGGTTCATTTTATCGGAGAAGAGTATCAGGATCTGGATGCAAGGTGTACTCATGGTATTGTGTGTCACTTCTTTCAGGCCCTCTCGGCTGACAGAGCAAAGAAATACATGAGTATACACTAACCTAGTACACACCCAGACCTATAAATATTTCTTTACGTAATTATCTGCATCTGTATTAAGACACAGAATTTCTTACTGATGTCTCTAGCTGTAAACCATCACTACGTGGATCCTTCTAGTGCTCCCCTTGCTTATCTGTAAACAGCGCCCCCCAAACAGTGAGAAACCTGGCGCCTATAATTTCCCACCCGTTTATTTGATTATTCAGTCCAGTATACACGCATAGCAGATCAGAATTGTGGCCCACCCTCTTAGGGACAGCAACTTTGTCAACTAGAATACAGTGCTTACTTGCAGTTCCTTTTGCCTTTAGCCTTACAAACTCTGCTCATTTTCAGAGTTACTTAGGTCCACACCTTTCCCCTCACCCTCTTCAGAGAGGTTGTTTCATTCATTTGTAACACAGTTAGATTCTTGTCACAGTCTGCATTCCTTCCGGGGAGCCTGACCTCCCAAATGATCTTTTTCTAATTTGCATACATTAAGGCTCACTCTTTGTGCTATGAGGTTGTACAGGTTTTGACAAAAGCATATTATATATCCAGTATCCTACAGAATAATTTCACAGCCCTAAAAATCTCCCCAAACCAGAATCTTTATATTTTTTACCCAAAAGAAGGTGAAAGCTTCTAGGAAGAGGCAGGAATGAGAGCTCACTCACCTGACTCACTGCTGTGAAGCTTCAAAAATGAGCACAAAGAACTAAAAATAGGAAAAGGGAACTCCATAAATAATGAAATAGCCACCATAAACCACCATCACAAACCCGGAATATCTTTGAGCCACGATGAAATTTGGTTCAGATTCAAAGAGGAAATCCAACATGATGGCACCCGCCTTACTTTTTGCAAACAGCTGTTTTTAGGAAAGGGCTCTGAGAGGCCGTGTAAATGCTGCACTCGTGATGACCGCGACATAGGTGAACCGGGGGACAGGCAGACAAGCATTCCCCTGGAGGCTCATTTCCTCATCACAAAGCTTTCAAAGAGGTAGGACTGAAGAGACCACGTGACGGTGCCATTTTTATTTCCTCCAACTCAGCGTCCTAAATTGGAGTGGCAGCCTGGAGGTCGGGCTGGGCAGTGGAGCCAGCTCCAGCTTTTTTTTTTTTTAAAATTGAAGTATAGTCAGTTACAATGTGTTGATTTCTAGTGTACAGCATAATGCAGATCCAGCTTTGTCACTACTGAGCAGCACTGGTTGAGCAGAAATAAATAAGCACTGACCCCCTGAGCAGCAGTTTCCTGAGATGTAGCATCTTATGCTCTGACCCCATGTCTCCCCAGGAAGATCTGCTACCCTGGAAGGGAAAGAAGGAAAGGCTTCCCTTTTTCCCCTGCGAGACCAGCAATCTCCCAGTGCCCATACGCATGCAGAAGCTTTTAATGCTGTAACCAGGTGAGGGGTGGGACGGAGTGACCACATCCTTTCTGGATAATGTGGGTATATTTCTATATTCAGGTCAAGCAGCATTGAAGACCCATGGTCCAGATATGCTCGCAATCAATTTATTTGCTTTTCATTTCATCTTTCTCAGTCCTAAGACTGATGTTCTTCCCTTCTGGCGTTTAGAGATAAGAACACTTCACACGTCGGAAATGCAGGTCTAGGGAAATTATCAATGCTTTGAGACCCAAATCGGCTTCTCTCTCCATTGACAGACTAAAACGTTATCACCTGCTCAGAACCAGGGAGTAGAGAGTTCTCTTGCACAGGGCCAGATGGTTTTGTCAATAATTTACTCTGACAGTGTAGAAATAGCTGGGCGCTAGGAAAAGAGATCCATCTCCCGATGCTCATTTTGCTATTATAGTCCCTCTAAATCTTATTCTTAGCTGCTATTAGTTTTAAAGCCCCTAAAATGGAACAGGCCTGTTAGACTATCTGTAGTCAATAATTTCCTTCCCATTCTGAAACAATTTTGTGCGTTATCTCAGGCCAAGAATAGGAAGAGGGGAGGGGTAGCGTTTTCCTTAAATGGTGTTGCTGACACAGTGGGCAATGGGAGTGACCCCAGTCTTCCAACTGTATTCAGAAGAAGCTATAAATGCTGTCAGTCTTACACATCTGAGCAACTGAAGAAATAAGAGATTAAGATCACCAAGCTCTCACTGACTGTTTGCAATTCAAATGGAAGCTTAACTTCTTCTGAATCTTTGAGAGTTCTGAGTGTTTACCTTCAGCTCCGGAGGGATTATGATTATGTGTCAATGCTGAAGGGATTTTAATATCTAGTTCAGTCTGTTTGCTTCACAGATAAGTAAACAGGAGTTCGCAGAGGTGGGGAAGGTTGCCCTAGGTCACAGAGCTGGTAAGAGGCAGAAAGGAGACTAGAGACTGTGTGTGGGTTCCTGGAGAAATGGTCTTACCTTTATTGTGTCACCAAGCCGAGGCACCATCTGACTCCCAGTGATGTGGAAGCTTGCCATTTGCTCCTCCGTAGCTGAGCCTCAGTTTATATGCCTGCATGTTGGGATAAAAATGCCTGCCCTCCCAGTGTGCGTGTGAGGCACGTGAGAAGTATGTGGAATGGCTGGTAAGTGTGTGTGCATGCGTGTGTGTGGATGGGCGGCAGTCATTCTGCAGCTTCATCAGTCTCGCAGCGTTTCTATTTCACAAGCCAAAAGCTTGTAACAGCCCAGCACTCAGCAATTATTTTCAGGTTACATTAATGTGTTTTTTCTCAAAGCACTTCACTTGCAGAGGTTGTAATCTGCTTACAAGTGATGCTGAAATGAGAGGGCTGTTATCAGCTTGGAAGAAGGCAATGCCAGATAAAGAGAGTTTTCTTGTACTTGGATATTATAAACTATGATGCTAAGAAAGGCTTGGTGTGGGAGCTGTCCTGACTTTATTCTCAGCTCATCCAGTCTTCCTACAATATTCCTGCAGAGGGGAATGAGACAAGTTTGTGAGTTTCAAAGGTTTCATTGCACTTGTAGGTCACTTTGGGCTCCCTTATTCCAAGGGCTCAGGTGTCTCAAAAAATGAGTCTGTAGTTATAAGAGTCACTTAACTAGGAAACGGACAGACAAGAACATGCCTTCCCTCAGCTCCGTGAGCTTGAGGAGGGAAGCTGTGCCTTATTCACCGTGTGTCCCCAGGGCCTCTTCAGAATGTAATAATAATTACTGAAATAAAAAGAATGACATATCTTTACTTCATAGTCAAAGTCAAATGAATTTCTGCTGGATAATTAAAGATTGAAATGTAAAAACAAAACAATGCTAGGAGAAAATATTGGTGAATATTTATATGAATTTGAAGCAACAGCATAGGCAGAAACCGCAAATGAAGCTTGATAGTTTTGATCAGGTAAAATAATCAATTCTTACATGGAAGAACCCAATACGAAATTTAAAAGGAAACTCTAAACGAGGAATGAGATTTGGAACTCACACAACATAGGTTAATGCTCATTATGAATAAAGAACAGCAAAAAAATCAGTAAAAGATGATGAATATCCCAAGAAGAAAAAATGGGAGGAGGACACAAAGAGGCACTTCACTAAAGGAGTGCTCAATGAGGGGAGGGTAACAGCTCACGTGGTAGAGTGCATGCTTAGAATGCATGAGGTCCTGGGTTCAATCCCCAGTACCTCCCCTAAAAATTAATAAATAAACCTAATTACCTATCCCCCGCCAAAATGAAATAATTAAATAATACAATTTAAAAAAATAAATAAAAAATTTTAAAAAAGAAGTGCTCAATAACATGAGAACATATTAAATCTTAGTAAATAAATCATAGGTCAGAGAACAAGGAGGTAATATTTGCAGCCATTAAATGGACGTAGTTTTGAGAACGTCATAATGCCCATTGTTGACAGGGTGTCACTCTCACGTGTTACAGGTAGGGATGTGCACGGGTAAACTGTTGTGGGTTATGTATTCATATCTTAAAATCTTGTTTCCCTTTTGATCTGTTAATTATACATTTAAGAAATATTTGGGGACTTATGCAAAGATTTATATGCAAGAATATCTACAAAAGCTTAATTTATAACATTAAAAATTAGAAGCGGCTTAACTGTCCCCAAAAAGGGGATTTGTTTAAAAATTATAATACATTAGAATGTATTAGAATCTGAAAGTTATGATATATTGTAATGATGTAATGGAATCATATGCCACTATTAAGTGTGATAATACAGAAATATAATTATTGATATAGAAATATATTTATGATCTTTTACTTCATGAAAGGACTGTCTTATGTATTTACATTTATATTTATATGGTGACATGTGAAGTGAAAAATTCTCAAAGGTAATACACCAAATACATGAAAATATTGAAGGTAACTATCTCTGGATAGTGGGGTGACAGATGGTTCTTTAATTACAGAAGAAGGAAGTTGCCTACACATACACTCTAACTTTTTTCCAAGACTGAGTATGTGTAAGGATGTACCAAACAAAGAAATAATAAAGTTTAAAAAACCAAAAGAATAACACAAAATAAGTTCATGGACATTATTAAAACCACATTGGATCTCTTACGAAATTTTCTTTGCCTTTAAAAGGCCAAATGTTAGACTTGGACTGTTGGAAACTTGTTTAGGTTCCCCAGGAGCTGACTCTGCATCAAGGATCAAGTGCAAGTTGTTAATTTGGGAAACATTAGCAGGGCAGTGAGGAAAGAGAGAGGAAAAGAAAGCTAGTAACATTTCCCTTAGGAAGGAAGTTACCATTGTGAGTGACTAGAGTTTAAACCTGCTAAGGAACTCAGGGGGACTATGAGGAACATGTCCTTCAGAATTATATTGCCTAAGGGGAAAGGGAGTTGGGATATTTATACACCAACTACTCTCAGTCCCTGGTTGAGCGCTGTTCCTGGGATGTGTAAATTCCCAGAATTTCTGGCCTTGTTTACTGTCAGGCAAAGAGATGCAGGTCTTGGCAGTTGGAAATGGTCTGGCCTACACAGAAGTAGTCAGAGCTGAGATCATATAGTGGGAGGGACAGCAACAGCTGGAGTCAGAAATTTGTCCATTAACAGGTGAAGACACTTTGGGTCAAGTGTCATCACTGGATCACATGACCCACATCACATAAATGGAATCATACACTATGTACTCATTGTGTCTGACTTTTTTTTTTTCACTGAGCGCATATCTTGGAGATTCAGCCGTGTTGTTGCATTACAGTGACCATGAAAATGTGCTGCTCAGAACTCTTGCTGCAGGGAACATAACTGATGGGGGCCCCAGCCACTGTGCCCTGAGTCCACCACTGTGTTCATGGCTGAGGCCCCACTTCCCTCAGGCTGCTCCCAGCCAAGGACTACACGTGGCAGGGATGCAGGGAAAAGCAGGACATTATGACTAGCAACTTTGGCTCAAGGATTCCCTATTGGCCTGGCCAAAATCTTCTTAGAACTCTGCTGCTATCTGAGATGCTTCTTACCCAGTCCTTTTTCCTTTCTTCTCTCCTTAGCAGGAGCAAGGTCTGCATTGCAATATGATGACTCTGTCTTCCTCCTCTTATCCCTTCCACTCTTCTCTGTAGGCGTTTTCCCCAATAAGTCTCCCATCATGTTAAATTTCATCTTACTGGTTGCTTCTTGGACGACCTGAATTAACTCATTTGCTATTTAGTACTTCATTCCTTTTTATTGCTGATTATTATTCCACTGTAGGAATATATCACAGTTGTTTATCATTTCCTCTGTTGATTGACACCAGGGATGTTTCCTGTTTTTGACTATTATAAGTAAGATTGCTATGCATATTTATGTAAAAGTTTGTGTTTTCATTTATCTTGGATAAATACCTAGGAAGGTGTTCCTAGGTCAAATGGTAAGTGTACATTTCACTTTAAAAGACACTCTCACAAGGCTTTCCAAAGTAATTACACCCTTTTATTTTCACACAAGCAATGTTTAAGAGGTCTTTTTGCTCCACATTCTCAGCAGTACTTGGCATGTTAGCCTTTTTAATTTTAGCTGTTTTAGTGACTGTGTATTGCTATTTCATTGTCATTTGAACTTGCATTTCCCTGATGACCTAAAGATACCGAGAATCTTAACTGCCTTTGGTTGTACATATATTTATTTTCTGGAAAAGAATATGTTCGACTCTTTGACCATTTTTATTGGGCTGTTTATTATCTCATTGTATTATCTCATTGCATTATCTCATTGCAAGAGTGCTTTAGATATTCTGAATACAACTCCTTTGTCAGTATATGTGTTGCAAATGTTTCCTCCCAGTTCTTGGTTTACTTTTTCATTTTCTTACTCTGTCTCTTGAAAAACAACTTTTATTTTTGATGAACTCCAATGCATCAGCTTCTATTTTTCTTTTACAGTTAGTGGGGTTTTCGTGGTCTTTCTAAAAAATCTTTGCCTACTACAAGGTTAGTATCTTTTGTTACAAGTTACATGTTACAGTTTTTGTGTTTAGTTGTATGACCATTTTTTATATTTTTCCTCTGTAGGGTGTGGTAGGGGTTTGAGGTTCATATTTTTTCATATGGATATACAACTGTGTCATCAGTACTTGTTAAAGAGATAATCCTTCCTCCATTAATTTATCTTGATGCAGTTGTCAAGACTCGTTGACTCTTTATGTATGGGTCTGTTTCTAGACTTCTTACTCTAGTCCATCAATCAGTGTATCTATCTTCATTCTAATTCCATGTGATTTTATTACCATAGCTTTAAAGTTTTGAAATAAGATAGTAATATCTTCCATCTTTGTTCTGCTTTTTTCCAAAGTTATCTTGTAAGTTCCAGATTCTTTGCATTTTCATAGGAATTTTAGCATCATCTTGTCTTATACAAAGAAGACTCCTAGGATTTTGTTTGGGATTGTGTTGATGAATTTGTGGGAGAGTTGACATCTTAATAATACTGACTTTTTGGATCATAAACTACCTTTTTGCCAATGCCTGTAAAGACATGTTTCATATATTTTGGGAGAGCTAGTGTGGGACTTGTCATTCCATCATGGGTGAAGGGGAAAGTGGCCAATTCTGATTGTATACAGAATTCCAGATGGCCATCGCTAGTGATTCTTCTCTAACTGCAAACAAAGATTTCCCAGTTTCGTTACTTTTTCCCCCTTCTCTTTGATGTAAGAGAGTAGGGAAAACAAAACAAAACAAACAAAAAACCCCCAGAAAAATCTGATCGACATAGGCAGCCAAAGTTCATCAGTCAAGAGGCAAGCAAGGTACGCTAAGAGAAAAATTTGGGAAGACCAATGTTTGAGTCCTGGCTTCATTTCAGTTGGTATGGTCTTGGGCAAGCTACTTAATTTCTTCCAATTTTAAGTTTCTTATTAGAAAGATGGGTCTAACCTACCTTGCTTTTTCCACAGGGATATTTTTAAGCCCTTGTAAAATAATGCATGAATATTAAAACACTCTAAACTATAAGGCACCAAACACAACTAAGAATTATGACTATTATTCTTGAGTAAAATAAAACCCTGTCCTCTCAGACTACTCTAGTTTTTTCTCCAATTACTTACATGTTTGTCTCAGGATTCTTTTATACCTCCTCTTTTCTGTTATTTTGTAGTCTGCAGGAAGAGAGGGAGGCCTCGGTGCTCAGCTGGGAAGAAATGCTCTCGAAAGCATTTACCTATGGGAAATTTTCCTCCTCTCTCTGGGATTATGCCTGGGAAATAACATACTTTGGGCTTTCAGCCAATCAAGACAGCAACAGCAAGAAGCCCTGTGTACTTTCACTCAGAGAGGAAAATGATGATTTTGATTTCATAAGATTTCCTTATTTAAAAGATTTCTCTTGGGGAGAAACTCTCCTTAACTGACATCTCAGCAGCCTGTTTATACGCTTCTTAACATTTACCATTGTTGGTTAATTATGCACTAATTAATGAGCCCTTTTGGGTTGGTTTGGTTTTGCTAGTAGCATAAAAGTTCAGTATTGGACTAAATATATTCCCAGTTCAATATAAATATATAGATTTATAAAGTTGCACAACTTTGTAAGTTTAAATTTTGTGTTTGTTTCCCACTGAAGCCACAGTACTAGTTTCTAATAAATAGGTATTGAAATAATTATGATTGAGTTTTCAAATTTAATTTACATCCTTGTTCTTGTTCCACCAGGCAGGGAGGGAGTGTCGGGATGTGACATATGCTAATATACAGTGTGTTGGTTCTGAGTGTACGTTCAGGTCTGCAGATTCACTGTATTGAGTGGCCTTCTTATTTTTGGCTGAGCCATGAGGGAATTGTGTGCAAGAGGAAAGAATGCATTAGATCGGAAGGAAATGACAAAGAAACAGGTTAACCATCGTGGAGAGCCGAGGCCTATTCATTCTCCCAAGCCCAAAAGAGGTCCTCAGTACATGGAAAGGACAGCCTGGTCTCCAGTTACAGGGAAGCTATTTTGAGATAAAGAAATGTAATCCTTGTGCCCAGAGCTTTAAAATGGACTGCAGAAGGGTAAGGAAATGTACTGTTGTTAACATTATTTCGAGGTAATTGTTTTGAGGAGGGGGGCACAGAGGAGGTCACTACGTTTGTTTGTTTGTTTGTTTATTTAATTTATTTTTAATGGAGGTGATGGGGATTGAACCCAGGATCTTGTGTATGCTAACCCTGCACTCTGCCCTTGAGCTATACCCTCCCCCAATCCTATGAATATTTTTGGCTACTTTCAAACCATTTCAGCAATTCACAAAGAAAAGCCAGGAATTATTTATTCCGAGTAGAAAGAAACATACAGATAAATTAGAATAAATATCTCTCTTCAGTAGATCTCAAACTATCACATGTTCTGTACACAAACAAAAATCAATCAAAATAAATCAGACTCAGGGTACATACATCTCCTGTTGAGGATGATGAATTCCAAAGCCACATCACGGTGAACTCACAGGATTAAATCGACTGCCTGCCTATTACGTCTCTATTACACAGGGCCATGCCTTCTAGATTACATTTTGATGAATGAATTTATTTGCATGAGGAAGGGAGGGGAATACAAATGATCTCATACCATGAAGAGTTCTTCTCAGCACAGAGACAGTTTTGCTTTTCCCCCGTAAGACAAAATCTTGGCAAATTACAGCTTTGAAAAGCTTAGTTTTACCGAGGGGGCAATTGCTATGGCTGGATGAGTTTAAATCAATATCCAAACCTCAGTGCTTTCCCTTCCATCTCATGTCCAATCCAACAAAATAGGGTCCTTGGGGTAAGTGAATGAGAAGCTGGGGATCTGTCAGTGGAGGAGCAAAATGTCCTGTTACATAGCATAGGCTGTGTGCTAAAATTTATTGGGTCATGTGTCCAGTGTCTTTCAGAAGGTGGAAAGGGCAGTTTCACTTGCGTTCTAAAGCCATGATCAGCTACCCAGGGAGACATTTCAAAGAAAAGTACTATCTAATGATTGTCTCTGTAAATGGAATTCAGGTTGCTTAACTCTGGATTCTCGTTAATATGTAACTTCTTTTTCCCCTTAGTAACTTTAAAAAGGAAGTCTTTATATGCAAGAGAGATTGAATGGTTTTATTACATGTTCTGATCACTAGAAGGTCTCTCTCCACTCAGTGTCAAATACTAATACAGCTACTCTGCTACACTGACTAATTAAAAGGAGGTGGTAATAGTGTGGAACCTGGGGCTTTAAACCAGGGGTACCTGCTTTTAATTTTAATGCTTAAACTAAATGGTGGTGAGAACTTCAACAATTTATTTTAACCTCTCTGAGCCTCAATTTTTGCATCTCTAAAATTGGACTAATAATACTGACTGTTGGGGGTAAAGTGAGAATTAACTGGAGACAATGCATAAGAGTAGGGCTTGTAGGCGGTGTTTGGTAACCATGACACTGGCCGTTTTAACTGAGTTAACATTTTGAGCCAAGTCAAATGTCTAATTGGATTATAGACATAAGTCTACCCTCAAAGCTGCAGAGGCAGTGAGAAACAAAAAGTCAGCATGTTTGTTTTTCTCATTTTTCTCTTTCCAGATCATGCTACAGTTATTCTAAATGATAGTATCTTTCTGTTTTCTGTTCACAATGGCCAAAGAGCAAAAGGCGGATTTTCTCCAGCCTTGCTCTTTCAGCACCACTCTCTAGCAAAACAGGCCAAACCAAGCAGAGAAACACTGTGACAAGCATGGGGAAAGGTGTATGTTTTGTGTGAATTCTCTGGGCATGAATTACTCTCTTTATGGTAACCTTGTTCCCAGAGTCACTGTTCAGCACGTGGCTTCTCTTGTTCATGTAGACGGAACTGTTGAGTCCTGATGGGTTTTGATAGGTGGCAACTGCAGGCAGGCAATGCCAAGTGCAAGTAGCATAAGGAGCCCTCAGGAAAACTATTTCCTTCCTAAAGATACGAGGAGACATTGCAACTTAAATCCAATCCAGCATGTAACCAGAGTAAATGGAACAGGAGAATAAAATGTATTTTATTCACAATGAACTGCGACTGCACATAAAAGAATCTTTTAAATATCTGAATGGTTAAAAGTGGATTATATTTCCCTTTGGGAAAGGAAGCAGCCAAAGGGATAGGGCTGATGAACTGAGCTTATTAAATTGGCTTTCAGCAGTGATGAAAATGGTATTGACAAAAAGGCAGTGGTACATATTTCACACACATTTGCAGGGGAAATGAACATAAAGAATCACCCCGTTGGAAGTTGAGATGCTTTATATGCTGATGCCTGGACTCTGGTGGCATGCTTATCATCCAGAGTGGAGTTCAGCTTTGAGAAACCAAAGTAATTTTATGAATAAACACCTTTAATCATTGGTGGGGCTGATTTCCAACGTGAGACAATCCTGCATGGCTGGAGAAAGGATTCAGAAAGAGTGCTGGCGGATACCACTTGCTTCAGCTGACATCATCAGGGAAACTCCAGCCCTTTTAGTCTAATGCGAAGGAATCCCTGAGCACTGTGACAGAATTCACAGCGTATGAAGGCACGCCATTAACCCTGTTCTCAGAAACCATCCTTTTTCAAGACTTTGCTGTAGAATATTTGCAAGGGTAGATGATGAGTCATTGTACCATTCTTTACGTATCCCCCCCACTTTGATTTAAACATAAATTGAAGGGAATTGCTGCCTTCACTGGCAAAATAAAACTCAGATCCTGAAAGTTTTAGCAAAGAAAGGCAATTCTGTGTGTGGACGACAGTGGCTGGAAAGGACAGTTATGCTTCAGTTCCTGAAATCTTCATTCCTTTGCGCTATCATCCTTAATAAGGGGGTCATCACCATGCTGGCCTTTTGGAAATGTGGATACGCCTCTAATGCTTTAACATGAAAAAATAATCCTTCCCTTTTGTCCTGGAAGCCCAGTTGAGACTTGACTGGAACTCTGCATGATATTTACTAAGTGTTTGGAGATTATATGTATATATACACGGCCTTGGTTTTTCCATCTGTAAGGTGGAATAACAAAGGATGGCTAAGAGTCCCCAGTCTTTACAGTGTCTGACATCTAATAGGCTTTCAGCAAATGTTGGCTGCTGTGGTTATTATTGCAATGAGATCTGTGGATCTAGAATTTTGATAATCTGTGTATCAGTCACGATCTAAATAGGAACAGAGAAATCACTTCTAGAATTTTTAAGAGATGAGATTTAATGTAGGCATTGGCTACCCAGGTAAAGGGTTTGCTGAGGGTCCAGCATGTCACAATGAGGTACCCTCCAGAGGGGCACCAGCAGAAGAACAAGGCCATTCCTGGGCTGCTGGGATGCAGAGGGTGGGTGTTGCTACTGGAGCCCAGGGACGAGAGAAGTATGAAGTTCCCTGAGAGAAGTATGAACCTCAAAAGAGTTTTCTGGAGTGAACTGGTGTCACAGAGGAGATTTAGCCTGCTGGGGAGGGTATTCAATGACCAGAGAGGAGAGAATACCCTGCTCCTGCCTTTCCCTTCATCCGCCAGTCTCTCCCCAGTTCCTCTATTGTTCAGACCCAGTCATAAGCCAAATGACTTGGTAGCCTGATAAGCAAAACATTTCAGGGGTCAACTGTCCCCAGCCCTCCATCCCAGAGAAGGTCAGGATAAGACTAAGGAAAGAATGTGAGGGCAAAGAGGCCCAGGAAAAGCACAAACTGACTTGTAAGGTAAGGTGTTCTCAGGGTTCACAGGCTCCCCTGAATCACCAGCTTCCTCACTGCTGGATTTTTTCCATCGTAGGAGTCATTTTAAAACCCACCACTCAGGCATAACCTTTTCTGCACGTGGGTAATGTCTTATCTAACTTATGCTCAGCTTCTACATTCAGTGGGTTCTGAAAAAATGTTGCTGAACTGAACTAATGCCCTCGAAGACTGTTGTCAGGACCCAATGGGATGACTATCTGAAAGCACGTTTTAAACTGGAGAAATGCAAGGAATTGTCTTGAGTCTATGCTGGGCCCCCAATTGTCTATTAATGAACTCTGACACTGCGTCTACTACACTCTTACTTTTAAATTACTGGTCTTCCAACTAGGAACCATTTCCTTCTATCACTCTCAGCCATGGAATAGATTCCCAAAGGGCAAGAGAGATCCTGGTGGGATTTGATTTCTTCTTAGATAGAATGATCTTTTAGAAATGTGATGATTAGTGAGAGCAAGACTATATTTGTTAAAGTTAAACAGAATTGTGGTATATGAGGGGGAAAGGCCTAAATGAGACATCATTTACATGCAAACACATTTTCAATGAAGGAGCAGACTTTGTTGGTGGTTTTTTTTTTTTTTTTAATTGAAGTCTAGTTGATTTACAATGTAGTGTTAGTTTCTGGTGTACAGCATAGTGATTTGGTTACATGTATATATATATCTTTTTGTATCTGTATATATCTGTTTCATATTCTTTCATTATAGGTTATTACAAGTTATTGAATATAGTTGCCTGTGCTCTACGGTTGGACTTTGTTGTATGTTGGTGATTTTGATGGAAGTTCTCCTTTAATATGAAATGGCTTTGGAACTGAAACACGGTGTTTTGTTAGCTCTGTTTCCCTAGTAGAAATGCATCCAGCTCCAAGGAGTAGCCCTAACTCTCAGACCTAGGTCTAATGCTCCGGTAAACAGCAAATATATTGTGAAAACTTCAGGTAGGTTATAGGAATTGTTCTTGTCCTTTTATTTTCAGCCCTATTTCTAGCCTGTCTAGTAAACTTTTAATATTAGTTCCACCTCAGGTTTCCATTCCTTGCACATTGGGGGTGGAGGAAAGAGGCAGAGATTTTAGCTATATGATACATGTTTAGGGGATTGACACAGTGATGTGATGGTAAATAGTTAACAATTGGGTCTCCAAGGTAATTCCAGCATGAATATTAGTTGTTACTTTTGTTCATGTTAATGAGTACAATCAAAGAAAACAAGAAAGATGTATGTCAGAGTGTCACTAGTTTGTCAACGACATGAACTACTTCTTTGATTCAGATAATAATTTTGAATACTGGAAGGAGTTTTTTGTGTGCTATTTATAATTTCACAATTACAGCAAAAATTTACATTTAATCTACAGTACTAACTTTTCCTCCACTTTGTTTAATCTGGACAGTAAAGGAAACAAAACAAAAACCAATAACCAGGCTCTAATTTGTAGTGTTTGCTGGTTCCTGTGGTGCAAATACTTTTGACCATGGCCCATTTCAAGCTGTAAACATGAGATTATTGAATGTGGAGTTGTGAAGAGAAACACAGTAGCACACCATTATACAGTGGTTCCACCATATACACACAAGAGAGGTAAACACCCTCAAGGACACAGATGATAGTAAATGAAGTGAAATAATTAGGAAATTATGAGTTTTGAGTATTTAGTTTTAACGGTTTTATTGAGGTGTAACTGACATATGAACATATTTAAGGCATACAACTTGATGTGTTGATATGTATTATGAAATGATCACCACAGTCAAGCTAATGAACATATCCATTACCTCCACGTGGTTACCATTTTCAGTGTCCTCCATGCCTTGTGTAGATTCAGCCTAGCATCCCATGTAAAATGTGCCACCCTCTATTTAATGTTTCTGATGGACATGTAGGTTATTGCCAGAATTTCCATTTTGTCAACTGTATTTGAAACTGCTCCTTGCTGCATATGTGTGAGGATGTGCATTTCCAGAAAGAATGTCTGACTGGTAGGATGGCTGCACAAAAAACAAAAAAGACAGGAACAAGCAAACTTCAGGACTTTCAGGTCAACCAGTTGTAGACAGAAAAAAAAGCTAAAGAAAGTGAAACTAAAATGTTTATAATTCTCCACTTTATATACAAGAGAGTTGGAAATTATTATTCCTCATTAGATGCATTCAGATGCAGAAATACAGATTTAAGAATGATTATAGAGTACATTGATTAATTAATGGGAAGATTTAATATACAGTTATAATATTCTAAATGTATTTGTCTTTCAAGATCAAAGAAAACAAATTATAAGTCCTATAGTAAAAATTACAATAAAAAACCCCAGCAAAGTATAAAATTGAGAATCAAACAGCAAGATAAGAGATGGTAAAGAATGACTAAAAAAGCAATATGACTAAATTATATAAATTTATCCCAATAAAAGTTAATATCTCAGATACAAATAAAATGTAAATTCACAATGTTAATGCTTTTAGGTGCCATAATAATATTATGTAGGAAACTTGTTCTTAGTTTTTAATGACTAGGAATGATATGGCAACTTACTTTGAAATGATACAGAAAAAAATTAAAACTATATGGCAAAATCTTAATCATTGTTGAATCTATGTGGTAAATGTAAGTTTACTGTATTATTCTTTATACTCTTCTATATTTCTGAAAATTTTAATAATAAAAAGTTAGAAAAATCAAATACCCCTTAAAACTTCCTTGAGTCTTTGCTACTTTCTTGAAATTTTTCCAGTCGTATTACTTTTGTAGTTGATAACACTATCCTCCTAAAGTGAATAAATAACTCTGAGTTGTCTCCAGTAGAGGAAAAAGAGATTTTGCCCTTTCCATTTTTCCTTCTTGCAAATTAGAAAAATAAAAACTATTAGTGGAGGAGAGTAGGCAGATCCATTATCAATAGAAAGTAGCTGAGTGGTTTGTGTGCAGGAGGTGGGGATGTGGAGGAAGGTGGGTTAGGGAGAAATGCGGAGTGAATGCTAATGGGTAGGGAGTCTTCTTTCTGGAGTGATGAAATGTTCTCAAGTTGATCGTGGTGATGGTTGTACAACTGTGGACATGCTAAAAACCATTAAATCGTACACTTTAAATGGGGGGATTGTAT
The DNA here is from genome assembly GCF_048773025.1 of Camelus bactrianus. Lineage (NCBI taxonomy): Eukaryota > Metazoa > Chordata > Mammalia > Artiodactyla > Camelidae > Camelus > Camelus bactrianus. The sequence goes on along the minus strand of NC_133541.1, from coordinate 103,739,097 downwards.
GGTATGTGAATTGTATGTAAATAAGGCATTAAAAATGCCTCATTTAAAAGTCATTAAACAACCAAAGGAACCAAATTGAACACTGCTACTTACATGAAATATACAAAAGTGAAAGACAGAGTGAGGCTAAGAATGAAAGGCTAGGCAGAGAGTCACAGCATGCTCTTCGATCCTGCGAAAGACAAGGGGGTTCGGTCCAAGCACTGTTGCTTAGTGGAGTTGTGTTCTCAGCTGAGTCACTATTTTGGCCTCTCCCTTCCCTTATCCGTGACAAAGGTCTCATGATTCCTGCCTGTTTTAAATAAATACCCTTAACTATAAAATGATACTATATAATTTAAAGTGCTTTGGTAAAGTGTACAGTGACTTACAGTGTATTCTAATTACTTATGGCCAAGGTCTTCAAGCTCTCAGTGGCAAGGCAGACACTTTGAAATGACCATCAGAAGAAGAGTCTAGGGCACTAGCGGCTTTTGATGCTTCTGATTCCCCTACCTACTAAAAACTGGAAGCCATCCCAGAGAATTTCTTCAGTTTTATTTCTTTAAGCTATTAAACTACACCCTTGTACTTAGACAAACCATTTGACCTTTCTCAGTTTTTAAGCTATGAAGCTAGCTCAGTAAGGCAATGCTGTGACTCTTTGAGGGAGTGAGAAGTGGGAGAGAAACAAGCTGAATACTCCTCTGCACGTCCAGGCTGTTGCTTAGCCATAGAGTCACGCCACCTTCTATGGAAGTGAAAAGACATTCTCTCTGCCACCATTCCAAACAAGCCACCTTCCAACCTCTTTCCTGCCAACACTGCCTCACAGGATTCCACAACAGCCAGTGTAGCTTGGCTGAACAGAGCAAAAAGGCTATTGTTTGAGAACAGATGCAGGAGGGATGTTGCCAAATTGTGCATTCCAAGGTGAGCAGGTTTTCGCAAATGGAGCGTTAATCACAGTTCTCTGACAATATCAATTATGGAAGCAGACCCAGAACAAACCTGCAAATAAGAAGAGTCCTTTCTTCCTCTTTCAAATTAAGAATGCAAGCATACTGGAAAGGCAAAGGAAAACAGATTTGCTGGAAGATGACATCTCTGACAGAAAAAAACTTCATGTAAATTTTTTTTAATAATTAGAATAATTAGAACAAAATTTTAATCTTTTTTTTTTTACTAGATGAGTATATAGCAGAAATGCCTTTAAATATGTATTGCATTCATTTCTTGCTATATTATATATATTTGTTTCATGGCATTAGCTAGAAGTTTGTTACCTAAAATGAGGTTCTGTAGGCTGGTAACACCAGAATTACTTGAGAGCTTGTTAAAAAAAAAAAAAAAATACAGACTCGCAGTTCCTTTTCAGGGCTATTAAGTCAGAATCTCCATTTTACTCAGGAGATCTGTATGGACATTAACGTGTGAAAAACACTAGAATATAAGCTTCTGGAGAGCAGGCATGGCACATCTTTCTGTGTTCTGTATCATCAAACACCTGGGTTAAAGGGAGTCATTCAACATGCTGGGCTGCCTTTCCTGATCAGTCTATTTAACTCTGCATATAGCAGAATTTGTGTTACTGCTTAGGGAAGTTCATGTGGCAGGGAAAGTATTACGTGTTCGCTGGTAAATAGAATATAAAAAAACATTTCCCAGCTACCCTTGCAAAAGTCAAGGGCATGGCCCAAGTACTGGCCAGTGGGGGAGAGCAATGGATGAAACACGTGGCCATCTATGCATCCCTCTGGACTGACTACATAATCTGTGGGGCCCAGTGAAGAATGAAACTGAGGTCTCTTATTCAAAAATTAAACTTTCGAGTGGCCTCAGCAGAGCCTTAAACCAGATATAAGCCCTTCTGAGTGGAGAGGCAGAGTGGGGGCTGTGCTCTTGCACAGGCTGCGTGCCGTGGAGCCCCTGCAGCCCTTCTCTGGCCTTGGAAGCTCCTGACATACGGTGTGAGATTATGGCGTTATAAGAGGCTAGAGTCTCCGTGAGCCTGTATCCCTGAGTGACCATGGGGAGCAGAGACCCTGCCGACACTTTCTGGACATACAGTGAATGAGAAACAAACTTTAGCTTCTGCACATCACCGAGATTTCAGAGTTAATTTGTCACTGCCTCATGGTTTGGCCCATTTTGACTTATACACCGGAATCGTTGCCCATCACAGATGAATTGGATTGAGAGGAAGAGGTTACAACTTAGAGACTGAGGGGGTAAAGGTTGGAAGGATTGGCATGGAGAACAGAATTGGAATGTCCAGGCTTGTAATAGAAAAATATTCAAGGGAGGATTGGAACATTTATTTAGAGTTGGAGGAAGAGAGAAAGGGAGGGGAAAGGAGCTTTTCGTCTGATGCCTTTCTTTCTTTCTTAGTGACTGTGGAAGAAAAGTTACCTCGTAATCATGGGGAAGGAGGTTCAGAATTTATGAAGATGCATTTTGAAATAACTACTGCTGGAAACTTCTTAGGAAACGAGCAGGAGATGAGTAAAAGGATGTGTCAGAAAAGATCAAGATGACTGTAGCCTTTGGGGAGGGGGTGAAGAAAAACCCATCGGTGGAGCTAGAGAGGACAGAAGGAAGGGCTGTCCCAGCATCAGGAGTCAGAAAGTGCAGTTTGAGTTAAATTTTACAGAGTATCTATCGCCTCTGTAGTTAGCAATTGATTGCTCCATTAATATAAATCACAACCATTTTGACAGTTTCGAATAGGTATGCAGAATCACATATGGTGATTGTCACTTGGATAAGAGCATCTGGACACTCAAAAGGCTTCCAAATGTGGCATTTTCTTTGGTAAAACTACCACAGAGCGGATAATGATTGTTACGCCTGTGAACTGGGAAGCTGGTATCATAAGGAAAAATGCAAATGTCACGCGGACTCAGCTAGAGTCACCACATTATCTTCTTCCACCCAAACTAAAGAGGAAGCCTATTTAAAACTGGATTGCTGATGGATTAAACTTCCTCCAAATAAATAACGGTAATTATAGACACTTACTAAATGCTCGCTATGTGCAGTACTCACAGGTACTCTTCTGAATGTTTTATATGTATGCTTTTAATTCTCACAATAAGCCTAAAAGCAAGAAGCTATTATAATCTCTGTATCTTCCCGATGAGTACACTGAGGTAAAGGGAGGCAGGGTCATCTATCCAAGGCTACGTGAACAGGAGTGGCTGGGCTGTGATTTGAACTGTTTGTCAATGCTGTGGTTTTGGGATTGAGAAGCAGTCTAGTATCATCTCATTGGTTAAAAAAAAAAAAAAAAAAAAAAAAAAAAAAAAAAAAAAAGACATCACTCCAGTTGGCCTGGGCAGCCAGCCTTTCCCTTAGGCAAGCTGTAAGGGAAGCTGTTTTCTTACAAGGCTGCTTGGAGAGGCAGGAGAGTTTCACGATTAAGAGCCTGGGTGCTGGAGTCCTGCTTCTTGGGGTCATACCTTTGTTCCACATTCTTGATAGTCATGTGATTCGGGCAAATTACTAAACCTTTTGTTTGTTCCCTGAACCATAATATGTGGAGCCCACAGAGTAGCTGTAAAGATTAGGTGATAGGATAGCCTAAGTGAAAAGACAGGAAGATGGAGCCTAGTACTGGACATATTAAGAACTCAGTCAATGTTAGCTACTTTCACTAGTGAGCGTGGAACCAGATCAGAGGTAATTATTGATTATTTTATTAGGCCCATCTCATTCCATTGTCAGCAAACCCTCTTTAAACACTCAATGGAACTGGTTTCCAAAGTCACAAGGACTGCTTTTTGTCAGCAGGGCAAAGTTCTAACTCTTTAACTTAGCTGTTAAATCCTTTTCTGGTTCTGCACCATCCCCCCCCCCCCCCATCCTTAGCTTTTGCTATTCTCCAGCATGAACACTTCAATCCAGACCCTCAAAGAAGCCCCGTGCTTTTGCTCATGTCATTTTTCTTTTTATCCTTCAGATCTAGCTTGGATCTCACCTCTCTGTGAACTCTGCTAGGAACACCCTGTTCTATAGTAATGGCTTTTCCCTTCTGAGCTTTAAGAACATCAATCTCTGCTAATATTCCTTGTGTTGATTAGTTCTTACAGTTTTTTTTTTTTTTCTCTTCTCCATGTTTGCTTACAAATGCGTAGGAGAGATAAAGCCCCAGGCATCAAATGCTACATTTTAATGCTACTGATTAAGCCCTATTATTTGACATGACCACTTTGAGGTAGAGATATTTTAATGTGTCAAAGTATAAGAACGATTTCTGATAATCCAGTTTTAGATACAAAAGAGATCTCAGACCTTTACTTCATCCCTGCTGCCTGAGACATTATGGAGCCCTATTCCATACTCTGAGTAGAGTCAGGGATGGGGTGGTGCCCAGGGAATTTCTGTTAGGATCCTTAATTTAGATGAAGTAAAAAAATTATTTGATGGCATCAAAATGTCCTTGTGATCAACATGGCTTGGTCAAACTGACAGTGCCTTTCAGAAAGTGTTCACATCCTCTTTGAATCCTTAGATGCCACCCATTTTTAAAGTTCTTTCTAGAAGCTATATGTCAGTGTCCACTATGTTAAGGCTCCACTGGAAGTGGTATAATTAATAAATGCTTAATAAATGTTTGCTGAAATAAGAATATGTTGTCTTAGACAAAGGAATACCTTCCAACTCCTTAATTAAAAATACCTCTATCTACAAATCTATCTGCCTACCTATCTACCTATGTATCACCTGTCCATTTATCTAGGTAGATATGTAGATGCATGGGTCTATATGATGACAGAGTAATCAGCATTAATTTGTGAGAACACTCTTGAATCAGCGTGCCTACAGTACCTTGCAGTATAGTTGGAAGAAATTCAACTTGGAATAATAGTGTGTGAAAACTGAAAAGTAAGCATAAGCAATAAAAAATGTTTTTAAAAATATCACATTACAAAAAAGGAAGGCAATTGACCATTACAGCAGGGGAGATTGATGATTCTTTCTGCAGCTTAAATCTCTGTCGATTAGCACATCTGTTTTCCTCCTAGAGATATGTTTGTTAGCACTAAATCACAGAGCCATCCATACAGACAGGATATATATGTACACATCCTGGAACTGCCAGGCATTCAGGGTCTATGCTTGTCTCAGAGAATAATGGGTATGAGAGGTAGGGGCCATCAGTCATCTTGAGGCCCCCAGTGCCTCTCTCAGTCTGATAATGGCTCACGCCTGTTGGGTAGAGTAGTTAGTGGTGGCTTTTATGGTGAAGTTTATTACTTTTGTCTCCCTGCAAAAGACCCCTCTTTCCCTGAGCTGCACTTCTCACTTTAATTGGACTGAACACACACAGGACGCAAGAGTAAGGGATGGTTAGGGGAAACGGTATGTTGAACAGGCTGAGAACATGGGACTCAGATCACCTCTGCCAGGAGGACTGGTAAATGATCACACATAAATGATCAGGTCAAGGCTCTTATCAGAGTTTTGGGAAAAGTGCCAAAAGCAAATGAGACCTGAGGCGATCTCTTTTTTCCTGCCTCAATGGTCCTCTGGTTCTGATGGTCCAGTTCCTAAAACTCAAACATTCCCTGTTGAGGATACATGAGCTACTGTTGGGTACAATTATCATACCATCTCTCTCGTCCAGAGCCCTCCACCCTGAACTGAAATGATGTGAGAACTCAACCTCAGGTGGCCATATTCCACATGGAGCTAGTGAACACTGATGCTGGGTGTAGGTGGAGTCAGTTGGGTAGGCGTGTTGCACACAGAGGACGGGAAGGCTCTGGATCGGGGGAGGGGGCGGTTTGACACGTTGGAGGTAAAGTGGTAGTCTCCTTTTTGCAGAGTTTCAGAGCATCTTTAGCAAGTATATCAGATTCAGTCTAAGTGTCTACCTGTATTCACCTGGCCCCACCTACCCTTGAACCTTAGCTGCTTGGGCCATGAGGAGACAGGCCACCAGCTCTCTGAGCTCCTATCAGGGTCAGGACTAGGCTATGTCTTGCCCTTTATTGTACCTGCCTCATAGGAAGGTATGGAGGCTTCAGGACTCAGGACCATCCCAACCAGACCCAGGAAGTGGTGGCTCCTCAGACTGCTTCAGCCTGAAATGAAGCATCACATCATGCCTCAGGCTGTGTAATCTGGCTCCCCCTGGGTTGGCTGGAAGGACTAAACAACAGAAGATAAATAACAGAAATAAAGGAAAGTGAATGCTCTGTGTGGCAATTTCTAATCAGGTCTGCTGTTAACAATTGCACAGCCTCGTAAGATTACTACGACCATATGCAAATATGTAAAAGTTAAGGACCCAATTAGCCAATTGTAAAATTAAAATAAGCTACATATCCCCATCTTACTCCACTCACAAAAATTAACTCGAAAAGACTTACATGTAAGACATGAAACCATGCAACTCCTAGAAGAAAACACAGGAAAAAAGTTTCTCAACATCGGTTTTGGCAATGATGTTTTGATTATAACAAGTAAGAAGCAACAATAGCAAAAATAATCAAGTGGGAGTAAATCAAAGTAAAAAGCAGTCAACAAAGTGAAAAGACAGTCTATGGAATGGGAAAAACAAGTCTGCAAACCATATATCTGATAAGGGATTAATATCCAAAATATATAAAGGACTCACAGCACAAAACCAAGTAACCCAATTAAAAAATGAGCAAAGACCTAAATTCACCCCCCTCAAAAAAAATGATGGCCAATAGGTGCATGAAAACATGCTTAACATCATTAATCATCAGGGAAATGGAAATCAAAACCACAATGAGATCTCACCTCAGACCTGTTAGAATGGCCATCATCAAAAAGACAAGAGATAACAAATGCTGGCAAGGATGTGAAGAAAACTGTTGTGCACTATTGTTGGAGTTGTAAACTAGTAGAGCCACTTTGGAGGATCCTCAAAAAATTAAAAATAGAACTACCATGTGATCAGCAATCCCACTTCTAGGAGTATATCCAAAGGAAAGAAAAACACTAACTCTGAAATATATCTGCATCTCAGTGTTCATAGCAGCATTATGTACAATAACCAAGGCATGAAAACAACCCAAGTGTCCACTGATGGATGAATAAATAAAGAAATTGTGGTATATATACACAATGGAATATTATTCAGCCATTAAAAACGAAGAAATCCTGCTGTTTGGAAAAACATGGATGGAACTTGAGGGCATTATGCTAAGCAGAATAAGTCAGACAGAGAAAGACAAATAGTGTATTATCTCAATTCTCTGTAGAATCTAAAACAAAAGTCAAACAGATGAGATTGTGGTTACTAGAGGCAAGGGATGTGAAGAGGGTAAGTGGAGGAAGGTGGTCAAAATGTATAAACATCCAGTTATAAGATAACTAAGTTATTAGAAATGTAATGTATAACATGATGACTACAGTTAACACTGGTATATGATATATATGAAAGTTATTAACAGAGTAAACCTTAAGAGTTCTGGTCACAAGGGAAAAAATTCCTTTTTTGCATCTTTCTGAGATGATGAATGCTAACTAAACTTACAGCGGTAATCATTTTACAGTATGTTCAAGTCAAACTATTATGCTGTGTAACTTAAACTTGTACAGCAATATATATCAATTACATATCTCAATAAAATTGGAAAAAATGTCACATTTCCTACTCTGAAAAGCATGGTTTTATAATAACAATATTAAAAATATGAATCAAGCTGTATTATTTATATGAATTAACATGGGTAAAATATCACAGATACCAAATTTAATAACTATGACATGTCTAATCTATTGATGGACAGGTGATATTTGGTAAGTATTAAAAGTGTATGTGTAATTTATAAATTATACTTGTTTTTGCTAAATGCTTAGATTTGCTGAAATCAGCAAAATCTAATTCATAATTATAAACAAGATGTTTACATAACTTGGGTTGAACTCAATAGTTCTTGGAAAGATTAAAAAATAAAATTTACTCAGGTGTACACAACTTGAGTGTATTTTATCAAAAAAGTAAATTAAATGTAAAATTTATTTTCCATTTATGTTTTCAAAAAGATTATTTTCTGTAGAATAACTAATATAAAATTATTTTTCTATTAAATTTAAATATTTTTCTATTAAAATTAAAAGGAAAATACAAATCAATATCAAGTATTAAACTGAGCTAAATCTTAAATTCATTTAAAATTATTGATTAAATCACCACACATTTTTATTAAACAAAACTATTTTCAGTGGAAGAGTTCAAACTTCATCTAGTTGCAAATATAAATAATCAGTAACACTCCACATATGTTCAGATCTACATGTAATTTATACACATTTTAGCATAATATTCATTGTTTACTATTGGAAAATGTCTTTCAACCCATGTGAGTCACTGTTGTAACTACTGCAAAATCATATTACACCTGCATTGTATCCATCTTTGCATCAGCAGTGGCCCACCACAGACTTCTGAATAAAGATGATTCCTAGGGTAAGAGATGCAGGTAATACTTCCCTGGGACCTGTGTGGTATTAGCTACGAGAGAAACTGTTGAGGTTAAGGGCTGCTCTGTGCCAGGGCTGCGTGACAGATGCGCCCGTATGTTTTGTAATAAATGATTATTTTTGTGAGTGCTTACGCTTGTCAGGGCCTTTAACAAAACAATACCCAAGGCAGGGGCCTCTCTTGGCTCCAGCAATGAACGGCAGGGGAGGAGGATGAGATGACTTTGCTCCTTCCTACTAATAGGCTATTCTGATGAGTAGTGGTTACACATGACTTGCCTGGAAATGACCAGTTGTATGTTCATTGTGGCACATTACCCTCAGCTGTGCTGAATAGCCCCCTACTCTAAAGACTCCCTGCTTGTCCCTTCTGCAGAACTAACCTACAACCTTTCCTTAGGCTGGAAAGGGCAGGTGTCTGGAAACAGAGACTTAGGTCTTCCAACCAATCATTCTTTCTGTAGCAGCATCCTTTTCTTGCAAGGTACCTGGTGCCACCGATCTCTGAATCTTTGGTAGCTTCTTCAGCAGACTGGTTTGCTTCTCCATTTTGCCACTGCTGGCTTATTTCATATTTGCATAACTACTAATTCGATTACAACTCATCCTTTTGCTTTCCAACTTGTAAGAGTTTGTTCTTGTCATTTCTTGGCCTCTTCTTTTTATCCTTTGGGTCTATGTTCATGCTGTAAAAATCCCTCTTCTATCATTTACAGCAAAGTTTCCAAAGTCAGTGGAAATAGTTGTATGTGTTCAATCTGCCATCATTCATGATACTGTAGTTTATCATAGTTGTAAATTAGGAAACTCCTAGATGTTCTCAATAGAAGATGGATTAATTATTAGTAGTACTTTCATACTCATTTATTCATTCAACAAATATTTCCTGAGTCTCTACTATGTTAGGCGTTGTTCTATATTATCTAAGTTAAATGCATTGAAGGTTTTATTTACGGAACTTCTTAGGTAATACAGAGAAATACTCATAACTTAAGATGCTTTTAAAAAAGAAGAGTAAGGTCTATGTATACCCTATGACTTCCATTGTAAAAAACTATGTAAAATGTATAACTTACCCAAAAGTTAAGGACCAATTCCTGACTCTCAAAACATACTGCCAAATTATCTTCTAAAGTGGGTTTTTCAACTAAAACTTATGCAGCGGTGAGTGGGAGTACCAAAGGTGATTTCCTCCAATGCAGATGAAGTAAATGATGCTAAATGAACTAATTGTTAACAGAATTCCAGAAATTCATCCCAATAATGAAATTTGGAGATTAAAGCCACACCCTTCTGTGTTTGATGTCTTTTCTACACTATACAGAAAGAAATGTGTCCCATGATGGGAGACCTAATTTGACCCCAAGTGGGAGAGTGACCCAGTAAACATAATCTTTGTGTCTGGGGGTCGAAGGCTTAAATCCCAGCACTGATGTAACTTTAATAGTGAGAAAACAGGGCAGTGATGTATATTTAAAAGGCTACATGCTTTGAGGTCAGAGGAACATGGGTTAAAATCTGGGCTCTGGTACCTACTACTTATATGACCCCCAGCAGATTAATCAAACTAAATCTTGGTTTTGTCATCTTCATAACAGAAATGATTAAATTCATTTCAAAATTTTGCTATAAAGATGGACAGGAAATACCTTGCCTAGCATAGTCATGATACAAATAAGATAGATGCATAGGGGGCAAAACTATTAAAACTATTAAGAGTGCTTGTCTCTGAAAGGTGGAGTTATGGATACGTTTTTGTGTGACTTTGGACAAGTTTCTTCACCTATCAAAACCTTAATTTCCTTTACTGTGTAAAAAGAATAGTAATGATAATACAAAATAATGCTTTCAGAGGGTTGTTATAAGAATTTGATATATAAAGTTTTGAAAATAAAGTATTAGGACACCATGTGGCGTGTATTAACTACTCAGTATAGGTTAGCCTTTATGTGTTATTTTTATTTCTTTGGTCTTGCTTGCTGTATTTTGCCAATTTTCTACAAGTAGCCTGTTTTCTTTTCTTAATTAGAAAAAAAATCAACTGTACTGTCTTTAGAATGTCCTTTCACCTCCATATTTCCAAATGGAAGCAAACTAGGAAGGTAAAAGGCAGCATATCAGTGGCTCCAGTTCTGTCACACTCTGCTGATAGTCACGGAGCGCAATTACACAGCCCAGCAGAGGCCTCGCACGTGCTAGAGAGTGCGTACCAAGACACAACACTGATGATCAGTCCCAGGAAACTCAATCGTCCCTAAATACGTCCTTGGGGTTTTATAGGACAGCCATCTGCATGAAATGGAGCCTTTGTAATTGTAACAGTGAAGTAGTCCCTTCAAGTTGGTGTTATCATACTTTTTGTAGTCAGTGGAAATTCAATTAATCCAGTTAATTAAATGTGGGTGAGCCCAGAGTGAATTCCATTAATTAATGTTTCTGTATAAAGACATAGCAGACCATACAGTGCTTTCCATCAAGCTCGCAGATGGCTGCCCAATTGTAGCTGTCACATTTCCCATGTTGCTGGGAAGAGGAAGAGAGAAAGATACAGTAAACTGTAATTCTAAGCTTAGGGTTTACAGATGTGATCTCAGGAGACCATTAAATCACTGTAAGATTTTTTTCGTACATATATATATATATATATATATGTATTTTTAATTGAAGTGTAGTCAGTTTACAATGTGTGTCAATTTGTGGTGTACAGCATAATGCTTCAGTCATACATGACCATACATATATTCATTTCCAAATTTTTTTTTACCGTAATTTACTACAAGATATTGAATTAGTTACCTGTATTATACAGTATGAACTTGTTGTTTATTTTATATATATATAAGTATCTTCAAATCTCGAATTTAAACAAGCTTAATTTCTATTAGATAATACTATAAAAAGTAATATAAGACTCTGAATGCTCTGGGTTATGACCTGAAATGGAGCACTGCCACACGATTTTAGCCTCCACTTTTATCCCACGCTTGCAGTCCTATCAGGGTTACATGGTTAACTTAACATAGCGGTGTTTACTTCTTTTCCATTAGGTAAGAAACAACCCTTAAGCAATACCTCTTTACCAAGATGTAGCTTCTGTTTTATTTTTCTCCTTTCCTTTGGGATGCCTTACAAGTGTTATTTAATTCTGACAACATCTTAAGGATTTGTACCATTGTTGTCAAGTTCTGAAGTTCAGAGAAGTAAAATAACTAACAGATAGATGAGTTAGTTCACACAACTAGTTAGACAGAGCTAAGGCTTGAATCTATAACTGCTTGACTCCAAGACTGAGCTATTCCCAATGCTACCTGTGGCCATAGAGCTTAAAAAATCAGATGGATGGAGTTGAGGATTTGTATTGTGTTGACAAAATGCCATGGTCCTAATAGTGCCAAAGCCCGAATTCCCATCAACGGCTTTATGCTAGGCTCAAACAAACGAACGACGAACCAGGCACCAGCTTGAAGAATAACGAAATGGTTAGCTGACCTACACAACATCTAGACCTTTGGGACCACCACAACTATGAAAGGAGGGGTTTGGGGACATGGTGTTCTTCGTAATTCCTACAGTTCTTAAATATATTTGGAAAAATACTTTGTACTTCACAGATTCTTAGTCATTGAAACTTGAATTCAGTTCGGTTGTGCTTAATTCTCTTTCAACATTTTTTTTTACTCATTCAGAAGAATACTGTACCTGATTTGGGTATGTCTTATGATAGATATTTAATTCTTTAGAGTCTGGTGGTGAGCATTAAATATATCTTCACATACTTAGAGCTAAACCTCAGTGAGGAACTGGCCTTATGTTCTGATAATTTATATAGAATATAATTGTCAAAAACTGGAAGGGAATGGGAAGATACATGAAAAGTCTGATAATTTTGACAGCTTTATAGTTCTTAACTACTTTTTAAAGTTATTGTCTATTTAAATCAGATCCAATTGGAGTGGTATTGGAGTTAAGTAGTTTTAATATTGTTCATGGTACAGAAGCGTAGACGAGAAGCCTCCGCCTCCCCTGGAAAAAGGGCGCTAATGGTATTATATAAGGTATCAGTACATAGGACCCTATTTGAATACATAGTCATGTCTTAAAAAATGAAATAGATTAAGTGTAATGGAACATATTTTCAAAAGCTAATTCTATTAAGGTTTGTATGTATTGATGTAATATATCAAAAAGACTTACTTGAGACTAAATACATTTAATATATTATTAAATATAAATGGCCATAACTCACCTATAAAAAAGCATATCAGTCAACAATATCAGAAAGGTTAAAAAATAAAAGGATATGAAACTATACAGCAGACAAGTGCAAATGAAAGGAAAGCAGAGGTCAAAATCTTGATATTTAGAAAAATGAAATTTAAATTAATTATTAAAAGAGGACTTACACGAATGAAGAAATGTACTGTTTGAAGATTAGAAAATTCAAAAATTTTAAGATCCAAACTTTTTTCAAGTTGACCTATTGAATTAATGCAGTCTCAATTAAAGAATCTCTCTTTTTTTTTTTTTTTGGTGGAAATTGGCAACCTGAGTCTAATGATTTGAAAATGCAAATAACCTAGATTAGCATTTTTAAAAAAGACCTAAAAAATCCCAAAGTTGGGCAATTTACCTTACCTGCTTTCCAGACGTATTAAGCTACAATAACCAGTTCAGTATGGTTTTGGTATAGGGTTATTCAAACTGATAAAACAAGAATAGAGGGTTTAAAAAGGGTTTTTAAAATACATAGGCAATTAATTTTGACAAAGATGCCAATGAAATTTAGTGGGGAAAAGAAAAGTCTTTTCTACAAAATGATGATCAAATAATCTTGACTTCTACCTCACACATACAAAATTAACTTGGGATGGATCATACATATAACATAACAGCTAAAAGTATAAAGCTTCTAGACTGAAACGTAGGAGAGTATCTTTGTGATCTTGGAGTAGGCAAGGACCTGAAAGCATGAATCATAGAAGAAAGACTGATCTGTTTAGTTTAATCACAATTTCAACTGTTCAAAAGATACCACCAAGAAAATGAATAAACAAGTTCAGGCTGGCAGAAAATATTCACATTACATGTGTCTGATTCAAGAATAATTAAAGGGTTACTACATATAGCAAAATATAAGATTTTATTAGGGTACATGAATTTTATAGTATTTTTGTATTGTTTCACATAACATTTTAAAAAACTTGTATTTCAAAACTATTTAAAATACTGCATTACGTATTATAATGTAAATATATGAAAGTAATTCAATATATAACCTATTAAATATATAACCCACATATATATATCAAATATATAACAGAGAAAATATAGTATTAAATATATAACATCAACATATATAACATAATAAAATATGTAACATTAAAATATATACTATACTATGCATATGTTTAAAGAATGTCTCTTTCTGCTGTCACTGACATTCTGGCCTCATGGAATTCATCCATCAATCTTGTTTCTCTGTATGTTCTCTGTTTCTGGAAATCTCTTCTGCAGCTTTACACTAAGAATTTTTCTTATCAGGTATCTTTCCTAGTATAAGCAGTTACTAATACCTAATTAATTTTTCTCAAATTCTCATAAGTTTCACTGATTCTCCTTTTCTTAACAAACTGTGGTTTTTAAACTGCATTATTTATACATTTGCTTATTAGTTCATTCATTTAACAAAAGAATATGGTTGGTTCTCCCATCAGTTTGCTATGCAGACACGGATGAATCTTTGTTTTCATTCTGAATTTCAGTTTTCACATGTGAGAAATGAAGTGGTTGGGTCTTAAGATCTCTAAAGAATTCTTGCAGCTTTAAATTTCTACAGAACAGTGATTCAATCCTTTGTTTCTATCTGGCATGCATTACTTTTATTCTCATCCTGGGAGTACTTCCTGTTCTGTACTCGGTCAACACTTGGACCATCAGGAAATCAATAGTCAACTTCTGTTAGTTCACTTGTTTGCAGCAAAAACACACTGCACTTCAATCATTATTTCACACTGGCTCACTGACAGGGGGTTCTACCTTCAAATGTGTTTGGGAAACACTACAGAGTGGGTAGCATTAACTTTTAACTACTCACCTAATTAGAGACAGTAAATTAGATTACTCTGCTTTTTTTTTTTTTTAACCTAATTGCAGTTTCAGAATTAATTTTTCATAATAAAATAATTTTAAAATAAGGTTGTCATCAGAGGCATTTAGAAATCAAAAATTTTGGAGGACACGTGGAGATTTCAACTATGTATCCATCTTTTTATTTGTATCATCTAAATTTGCTGCCCTGTATTCCCATGTATCACAGATGTTTCCACTTCTCTAGGGCACACTGGGCAAAATGAATGGGGCTGCTCATAGCCAAAAGCAACCAGCCTAGGATGGGCCAGCAGCCTGGAAGTTAAGGACATTGGAGCCTAGGCTTCCCCAGTAACTCATACAGCAAAATGGTTGGGACGCTCTGATTTTTTTTTATTTTTTTTTATTTTTTATTTTTGCTCTCCTAGAATGAAAAACAAGTTTGTTGTTTGGACAGCGGGCTTTTCAACATATCTGTCAAAAGAAAGCTCAGCCACCCAGGAGCTCTCATTTTTCAGGCCAGCACAACTTAGTGGTATCCCCAAGCAGACATCTCACTCGTAAGTTACAGGGCTTCAGGGAAATACAGCATTAAATGTGAAACCAGAACATCACTGTAGAGACTTGTGGCTCTTTCATCTAAACGACGGGAGTCAGGATGAGCTTGTTCCAGGTAAACAGGTTACTCACATGAGTTACAAATGCACGACTAATCACAAGATGATGTCAGTATACCCTGTGGTATTTGTCAACAATGACACGTGCTAGCAGCTACGCAATAAAAGCTGAGTTAATAATCTTGACACAGAAAACAGAGTTGTGTTTTACATTGTGAAGTCATCAGTGTGATACAGCATTGCGCATACAGAGTGATCTGTGGAATTGCAGAACTGTTCGTGGAACTGTGTACAGTGTGGATACAGAATTTCTGGTTTTGTAAAATTTAAAAACTCCAAGTCATAGGGTTTTACCTCTTATCCCTAGCCAATGATGTAGCCTGTTCTGGGCCAATGGGTACTGATTCAGTGGTCTAGATTACTTAGGTGAGTGTGTTTGGCAACTTTTCAGAAAAAGTTACTAATTCCTTTGTATCTTAGCACTTCTTTTTCTATCATTGTTAGTCATTATTGACGTAAATAATTTAAAAGGTGTTTATGGAGGCACACTGTTCTGTGTGATGGCATTCCTACATGGAAGGAAACTGTCACAGGCAGCGTTCTGCAGAAAGCATATTCAGACTTGAAGTCTAGTGTGCAGGTTTTTTTTTGGGGGGGGTTGTTTGTTTGTTTGTTAATGGGTCAAACTTGGGAAGAGGATCAAACTTACAGAAGAGGAGAGGATGCATAACTAAACTGGGAGAGAAGTTGAATTGTGATGTTGACCCAAAGATTTCCTCAGTTGATCGATCCTACATGGAGCTCTGGGCCTAGAATGACCACTGTCAGGTGCTGGGCACAGATGGCCAAGCTTTCATACTGATACATCAAATGGCCATTGGATGTGGGCTTTTCGATGCCCAGGAAGGTGGGACACAGGGCCAGGCAGCTCTCTGCAGCTGAGACCCTTCCTGATGGGGCTGAAGGCTGGGATGAGAAGTCCTTCCTACAAGGGGGGTCTGGGCAGCATATCACAGTGTCCGCTACAGGTACCACAGCGGAAGTGGAGCAGGTTGAATCAGCAGGGTTACTGCAGGGCTCTCCCAGGTGATCTCTTGCCTTCAATGTTTTCTCCCCAGCATCTCCCAGTTCCTTTGCCTCATGGAAGCCAGAGCACTCGTCTTCAGGTGTATACTTTGTTAAAACATCGGTGATTCCCCACAGCTTTGAGAATGAATTCCCAGCACTTGAATATTACAAGGTCTTTCTTGACCTGTATCTTTCTTTCTTCTTCAAGCTCTTTAACTTGCCCTTGTGATTTCACTCCTAAATTCAGGGCTTTCTGAATGGCTCAAAATTCTACAAACAAATCATGAGCTCTCTCCTCTCTGTCCTTGTACCCATGCTGTTTCCTCTAACGGGAACACTGTCCTCTTTTGACCACTGTTCCCGACTTACTTATACAGATCAACAGAGCTTGGTATTGGCTCACTTCCCTTTTTACCATTTATTTTGTCTAGAGAGGCTTCTTTGATCTTATAAGCCTTGCTTCTGTTTTTTGCTCGGATAACTTTTACATAAACTGCTGTGTTGTCATTGACTGTTTACTTGATTCCATCCCACCTACCCAAACTCTCACAATGAACAACTGGAGAGAGGGCCAGAACTCTGTCTTACTTATTGCGGTATCTTCACCTAGCACAGAGCCTGACATATGGTATATGTTCAATAACTCTTTGATGACACTTATAACTGGAAGCTCACTGCTTCTTATGTGACCCATGGCTGGATGGCTTGCAGAGAGATTTGCATGTTTGGAAAAATTTTTTTAAAAAATGAAGTTACAAGGCTTTAGGTTTCTTGGCCTTGTTCTCCTGGTATTAGCCTCCTGTGGTCATCCCTGGGACCAGTCATGTGGAGTTTGGAATCAGTCCAGAATCAGCATCACTCACGGGTCAGTAGTGCCTGGTGTTGCCTTGCTTCCCATGATGCCTGTTTATCTCCTCCACCTCCCATTCATTCTGAGAAAAGTCCGTCTCATTATGTCTCAGTCTCGGCCGTCTACAGACCCTGTTCTTTTCATTCTCTAACTCTAAAATGCACTTCTCTCTGACGTATATTTAAGAACAACAGTGACCACAGATTGAGCATTGACTGTGTAGCAAGAGTTGGGTACGAGCTTTATCTATGTTTTCTTGAATCTTCACGGCAAGCAGCGAGGTTCCGGTTTACTATCCATGTGCGTAAACACGGGGTTAAAGGTCATGCTGAGGTCACAGAGCTGGTAAGTAGTAACGTCGTTTCCAATCTGTCTAGTCTTTCCTTACACTCACACTAGAACACTAAGAATGAATTTGAATGCCCGCAAGTCACCAGGAATGAATTTATCCTGCTCTTATGGGGCTGACATGGTGGTTCAAATCATAGGGAGATGGTTATGAGTTTAGATTTGATCTTCTAGCCCTATTTTGCCTTCTAGTTGCTGTGCCTTTAGCAGGATGGTTACCTCTCAGCAATAAAAAGGAACAGTAACTGGAGTTGCTACCTAGAATTTTCGTCAAGAATAAAACATATATTTCTTGCCAAATATTTAGCACAGAATACATAGCCTAACCTAGCCTAGCTCTGATTTTCGACAGATGACATTTTCTTACTATGAAAATTATTATGAGGAAATTTGTTTGTTCTCCCAATCCCCCAGAAATCTTTGTAAATAGTGAGACACTCAAGTCTATAGAACAAGGGTTGAAAACTCAAATATGTTTATGAGAATCAGGTAGATAAGGTAAATGCATAAAGCCGGCCATGCATTTGACAAGGAGGAGTGGTGGGATCGGTGGCAAAGTGCAGAGGACCTGCCCTCTTCAGACGGAGGATGACTGTTCAGTGTGGTTTCAGTGGGAATAAAGACTCAGTGTTACTGCAGCTTTTGAATTTTGTCAAGCTAAGACTGGAATCTGGATTTGTATCCGAATTTTGCCAATTTAAAAATGTTGGAAACTAATTCATTTTTAAAAAATACTATTTTTTTTAAACTTTTAAAATGTGAGACACTTAAACCACACCTGTGACCCAGATTCAACCCATGGCCTATCAATAAGTTACTCATTTTATCATAGATTATTAACCCTAATGACATCCTCTTTTATTCAACTTGCTGTGTGTGAGACTCTGTGCGTAGAGTAGGGAATACAGCAGTCACCAAGAAGGATGAAGCCCCTGTCCTTGTGGACCCTGCTTTGTAACATTTGTGTGCCTAACAGTGCTTCGTGTGTTGGGGTGCAGGTGGAAGGAGTGTTCTGTTACTATTGCATTTTCATGAAGTCATAAAATGAGTTATCTGTAGAGCAGGACCTCATATTTCATAATAAGTTTCTCTCTTTTCTTGTTTCTTCTTAATGCAAAATCCCTCCACAGCTGATATAGAAAGCCACACACCCCAACATTTAAAATTTCATAATATAAATTTTTCTAAATCTGTGACTCCAAAGGAGAGTTTATCTTCTTCAATGCCTGAAGATACAAATAAGAAATGATTATGAATCATTTTCAGTTGATGTAAGAAATTTATATCACCATTTTTGTGTAGCGCCTAGAGAAATTGAAGGGTCTTCTTTTTTCTTTTTGATGAACGATCTAGAGGGAAGGAATGGTAATAAAATCTGCTGTTGCAAACATAAAAAATTATGAAAGAACTGAATGGCTTATATTATATATGGAAAGTAACCAAGTATTAAAAAGAGTAGCCTAAATCCACACGAATATAGTTAACTGGTTTTTGACAAAGGTGCAACGGCAATTTAATTGAGAAAAGATTGTCATTTCAACAAACAGTGTTGGAGAAATTAGGTGTCCACATGTGAAATACTGAACCTAGACACAGGCCTTATACCTTCCATAACAATTAGCTCAAAATAGATCATATCTGTAAATGTAAAATGAAAAACTTAGAAACTTCTAGAAAAACACACAGGAGAAAATCAAGGTTACACTGGGTTTGGTGATGAGTTTTTAGATACACCACCAGAAACATGATCCTTTAAGGAAACAAAAATATGAAGTTGGACTATATCAGTTTACTAGGACTGCCACAGCAAAGTACCCCAAGCCAAGTGTCTTAAAATGACGGGAATTTAGTATCTCACATTTCTGGAGGTTAGAAGTTCAAAATTAAGGTGTTGGCAGAAGCTTGCTGCTTCTGAAGGGTCTAGGGAAGCATGCTTCCTTGCCTCGGTCCTAGGAGCTCCTGGCACCCCTCAGTGTTTCAACTTGTAGATGTTTTACTCC
The DNA here is from genome assembly GCF_048773025.1 of Camelus bactrianus. Classification (NCBI taxonomy): domain Eukaryota; kingdom Metazoa; phylum Chordata; class Mammalia; order Artiodactyla; family Camelidae; genus Camelus; species Camelus bactrianus. Next base: position 103,719,685 of record NC_133541.1, on the reverse strand, counting down.
ATTCTTGGCTTCCATCATCACAAGGCCTTCTTCACCATGTGTGTGTTCAAATTTCTCTCTTTTCTCTCATATAGGTACCAGTCATTGTATTTAGAGCCCACCCTAATCCAGTATGTCCTCATCTCAACTTGATTAGGTGTGATGAAACCCTATTTCTAAACAGGGTCACATTGACCAGTACTGGGGGTTAGGACTTGGGTGTATCTTTTGGGAGAACAAAGTTCAACCCACAACATGTACTACGTGAAACATTTTAAGATTCTGTTCTGTGAAAGACACTGTTAAGAGAATGAAAACACAAGGACCTCTTGGTTGCTTCTGATTTTTTGTTGATTATTAATACAGCATAAATAAGTATAGATAGACAACAAGGTCCTACTGTGTAGCACAGGGAACTATATTCATTCAGTATCTTGTAATAGCCTATAATGGAAAAGAATATGAAAAAGAATATATATATATATATATATATATATATATATATATCTATCTGAATCACTATGCTGTACACCAGAGATTAACTCAACATTGTCAACTGACTATACTTCAATTTGAGAAAAAAATGAAAAAAATGAAACATGCTCATAGATACAGTAAACAAACCTCTGGTCACCAGAGGGGAGGGGGAATTGAGCAAAATAGGTGGATGGGATTAAGAGGCACAAACATCAATAGTTATTTATATATATAAAGTGTGTATATATGTACTTTTATATATTATATATATATACTTATATATAATTAACTTTTATATATATACATATATATACTTTTATATATATACATACTTACATACATATATAAAAGTAATTATAGTCAGTTTACAATGCTGTGTCAATTTCTGGTGTACAGCACAATGCTTCAGTCATACATACATATATTCCTTTTCATATTCTTTTTCACCATAAGTTACAAGATACTGAATATAGTTCCTTGTGCTATACTGCATAAACTAGTTGTTCATCTACTCTATATATATCGGTTAGTGTCTGCAAATCTCTAACTCCCAATTTATCCCCTCCCACCCCCTTTCCCCCTGGGAACCACAAGTTTGTTCTCTATGTCTGAGAGTCTGTTTCTGTTTTGCAAATAAGTTTGTTTGTCTTTTTTTTTATTGTTGTTAGATTTTAGTGATACCATATGGTACTTTTCTTTCTCTTTCTGGCTTATTTCATTTAGAATGACAGCCTCCAGGGACATCCATGTTGCTGCAAATGGCATTATTTTATTCTTTTTTATGGCTGAGTAGTATTCCATTGTATAATATAAAACAACTTCTTTATTCCATTGTATAAATATAAAACAACTTCTTTATCCAGTCATCTGTCAATGGACATGTAGGTTGTTTCCATGTCTTGGCTATTGTAAATAGCGCTGCTATGAACATTGGGGTGCATGTATCTTTTAGAATTAAGGTTCCCTCTGGATATATGCCCAGGAGTGGGATTGTTGGGTCATATGGTAAGATCGCTGTCATTTGAAGGGTGGCGCAACACCACTTCCTTCTTGGCTGTAACCTTGAGCCTGAAAAGATGTTTGGTTCAGTGGAGAAACCTGGTGCTGGAGGTAGTCTCTAACTCCTTCTACAGTGCAAGCATCCAGGGAGAGATGAATGTTGGACTTAATTTCTTTTTATTTCAGGGTCTCTAGGTAATACTATTTTCATTTAAAGTGACGTTCTTTTTATTAAATAGTTGTATCATGTTTGAAAACATTTCACATCAGAAAGTGATTTTTTAAAATATTCAGTGGGTCAGAGTACTTCATTTTATGTAAAATGTCTTAATCTCTTGCCTAGTTTTGACCCAATGCACAAGTCAAGGTTATTTCTGCTGTTTGCGGAGATGCAAGGGAAATTGTGATGGGGAACCCTGTAGGGGAGTGGTTCTGTTGCTGATGCTGGCTTTATAGTGCCCGTTTCAATAAGTGTCTGCCCCAGCCCCATCCTTGAACTCCCAAATCCCAAATTATAGTCCCATTTAGACTTAGAACAATACAGAACAATCTCCAGGACGAGAGGATCTTTCATTTATGTTGTACAACAGTGTTACGTAACCCAGCAAGTAGTTCACCTTCATTCTTATGATGGGTATATAGGGCAATACATTTCTCAACGATTGGCACTTTGTAGTCAGTTCCTATGGTTATGGCATCTTCTAATTCTGCTCAGACCTGTGGTGTGAATGACAGGAAATGCTGTCTCTGTTCCACCATCCAGTTCCTCGAGATGGGGAAGAATGTCAGAAGTAGATGCAGATGAGCACAATCAGTAAGGCCACAGGTTTTGACTGTACACACCCAGATGTGAGTCCTGTTTCTCCTCTTATCAATTTCATGTCCCTTGGAAAGTGTTCTGAACCCCAGTTTTCTTAAGACCTACTCCACAGAGGAGGAGTTGTGAGGATAAAATTGGACCAGTACAACTGACATACTTCACACAGTGCCAAGCATATGGTAGGTTTCAATCAAAATTAGTTTTTTCTTTAATTAATAGCAGACGTACTGAATGCATTCTTTACATCTTGAAATAAATTCTTCTGAGGATTGATTCACAAAACCCTTTTGGAATTTTGAAGAGTTTAGATCAAAAATCTCTATTCTTAGTGCAGAAAACTCCCTGATATAGACGGTAAAATCAGCAGGGTCCAAACCAACCACTTTCGTATTTACTTGGTGGGAGCCTGGGTCAGGGCTGCGGGCAGAAAAAATAGCAAGAAGCTGAGAGTTGAAGATTTGAGTTCCAGGGTAAATCCTACCATTGCCTCATTGCATTATTTTAGGCAAGTGTGGATTTGTTTCCTAAGCAGGTAAAAATGGGGTTCTTCTTCCCACCCCTAGGGTTTCATTAGACTTCACCAGAGAGAGACTCCTCCTTTAAGTAAGAACAAACAAAAACGTTCTTGAATTTGCCACTATCTCTTCTTGTCTCCTTATCCATATTATTCCACATCTGTTGTTCAGCCATGATTGACGCACTTTTATATACCAGACAATTATAGCAAACATTCTTCCCAATCTCCTGTTGTTGTATTAGCTTGTTCTTTCTCAGTACAGATCATGTCCCTAAATATCTGAAACTAATTAGCTAACATTCCCTATTGTACCTAGATAGATGGTTAACAACACACAAAGCAAAGTGAGACTACTTTCCATTCATGTTGCAGAACTTAACTTTATATTCATGAGGATGTAGTGATAATTTTTTAGCCATCAACATTTGTTGAGTACATGCTATGTATCAGACAGTGTGCTAAGTACTTTATATGCATTAATCCTCAGAATGAACACGTGAAGAAGATATCATTATGGTCTTCATTTTATAGATGGACAACTGCTTAGAGAGATCAGTAACTTTCCCAAATTCAAACATTTCAAAAAATGGTGAACATATTTTAAACCAAGAAGTCTTTGTCTGTGGCACTCTTATTTTAACTACTTGGTTTCTGGAGTCTCTGGAAATTAGGAATGACAGAAAAACCACCATCTCTCCCCTGAAAATTAAACAAAAAAATAAAATAAAAACAGAAGGGGGTCTTTATATTAAGAACTTACTGAATGCAGTGATGGTTTTTAGCTGAACATACATAATTTCCTCTCAAATCAATTTAACATCTAAATAATGCAGCACGAGCTAATGGGCTCTCAGCTGGCCAAACATTAAGAGATATATTGCCCCATATACTCATCATGAAGAATGAAGATGAACAGCTTGCCTGGTTACATAACATTGTTGTACAACATACATAAAAGATTCTCTCGTTTGGCAATTGTTCTGTACTGTTCTAAGTTTTGCTAAATCAGACTTCCTTCTAATCTCACAGATGCCAGCAGTTTAAAAGCAGTTCAAGAATCCTAATTTATATCTGGTGTTTAGCTTTGAATAAAATGGGCCAGCAAATGCAGAGGGAGGTGGGGGGAAAAAGCATAACTTAAGGATGGAATTTATTTCCAGCCTTCTAAACACAGATTTCCAATAAACATCCACTTAGAGAACCATTTCATTAAGCTAACTGCAGCCGAAAACAAGTTCCCTGATGTTTCTTTGAGCATTTTTATTTTGTAAAATGAATCATTACTTTCTGTGTTTTGGCTTGACAGTCTTCCCCCCCCCCCAATTGTGTAATTTTTGCATTTGTCACTCACATTGCTTGTATTTCCAGAGAATTGTTACAAGACGTTTATGCTTTGGAATGAGACGCTTGACTTTGTGACATGAGTTTGGAGAAGCCCCCAAACCACTAAGTTGCATTACTTTGTCCTTTAAAAAACTGGTTGAGGGTCTTGACTTCCTCATTTCAATTAAAGCTTAGTAGCCCCTTAAGGCCGACTCTGGGGTGACTGTAATGAATTGGTAATAAACAGGATGGATAGCTGTGGCCCTAGGAAGAAGCAGGGGAAATGAAAACCAGGCTTGTAAAGCTTTCTTTCATCTGTGATTTGGTCAATAATCCAGATATTTGCAAACCCATTCTTAACCACTTCACCCTCAAGTGATGAAACTTTACTGATGGAGAACTAATGGAATGTGAAGAAAAACTGAAGCAAGATGTTGGAGGGAAAATTTTCAGTATACAAACTCCACATAGGCAAGTAAGACGATGGAAAACTCGAGTCAGTTAATCCTAATAGAATTTGCCTTTGGTGTCTTTGGTTAGGTAGTCAAACTGAGGGAAGAGTCTATTCAGATTACTAAAAGATGGTTATATTTCATGCTGGTAGTAAGCATAGGAGATGCAGTCAAGAAGGGCATAATTTATCTTGTGGAGAAACTCTCAGTGTGGTAGCTACATATTCATTCTACCATTCAAAGGATCAGATAATGATAATTAGAATAAGCAGACCCTTTCTTGAACATTTACTTTATGCTGATAGGGTGCTAAGATAATGAAAGTAAATTCAATCGCATCAACCTCATGACAGCCGTAAGAATGAGTACTATTATTAATAGTAATACCTAACATTGTGGACTGTTTAGCACGTACAAGACAATATACTAAATACATTACATGGTTATATCACTTGATCTTCACAAGTAGGTACTGTAATTATCCCCAATTTCTAGATGAGAAAACTGAGAGGTGGAGTAATTTGCCCAAGTCACAAGGCTAGCTAAGATCCTAACTTAGGCAGTCTAACTCCAAAGTTCTTGCTTTTGAGCATCGTGCTGTACGCTCTCCTGTATTTTCACTGTTTGCAGATAAGTTAACAGGCTTACAGAGGTTATGTTTCTTTACTAAGTTCCCACAGTTCATAAATGGCAGACGTGGGAGTCAAACGCAGATTTCTCTGCTTTGTAATCCAGGGTGTCTGTTGGCGCAGGCATGGAATTAGTGAAGGCCTACTATAAAAATGATTCCCTGCATAGGACTAAAGGTCAGATGTCAACAGCATCTCACTGTAACTGCTGACTTCTGTGCACATGAACTCTAAACTCTAAAGAACCATGGAAATGTAGGTTTCATCCCCTGTACTGCATCTTTGCTATCCCTATAGTGATGCCCAAAGTTACGGTACTTGCTCTCATTTTATAAGGGTAGAATGATACCAAAGCTTTTTAAATTCTCTCTATGCACACGTGTCTTTCCTTATCATAGATGCGTTTTCTAAAAACTGAATGTTGGGCTACATTTGCTTTGGAGAGAAGATAGAATGAGTCTTGTCTATGTGTGTGTTTCAATTCCCTGATCTCTTTTTTCTTACATGCCCTTCTCTTTTCCACTGTTGGTATTCCAAAGTATCGATTCTTTTCTCAGTAGCTTTGTATTGATATCAGTATTAAAAGACTGTTCTTATTATTGAGGATAACAGGTATTATTTATTTCATGTCCATGTGACTCTTGCACTTAATTTCTGCTGTGTCTGTTCCTCCCTACAAATCTTCAGGGTAAATATTATCCCTGTTTTAGAGACGAGGAAACTCAGGTTTAGAGAGGTTAAACAACTTGTCTAACATGACAAAGCCAATTAATTTAAAAAATTAATAGTTCTTACCTATTGAAGGCCTAAAATAAAGTTTTAAACCAAGTCTGTGTAGTCCTAAGTTGGATTCTAATTCTAGTCTATTGATGCTCCCTTTTATCCCTGAAGTTAACAAGCTGTAATTATTAGGTTAGTGGTCTGTCACTAAAGGAACACATAAACAAGACTCTTGAATCTTGTGATTCAAGTGTAAGTGAAGTGCCAGCATGTGGTCTCTGCTCATTTTACGTGAGAACATTGTGAGACATTCATGGGTCCTCGCATCGTCTCCTTTGAAGGTATTGTCATTGCTGTCTTATTTCACGGTAGATACAGCAAGATAAGCTACCAGTATTGACCTAGGCAGGTAACATGCCTTATCTTAGTGCTACAGAATCAGTTATCAAAAGGGTAAAAGTTCTATTATACACTATAGGTTGACTAGAGTTTAAATTGGCTCTAGACAGAAACAAACAGAATAATCATGGAAGGGTAGGGGACATCTATTTCTGATTGCCCACCATACCTCAGCAGAACTTCTCTCTTACTCTAAGAAATACACCTCCCCAGTTTGCAGACTGCATGGGTTTTGGGAGTGGAGGCCGACTTCACATCCAGGTCCGGGAGGTAAACAGTTTATTCAGTTTTAATGAATATGACCATCGCATTTCCCTGGCTAGGGATTTATTCTGGGTTGGGTGTTGGGACCTAGTTGAAGCCCACTAATCACTGAATTATTGAGAAAAAGGCATGGTTTTCCAGATAAAGTTGTTAGGCTATTAGGATATAATCCCGATTTGCTGGTTGCCATATTTGCCATTTCTTGGAGAGAACCTGAGATCTGAGCCAACAAAAAACAGATTGCAGAATAGAGAGGTACAGTGAGAATTCTTATTTCATCTTTTGAGCATATGGGTCCCACTGTTCCCAAAAGTGAGTACCCCATGGATTTTTCTATTACATGTGTGAATATGTTTCTTTTTCCTTCCCAAAAGCCAGTTGTAGTTGGGTTGTTGTCATTTGCAACTAAATCATCTTGAGTAATCCAGTAAATTGCAAAAAAAAAAAAAAAAAAACAGGAGAATGTTCCAGGCTATTTTTTTTTTCACGAATCAAGCTTCATCTCTTTATTAAGAGGATCTGCAAGCAAGCCAACATCTAGAAAACACATCTCTGTTCTTCTTGTTCCCATCCACACAGAAATAGTAGATTGAAAGACAAACATTTCCTGACTGCCGGTACACACAGACACACACAACACATACGTAAATAAGCCATCAGACAGACCTGCATGATGGTTCCGTTAATGCCTGCCATACATCACCCCTGTGTTTAAATCTACAATTGGGAGTGTACTTCTTTTTAACAACACGAGCAAAGAAATTATTTCCAGTTGCATTTTTACAAATTGCTCTCAATTGTGACATTTATCTTCCATCCCAATTAAGTGTAATTTACCAGAAAGACTGCATAATGTTTCTGTATTTAAAATACGTGAGGTTTTTGTAACAACCCCCTCAAACCCCAGTGCTACTAGGGATGTTCTTGTAACACACCTCCCCTCCCCCACCCCCAATTTCCCTACTAGGTAAGGTTTGGAATTGGCATCGTTTAAACAAACTCATCAAGATATAATGGCTCCCTCAAACCTTATCTACTGCAAGAATAAACGGCCAATTGCTAAGAAGCTTCACTGGTTCAGTTCACAGTGAATCAGTTGAAATAGCTTGGAAGTTGGAGGGCCAATTTGATTGCAGGTACTATAATGAAAAATGTGTGTTGGATGAGCAGGATGCAGGATGAGCCCATCACTCCTTTAGTGACTAAGACACAAGAGGGCAGTAACAAGAGGTCTGTTACTGTCATCTGATGGGACCTTGGACCTCTTATCCAGCAGTTGCCAAACCCTGGGCTATGAATCTGTGGAAATCCATGATGAAATTTTCACCACACTGTGGCAAAACAAAAACAAAAACAAAAACAAAAACAAAAACAAAAAAAAAAAAAAAAAACTGGAATATGAGGGTTTTTTTTCCAAAGCTAAATTTATTCCATTTAAAAAGACTGTCATTTAATTCAAGATTATGGCCTTCCAGTTCTTTGGTTTGAAATATTTTTTCTTGGATAAAAGAGTGGCAATACTCAATGAAAGCTTTGAAAATAAATTTAACTGAAAAATTAAAAATTGGCAGCCCCATATTTCTTTAATTTTCATTGTTCTGGCAACCAAGCACAGTTCTGGCCAATAATGATCATGTTAATGTTAGGCACTAGCATCTGGGAAATGCTATCATATGCCAAGCACTGTGCTAAATGGTGTGTATGCTTAATCCTCACCTCAACACTGCTGCATGGGTGCTACTATTATCTCCATGTTGCAGGTAAGGAAACTGAACCCTATGGGCTTAAGGACCTTGCCTAAGGTCACAAAACACAGTCACAGAATGGACTGTGTGACCTTGTTCTTCAGAACTTCACCATATCTGGCAGTAAGAATGTGAATCTGCTAGATAATGATGGTGACATTCTTTTGAGCAACTTGGCAAGAGAAACCTGAGAATGATAGCTAGTAGATACTGAAATGAGAATGGAAAAGTGCATTTAGAAGTCTCCTATTCCAGGAAGTTTTAAACTATGACAGTGCACAGACTGACAGGATCAGAAAGGTTTTCAGACACCGAGAACTCCTTTTTCATATTATGGGTAAAAGGAAAATTTTCCCTGGTAGCTGTCGTGGCTAGTTTGGGTAGCAGACTCCCGTGCACTTTCTGCTGTGTTACACGGCTGCAGTGCTTCTGTTCTGGGTGAGAACAGGGCCGTCTCTGCTCACATTTCCTCCCATGGTTCGGAAGAATTACGCTTGGATAAACTTCCTCAACCCTAGGAGGTCCCCTGATCTCTTATTTTCCTTCCCACTCTAGGCCAAGTATCTCAGACAGGCAGGTGTGTAAAGCATCACAGAGGCATTCATCAATCCCACTATTGATAAGAGTAAGACAGTGTCACTTTAGGTGTGGCTGAAGTAAACAGAAGATAGTCCAGAGGTCGGAGATGGATTGTAAGATTGCCTCAAGGACTCCACCTCCTGAAGGTCACACCCTCGCGTGGACCCCTCCCCATAAGTGAGGGTGGTACCTGTGACTTGGTTCCCACCAACTGAATGTGGCAAGGGTGATGGAAGGTCACTTCTGTGATTACATTACTTAGGCTGTAACACTTGTCTTGCTCGAACTTTCTTTCCCTTGCTGGCTTTTAAGAAGCAAACTGCCATATTTTGAACTGCCTATGGAGAGGACCACATGGTGAGGAACTGGGGGTGGCCTCTGGTCAACAGCTAGCAAGAAACTGAGGCCCTCATTCCCACAGCCTGCAAAGAGCGAAATTCTTCCAGGGGCTGTGTGAGCTTGGAAGTGGACCTTCCAACTCCAATGGAACTACATCCCTGGCTGACACTGCAGAGGACCCAGCTCTGCCTGGTCTCCTGACCCCTAGAAACTATAAGATAGTAAGTGTGCCTTGGTTTTAGTTGCTACATTTGTGGTAATGTTTTATTTATGTCTATATCTGTATCTATCAATAGATAACTAATACATTACGTTTGTGCCTTGAGAGGCTTAGATGATGCGGGTGAGATCCCCTGAGACAGAGAAATTGAGAGAAGACCAGAGTCTGGGGATGTGGAAAACAATATGAGTTCAGTTTGGGATTGTAGAGGCTGAGGTAACTAAGGACATCCAGTTGGAAGGTGTTCAGTAGGTATAGAGACACGCGGTTCTGGGGCTTGTCAAAGAGGACTCAACTGGAAAGAGAGGCTTGGGAGTCATGAATCCTTATGGGTAGGGTTCCCTCAAAATGGATTCTCAGATGGAAATCCATGTGCAGTAAGTGTATTAGGGTATTCTGATATGGACGCCTGTGTGAAATGAGGAGGCCGTAGGATGGGGTAGTGGGAGAGCATGGGTGTGATGCAGACTCAACATAGGCTTCTGCTGACCCCGTGGGTGAGCTCTGAAGCTGGACGGGCCCAGGAGAGGAGCAGGCCTTTACTCCCCTGCACTGATGGTTTCTGGGTACAGACTCTGAGAAGGCATGGCCTTGAGTGAAGGAGCTCTCCTCAGCTGAGTGAGTTCTTGGAGAGGGCTGAGAGCTGAGGTTTATCAGCGAGCGGCACCCCAGCATCTGGAGGAATGACTCCTTCAGTAGGGAGTCTGGGTATTCGTGACAGTGTCCACTAATTTGGCAGCTGGAGCTCTCGGTGTGGCTGTGAGTCCCTTCAGGAAATTGGTAGACTGAGACGTGGAAAGGGACAAGGACAAGGATGGAAACCCTGAAGGGAAGAATGAGAAGATACTGTTTAAGATTTAAATGAGTGGGGGCATTAAATTTTGTGCAAGGTGAACAGCACTCCACAGTTTGGAGGTTGAATGAAAGAGCATCAGATACAAGGCGCATATTCTGTGGCACAAAATAGATTTTTATTAGATCTGATACAGCAGATACTCAGATTCTAAAAAATATAAAGTCAAGATTACTCTTTGGCTCCACATTATTCATTTATATATATTATATAATACGCACAACATACTTATTATATAATATATGTAATCTAGTTTTTTAAAATGACAATGAAGCCTTTATTGCTTCTCATCCCTGTACAAAGTTTACCAAACACTTAACAGCTACCAGACGTTACGCTAGTGCTGGGACATGAGAGTGACCCCTGCAATCTGGGGAGAGTCACAGTCAGGAAGGAAAGAGCACTGTGCCCTGCGGCAGGTACCAGGGTTGGAGCAGCACAGAGAAGGTGCCCTCAGCCCAGGGTCATCCAGGGTTCATTACCCTCTGCTCACCAGTCATGCAGGTGAGTCACCCAGGCACGGTGTGCCTTCTGAGTCAGGGAGACTGGGCTTCACTTCCCCCATCTTTTACCATTGTGCAGCCTCAAATGAGTTACTTAACCTCTGTTAACCTCAATTCCTGCAATTGTAAAATGGAGAAATAACCATTATCCTGCAGAGTTGCTCTAAGGACTATTTCTGATTCATTCATTCAGCAGATTATTTCTTGAACACCCGCAAATGTGCCAATCTCATATTAACTTTCTCATGAAAGCTTATCATCGTATCTTTAAGACATAAAATTCTGCATACTGCCAAATATGAACATTTACTATTGCAGAAAGAATTTCATGGCTGTGTCACAACCATTCAAGAACCAACTAGATAAATCAGTAATTCTTTGTAAACAAATGAGAGTAAGAAATGAAGGTGACATTTTTTAGGAGTTAGGAATTTGTTAACTTACCATGATCGGATTAGGGCGGGAAAATTAACATCAGGAATAGCATTTTACACAATGAATCTTGTTGGCCCTCGTGACTTTAGAGAGTACCAATATCTGGACCCCTTCTTTCATTCAGAGACAGTTACTCTCCATCATAGTCTTTCTCACATCAAATATGGACACTTTTCTATGTCTGTGAATCTGTTTGTTTTGTATATAGATTCATTTATATATATATTTTTAATTCCACATATAAGTGATACATAGTAACATTTGTCTTTGACTTACTTCACTTAGTATAATATTCTCTAGGTCCTTTCATGTTACTGCAAATGGCAAATTTTCATTCATTTTTGTGGCTGAGTAATGTGTGTGTGTGTGTGTGTATATATATATATATATCTATATATATCTATATCACATCTTCTTAAGCCAATCATCTATTGATGGGCACTTGGGTTGTTTCCATGTCTTGACTATTGTAAATAGTGATGCCATGAATATTGGGGTGCGTGTATCTTTTAGACTTAGAGTTTTCATCTTTTCCAGATTTATACCAAGGAGTGGGATTGCTGAACTATATGGTAGCTCTATTTTTAGTTTTTAAAGGTACCTCCATAATGATTTCTGAAGTGGCTGCACCAAATCACATTTCCACCAACAGTGAAGGAGGGTTTGGTTACCAAAGGGGAAAGGAAGGGAGGGAGGGATAAATTAAGAGTATGGGGATAACAGATACAAACTACTATACAAAAAATAGATAAGCAAATAGGAGTTTCTGCATAGCACAGGGAACTATATTCAATATCTTGTAATAACCTATAATGGAAAATAATCTGAAAAAACAAAAAAACAACTGAATCACTCTGCTGTACACCTGAAACTAACACGATATTATAAATGAACTATATTTTGGTTAAAAAAATACGAACACTTTGACCATGTGGAACATCTACGAAGACCACAAACTAGGTTGAAAAGAGAAATTTTAAACTGCTAAAAAGAAAGAGAGGCAACTTAGGTGAAACATTTTAATGGAATGGTATGAGCGAAAGGCCTTTGATCTCCACAACCACAATAGTACTTTTAACCAAAGTACATTGGTCATCAGTGTTGCTTCCACCAAATTCTTTAAACGTCATTTAAAGGAAAACTGTATCATAATAAAAATGTTACTGGAGAGTAAAAGAGGAACTCATCAATACATGCTTGCTGAATTGATCATTAAGAAACAGTTCTGCTTTTTACCTTTATCCTGCCTTCTAGTGACATCTCCGTGTGCTAAGTAGATTTTATCTCCTCTCATTTTTTCTAATGATAAAAGTTGACTATAGTGAATGATTATTACGTGCCAGGAACTGCTCGAAGTATCTTATGTGTATTCATTCATTTAACTTGACTTATGAGGTGTGTACTATGATTAATCACAATATATAGTTAAGGAAACTTGAGCAGAGGGGCTAAGTAACTCCCTGAAAGTCACAGTATTGGGAAGTGGTGGAGCCAAGATTTAACCCACATAGTATTCTGACCCAGACCTCTAGTTCTTTACCATTGTACTCAATAGCCTCTCAAAATTATGAAACAGTGTCTCCTCATTTACCTGTTACCACACCGATATAGCATGATTACACTAGCATGTGCCGCTCGCCGCTCTGCGGGTCCTTCACATCACCACATCAGTCACACTCTTACTTTCTTCAGATGGTCCCTTGCCCACTTACAGCTCCAGACTCACTGCGCACCATTCTGTTTTCCTCTTTTAGTCTTGCTGACCTCACTCAACCCCTCTAACACATGGTGGTCTCTTCTGCCTGCCCTTAGGAAACGGGCTGGTTCCTCACTCTGGGGTCACTGTGTCCCTTTCTTCATCTGGCTCATGCCTGTATCCTCTTCTGGCATTGACTTAACATGCCTTTCCTCTGAACACCCTTCCCTGACTCCTATTTCACACTCTTCTTTGCAGCATGTTGCACAGGTATGATTAATTACTAAATTATTTATTTACCTATAATCCTATATTAGATTACCATTGTCCCCATTAGTCCTCAAGGTCCCCATGAGGACATAGCCCTGTCTTCCTGTATCCCAGTGACTTGCATAGCACCCTGCACAAAGCAAGTGATTATTAATATTCAGGCATCTTATGGGCACAATTGTGTCCCTCCTACAATTTCACATGTTGAAGTCCTACATTTTAGTGCATCGGAATGTGACTATATTTGGAAATAGGGCCTTAAAGAGGTAATTAAGGTGAAATGAGGTCATATGGGTATGATCCAATAGGACTGGTGTCCTTATGAGAAGAGGAAATTTGGATACACAATGAAGCACAGGCCAAGGTGCATCTCTGTGAGCACAGAGCAAGAAGGCAGCCACCTGCAAGTCAAGGAGACTTCAAGGAGAGAGGGCTCTGAAGAAAGTAAACCTGTTGATATCTGCATCTTGGATTTCTAGCTTTCAAAATAAGTTTCTGTTGTTAAGTCAGTCAGTCTGTGGTGTATTGTTATGGTGGCCCCGTCAATGAACACATTAGGTAATTGACTGACACCACCTCAAACTGGCCTTCTTCGACTCTGATTTCCATTGCTTTCCATGTGTCAAGCTAAGATTTCCTCTGTATTGCATTCTATCTACCATGATCTGTCTTCTGTTTCTTTCTTCTTGACTCAAAGTAATTGATAGGCTAGAATATATATGCAAATGCTTTTCATCATCTTTACTAGTGTTATTTATTACTTCCAGCAGCCTGATTAAAATGATGTAAGCCTTTGTGCCAAGGTGCCCACTTTTTAACCTCTAAGTCTGTGCCTATCTCAAACAGCCATATAATCCCTTCGAATACTTGGCATGAAAACTGTTGATGAGCAAATGAGAGAATTTCTCCCAACTGCCGTGGGGTCTATAAATTCAAGAGAGCTCATTATTTTCTTTTCTGATGCATAATGTCACTCTAGAAAATTATCATTTAATCAGCAGTAATGACTCTCATATTTCTGCAGCACTGCTTGTTAATCTCTCCACCTAGTATAAAGAAAAGTTTTTAGCAATGCAAATAAAATCACAGCTTAGAAACAGAGCTGTGGAGAAGGATGGGCTCTTACGCATTCTTGTATTATTATATCTTTAACCTTTGATATTCACAGAAACAAACACTAATTGTACTTTTCCTGATGTACTAAGTAAGATTTTCCAGGAAGGGTGGTCAGAAATAGGAAGTGATTCGTTTGATCTCATAGTCTTATAAAATATCCAAATGCTTGCATCCTTTGGTCTATTTTAAGTGTACATGTTTATTGCAATCCTGTAGCTTCATATCCTGTAAGCCCTTACCCCCCTATCCTCATTGTGTGCCACTGTCCCTCTTGCTCACCATGCTGTATCACTCTAGTCTTCTTGTCCTTGAACATCAAGCTCCTTCCAACCTCAGTGCCTTTGTACATGCTGCAGCTTCGGCCTGTTATAAATTTTCTGTGTTCTTTTCCTGATGATTTTAGCGTTTAGGGCTCATTTCACTGCTACCTTCTGGAGGAAGCCCTCCCTGAATTCTTCAGGACACAATAGGTTCCATAAGAATTCCCAAAATATGCATGATATTTTTCTTCAGGATATTGGTTACAATGACATTAAATATAAGTGTTCATAACCAATAATCTATTTGCTCTGCCTGTAATATTTGGAGAGGCAAAAGCATAGGCTATTTCTTCTGTGACTGTCAATCACACACATGTATCCAGAATGACTTAGTAGTCACACCCAGTTTTCCTATCTGGGACCTGCACTCTTCTTTTCTTCCCTGAAGTACCTGAGCCCCACACCCCCAACACCACCATCCAGAGGGCTCCCTTTCTTCCTCCTCAACTTTCAGTTCAGATAGTTGGTCATTTGGTTGCATTAGATTTTCTTCAGAACTTGGGGTAGGTGGTAGAGAGTGGGGCGGCTGGAGGATTGAGAGGGCTTCAGACTAGAAGAGGAGAATACAGGGAAGCATCTGCTTCCAGTCTGGTGAGCAAGGAGCATAGAAAGGAACATCTGAAAGACCAAGGAATCTCTTCCTTAGTAATACTGGCCGCTTCTTAACAGTAATTCCAGAAACAATAATTTGAGTGTCCTTGCTAATGTTTCTTCGGGCCTCTCCCCATCAGAGTAATTTTTCTAAAATACAATTATGGGCCCAAACTTGAAATTGCTTCAGTGGCTCCCCCTGCCCTTTAGGATGATGTAGAGTAATGTGTACACATTTCAGCGTGGAGGAAACAAGTTCCTCTGGGATCTCATGAGTAACTTTGGTACACCTCTGTGGCATCACCTCCTGCTACTCGTTTGCCCATGCACTCTGTGCCCATGCAACATTGGCATTCTCAGAACTTTCCAGAAGGTGCTGGCTCCCCTGCCCCTGTCTTCTTCCCTCTTCTCCACCTGGCCAACTCTGGTTCATACTTCAGAACCCTATTTAGACACTTTTCCTCTGTGAGACCTTCACAGATCCTTATCTCATAAAGAGTAAGAGGAACATCTATAGAAAATTAAAATTTATGTACATATTATTGTAAAAAATTTAACATTTTCTTAGAAAAATTATCTGTCTACCTATCTGCCGGCTTCTCACCCTCTCTCCCTCCCTATCCAAAAATTATAGAGTATGTACAACTGCTTAGTTACTAGTTATATATAATTTGATTCTCTCAACAACCCTTTTGACAGATGGGAAACTTAAGTAACATATCCAAGTTCCCACCATTTATTTCATAGGGGATTTAAACCAAAGTAATCTGTTTCCAGAGCCCATGCTATGTTACATTACCCAGTGTATCAATGCAGAGCTGTGTGTTGTACAAACAGCTATTAACTGTTTATGCATGCAGCACACCACATTATAGTGAGTTATTATTTGATTGTGTTCCTTAAGTGACCCCAAGCCCAAAGACGATTTCTGCTTAAATTTTGGTAGCATTAGCACAGTCCTTACCATACAGTACTATCTGCTGAATTTATCTTTGTGCAGGTTGTACAAATCTTGGAGGCTGGTTTCTCTGCCTGATCAAGTCCCTTGACTTTTGTCTTATCTTCCAGCTAAGGAATGAAGTGTTAATCTTCTCAGTATAATAAAATTTAATTATTGCAGTTATGTTTTTGTGCCCAGAGGTAAAGATTGTGTGTTCTCAGTAAGTCAAAGTAATAAATGAACATAGGGCAGTAACAAGGTAGGTCATTTGATGGTTCTAGAAATAGAAAATGCCCTCCCTGTCCCATCTTATTATTCCAGATTCCAGGACCTCCACACCAAATGGCTGGGGAATCCACAGGGCAAAGAGACAACAGAGAAACTTAATGTGATCAGGAAAGTAATTCACAGGGAGTTCACTGAATATGCAACAGACTTCGCTGCTTGCACAGTAACAGTCTCTCCAAATAACCAATAGGATACTTCAGACAGTCTCAAAATTGGTGAAACTGGATGATGTAGTGAGATATTTAGGAAGTAGTGTCCCTAAGTCTTGGAGATGGATCGGATGTTGGTGAATGAGAGAAATGGCCAGGTTTCTGGCTTTGACTGGTTGAAAGGAGAAGCCAATAATCAAAAAGGAACATAGCAGAGGAAGAGCAAATCATATTTGTCCCCCTGAATTAGGAGGGGCCAAAATAATGGAAGAAAGATGTAATGTTTCTCCTGCCTTTGGCACACATCTCTTCATTTGGGAATGACGGAAACCCAACTGGAACTAATTTATGCATAAAACAGAACTGTGTTAGCTTTTGTGACCAGATTTTAATGAGGGTAGATGTAGATAAGACCTTAGGGACAATTTTAAAAGTAGGAACTTACAATCATGATTTTGCAAAGATATTAGTTGTATAGTTCTGTGTAACACCCATGCCTATCAAGAAATAGATCATTACCATCATCCCAGAAAGTTCATTAGTATCCCTCTTTTGACAATTGCCCCTAAAGAAAAAATTTATCAGAAAAGTGTTCACAGAAGCTTTAATCATAACAGCTAAAAACTACTATTCTGAATTCAAGAAGCATACATTTGTTTTGCTTATCCTAGAACTTCATATAAATCAGGTTCTATTACATACTCTTCTATACCTGACTTCTTTCACTCAGCATGTTTTTGAGATTTATCCACATTGTTGTGCTTATAAGAATATGTTCTTTCTGATTCCTTAGTATAATTCCATTGTATGAATGTGGTACAGTTTACTTACTCATTTTCTTATTGACGGACACTTGAGTGTTTCCAGTTTCAGTGATTATAATTGTAAAATATTTTTTAGGGGCTGATGTTGTCAGTCCTCTTGGATAAATACTAAGGAATTCATTGTTGTTCACAATATAGATACATGTTCACTTTTTAAAGAAACTGCTGAGGACTTCTTAAAGAAGTCATATCATTTTACCAACTCCTACCAATACTATATGAGATTTGGGGTTGCTTGTCAACAATTAGCAATACCAGTCTTTTAATTTTAAGGTAGGTCAGGCTAAGCCATGATGCTTCATAGGCTAGCGGTATTAAATGCATTTTTGCCTTGCAATATTTTCAACTTACAATGGGTTTATTGGAAAGTAACCCCATTGTAAGCCAAGGAAGATCTATACATTTATGCCTTGATAACTGTAATCCAAAAGAGTAGTGGTTTTTCTGGAAAGAACACAAAATCTAATACAACATTACCTTTTCAAACTGCATTTTACAGAGGCAAAACAATTGAAAAATTTTAGATCTATAAAAAACACACAGGGGTTCTGGACTTCCAATTAAATATTTACAGCATGATTGGATGCACACTGTAGTTGGCCACGCATGGAAGAGACAGAGACAGAACAGTGGAAATGGTGTTGAAAAGGAATGGCACCCCAGCTTTAATCACCTTGCAATCCATTGAGGCCAGTGCCCAAAGATTTTAAATTATACTTCCTTTCTGTAAAGAATTATAAGATTCCTTTAGGCATTCTAAAACAGAGGACTGAACTTACTAATGGGAAGTAGACTCAAGAACCTGCCTTCTCTGCTGGCTGAAGTATAGTATTTTTCCTTTAAAATAATGTTGAAGGAAGGTGAACCTTAAAACCTACAGATTTGCAGCTTAACACTGTAATTTATTTCTCCTGGCAACAGTTGCAATGTTCCTAGATTTATGTAGAGAAGAAAAAAAATATAATTCCTCCACCTGAAATGGACAAAACTCTAGAAAGGAAAAAAAAAAAAAAAAAGAGGATTTTGACCTTCACCGTTAAAAGAGGAAAATAGACTTTAGGAATGTAACATCCTACTGTCCAAAGTTCAGGATTCTGGAAGGTAATTACAGAAGAGCATTCATATATTCACAATATTTAAAATTAAGTATAAGGCTCAGACAGCCCAAATACTACTGAATCTTATCAACTAATAGTAACGGCCAGATGTAAAGGTTTAGAATTTAATGAAGCATGAGAGAGATGACAGCAGAGTGCTTGTTGACTAATAAGAACTCGTGAGTTGGGCAGGGGGCATGTTAACCTTAATCAGCTTCATCTCTTTGGGGCTTGGTGCAAAAGCCTCTAAGAAGAATTCTCGATTTCTCTCTTCTTCAGCAAATCACTAATTTGTGGCTCTGTAATTTGTTTCCAGATGAGGCTCATAGTCTATCTTATATGAAATGTGGCGATGCTTATTAATATGCAAGAAATATGCTGACAGCAGAAGGAGAAAAGGGCTCCTGAATCTGAACAAACATCAGCATGATACTTGTCAAGCTTATATGACTGAATCGCGTGATGGTCTAAACTAATAAGGAGGCACTGAAAGTTTTCTTTGTGGTCCCTGAGACATTTCCTTCTTAAATTTAGCTGTTGGCATCTGATTATTGCTCCAAGGGTCTTGGCTCCCTAGGGTTTAAGATGAGAAGGAATGCCAGAGAGCAGATAGTTTCTCTGATTTCACGAAAACAGCTAACAATAAACTCAGAGCAGTGATATTCCTGACTCCCAGGTTCTCTTCCCCTATTAACACAGAGCTGGCTTCTCAAATATATTAAGTATGTTTTATAATTACAATTTTAAGTGAGTTTTTTAACTACAAGAGAAAACATGTTTATTGCACAGAACTTGGAAAATACATTTAAGCAAAGAGAACATAAACATTTCAGTCTTGTTTTTCTATGTTACCGACGGGCTCCCTCCATCCCACTTACTCTGCCACACACATGTACAAGAGTTGAGAGGAAGAATGGAAATACAGGGTTTTTCCTTTTTCGTTTACTCTTATATCCTGCATACTTCCCCATGTCAGGAAGATTTTGTTGAAATGTCATTGTTAGTGGAGTGGCCATTTAATATTTTACTGTAATTTACCAGACTATTTCTTTGTGGTTGGATACAGTTAAATACTTCACGAGGCACCTCAGTCGTGATTTTCTTCGTGGACTCCTGTGACTCTAGCCACCTTCCAAATAATGATGTTACTCAACTTCTTCCTCCTCCTTGTCCTCCTCCTCCATTTCCATTTCTCCCCAGGCCCCAGCTATATGCCAGTGACTCCCTATATGCTCAGACCTCTCTCTCTGCTGCATCTCCTGCTGCTGTGTGTGCATGAGTGAACCTGCTTTTATGCTTGTGTTTCTTTTGTTGAATATCTGTTTTGAATTTGCATGGTTATGCTTTGATTCTTCATAATTTCTCATTTTATAGAATTGATTTGTGTTGACCATAGACTGTAAATAAAAGAAGTAAATGTGTTGGGGGGGAAAAAAGAGCCCTCTATTCCTCTGTCTCTTGTATATCTTTGCCTTGAGTTACATGGTGCACGATATGGCTGACAAGGCCATAGCAGCGATGCCCGTAGCATTTTCACTTAGACATGACTGCAGGCAGGGCGCAGATCCTCAGTAGCATGTACACTTCTGTACTTTAAAATATTCCTTTGGATGAAGTAAAGAATGGCTGTGGTCATGTTGGATATACTACATATTGTCTGTATACTGATGAATGCAGCATATATATTACTGTACATATGTAGTTCACAAGTATTTCCTGAGTACGACACTGGTATGAAAGATTCAGTGAGGTTCATGTGTGGTTCACATGAGAGAGTTGTGTAAAAATAGTGGGGAGGAGTTGACTGTGAAATTGAAAAGATGGGGCTTTTTTGGGCAGATAATTGGTAGCTACTAGGAAGTTTTTGGTGGTTGGAATGCCATGATAAAAGCTTTCTGAAAGATGAATCTGGGGTAGAATG
The DNA here is from genome assembly GCF_048773025.1 of Camelus bactrianus. NCBI lineage: Eukaryota > Metazoa > Chordata > Mammalia > Artiodactyla > Camelidae > Camelus > Camelus bactrianus. Next base: position 103,699,220 of record NC_133541.1, on the reverse strand, counting down.
CAGGATGGCTGAGAGGCAGGAGATGCATCAGTGCTCCGCATCAGACCTTCCTGATCTTTCCTCTAACATACCCTCCATCTCCTGCATTGCCCAGGGGCTGCTCAGCTGCAGGAACTGGCAGACCTGGCTGGCTCTCAGTATTAGGCACTAATGCATGTGCTACCCAAAATTTGGGAAGTCCAAAGCACCCCGTGGAGCAACCTGTGACTAAGGTGGGACAGATGCCCACAGACAAATGCTTTTTTCTTTTCTTCTCTCAGGCAGAGGGTGCAGAGAGGCATTTCATAAGATTTCCCTGCTGTGCAATGGGATCAAGAACTCAGTTGTCTCCCAGAGTAGAGACATCTGGTAACACAGCCTTATGTTGGCGTTCTTGCTCCCTGTCTCTTGTGTTTGTTCCTTAAATAAACTACTCATATATCAGCTTTAATTGTAGAGTCGGTTCTGGGAAAGCCTGTGCTAAGGAGGGAGGGTATCTAATTGCCATTCCTCAGAGACCTTCTCAGTTGAAATCAGAGTACCCTTTAAAACATCACACTTTCCCCTCAAGTCATTACTGTATTTAATTTCTATTTATATGACCATATATGTACAACTCTTTGTCCCATTTGACTCTTAAGATCCATGAAGCAAAGACTGTGTCTTTTTTATTCACTGTCATATCCCCAGAACTCGATAAGAATTATTAAGTAAACAAAACCATGAGTATGATGTTAAAACTTTCCCCCAAACCCAAAACTTCTCTGGGCTTTCAAAAGCTACATACTCTATTTCATTTTTGTTGAGGGTGGGGGTTAGTGAGAAAGATCTAACTTTATTTTTATGTCTCCTCTGATTTTCTCATGATGGGATGATTGAAAAAGTATATTTGACATTAATTAGGATAAGAGAGAATTATATTAATCCTCTCACTGACCAGATTTATAACTCTCTGGTCTTTTCATCTCAATTTTGGGCATTCTAAGTAAAATGCTCCCTCCCCCGTTCCAGGTTCCCATAACTGCTGGTGACCTGCCCAGGTTCATGGTGTCCCACATTAAGCCAATGGTTGGTTCTGTGACATCTGTAATTCTCTCCAGAGGCTTCTTTGAAGATTAGCTGAGGCCAGCATGATTTAAAAAAAAAAAAGTGGAAACGCATTTAGTACCACTGTGCTTTTTAATTTTTACCCTGATATACACAGTCGCATGAAAGGAGCCATCAGCAGCCACATTTGACAGCTGAAGAAAATGAGGCTCAGAGAGATTAAGTGAGCTGCCCAAGTTCACACAGCTAGTAAGTGGTCTCATTCCGAAGCCTGTGCTGTTAACGCTTCCATTTAAGAGCTGCTTGAATCTGCGAAATTTCAGTTTCTTCTGCGTGAACAGTGGGGTTTTTCCTGCCCTGTGCAGTCACCGTTAGTCCTTCAGGGTAGCTGGGAAGTATCTTAATCAAGGCCTCTGACCTTGTCATTCATTCTTTTTCTTACCGTTCAGTTAACTGCTGGCACGCTAAGGAATGGACATGCAGTGTCTTCAGACTTCAGAGGAGCAGGCCTCGCCAGGGAAACTCCCTGAAAGACCTCACAGCCAGCCCGAGGTAGCGCTTTTTCATATTAATATGTCTCATTCTCTCTCTGTCCTCTCTCCTCTCTTCCCCACACCTTTTCTCTCTCTGCCTGCCTGCCTGCCTGCCTGCGTGATTCCTCTCCTTTGGGTGGAAGCGAGGGTAACAATTAAGAAGAATATCTTCATTTAGCTTTCTTTCGTTTTGCTGAAATGCAAGTTTATTTAAAATTGACCTCAGAGGATTTACAGCAGTTTTTACTATTGGGCACTGCAACAATTTAAACTGAAGCTTCTTGGCACTGAATCTAAATCTATAGAAATAAATCATGGTGGAAAGCTCATTATTTCTTAATTACAATACATATCGGTATCTAGCTTTAAGAATTCTCCAGTGGGTTAAGGAACATTTTGGTTTAGAGGAAAACTTTCTGCTTTCTGCTAGAGGGACATCAATGAGTATCATTATCATTTGTTTAAAATAAAAATGGGACAAAAAGGAAAATGTGCAGGAATGAAAAGACTTGATCTGAATATTTTGGAGATGGACCAGAGGAGAAATGTCAGTTGTTTTTTGTAATACTTCTGTTTCCACATATTTGGAGTAAGCACTAAGAAAGAGTGGTAAAGTATGGTGTTGATTTTATTCCAGGCTGCACCGTGGGTAGGCCGGTTTGTTTTGAATCCAAAGAAAAATCAGGGTAAAGTTAACTCTGATTTGAGTTGGATTTCAAGAAGTAACAGCCATCTTTAAAAGTTAGAATTGGATATTAAATTTTATATCTTTGAATAACATTCAGTATATTATCTAAACCCATTAAAGACATGTCTTGCTGTGTAGAAACTTAACACACTACAGGCTGAGATGAGGGAATGATTTAAATGAAGACTCCTTTGGCATGTGCTGAGCCCCCGTGTGTGTGGGCTGTGGGGCCATGTCGAGTCCCCCACGATTATTCCAGTCCTGGAGAGCGTGGTCTCATCACAGCCCTTCCTCCTGTTTATTGCCCAGCGCTGTCTTACTGCAACTCTTTGTCTCTGAGATTCAGATCACCATGCCAGCCTTTCACTCACTTTGCTGACGTTTAAGGAGCACCTGCCACCTGCCAGGCACTGTGCTACCTGCTGGGAATAGAGCGGTGGACAAGGCAGACGTGGTCCCTGTTGGCACAGAGCTGTCAGCTTGGAGGGGAGAAGAAGAGTGAGCAAGCAAATGAGAGGTGAAGTAAGTGTCACCAAAAAGCTGGGAGGAGAAGAAAGCAGACATACCGGGGGAAGCTGGCAAACAGGACCCGGGTGACTAGGGAAATGCGCGGTCTCCTTTTTGAAACCCTAGAAAAATGAAGCATTTTTAAATAACAGCAGTGCTAAGGATAAGAGTAACAGCAATTAGCACTGGTTTAGTCCTTACTATCTGCAAGGCTTTAAAAAAACTCTCTAAAGCTTAAATGCATACTGCTGAGTCAAAGACCAATCTAAAAAGGTGACCGACCCACTGGATGACTCCAACTGTGTGATAGTCTGAAAAGGCAAAGCTGTGGAGACAGCAGAAGGATCAGTGGTCATGGGGGTTGGGAGCCAGGGATGAAGAGGAAAAGCACAGGAGATTTTTAGGGAGTGAAACGATTATCAATGATATTGTCATGGTGGAGGCATGCCATCCGTTCGTCCAAATACACAGAACATGTAACAAAGCACAAAGCATGAACCCTAGTATCAACTGTGGACTCCAGTTATTAATAATGTATCCATACTGGCTTCTCTATTGTACCAGACATAACACAGAATACAAGATGTTAAGGGAAATTGAGACAGAGCGAGGTGATGTAGTGAAATGTACTTTCTGCTGAATTTTTTTTTTTTTTTGTAAACCTACAACTATTGAAAAGTAATATTGTAATGAAAACAAAACAACCGAAAGAAGTCTCTATGAGGAAGGCAGAAAAAATTAGCCTGGTTTTTCAGGTGAGGAAGCAAAGACTCAGATACTTGGCTTATTTCCCATAACTAGTGAGGGGCTGAACTAGGACTTGAATCCACGTCTACGTCCCTGTTCTTATGCGAGGTAAGACCAGAAGTGCCTTGCTGTTTGCTCACTCCCATTTCTATCCTGCACTCAACCCTCCTCTCTTGCCTTAGCTGTTAATGATGTCATTATTCCTCTGGGCATATGGAACTAGAACTTCAGAAGTAAGTTTGTCTCCTTTTTTTCTTCTCTTACGAGCCTACAGCTGCAATCATTCATCCAGTGGATCTTCCTTCCACTGTTTCTTGGCCCCATCTTTCCTTTCTGTCTTTCCATCCATCTGTCACTGCTTTGGTCCACATAGTCATGACTTCTCTGTTTCTATAGCCTTGTAGAGATTTTACCTGCTTCTGGACCTATGGACTCCCTTTTCTCTCTCTTCACTTCCCCATACTAACTCAGATGGATTGCTCTAACAATTATTCAGCACCACGGCAGCTCTCAATACTCAATGAATAGTAAATATTTCTCTGAGGAGGAGGAGGATGATATTGAGGGAGTTGATGAAACTGATGATATCTTTCTCCAAGCTTAGCTGCCAAAATATCAAAGCAAAATTTTGGCGTCCATCTAAACAGCAACAGTGGACCTTACTATTTGGGTACTTGAGCTTTTTATTTTTTGATTTGAGAAAGATTTACGTAGCATCACGATTCCCTTTTTCATCTCTTTAACCCTGCTCACACCTCCATAAGTAGCCATTTCATTAAAGTATTTTTATTTGAGTCATCCAGGAGGAATTCTGTTTTCTGCTGGCATTTTTACTAATAAAGAGGATATTCGATGTGTATTTGCCAAACTGATTTAGAACTGAAAGGAAGTTCTGCTTTTTGTTGTTTTGTCATACTTGTTCAGTTTAGCATAAAAATTATACAACACCAACCAAACAAGTCCAAATGCCTTTCAGTTCTTACTCTTAATTCCCACGTTGTGTTTTGTTTGGGATATTCTTATTACATTTTTAAGAAAGTATAATTTCCTTTTTAATGCACGATTATTTACAACTTTGTTATATTTATGTGATTTTATAAAAAGATCTCTTAGCTGTTCTTCTTTTTCTAAAGAATTATGTCTCAATAGGAATAATGAAAATAAACAGGAAATAGGACTTAAATATATAAATATTTGTTATATAGATGTTTCTCAGGAACACATGTAGAGATTAAATCATGTCACAAAAAGATTCAAAGCACTTGCCAAATCACTTTATTAGCCTCAAATTTTGTTGTGTTTACTCTTTCCTGAAACCAGTATGCTATTAAAGTGGGGTTGATAAACCTTTCATATTCCAGGTGCTTTCACTAAAATTATTAGAATAGGGTTTAACCTACTGCTTATTAAACGATTCAATTGTTCTTTTCTGTGATTTCAGCTGACCTAATTCAGATGCATCCTGTTGCTCACATTTACCTCTCATAGGCACATCTAAAACTGTTACATTGATTAACCTGATCAAAGCTGTCACTTTAACCATTTCCAGAAGATTCATATATGAAAACTGAAGTATGCACATTACTCAGTGGATGATTCCTTGCATTGCCTTATAACACTGTGTAGATCATCTTGGGCAAGCCCTTGACCTCTCTGAATTTCAGTGTCCCGTCTAGGGGGGCTGATAATACCCTCCTGGATACAAGACACATTGTAGAGCATAATGCAGATAAGGGGGTAGCCATTTAATTCTATATGTAGAAATAAACATTTGATAGTGTCACTAATATCTTGTGGTCCCTTGAGTATCAAAATGCTCTGAAAAATACTTCAGTTAGTCTCAACTGGAAGTTCTAACCTTAGAGAACAAATCTTGTGGTTTATATCTGAATACATTTTTGCCTCAATGCTCATAAAATGCCATATTTTTGAATGAATATATATATTCATTCTGCATAATTCTTGGTATCCTTTTTCCTTTCCTTTCCTTCTTTCCATTTTTGCAAAGTGAATAGTGCACTAAATTGAGCATTTTTCTTTTGTGTCTATGATCCTCAAGAGAAAAACTTGGGCAATATATTCCTGTTTGGTATGACTTTGCTTTAGACATTTCATAACCATTATAGGGAACTTTCTCTTGTTATTGTTGTTCATTTTTTTTTTTAATGCCATAGCCTTTCTTTTGAATATTTCTCTTTTTCCTGAAGAATGTTTCCCCCTGTATTTTCTCAGCTAACACTTCAGCATTTATGGACTGAGTGTTTCAGTAAATGTAAGAAAATAATGTTCACTGGTAAAGCTAAGAGGGGACATGAGGAATCTGTGTTTTTAAGTTGAATAAACCCATTTAGCTGTATTGAGATTAACCTCGTTAGCCTGAAGCACTGATGCCGAAATGGGGAAAAACAAGAAAGAGATGAGGTGAAACATATTTCAGAGAGACAAATGACCCTTGGCTTCATGGAGTATTAAGTTGTGGATTACCTGCAGCAAACTTTTGGTTCTGAACTCCTTTCGTCTGTCCATTTTTCACATCTTGAGATCAAAATTCTCTTCAAAACAGATAGTACGTGATAAAAGAATAATAATAGGTAACTCTACTAGTCCAGAAAGGCTAACTGCTATAACAGGAGCAATAAAACATTTCAAATGTAGCACAATATGCATTTATTTCTCACTGAGGTAATGATACCTCTGTGTGACTGGTGGGGTGGGCTCCTTTTCCACTCATTCCTTCATAGGACCAGGATGCTCCCAGGGGCGGGCATAGCTCAGCGGTAGAGTGCTTGCCTAGCGTGCACAAGGTCGTGAGTTAAAAAGAAGACCCAGGATGCTCCCATCCTGTGGTTCTACCTGCTCTGGGTCCTTGAGATTATTTCTGTTCAGTTGGCTGATAGGGGAGTGGATGAGGATCATGTCTTGAAGGTATTTATGAGTTGGGCCAGTAAATGATACACACCAATTCATCTCAAGCTCTAGTCTCATGGACATACCTAACTACAGGGGAGGCCAAAAAATTAGCTTAGCAGTTTTCCCAAAAGAAGAAGAGAATATGTAGCATTTATTGTGCCAGATACTATCCGGAATCCATTTTATGGATCAATTCATTGATCCTCAGAACAACCCTAAGAGACAGACATTTTAATTGTCCCATTTTCCAGATGAGGAAACTGAAGCACAAAGAAGTTGCTTAACCTGGCTGAGGCACAGAACTAGTGGATGCCTAAATCAAGATATGGGATCATGTAATCTGACTTGAGAATTCACTCCCTAACTATACACATTCTGCTTAATATTCATAGGTGGGGTTTACACAATCGTGTTCCTCTTTAACAAATGTAGAAAATAAGTGAATTTAAAAAATTTCTTTATCACATAGGCTTCAACAATGATACTCCCTAACGTTGTTCCAGAGAGAAATTTCGGCCTAAGCATTAGGAGGTTTTAAAAAGGCTTTTCCCTTTGGCCCAGCAATTCTATTGGTTCTCTAAGGAAACTCTCAAATGAATGCAAGATATTTAAGTATAAAGACTTTTGTCACAATGGAGCTTAACATAAAAAATTCAGGAAACAACCTAGATGACTGATATCAAGTATAGGTTAAGTAAATTTTGAGATGTACACAGTGGATGACTCTAACCGCTAAAGATGAGCATATACAAGCATAATTATGACATGAAATATGTCCATCATCATTTATACATGGACAAGCTCACAAAATATTATGTACATCAAGAAAATGCTTTTGTTTTTAAAAGTGTATATTTGCATAGAAAAACCTTAAAAAAGACATAAAACAGACTGTTATATCAGTTCATGCTAGGTGGTAGAATTTTTTATTTTTAAAAGGTTGCTCTATTTTAATTTTCTCCTATGTCTATAAAAACATGTTTTACTTGTATGATGAAAAAGAGAAAGCATTAAGGCAGAAAGTTTAAGTTGGAAAGAAGGTCCATTTGCTCAGCATGGAGGGTGATGGAGAGATGTCCATTTATAAACTTCATGAACACTTCAGGCCATTCCAAGGGACAGCAGATTTACATGCATTCAATTACCATATATTCACTCATGCCATTATATGCAGGGTGCTTCTTCTGGATCCTCCCCTTTGGCAGGACCCAGTGTATGGTAACAAGAAAGCCACAGGCTGTGTTCTCAGAGAACGTGCTGAGCATGCTAAGAAAGAGGCTGAAGATGCCCCTCATTCTGAGGGAAGAGCATATATAGATATGTTTTCCTGGGGCCCACAGTGTTATGTGGCATAATTTTGTACCAATTGTGGATGCTTTCAGTCACATTCACTTGTCATTATCAATTTTAAATCGCCCGATGTCAGAGAAAGTAGATTCTAGGTGTGCCAGTTTCTTGGATTCTTTTACCTCCAATACTGGGGAAAATTCTAAAGAAGCTTCTAGAAGGATCTATTCAACAAATCAAAGGGCCACTTGGGTAGGACAGAATCTATTAACATTTCTTAAGGGCTCTTATAGGTTAAAATATGAAATAACTTACTGGGAAGCTCTGAATTCAAAACAAAATTCTAATTTTCATGGTTCATATTTTGTATTTGAGCTTCTAGAGAGCAAGGCAGCAATTTAATTCAATCCAACACACATTTATGGTAATTGCATTATAATATTTATTATAATTGCATTATAGCGTTTATCATCACTTCAGGAGAAAGCTCAGTAATTAGAGACTTCAGCAGTCAGTCATTTTTGCCTTTCGTCAAAGTGTAGGATTTCCCCAGGGCTCTGCTGACCCAGAGCACCACACCTTGATTGTCTGTTTATCTTGTGGAACTATGTATAGCCTTGAGGACAGAGATTCTGTGTCCTCATCACCTGATGTGGTTCCTGGAATCTGGTAGGCACTCAATAATTACTTTCTGGGAAAACCTACTCCTCATTCTTTGGCTCCTTTTTAACATTTAATTGCTCATTAGTATTTCTTTCAAAGGGCTAGCTAGAGATGAGGAGGAATCCTTGGTCAGCTGCAGACACTGCAGTGGGTATTAGAGGGTTACAAAGTAGGTTTAAAATTGGTACTTGCCCTCATAGAGCTCACACTCTTCCTGAAATGATGTCTAGAGTCTGAGGAAAAATATGATGCTTAACTGGGTGTCACTGAAAAATAAACATTAATGTATAGATGGATAGCCACACCTTAGTTAATATAAGCCAGTATCAGGAAACCAAGCTCAACAAAGCAGGTGAATAAGAAAGTAGTTATTCAGATGGTTAAATGATTTTTTTTTAATTGTAGAAAAATGGTTTTGCATAGGGTTTCCTTTATATTGGGTATGTCCTGAATAATTTTAACTCTGAATCACTTTGCCCTTAGAAATGCATGGATTTTGTAGCATGGCATTTATTTGAAGGGTGGAGGAGGGTGGCGAGAGAGACCTTTCAGACGAGGAGCATGTAAAGAGTGGTCAGATGTGGGTGCAGCTATTCTTGGAATATAACTGTGAAAAGGGTTTGAAAGGAGGCAAGGAAAAAACATTGCATTTATTTAGTCATTTATTCATTCAACGAACATTTATGTAGTGCCTATCTGCCATAGATGAAAACGTCATGGAATAGTCAAGATAAGAAATGTCTAAATAAATCCATTTGGTTCAGCACAGACACATCTTCATTGAAGTTAACACAGTCTGTGGAGGAGTAACAAAACTTCCTGAAATCCGGAAGTGCTGAGCCAAATCAAGAGTTGGAAGTGTTAAACAGTAAAAGAAGCATCAGTGTTGATATCAGCAAGATGGGTTTGAATCCTAGCTCGGCTTCTTGGCTGAGCAAAGAACACGCTCTAAGTTCAGTTTTCTCACCTGTAAAATGGGGGTACTAATAACTACTTTATATGGTTGTGAGGTAAAGCATTCAGTCTCCTACAGTAGCACCCTGCCCCATGGAGATGCACGTCTCTCCTTTTTCCCCCTCCTCATTTAGTTTTTCTCCCTTCATAGCCAGCTAATCGAGAGGCTTGGGAAACGATGTTTGTTAGAGTGGCCTCTAGATGGCGCTCTAACAATGTAAGAGTGGTGTGTTGGAGGGTGGCTTTCTGTGAGGAGGAATATGGCATATGGTAGTGCCAATGCCTGATTATTACATGAAATATGTCCCTGGTTCACAGTTAGATGTCCCAGCCCAAACCTGAATGAGCTAGCAGAAGTGGCAGGAATGGCGTTTTGTGAGGATACCCATACTTGCTTCCACTCTTAAGAGTTACAGATCAGTTACGTCAGTAGAACTGGTCACTTCTTTCAGAGTATAGCACATGGGCAGGTCATCCAAGGGAGAAAGATGAGTGTTTACACTGATCCTTAATCAGGAAAAGTGCCAGCCTCATTTCCCACCACTCTCCCAGGTACTGCAACCAGAGTTGTGAGATTCCAGTGAGAGGGAGGGGTATTTAGAAGGGTCCAGAGGAAGACAATGGGCAAAATACAGCATTTTTTTCTTTGAAAGGCAGGAAGGGCGGGAGAAGATGAGGCTCTCAATGACAAACATGTCATCTGTGTCACCACCTGTCAATTCCATGCTCATGGCAGACATTACTAATTGATTGTGCCGATTTTCCCTGTTAAGATTGGAGATGACTCCAGAAATGTTCTTATAGCCCTACAGGCAGTCATTTCAAAATCATAGGCAATGTGGGGTGTAAACTCAGCTCTGAGCATAGACAGTCATCCCATTCAAAGGCGTTTGTTTCTTTTATTTTGCTTTGCTGTTGAGTTTTTTCTTGTGTGGCCAGCAATGAAATCAAAAGAGCTCTCTTAGAAGGTATGTTATTCAGATTTGCTGCAGGAACAGACAACCCCATTCTCTTAGTGACTTAAATACCAGTTTATCTCTCAGTTACATCGCATGTTGGTGACTACTGGTCAGCTGCTGTGGTCTTGTTCCACATTGCTTAATTTCTGTATTGCAGGAACCAGACTAAAGGAACAGACCTGATTCCAGACATGCCGTTCTTATGGCAGAGGCAAAAAGAGCAAGAGGGCTGGCAGAAACAAGCAATGCCTCTTAGTACCTGCTCTGATGTGCCATATGTTAGATTCACATTCTTCTGGCTAAAGCATATCACAAGGCCAAGCCCCACCTCAACGAGGAGGTGGGGATACTGCGGGAGACGTGGCAATGGTTAAGGACGTATTGACCTCTTGCAGGGAACAGAGGAGACAGTAATGCAGTGTGCCACAGAAGTCTCCTCCCTTTTAATCTTACTAGGGCAGCATTAAGCATTTTATGGATCACAGTCGGTAACTCAGTGCCTTTAAGGTGTCTCCCTCAACTGCAGTGAAGAGAGAATCTGTGAAAAGCTGAGCTCAGGCATCTTCTAGAAACTCAGTCCACTTCTCAGAGAGTGGTAGCCTTTTCTCTTTAGGCTGTGACTTCTTATGACACTCTTAATGGCATGATTTGATTAGACAGCTAACTGAACCCAAAACTCTTAACATGATTTATGCAGTGGGCCTTGTTCACCCCTCTAGCCTCATAGTTCAACACTCCTTGCCAGGACCCTTATGATCCAGACAAAAAACACTGCTCGAAGTCAGATACACACTTTTTAATTTGCATATGCTATTTTCTTTGCCTGAAACACATCCCTCCTACGACAGACTTCCAATGCTTATCACATTAACATAGATACACACGAGTGTAGCATCTGCCCTTTAACAACCTCTTAGATGGTGATCTACCCTACTGCATTTTGACCTAGTAAGATCATATATTTGTAACCAAATACATGACTCTGTGTGTCAATTCAAAGGGAAATGAACTAATATTCCAGCAAAAGAACACAGATGTACTGTACTCTTTAGTCCTAATTTCCCATCCTCACCAATGTCAGTTTAATGTCAATTAGTGTTGCAAGAAAAGTAGCCAATTCTAGAGTTCCCTTGGTGCCTTTGAGCCAAAAAGTAGCTGATTTCAGCACTTCCTCTGGGCTTGCGTGCACCTGGAGGAGCAAATGTGCCCTGTGCTTGGGTTGACCAATGAGTAGCAGCCGTGTAGTTCTACACCACCACACCCCACCCAAAGAAAACAACATGCTAGAATTACAGGACTGAAGGGCTGTCACCCTACCATAAGAGCACCAACTTGTGAGCCTTCTTTCTTCACTACCTTCTGAAGGCTGAGTATTTGACCAGTGGTTACTTTTATATTTATATACCTTTACATACATATTTATGCAGCAATGATGGGGAAGGGGCTGCTCAGGGAGATGCTAATAGTCTGCCAAGGTCACTGGAAGCCGTGACTTATCTTCACCTCCTGCCACATAACATTCTTGTCCTACTAGGTTTTCTTTTCATGCAACAGACTATATTTCCCCTTATTTAATGGACTGGTGGTTGGGGTTGCTGCTTTTGGTTTTGGTGAATCCATAAAGAGGAACAATCCCAACGTTCTGGAGGGAAGGAGACAGGACAAATCCGGAGGCTGCAGCTCTCACAAACACACTTTGCCTTGATAGATTCTCTTTACCCTAGGTCTCAGCTCTGATGACACTTCCCTTGGGTCATTCTGAGCTGGGTGCCCAGCTATGTGTTTCTGTGTGCATCTTGTGCACTGAATGGCGTAAACGCTAAATTTCTTGAGGTAACAGTTCTTGAGCACTCAGCACAGGTGTGGGTATAGACTAGGTCCTCAGCAAGCATTTATGGAATGGATGGAATGAATGAATTCTTACTGCAGCTGTTTGTTCTCATATTAAAGGACAGAGAAAGGTCTTAGATTGGACTAGACCACAGAGAAAATGGTAATGAGAGCTGGAGCACCTTGTTGGGAAGTACTCTGATCAAAGTAGGCATGTGTCAGGATGCAGTACTTTCCCCACCCTGGGCTTGCCCTTCCTTTGGCAGCAGGCTGGGCAGTATGATGGTCAAGCCCAGAGGCTAATGGCACATATACCTGGTGCTAAGTCCTCACTCCACTTTTGATGAACAGTAATAACTTGTGTGGAAAGTTGGCTTAAAAGCTGTAGATCTCAGTTTTCTCAACTGTAAAATTGGGAAAATAATAATGCCTTCCTTACTGGTTTGCTGTGAGAAGTGAGATTTTGAGTGTTTGGGTCTTAGTAAGCACTCAGTGATTGTAAGCTGCTAAAATCAATATTGCTATTAATTGGTATTTTTCTCATTGAATTACGAGAATAAGAAGAGATAGCAGAATGAAGCAGAGTGATACTCAGTATCTACGAGCAGATTTAAAAGGCCGTCTGATTAAAGACTGTTAATAACTCATTCTCTTGCTTATAACCTCCCACTCCCATCCATGCATTAAGTATAATCAATATAAATATAATCAGCACTCAAATAGGATGGTCTCTTTGCTACTCACTTTGCAGAAAAGTAACATAAGCATAAATATAGACTGAAAGCAGTGTTGGCTGGTAAATGTTGTTACCCACCTCCACTCAAATCACAAGGTTGGTTGCTTCATTAATCCAATTTTTAAAAGGCAGGGCACTATTGATTATACATAATGCTCAGGCTAGCTTGTAAGAAGCTGGCATTTTGGTTTTTCTTTAATAAATTTTGTTTTCTTAGTGATTACGCAGTAGTGGGTGATAGTAGATGGCCTTTGCTACAACACAGGTGTTGAGTGCCATGAGAGGGGACAGGTAACCTGGGTCTGAACGGACTCCTTCCTTTCTACGAATGCACTAGTGTGTGCTAAGACATGCCTGGCCAGTGGTATCTTTTTCAGGAAGCAAGACTGATTCTATCAGGAGCTGGAGGTCAACAGGAATGGATAACTATTTCCTAGGTTTGATTTCCTCTCAGTGAGGAATTCTAGTGTCCATCAGGATTGAAGCTACTGCCTTCTGCAAGTCTGTCTTCCCTCAAATGCCAGGGTGGTGATTTTGATAGCCTCACTGCAAAGGGGCAGTTTCTGCTTTGAGAGCCATGCTGTGTCTCAGGGTGGGAAGCAAGGGCATGCCTTATGGGCTGAGAGACAGGGAGCACGCCCGTCACTACTAACTCTTCACGTCCTGGAGGGGCAGGGCGGTGGGAACCCAGCTCAGATGCTGTCCTTCATTTTACCAGAAATACCATTGACTCTGAAATCACACAGACTCAGATTTTTACTTTAGCTCTTGTTCATTTTAGCTGTGTGATCAAAGATACATTAAGTCGACCTCTCTGAGCTTCATTGTTAAAATTAGTGATATATAGAAATCACCTTCTAACCTGCTTGTAAGATATTAAGTACTTAAGAAATGATAGCTATTATTTTAATAGCAATATTTGTATTATATGTAGTATTATATAAATATAAACATACATATATACATATAGATAGGTAGTTCATTTTAAACCAGTGGAAACCTGTATGTTATAATAATGTTAGTAATAATAAATTATACAGAGTGCCTACTATGTGATGGGCTTTGCTAAACTCTCTATAAACATGATCTCATTTACCTTCATGAAGCTTTCAGAGATGGATTTTATTATCAGACAATGTAAGAAATTGAGGAATGAAGAGTAAATTAACAACCTGGTGAGGTGGTGTAATTTCCTGAGGTTTCCAAGAATTGTGTCATTTGTTTCCTGAATGGAGGTTTATTTATCCAGCATTTTCTACGTACTCAGCGGGGCAGACTCTGTTCACCAGACTGAAGTCTAACTAAGACAAATTGATTGAAGCCTAAGACAGACAAAAACACATGTCCAAATAATGAGACCGTATCTAGTAATTGGCAGCCATGATACTGTAAGAGATAAAAATTGTTAATAATGTCTCTACTCCTCTTCTTTTCCTTCTTCATCTATTCTACCCTCCAGTAGATAATTATTTTGGGTCCTCATTCAGGCTTGATTCAGTACTAGGTATTAACATGAAATCTGGCTTCAGATTTCCTGGGCTTAAACACTTGCTTCACCACTTACTAGCTGACCAACCTCAGGCAAGTCACTGAACCTCTCTTAAGGCTCAGTTTCTCATCTGTCAAATGGGGATAATATTATTCACCTCAGAATTGTGAGGAACAAATGAGGAATGTATTTCAAGCACCTAGTACAGTTTCTGAAATATGTAGATACTATTATTATTATTATTATTATTATTATTATTATTATTATATTTTTGAAAAACTACTTCTGGTTGTCTGGGAATGCTGGGCCTTTCACAAAGGTGACACTGAGCGTAACTGCAGATGTGGATCCCTTACACTTCTAAGCAGGACACTAGGGTTCTAAAAGTGTCAATGCAGGTTCTAAAAAGATCTGATCTATTAGAATAGTGTGTGTGTGTGTGTGTGTGTGTGAGAGAGAGAGAGAGAGAGAGAGAGAGGCACAAAGAAAGCAAGAGAGAGAATGAGAAAGAGATCTCTCCATTATTCACTGAACTCAGCATCCTAGATGGTCCCAGCAGAATAGGCAATAAAGGCAGAGGACAGAGAGGAATATTCATCTGAGGGTCCTTGTGTCTCCTGCATCACCCCGTGGAGAGAATTTTTAGCAGAATTTAGCCTCTGCTGTCCTGACCCATGGGAACAAGGATTCATCCGTCTCTAGTTTTTCCTCCATGGAACAGCTTAGCTGTCTCTTGTTCCCTTTTTCCCACCAAGATGTCAATACATTGATTTCAGCTTAGCAGGGAGGAGAAGGCTATAGAATTGAATGTGCTCAAATAAAGTGTGGGGATTAGAAGGATGACAGTCCAATGTTATTGTATCCTTTGAAGCTCTTCAGACACAAGTCTAGGGGGTGGCTAAACTGTCCATGCGAGATAAAACTGTTTAAGCCTGTTATTTATTTTCCCAGACCATCCTGAAATAGCCAGTGCCAATTTGAAACCTTTATTTAAAACCTTACAAATAACTATAGTGCTTGCATTGTTCCTTGCTATTTGACTCTCTCCTCCATGGTAGACCAGTGGTGATGGCATGCAGGGCGTCATCACTGTATTCAGTTTAAAGAAGGGATCATTTTAGGAGCTACCCTGACGTGACATCCAGGCAAAGTCCCAGGAAGAACCCTTTCTGATAATTTTAATCTAACATATGTCAACAAACTCTTTGAGACTCTTCCCTTCAAAAGGTAGATCCTAATTCCCCTTCTCTTTAAGTGTGGGTTGTAGTTACTGACTTGCTTCTAACAACTAGAATGTGGAGGAAGTGAAGATGTGTGATGTCTGATGTTAGGATATGTAAGGTATGGCCGTTTCTTCCTCGCCTTCTTTCTGGGGGAAGCTTGTTACCATGTCACAAAGACATTCAACTGATGTATGGAGAGGTCCTTGTAATAAGGAACTGAGGCTTCCAACCAACAGCCGTACGAGTGCACCATCTTGGAAGTGGAGTCATTGGCTCCATTTAAGCTTTCAGATGATTCCAACTCTGATATCTTGGATGCAGTTGGTCTTGTGAAACAACAGGTGAAGCCTTCCTTATTTTTAGTGGGTGGCTGTAGTATTCTTGCTCTAGTAAGAATTCTTTAGGTTAAACAACATATGTCTTTTCTTGCAAATGTATTGATACATAACATTATTTTATTATTTTTTAAATTCATCACATTTTTGTATGAGTTTATTTTTTTGTAACTTTTTTTATTGAGTTATAGTCATTTTACAATGTTGTGTCACATAATATTATTTTAAACAACCTTCATGGTCTTAAGGGAAAGAAGTAGGTCAAATACCAAGATTGGGACCCAGTCCTTAGTAATCAGGAAAGATTGAGAAGAGGCTATTTTTGAGTAGTGACTTCTCTGTGGGCCTGAAGGGACCCTGTGAGTGGGGAACTAGGTGAGTGGAGATGATGAGTTCTTAGTCCCATACAGTACATGCGGCTTTTGTGTTCTCTGCAATATCCGTTTCATCGTTCTCATTACCTGGCTGATACTGTGGACAGAACCTTTGTCTTGAAGTGAAGAGGCTTGGCTTATAGTCCTATGTCCAAACAGATATCAATTTAAAATTTTGAAATACATTTTCCTCCAGAGACTTTTTTCCTTTAATTCTTTAATGTAGTGGAGAACCGGTGTTATAATTGAAAGACACATGTTCAAAGAAACTGTACAAAAAATAGATTTTCATCATGACAATAAATTAAAGGCATTTTTTGATCTCGAGGACGATGCTTTTGTTCAAGGAAGTTATATTACAATTAAATTAATTCATCTTTGCAATGAGACCAGTGGATGAAAAAGTCTGTAAAGTGCAAATTGTTGTTATTAATTTACAAAATGAAGCGCTTGTTGTTTTGGGCATCAGTCCCAGAGCTCACTGTTTTCACATAATCTTATATTGTGGGTAATTATACACAGACGTTAACTTGATAAAGATAATTACAAGAATCTATCATTGCTGGGGTTTCGATTTATTTGATTGTGAACTTTTAGGGACTTTGTATCAGGTGATTAACTTATACTGGGTGTTTGTTTGTTGGTGAGTGCCTGAAATAGTACTGAAATTAATACTGAGCATGTTTTTACGTTTTCACAATGAATTTGTTTGAGTAACAGTATGGTATTTATTCAGTTGGGGATCTTAAATACCAGATGCAAACTTCAAATAATCACTTGAACAACTGAGTTCAAATATTTAACAGATCATTGCAGAGAAGATTAAGTGGGAAATTTACTTTAAAGGACAGTGTATGTGTGATAGAGACAGAGGTAGGTAGGAGAAGACATAGGTAAATGTGAACTATTTCAGACCCCATGGTATGGCAGACACACAGATCACATGAGAGTGGTGTTTCCAATGTTTGGAAAATTTCCATCCCTTTTAAGTTTTATGTAACTGTTTCTAGTATGTTAGGGAACAGCTCCCAATTCTAGTCGTGTGCAAGCATCACCAGGGAACCTCATTCCAAATACATATTCCTGGGCTCAATTGTAGCTACCTGCACACCTTTATTTTTTAACAAACTCCCTAGGTGGTTTGATGCATAGTCTGCTTCAGAAAGTGCTAAATTAGGTCAGTCCCGTGGAAGTCTCCTCCTAGCTAAAAACATGATATCATATTAGTTAGCTTTGAAAACCATAAACAGCAAAATATAAGAAAAGACATCATTTTCTCTCTTTCCCCCCATTTATCAGGCTGTAGTCACAAACTCTGTATGTCTTCTCTTTCTGACAAAGACATCTACCCCCTTCCAGCTGTGTCACCTGAGGTAGGAGATGTTTTTCCATTTCTCTTCCAGTCTTCTGGTCCTAAGATTCAAATCACCTTGAGGCTAACCCTGCTGATCATTAGGCATCTGCCTTGCTCCCTGG
The DNA here is from genome assembly GCF_048773025.1 of Camelus bactrianus. NCBI lineage: Eukaryota > Metazoa > Chordata > Mammalia > Artiodactyla > Camelidae > Camelus > Camelus bactrianus. Next base: position 103,681,483 of record NC_133541.1, on the reverse strand, counting down.
ATTCTGGTCTTACCTTTTGCTTCAGTTAATATTACCTGATCTCTGGATTCTTCCTTGACTGTTAGTCCTGAGGTCCTGTCCAGTAGCTTAGTCCCTCTGGGTGGAGTTCTGCCTTGGTTTCCTTCTAGTCTCCTCCCAAGAATGTAAGTCTTGCTTCAAAACTTTGGTCTAGGACAGTCCCAAGCTGTTAGAATTCCCCACGCAGCCTGGCGTGCTTACTGCTGTTCCTGCTCTGACAACAGGTTCCACCCACCCACCTGTCCAAATACTCTGTGTTGGACTTCCTGATGCCCCCTGACCCAGGGACTGCCCCTCTTGAGACAAGAGCTCTGGTTCCAAGTTCATTTTCCATGTTCTGGTTAGCCAGGTCCAGTCAGGTGGTGTCTTGAGACATGACCCAGTAACCAGAACATCTATGAATCTCTCCAGACTGTATGAAGATTTTTTAAAACATTTTTTATTGATTTATAATCATTTTACAATGTTGTGTCAAATTCCAGTGTAGAGCACAATTTTTCAATTATACATACATACATATATATACATACATATATATATATACACACACACATATATATATATATTCATTGTCACATTTTTTTCTGTGAGCTACCGTAAGATCTTATATATATTTCCCTGTGCTATACAGTATAATCTTGTTTATCTATTCTACAGTTCCGAAATCCCAGTCTATCCCTTCCCACCCCCTGCCCCCTTGGCAACCACGAGTTTGTATTCTATGTCTCTGAGTCTGTTTGTTTTGTATTTATGCTCTGTTTGTTTGTTTTTAGATTCCACGTATGAGTGATGTCATGTGGTATTTTTCTTTCTCTTTCTGGCTTACTTCACTTAGAATGACATTCTCCAGGAGCATCCATGTTGCTGCAAATGGCATTATGTTGTTGGTTTTTATGGCTGAGTAGTATTCCATTGTATAAATATACCACATCTTCTTTATCCAGTCATTTGTTGATGGACATTTAGGCTGTCTCCATGTCGTGGCTATTGTAAATAGTGCTGCTATGAACATTGGGGTGCAGGTGTCATCCTGAAGTAGGGTTCTTTCTGGATATATGCCCAGGAGTGGGATTCCTGGGTCATATGGTAAGTCTATTCCTAGTCTTTTGAGGGATCTCCATACTGTTTTCCATAGTGGCTGCACCAAACTGCATTGCCACCAGCAGTGAAGGAGGGTTCCCTTTTCTCCACAGACTGTATGAAGATTAATAGAGAAATGTCAAACATGTATTTTCTGGTCTGATTTTCTTAATTCTCTTTCTTGCTGTCTTGGTCGTGGGACATGAATTTAAAGTTACTCACTTTTGTTCTGATCTGTGAACTAAGTCTGTTCTGCCCTTGATTGCAACAAATTAATAACAAGAGTTTATCCTAGAGAAGAAATGAATCAGAGAGATCATGATAGCTGTCTTCAAGCATTTGAGAAGTTATGCAAATGAGGGCTTAAACTCCTTCCAGGTGTCCCCAAGGGGTGGCCAATTATGGCTCAGAAGAAGGTTTTTCTCCTGGTCTAACACAGGTGGAGGGACCAGTCTCTGAACATAAAGGGCTTCCAGTAAGAAGCTGAATGACTATGATAGAGATCCCATGGAGAGGATCGAGGAGTAGAGTGGATCGCATCCTGCTTTGAGAGTCATGAGTCATTGACAGGCAAGTACCCATGGGTTCAGGAAGTAGCCGTTACTGCTCTGTGGCATGGCATGTGGGTCTCAACCCAAGAGATGATACTGGCTGGCTCAGGAGAGGGTGATGGTCCAAAATAACATGATGAGTGTCCTGATTATACATCCCTTGGTACAACTTAGTCTTTTGTCTATCCTGAGATAAAAACACTAAGGCCACTTGCTGTGCAAAGCTGATAATGAATCTGTTCTGAATTGATGGCATATCTTATGATTAGGCCAAGGAATTTAAGGCTGGTACTTGATGGTGCAGGAAATACGGGTTTGCACTGACCTCCCATTAAAACTTGGAAGTCTAACCATTAAGTATATTTTATTAAGCCTCTATTTTGTGCTAGACACTGAACAGAGTTGGTTCAACTTCAGGATTGTCTATGACTCTTGATGGTTCATTATACCATTCATCTTAAGTAGCATACAGTTTCTGCAGCCAGATAATGAGCTTTCAAGTTGCTGTACTGGGCATTCACTCTGGGAACTGTCTAGGTTAAATTATCCATTCTGGAGTAAGATGGAAGCTTTGGGTTCCAATACTGCTAGACCATCCCTAGACTGGCCTAGGTTTGTGAGAAGGAATCATTGTCTAAGAAGGGGATTTTAAAAAAGTTTCAAGACCTACTCTTGGCTGTCCAGATACACGGCCAGCTCTTTGGGCTAGACTGCAGCCCAGCTCACCTTTCAGTCATGGCTGACGGCAAAATGCTGGATTTCAATGCCTAAGTCTGCTCCTTAGATAGGAATTCATATGAGTGACGCTGAGTCCAGGGTCAACTAGAGCTGGGCAGACTTTTGCATCCTGTGAAATCACATAGGGTTGGGTGGATGATGGAAAGGTGAATTCCATCTGTCTTCTTGTCCTTCTTACTGTGCATCTGGAAACTGCCAGCTATGCTCACCCTCCTCCATAATCAACCTGTTTTTAGATTATGTCAAGGTTTCAGTGTTTTGTTTAAACAGTCTTGCTCTGAGCAGCCATGTTTGACTCACTCACCTCACATGGAAAAAAAATAACTGAAATAAAAACCTTAAAAAGGGTTCTCTAAAAATGTCCACAAAATCATTTCTACTGAACACTAACAGTTCTGTTAACTGTACATGAATTGTCTCCCCCTCTCCTGTTTTCTTTTGGTCCATGAGTGACTATCACGGCAAGAGGCTTGCAAACTGCTAAGACTCAGGGGTAAGTTTTGGACTCAGAAGCTGAGTTCTTGAATGAGGCCTTTAGGCTAAAGTGAAAAACTTTAAAAACACTGTCCTAAATTACTGAGAGCCATCAAAGGTCACAGAAATTGGATTTTCTATGTATGCTGATATTCACAAAGGCCTTGAAATACATACTCCTATTTTCATCTGTTTTGTTCACTATTCTTTCTGGGTTTGTGGGGCTGGTGATAAAGTTAGTGTGGAGAAGACACACCCTCTTGGCTTGCCATGAACGAAGGTCAACAGTTAGTCTTATTTCTTCCCAATGTGGGACTGTAAGGAATGCAGGCCATCAGAGCTATGTTACCACTCGAGCAAATGTGAGGTGAAGCTCTCAGTTCATTGGGCCCATTTTTCTCAGGGAGAATGGTGTAAATACCCGGAACTTAAATGTATTTCAATTGCTGTTACTTGCACACTCATATACTTCTGTAGGGTTTTTCATGGTTGAAAAAAGAGATCTGAGGCCTATGCATTTGCAGCATTCAATAACATAAATGCTTATTTCTGAACTGTGATTGTATATTGCTTCACAGCTCATATTGTCACATGCTCAGTTCCCATCACAGCCAGGATGGTGTGCATTGGGCTGATGACATTTTGACAAAACTACGGAGATTCTAGGCATGGCCAGTGTCTATAACAATGAGGCATACACTGTGTGTGTGTGTGTGTGTGTGTGTGTGTGTGTGTGTGTGTGTGTGTGTGTGTTAGCCAGGTGTAGACTTCCATTAGGTATTTGACTGAATTACAACATTTTTCTAAATGTTTAAAGCCATATTTGCCACTTCAGACTTAAGTTTGCTAACATAAAGAGACAGTTTTTCAAGTGAACAGGTGTGCACTTTCCTCTTTTGACAGAAAGTGGACATGTCCAGTGAGCACCAATTTTGTTGCAAGTAGTGATGTAAGAAAGAAGCAGAGAAATTAGGGCAGAGGGGAGTGTGGTTGGCAGTTTGATCAGGACTAAAATCCACACAGAGATTGGAGGTATCTCTTGGGACAGAAAAATCAAAGAAACCAAACCAAAAGCAAAGAGCAGGCAACATGCAGAAGACAGACAGGTAGGTAGATAGATGGATGACAGACAGACAGACAGATAGCCACAAGGAATGTAATTTCCTACTTTTTCCTATTCCATTAAGTCTGTTAAATATGAGTAGCATATTTCAGAATAGCAGGAAGCCAGGAAAGAGCTGTGATAAACTCTAGGTCCAGGAATCACCTAAAATGCCTGAAATCCTTTATTCTACCCCTCTCTCCCATTGTCTTTAAGAAAAAGCCCAAAGTCCCTCAAGTGGCTCTAAGTCCTGAGATGATTCAGTCCCTACCTACTCTTCAGCCTCATTTCTAGCTTTCTTTAAAAAATTACTCTGCTTCTGTCCAACTGGCCTTCTTTTAGTTGCTTGACATGCTGTATTCTCCATGGAATCTGAATCTTTATGTAACCTGATATTGCTGATCGATCCCCTGTTCTCTCCTCCCACACCTACTCTTTCACGCGGTGAAATGCTATTTGTCTTTCGGGTCCCAGCTCAAGTGTCACTTTCCCAAGGAGACCTTCCCTGATGTCCCATCTCCCTGGTGAGTCTAGGCCTCCCCATTATGTGTTCCTAGAACATACTAAACTTCTTCACAGCACTCATGGCTGTTGGAATCACCTGTTTAAAGCTGTCTTTTCTATTATAACTGTGAGCTCCATGTGTTCACTGAAGGTTCATCCAAGAACCTCACCAGATACCTTCCACTTGGTTTGTAACCAACTTTTTGAAAGTTTTTAAAAGTAAAGCTGAGTAGAGAGGCTCCAGGGTCAGTGACCACTTACTGTAAACTGTGAGGAACAGTGCATCCTCATGGGTGGCTGCTGTAATAAGTCACGTAAAACATCTGGAGTTCCTCATAGCATGAGCTCGTCAGTTTGTAATGTTAAGTAGCTTTGAGTTCTTTATTGGAATTAAACAGCACAGAAATAGTACATACTTAAATATCTTTACATGGATGTGTCAAAAGTCATTAAAGTCAGCAGATTAAAATCACACTTCAGATCTTTTCCCCCGAGCCTGCAGTGGTATGCTATCATCAGCTTCTGTGGACAGGAGTACCCCATCCAGCCCACAGAGCCACCTTCATCATCTCTGTCTTCCTCCCCAGAACCCAGTCCTCAACAAGACCTGATGGTTTCATATTTCTTCCTTCCATTCATTTTGCTCCTTCTCCGGGTCCTCCCTCCTAGCCCTCTACTATCCCTCTTTCCTGAATAGCACAGTAGCTTCAGAGGTGGTCTTATTCCATCCATCGCCTTCCCTCCAAGCCAATTGTCTCAGTGTAGCTACAGTGATCTTTTAAAATTTTATGTCTAATGACGTCACACATGTGCAGCTTTATATTTTTCAGCTTCCAACAGAATAACAACATGAACAACAAGTAACACGTTGTACAGCACCTTACAGTACACTTTATGTACAAGACCCTGTACTAAGTGCTTTGTGTGTATAGACTCATCTAACCCCCACGAGAAGCTGGGTTCTTTTTTGTCAGTTTTATTTTTATTGAAGTGTAGTTGATTTACAATGTTAGTTTCAGGTGTACAGCGAAGCGACTCAGTTACACATATACATATATATTTCAGATTCTTTTCCACTGTAGCTCATTGCAAGAAATTGAATGTATTCCCTGTGCTGTACAGCAGGTCCTTGTTGTTTACCTGTTTTATAGAGTACTGTGTATCCGTTAATCCCAAACTCCTACTTTACCCCTCCTCCTCCTTTTCCCTTTTGGTAACCATAGTTTGTTTCCTATGCCTATGAGTCTGTATCTGGTTTGTAAATCTGTATCAGTTTTTTTAGATTCCACATATAAGTGATATCATATGATATTTGTCTTTCTCTGACTTCAAAAGTTGGTTTTTTGTATGGATTTGGCCCATTGTGGAGAACAGAGGGGTTGCGTGGAGCCAGCCACACATACTTACTACTCTTGAAACGTTTTCTAATTTGGAGAGGCAATGTAGGGCCTCAACACAGAGCCAACAGAGTGTTGACTCTAGAGACAGACTGCCTGGCTTCAAGGCGTGGCTGTGCTACTTACTAGGTGACACCAACCTCTCTGGACTCTGTTCCCTTATGAACTAAATGGGAATAATAATTGCATCTCCTTTATAAGGTTGTTTTATCAAATAAGTAAATATGAGTCAAGTGTTTAGGATGATACCTGACACAGAAACAGAATTCAATAAAAGTTATCAATATTGCCTTAGGATACACAGCTGTCCCTTGGTAGCAACAGAGATTAGTTCCAAGACATCCTCAGAAACCAAAATCTGTGGATGCTCCTTTATATAAATTGGCATAGTACTTGAATATAACCTATGCATATCTTCCTGTATACTTTAAACCATCTCTAGAGGACTTATCATATCTAATACAATGTAGATGCTATGTCAGAGTTGTAAATACAATAAAATGCTTTGTAAATCAATAGTTGCTGGCACACAGAAAATTCAAGTTCTGAATTTTGGAACTTTTTGGAATTTTTTTTCCTGAGTATTTCCAATCTATGATTGGTTGAATCTGCTGATGTGGAACCTGTGGATATGGGCCACACACACACACACATATACATACATGCATACATACATATACACACACAGTGTAATTTCCCTAAAATGGCATGGAAGACCTAAAATATACCGAGTCTGTCTACCCTTCCAACCTCATCCTTTGCCGCTTTTCCACACTTTCTCCTAGTCCTTTTTTTTTGGCCTTCTGTCTGTCTCTCACAGAATCATACCCTTTGCCACAGGAAACACTTGTCCCTAGTATTCTCCAACAATCCCTGCCTCCCCTATTTAACTCTGAAATATTTTTCACATCTCAGCTCAGACGTCACTTACACTTGAAAGTCAACCCTTACCCACCTACAGGCTAGTTTAGATCTCACTGCTACATGTTCCCAGTATACCCTGTAACTTCCTTGTGCCTTGCTTATCCCAATTGCAATTTTATATTTCTTGCATTTTTTCCTAATTGTCAAACTTTCTCATTATACTATAAGATTCCTGCTAGAAGGGACCGAGTCTTGTTGTATTCACCATAGTACAGTGACCATGATACATTTCTTGTGTTCATGAATGAATACACATGTCTCCATTGTCTGGTGCTTGTGATGTAAGGGGTAAGTTTCTGGTTTAGAAACACAGACTTCCCTCAAATTTCTGCAGTGTGGTTGTTGAAGATGTTAAATCCACGGAAACAGATGCAGGCTCTTTTTGTGACTCTCTTATGCAATTGAAACCAGAGATGATGATGTTGGTTTTGTATTCACAGCTTAGGATAAAAATCAAAGGCCTACTTTTGACGTGAACTTACATTTGGAGCTGAATGTGGATTTTGTTTGTACCTTAATTATGAAGATGTAGGAAAGATGTTGCTTAATCTTGGATAGTTTTTCCCCATAAATCACTCTTGAGAGCTTATTTAGCTAAATCATGAAGCAGAATTCCAACTGTCTAGTAGAAGCTATCAGTGACGTAGTTCATCCAACAAGGGATAAAGGTTCTGGTGAAAGGATTAGACAAGAAATGTCAGCACAGACAGGACAAAGGGTTTTCATTTGCACTAGACAATCATAGAGGGAATCTAAATCCCGATGAATCTTTTGCTTTCTTTGGAAGCAGCTGGCCTGTTAGGCATTTAGGGCTCCAGTCCCATGTAGTAGGAGCAGTAACAGTTTTCTACACAGCCAACGTGTTTTTTACGCAGGTGTGAACAGATGAAATTGTGCATCTGAGCACAGATGAGATGAAAAAATAAACCATTGAAAATCCGAGCTAAAAATGGCCATATCCATTTGGTATAAGCAAACATAATACCATGGGAAATGCCATGGGAAATTAAGTTCAGTGGTCTCCCTCCAGTCTGGGACTCATGTTTTGCTACTTTTGAAGTAGTACGGTGGTTATTCTTGGGGATGTAAGAAAGGTTTTTTCCTTAAGCTTCTCTATTATTTCCTCTATATAATAAAATCCCTGGTCCTACAGAGCATGTGGATGAAGGAATAGGGTGAAAAGGCATCTTCAAATGTGGATGTAAATATAAGCTCTTGGATTTCCTGAGGCAGCTCATGTCCTTTTCACTGGCCCTGATATTAACTGAGTTCATTATTATAATTGGACAACAGTTCTCCATCAACATGCCTCATCAATCACCATTTGATATTAAAATGTTTGATGCCTTTTGTCACAAAAAGCAACACGTTACATGTGTTCCCAGGAAGGAGTAGTAGTAGATTTGAAACAAAACTTACTCTTTTATAAACACCTACACCAACATTAGAGACACATGCGAGATGGAGAGAAATAAACAACCATGCAAAGTTAACGGTAACTTAAGAATTGTTTTCTAATAATTGTTTCTTCAATATGGGGGAAAAAATCCCATGTAGGTATTTGAGTAAACCATATATAGTCATTTGTGATCACAGGAATTATACAGATCCCTCCAAAATAGTTACACCAGAAATTACAAATCAGATAAAGCTTATTACACCTTTCATGGGGCTTGAAAGACCACTATGAAAATAGTCCACCTACACCCGATGTCACATCAAAATGCATTTTTTCTCGGGTTGCACTGGCACCCCACCCTAACATGGTTAGGTACCTTTTAATCCCATGCTCACAGCAGAATATGCTTTATAAGTATTGCCTGCATTGGAGACTCACCATTCCAGTGCTGGTTTGGGTTACCAGCCATGCCTGCAGGGTGAAGTTCTCTGTCTCCAGAAAAGTTTTGGATGGAAGTCTTTCCCATGCAGTCACATGCTACTTATTCACATATTCTTTGGATTCTTTTGTACAATCATCACATCTATTTTCTTTCATTCTTGAGTATGGTTAGCCCTTTTATCTTTAAAATATCCATTCTAATACTAGTAGAGAACTTAAGTTAGTCCCATATCTCTTATAAATTTTGGTCCTGGAAAAATCAGTATTGTGCACCTAAAATATCATCTAGTTGTCACTATTTGTTTTCTCCTATTATGGTTCCTCATTTTTAAAAATAAATCCAAATTCCGTACTGTGATTTACAAGCCCCTAAAGGATCTGGCCTTATGCACCTTTCCTGACACATTTCCTGTCTCCTCCTGAACTCCAGTCACACTGGTTTTTATTCATTTTTCAAATAGGTCTCTTTTTTCCTGTCCCAGGGCCTTTGCACTTGCTGTTACTGCTGCTTGGGACATGATTACCCCCAACCTTCACATGTGAGGCTCCTAGATTTAAAAAAAAATATTCTCAGGGATGCTTTTCCTGATCATCCTACTTATAGTAGATTTACTCTTTTATAGCACTTAGCATGACAACGTATATTTATTCACTTATTCTTTCTTTTGGTTTGAATGCCCTAAAAAAATGCAAATTCCGTAAAAGCAGTTCCCATACATGCTTGACAATCACAGTCAAGAGCCCAGCATTTCTAGGGTCTTTCACTAATAGTTCTTTGCTAAATGCTTTTGGGAATGCTAGGAATAACTTCTTAGCTAAGATAAAGTATTCTTTATTTGAAGAAAATTCATTTAAGCAAAAATAAAATTTACAAAACTGATTTTAAAGTGCTATGTGAAATTAACAGCTCCATCTAAGAAAGGAATATATGGCATGTACTGCATGGTGACATCTGCCTGCAAACTCCACCTTTGCGTTTTAGTTGTATTCTATCTCATAAACAATTACAGCATGGGAAGAGGGCAACTCATCCTAGGAACTAGGGCCAAACTTGGCCCTTAGCATGGGCTGTGAGTCCCTCAAGTGAGGCATGAACTCAAAGCTTGGCAAGTGCTGTAAGGTATGACATTCTGTTTTAATGTCTGTCTGCTATATCCTCAGTCCCTGGCATGATGCTGCCACCTTACAGGCTCTCAGATATCTGCTGGATGAATAAATGAATCCATGCAACATCACACAACCTGGTAATCTTTATTTGCACTTAAGCTATTTTTATTGCTAGAGTTAGCCGTTTTTTTTTTTTCTTGCTAAAACAACATATTGCTGATTTTATATCAAAAGTCTGTAGGGAAACACGATTCACTTTATAGCCAATTTTGCTGAAATGTATTGGCCCTGCAAAGCAAGAGGCATTTATACTTTGAAATATGCATTGTCATTTACGCTTCAAAAACAGAGTAGTTTTCCTTGGCTGTTTCTTGGCTTAATCAGTCCCCTAAGCTGAATAAATGAAAAGAATGGAATGTGTGTGAGCATTCAACTACATTCTAGCAAGGTGACTTTTACTCTGTTCTCAGTAATGCAATTATCAGTGAACCACTGTTTTGTCTAGGTAATTATTTTTGTCATAAACTATTATTGGATTATGAAATACAGTGATTCCAGGAAAAAGGAAAATGTTCCCAGTTTGAAGTCTAATCCCAAACTATTAAGTAAAAATGCAATTGCAACATTATTTCACCTGCTAAATTTCTAAAATTAAAAACAAACAAAAAAATCCAAAATAATGGTAAGGCTGCCATAGATACGGTATTCTCAAACATTGTTAGTGGGAGGGAAAATTGGGGTAACAATTTTGAGAGCGATTTAGGCTATATGTACATTAAAATTGTCACTGTGTTATGAGCTAGCAATACCACTTCTAGCAATTAATACAAATAGAGTTGTGCATAAAGGTTTATATATAAGAACGCTCACAAAAGCATTAGTAAGAATAACAAAAAGCAAACAATATATTGTCCAAATATTAGGGGTAGAGCAGTATAAAAAATGACATACGTCTGTGATTTAAATTCTGAATTGTCATTAAGATTAATGCTTACACAGACTATCGAAGGACACGGGAAGTGGTCAGTTAGTAAAGTTGAGTGGGAAAGGCAGGAAATGAAAGAGCAGCTATAGAAGAGATGACTCTCTCCTCTGGTGGAATCTAGCCTGTGGATGTGTTTGGTTTGCCTTGCACGGTATCAATTTTGTAAACTAGTTGCCAATATATAAAAACCAGGATATTTTCCCTTAGAACAATCTTATTTTCAAGTCCTCCCTAAAACCCTTGGATTTTGGAGCTCTGGCAACATTGAGATCACATCCACCTGGAAGCAGCAGAGACCTGCAGGTGGGAGGCTCTGCCCCTTGAGACTTGGCCTCTGCTCTCCAGATGGTCACAATCCCTAGCTCCCCTGACTACTGCCCCTGCACTGTTGCCTCACTGGTTTGGGAGTTCTTGGCTCCAATGCAGCATGATCTGGTTTTGCAAAATAAGCATATGTACATGTTTTTCCAATTACAAAATAGTAACATTTTTTAACTTTTAACAGAAATATAGTTGATTTATAATATTGTATTAGTTTCAGATACACAGCACTGTGATTCAGTTATTTCAGAGATTATACTCCATTAAAAGTTACTAGAAGATAATGGCTATAATTCCCTCTGCTATACAGTATATCCTTGTTGCTTATCTGTTTTATACATAGTAGTTTGTATCTTTTAATCCCTACACTAATTTGCCCCCTCCCCTTTCCTTTCCCTTTTGGAAACTACTTGTTCGTTATTTATATCTGTGATTGAGTCTGCTTCATTTTGCATATATATTCATTCGCATTATTTTTTAGATTCATACATATATAACTGATATCATACAGTATTTGTCTTTCTGTCTGACTCATTTCACAAAGCATGATGTTCCCTAGGTCCATTCATGTTGTTGCAAATGGCAAAATTTCATTCTTTTTATGGCTGAATAATATTCCATTGTGTGTGTGTATATAGAAAACATCTTTATCTATTCATCTGTTGATGAACATGTAGGTTGCTTCCATGTCTTGGCAATTGTCAATAGTGCTGCTATGAACATTGGAGTGCATGTTATCTTTTAGAATTTGTTTTCATCTTTTCTAGATATATGCCCAAGAGTGGGACTGCTGGACAATAGGGTAGCTCTATTTTTAGTTTTTTAAGAAACCTCCATACTGTTTTCCATAGTGGCTGTGCCAATTCACATTCCTACCAACAGTGTGCAAGAGTTCCCTTTTCTCTACATCCTTGCTGACATTTGTTATTTGTGTTCTTTTTGATAATAGCCATTCTGACAGCTGTGAGGTAGTATCTCATTGGGGTTTTGATTTGCATTTCTCTGATGATTAGCAATATTGAGCATCTTTTCATGTGCCTGTTGGCCATCTGTATGTCTTCTTTGGAAAAATGTCTTTTCAGGTCTTCTACCCATGATTTGATTGAGTTGTTTGTTTTTAATAGAGTTGTATGAACTGTTTACATATTTTGGATATTCACCCTTGTCAGTCATATCATTTGGAAATATTTTCTCCCATTCTGTAGGTTGTCTTTTCATTTTTTAAATGATTATCTTTGCTGTGCAAATGCTTTTAAGTTTAATTAGGTTTTATTTATTTTTGCTTTTGTTTATTTTGCTTTAGGATCTGGAAAAATATTGCAGTGATTTATATCAAAGAGTGATTTTCCCATATTTTCTTCCAAGAATTTATGGTTTCAGATCTTAAGTTTGGTCTTTAATCCATTTTGAGTTTATTTTTGTATGTGGTGTGAGGAAATGTTCTAATCTCATTGTTTTACATGTAGCTGTCCAGTTTTCCCAGCACCTCTTCTTGGAAACATTCTCTTTGCTCCGTTATATTTTCTTGTCTCTTTGTCACAGATTAATTGATCATAGGTGTACGGGTTTATTTCTGGGCTTGCTGTTCTGTTCCATTGATCTGTATGTCTGTTGGTGCCAGTGCCGTGCTATAGCTTTATAGTATAGTCTGAAGTCTGGGAGTGTGATACCTCTAGCCTTGTTCTTTTTTCCAAAGATTGCTGTGGCAGTTCAGGGTCTTTTGTGGTTCCACATAAATTTTAGGACTACATGTTCTTGTTTTGTGAACAGTGTAATAAGTATTTTGATAGGGATTGTGTTAAGTCTGTAGATTGCTTTGTGTACTATGGCCATTTTAATGATATTAATTCTTCCAACCTGGGAGCATTAGATAGCTTTCATTTCTTTGTATCATTTTCAGTTTCTGTCATCAGTGATTCAGTTTTCAGAAGACAGGTCTCTTACCTACATGGTTAAGTTTATTCCTAGTACTTTATTCTTTTTTATGCAATTTCAAACAAAATTGTTTTCTTGTTTTCTCTTTCTGATAGTTTACTAGTGTATACAAAAGCAACAAACTTCTGTGTATTAATCTTATATAATGCACTTTTCTGAATTCATTTATTTATTCTAATAGTTTTGGGGTGGAGCTTTTGGGGCTTACATATAAAGTGTCATGTCTTCTGCAAATAGTGATAGTTTTACTTCTTCCCTTCCAATTTGGACACCTTCTTTCTCCTTGTCTGATGGCTGTGGCTAAGATTTCCAATACTGTGTTAAATAGAAGTGGTGAGAGTGCACATCCTTGACGTGTTCCTGAATTTAGAGGAAAGGCTTCCAGCTTTTCACCATGGAGTATGATGTTAGTTGTGGGTTTGCCATAAATGGCCTTTATTGTGTTGAGACATGTTTCCTCTGTTTCCACTTTGATGAGAATTTTTTTTTTTCATCACGAATGGATGTTGAATTTTGTCACGTTTTTTCTGCGTCTATGGAGATGATTATGTGATTTTTACCCTTTTTTAAAACACGCTTTATCACTTTGATTTATTTGTGAATGTTGAACCATCATTATGTCCCTCTAATAGATCCAACTTGATTGTGGTGTGTGATCCTTTTTATTATATTGTTGGATTCTGTTTGCTAATATTTTGTTTAGGATTTTTGTATCAATATTCATCAAATATGTTGGCCTGTGACTTTTTTTTTGTAGTGTCTTTGTCTGGTTTTGGTCCGGTAATGGTGGCCTCGCAGAATACATTTGGGAGTGTCCCTCCTCTTCAATTTTTTGAAATATTTTTGAGAGGGACAGGTATTAGTTCTTTATACGTTTGATAGGATTTGCCTGTGAAGCCATCTGGTCTTGGACTTTTGTTTGCTGGGAGGTTTTTTTTCCCCCACTATAAATTCAATTTCATTGTTAGTGATTGGTCTGTTCAAATTGTCTTTCTTTTTGGTTCAGTCTTGGCAGGTTGTGTGTTTCTAGAAATTTGTCCATTTCTTCTACATTGTACAGTGTTTTTAGGGGAGCATGTAACAGTTTGTAGTATTCTGAGTTTTTGAATTTCTGTGTTGATGGGTGTTATTTCTCCTCTTTCATTCCTTATTTTTTTTGGGGGGGGTCCTCTTTCCTTTTTTCTATTTTTTTAATCTCTATTTTTAAAACTTTATCTCTGATCTTTATTATTTCCTCCCTCCCTTCTGCTGACTTTGGGCTTTGTTCTTCTTTTTCTAATTCCTTTAGGTTAGGTTTTTCATTTGAAATTTTTTCTTGTTGGTTGAGAAAGGCCTGTATAGCTATCAGCTTCCCTCTCAGAACTGCTTTGGGTGCATCCTGTAGATTCTGCAGTGCTATGGTTTCATTTAGATTTGTCTGGAGGTATTTTCTGATATTTTCTCTGATCTCTTCATTGACTCACTGACTTTTTTAGTGCCATGTTTAGTCTTCATGTGTTTATTATTTTTTTCTGTAAGTGATACCTAGTTTCATACTGTTGTGGTCAGAAATAATGATTGATGTAATTTCTGTCTTTTTAAATTTGTTGATACTTGTTCAGTGTCCTAGGATGTTTTCTCTCCTGGAGAACATTCCATGTGCACTTGAAAAGAATGTGTATTCTGCTGTTTTGGGATGGAATGTCCTTTATATATCTAGTAATTACAACTGGCCTATTGTGTCATTGACGACCACTGTTGCCTTATTGATTTTCTGTCTGGATGATCTGTCCACTGATGTCAGTGGGGTGTTAAAGTCCCCTACCGTTACTGTCAGTTTCTCCCGTTATGTCTCAGTACTTATTTATTTAGCTGCTTCTGTATTAGATGCATATATATGTTAACGAGTGTAATACCCTCTTCTTGTACGGATCCCTTTATCATTATATAATGCCCTTCTTTGTCTTTTGTTAATGACTTTGTTATAAAGCCATTTTGTCTGATTAGTATTGTAACCCCAACTTTCTTAGTGTTTCCATTTGCATGAAGTATCTTTTTCCCTCCCCTCACTTTCAGTGTGTGTGTCTTCAGCCTTGAAATGAGTCTTCTGCAGGCAGCACAATGAACGGTTTTGTTTTATCCAGTGAGCCACTCTAAGTCTTTTGATTGGTACATTTAGTCTCTTGACATTTAAAGTAACTATGGACAAGTATGTACTTATTGCCATTTTATTACTTGTTTTCTGGTTATTTTTATAGTTCTTTTTTTGTTAATTTCTTCTTTTGTTTCTTCCCTCATGGTTTGAAGGAATCTTCAGTTTCTCTTCAGTAGCATGCTTGTGTTCCTTTCTTTTTAGTTTTTGTGCATCTATCTTAGGTTTTTGATTCATGGTCACCATGTGGTTTATATATGCTGACCTATAATTATATTTACATGTTTAAATGGGTAGTCATTTAAGTTCCAACACATTCTAAAAGTTTTTACTCTGCTGTCTCACTTTTGTGTTTCTGATGTCATATTTTACATCTTCATGCATATCCCTTCACTGTTTACTGTAATTATAGCCACTTTTACAATTGTTTGTCTTTTAATCTCTGGACTGGCTTATTTAAGTGGTTGATTCTTAGTCCTTACTATATATTTGCCTTTTCTAGTGAGGCTTTTCCCTTTCCTATGGATTCTTACTTCTTTTCCATTTAGAGAGGACCCTTCAACATTCCTTTCACAGTAAGTTTAGTATTGCTGAGTTCTTCTAGTTTTTGCTTGTCTGAGAAATTCTTTATCTTTCCTTCTACTCTAAATGATGTCTTGCTGGGTAGAGTGTCCTAGGTTGGGGTTTTTTTCTTCTTTTTCTTTCAGTGCTTTGAATATATCATGGCCCTTCTGGCCTGAAAAGTTTCTGCAGAGAAATCAGCTGATAGCCTTATGGGGTTCCCTTGAATATGACTTTTTCTCTTGTTGCCTTTAGAATTCTCTTTATTTTTAGCTGATATGATAAATACGATATGTCTTTGGGTCTGTTTGAATTCATCTTGTTTGGAACACTCTGTTTCCTGTAACTGAGTATCTGTTTACTTCCTCAGCTTTGGGAAGTTTCAGTCATAATTTCCTCAAATATATTTTCAACCATTCTTTCTCTCTTCTCCTTCTGGAACCCCTATATTGCAAATGTTGGAATGCTTAATACTATTCCAGAGATATTGTAGTCTGCTTTTTAAAATTATTTATCTTATTTTCCTGCCATTCTTATTGGGTGATTTCTGTTATTCTATCTTCCAGATCACAGACGTGTTCTTCTGGATCACTTAGTATGCTATTCATTCCTTCTAGGATGTTTTTAGTTTCAGCTGTTGAATTACTCAGTTTTAATTGGGTATTTTTATATTTTCTAGTTCCTGGTTAAAATGTTCACTTTTTAGATCAACTATTTTCCCTAATTCAGTTAACATTTTTATTACCAGTGTTTTGAATTCTTTATCTTGTAAATTATTTGTTTCATTATTTTTTTACAGGGTTTCTTGCTCCTTCAATTAAGAATAGTTTCTCTGTCTTAACTTTCTCTGGCTCGATGAATGGATTCAGGTGAAACTGTTACCTGTTGCCATCTTGAAGGGGTGTCTTGTGTGAGAGCATCCCTGCGTGTGCCCTTTGCCTTTGGCGGAGGAGCTGGATGTGAGGTGGATGCAAGTCATGTTTTTTCTTATGGTTTACTGGCAGCTGTCACTTTGGAAGTGGATGGGGCTGGAGACAGAGGGGCTAGAGCCAGTGCCGGGTATGAGGCTGTACTTCCTTACTCAGGTACTGCCAGGGGCCAGGTCTGATCCCAAGTTGGTGCAGCTGAAGCTCTGAGGGTTCTGTTCCCTTTAAGTGTGTGGGGCCTTTGCTCCAGAGGAGGGGAGTGCTGGACAGAGGTCTGAGGCACTGCCTATGCAGGTGTAGCCTCAGGTGCAAGTCTCTCTTGTCTCTCACTGCTGATCCCTGCCCTCTGGCCTCCCTGCTCTGTTGTGCAGCTGCTCTACAGGACTGTCAGGTCCCTTGTGGACTCCTGGCAAGTGTTAGGAGATTAGGTGTGGCGGAGAAGCTGCCATCAGCCATCTGGGCAGTTTCTCTGGCATTGCTTGAGTAAGTGCCAATGATAGCTGCCACCACCTCACCCAGGCTCTGCCTCAGGACTGCATCACCTTTCTGTCCCATGGCAAGTCTTTTCCCTGGCTGTGACACCCCAGATCCTGTGCCACATTCTGGCATGGATTCAGGGGGGCCAAAGTGTTCACTTGGCTTGGGCTTGTGGCAAGGTGTTCACAGGAAACTTGGCAGCAGCTAAGGCAGTCTTCTCTCTGCGCTGCCTTGGGGGTAAGTTCCCTTTGTCTCTGACAGCTGATCAGTGTCGCTGACCAGCTGCTCCTGCCTTGCTGTGGAACAGCTCTGCAGGGCAAGTGCAGTCCTTGTGGTATACTCAGAGAGTGTATTGGGGGTAAGATGTGGTGGAGTGGCTGCTGTCACAAAGCTGGCAGCTTCTGGGGTACTGACTGAGTAGCTCCAACAGTGGCCACTACTGCCCATCTGGGATCTGCCTCAGGACTGGGTTGCATCTGGTCCCATGGTTGAGGCTTTTCCTTGGTAATGGCCACCCCGGATCCAGTGCTAGCTGCGGCATGGAGTGAGCTAGGCTGGAATGTTCTCTCTGCTCAGACTGGGGCATGTGGTGAGCTGGTTGGAAACCTGGCAGCTGCTAGATCAGACCTCTCTCCAGCCAGCCTTGGGGGCTAGCCCACATGCATTCCTCGTGAGCAGAGTCCGGGCTTCCCCAGCCTTTCTATTTGTCCCAGCTGCACTCCAACCAGCCAAGGGGTCTGGTCTCCTCCGCATAGGATCCCAGGACCAGGACAGTCGGGTGGCTCAACCCACTCACTCCCCAAGGTGGGTACCTGCAATCTCCCTTTTTCTCTGAGTCCTCTCCCTGGGACACACAGGTCCTGACCCAATCAATTCTCTTCCCTTCCTGATCATATGTGGATCTTACAGCCTTGGTTGTCCAGGAGTCTTTCTTTCTGCCAGTTTCCAGTGAGAATTGTTCCACCTGCAGATACATTTTTGATGTATTCATGGGGGATGAGATGGGCTTCACATCCTCTTACTATGTATGCCGTTTTGATTTCCCCAGCCAAGGAACATTTTTAAAACGTAAATCATTAAGCACCATAGAGCCCCATGCTAAACGATTATAAATAGCAGATGTTAACATCAATCTTATGGAAGATTATATTCCTGAATTCCCTTAGCCAAAATAGTGGACCAGGTTATTGACGCTTTTTTCATTCACAGTGTTTTTCCCCACTTCTTAATAAAAACACATTATTGAAGTCTAAACAAGATGGAGCAGTCTTACTAGCTTAAATTGCTTTTCTTCCCTTGCAAAGTGTTGTAACTTCACCTCAATTCTAAATGAATAATGGCCTCGCCTTTAAGAAAACCATTTTGCTCACTGTTCAGGTAATAAATATTTCTGATACTAAGAGGCAAGTGAATGAAACTGTTAACATTTCAGATCTTTTGATTTTTTGTGAAGAATTAGTTACACTTAAATTTTTATTGAAATACTAGTGGATTAGATAAACTAACTGCCATGGAAGGAATATGCAGTATCCCTGAGTTGGTCATATACTAGTTTTATTTAGATATATAATTGACAGAAAACATTGTGTTAGTTTAAGATACATAAGGTGCACATAATGATTTGGTATATGTGTGTATGGTGAAATGATTACCACAGCAAGTTCAGTTAATATCCATCGCTACCCATAGTTACCAGTTTTTTTTTTCTTGTGAGAACTTTTAAGGTCTACTCTCTTAGCAACTTGCAAATACACAATACAGTACTATTAAACATAGTAACCCTGCTGTACATTACATCCCCAGGACTTACTTTATATTTGGAAATTTGAACATTTTGACCATCTTCATTCAGTTCCCTCCCCTTACCTCCTTCCTCTGTCAACCACCAATATGTTCTCTATTTCTGTGAGTTCTTTTTTTCTAGATTCTACATGTATGTGAAATCATACAGTATTTGTCTCTGATTTCTCTCAGCATAATGCCTTCAAAGTCCATTCTGTTGTTGCAAATGGCAGGACTTTGTTTTTATGGCTGAATAATATTCCATATTATTAATAATATCCATATATACACATATTTAAATATACATGATATATATATATAATACATTTATATATAATATAATAAATGTATATTATATATAATAAATATATGTGCATATATATTCAGAAATACCAAGGCTGAGGAACACAGAAGGTTGAGAAACTCCTCTAGATCAAAAATACATTATAACTAAATGCAATGTGTGGTCTTAATTTTGATCTTGGGCCATCAGAACAAAAGCTATAAAGGTCATTGTTGGAACAATTTAGAAGACTTGCAGTGTGGCCTGTAAACTAGATAATGGTATTACATCAGCATAAAGTTTTCTGATTTTTATCATTTCATTGTGGTTATATAAGATGCCCTTATTCTTCATAAACATACTGTGAAATAGGTTAGTAAAGGAACATACTGTCTCCTACTTCTCTTACAGGGCTCAGCATAAATAATTTTCATGTAAATATAGGCATTCACATCTCTATATTTACATACCTACCTACCTACCTATCTATTTAGAGGGAGAGGTAAAACAGAGGAAAATGTGAATAGTTGATGGATATGATAAAGTATATATGGAGGTAGTTTATGTTCTATAATTTAAAATTTCATCAGAATGAAAATTTCAAGAACATTCTAGTTATAATGTAGTCTTTTCTTGCCTCGTTAGCTGACAGTTCCAGCACTGAGCTCCAGCCCATCACACAGCCTACCTAGGCAAGCGTGCTTTTCTGGCACTATTCAGCCCACTGTTTCCTCTTCCTCTAATTCCTTACTTTGCCTTCTCTGCCTGTCTAAAGCCACATATCATTCAAGGCCTAGGCCAGTGGTCATTACTTCTGGGGGACTTCTAGCATTATCTTAGCAGGACTTCTAGCCTTATTCAGATCAAATTGACCCTTCTCTATTGTTTCACAATATCTGACCCATGCTTCTAATACAGCCTATAAATTAGAGTAGGCTATGTTGTGTTGTGGTAACAAGGACAAAATCTCAGAGGGTTAAAGCGACTGAAGTTCCTTTCTCCTTACAGCTAAGTGTCTTGAGGATTGACAGGGAGGGCTTTGCATATTGCGGTCACTCTGGGACTGAGGGTAATGGAAACTCGACCTTGACGGTGAGCTTCCACGATTGTACATCAGAGGGAAAGGGAACATGGGAAGTCATGAACTGGCTCTTGGCGCTCCTCAACAGAAATAATTCACTTCTGTTCAATCTTCCGAGGTTAAAGACGTTATACATACAAGCCTGGTTTCACAGGGTGTGGGAGGTGCAGTCTGCCAGGAAGGAGACCATGATCAGCTCTAAAGATGTCCACTCACAGGATTTTTTAACACACAAACATCCTGCAGGGCGTTTTTCCCCCCAGAGAATTGATAGCAGCTTCTATAGTCATCCTTCTGTTCAACTCTTTAGTACAAAGGAGGAGCTGAGTGCTTATTATCTGATTGAACGGACATCCAGAGACTTGCTCAAGGTCACAAAGTCTCTAGGGTTTGGATTCATGTCTCTGAATTTCTAGACCTGAACACTTTCCACTACAACACGCAATAAGAATCCATAGACTTCCTGATGTGGTCTCCCTTGCCTTAAGTTGTGATCTACCACTAGGAACTACTCTAACTTTAAAATATTAACTAGTATAGTCGGGTCCTCAACCTATATGCAGTAACCCATTTTAGAATACGCTTGCGGCCAAGAATACGAAAAAAAAATGCACTGATTAAAATCCCATAGATGAAAACACATTTCATTATTTTTAACCTGTCATGAATTCTCACTTTTGCTCTTGAAAGCATTTCTTTCAATTATTTCTTGCATGGCTCTTTTCATTGGACTTGACCACAGGGTCTTTTAGAATTGTATGCTTTTCATAACAAAAGCCAAGAAAATTCCAAAAGCCTTCAAAAGATACAGAAAATATCAAAGTCTAAAATAAATCTTCAAAATAAATTTCACCAGAATGGCATATGTTCTTGGTTAACCTATAGAATTAAAAAATCTGTGGTACAATCAGATTCCCATTCATTATTTATTATTATTATTAGTATTAGTATTAGTATTAGTATTAGTATTAGTATTAGTATTAGTATTAATTTTCTCAGGTCCCAGTGGAACGCTGAATTACTAATAGCCCTAGTCCTTGTTCATTGGAAATGAGAAGAGTGGAACTGACTGTGGCAACAGCACTGAGCAGTCATGCTCTGAGAGAGCTTTTGCCTGTTAGGTGCAGTGAATCATTATTACTTCAGTGAAAGGCAACAAAACAGGCCATCTTGTGCAGATCAGGATGGCTTTCAGTGCAAGTCAGAATTCCAATGTGTGTCAGAAAATGAATAGAGATGATAAATTCAGGAGGTGGCATGCCAGAGTAACTCAAATGCAAAGCATCTGCTGTTGCCTGGATCCCAGGAGGCTTGAGTTACGTGGAGGGTTTCTTATTCTGCTGTAATGTCTGCCTTGCCGGGGAGCCAGGTCAGTTACTGGATAAGTGTTGTGGCTACTTCTACCACCAACCACTGAGCTACAACAAAAGTGGAATTGCCTTCCTTATTTAGGTTTCCAAGTGCAAAATGGAACCAATCTGTGTATCTTTGATTTGGGATGACGTTTCACTATCTCCCTGTGAGGGTGAGCAGTCTCTTAAGTGACAGATCATTTTATGAGGCTTCTAATGAAGATGAACAAGCCTGCTTTGCTAACATAAAATTGGCAGGAACTTGAGCTTGAAATTTGAATGGAGCCCAAACTGAATATTTGCACAAGTTTGAAGAGGCATAGATGATTTTATGCAAGTTGTTTATTTATGGAATGCTTTCCCTGGGCACATCTGCAGGCTCACGTGGGCTGAGAGTAGAAAAGAAGATAGCAACACTTTAGTTAGCACGACTATTGCCTTTTTGGTGTGTTTGTTTCTCCCTAGTATTAGAAATCAAATGTAAAGATTAATAATATCTAACCTATATGGAGCACTTTTACTAAGACAGGACCTAGGCTAGGTGCTTTGAAATTACTTAGAGGTACTGTTATCATTCTTGTTTCACTGGTGAGGAAAGTGAGGCTTAGGCAGATCAAGAGCTTACCCAGTGCCCCTCAGCAGTAAGTGGCGGATTGGACTTTGAACCTAGGTGCTCAGCTTCCAGAATTCAGTTCTTACTTAACTTACACTGTGCTGTATGGCATAGATGATTTTATGCAAGTTGTTTAGATAATAGAGTAACTCTGGGGGATTGAGTTTTTATTTAATACTTATATAGAATAGCCTTATTTTTAATACTTATGTAGGATAGTCTTATTTTTAAAAAGATGACAGAAGCTCAGATAGAAAACTTAAAATATGTCACTCTTATCCTAAATTTTACAGAAAATTCTTTTCAGAATGGGCCGGCTCCATTCATTCCCAGGAAACTGAATAGGACACTCTATTAAAGTACTGGGCCTTTAGACTCTGAGCATCTAATCAGAGCTCTGAAACATTATCAGTGAGAGAGGTGAACAAATCTTGTCCTTTTCAATCTGATATACACAATTCAACTGTTTGTTAGTATCGTGGAGGCTTAACAAAGGTTACGGGAAGGGGTCTATATATGGTTTATTTGATTGGACCTTATTTCACTTCTGTGTCCTCCATTCTTGCAGTGTGAATTTGGAAAGTTAAGGTATTGTGGCAGTACGATGAAGGGGACTTGGGAACTTACTGCTTATAATCTTAGGGATAACCTCCTTCCTGAGTAAGGTTTGGCCAGACCAAAGATGCTGGAATCACCCGACTCCTTTTCTCTGATAGTTCATACGAGTGTATCAGCAATCCTACAAGTCTCCTTTCAAAAGATACTTTGAATCTGTCCTGACATCATTACCCCTGCCACCAGTACTCTGGGCCAACCTCACATCACCTCTCACTCACATGGACTATTGCAACACTTTCTAAACTGGTCTCTCTGCTTCTGCCCAAGACCACTGTAGCCTGTCCTTCCCACAGAGGCTGGAGTGAGTCACTTACTTTTTTTTTTTTTATTGAAGTACAGTCAATTAAAATTGTCAATTTCTGGTGTACAGCACAATGTCCCAGTCATGAATATATATACATATGCATACATCGTTTTCATACTTTTTTCATTAAAGGTTATTAGGAGATGTTGAACATAGTTCCCTGTGCTATACAAAAGAAACTTCTTTTAATCTATTTTTACAGATCGTGGCTAACATTCTAAATCTTAAACTCCCAAATTTATCCCTTCCCATCCCCTTTTCCCTGTAACCACGATTGTTTACCACGTCTGTGAGTCTGTTTCTGTTTTGTAGATGAGTTCATTTGTCTTTTTTCTTTTTTTCAGATTCCACATGAGTGATATCCAATGGTATTTTTCTTTCTCTTTCTGGCTTACTTCACCTAGAATGACGATCTCTAGGTCCATCCATGTTGCTGCAAATGGTCATTTAAAGTGCACGTCATATCCCCCTGACTCTTCCACCCAAGCCCACTAAGTGGCTCCTATCTCACTCCACGCCCTCTGAATCTCCCTGATCTCACTGCCTGCCGCCCTCCCTTCTGCTCTGCTCCAGCCGTACTGGTGCTTCTCGGGATACTCCTGGCATAGAACAGTGTCCCTGGACCCTCTCCCTGCCTGAAACCCTCTTCTCCTGGAGCCCCAGACTGCCCACTCACTTTGTTTAGATTTGTAGATGTTAAAAAAAAAAAAAAAAGCACTTCTCCTCATTCCCATTTCTTCCAAAAAGATGCCTCTGATCATGCTATATACCCTTACTGTGATTTATGTTCCTCCTTAACATTTTCCCGAGATACCCTTTTTTTTCTGTGATTATTTATTTATTGTCTGTTTCCCTCAAGTGGAATGCAAGTTCCATGAGAGTCTGGACTTGATTTATTTTGTTCACTGCTTAGTGTTCCATGAATGACTGAATGAGTGGCATGGAGCAATGCTGTGGGACCAGTGAAAGAGCTTTAAGGGGTGTTGGGTTTGAGAAGGTGTAACATATAAAAATAGAGGCCAGGAAGCAGACGGTAAAATTTGAGCTAATGTGCAAAAAAGCAGCAAATCCAACAGACACCCTCCCAAATAGGCATATTCCATAGACATAAAAATATTATTCCATAGGCATCCAAATTGTCCCCGAATGTTAAGATGGTCTAAAAATTATACAATGGACTACTGTTCAGCCACAAAAAAGAATAAAATAATGCCATTTGCAGCAACATGGATGGACCTGGAGATCGTCATTGTAAGCCAGAGAGAGAAAGAAAAATACCATATGATATTGAGTTAACTGTGTAATGGTTAAGGACATTAGTTTAGCCAACTAACTATGACACCTTGAGCAAGTATCTTAACACATCTGAGCCTCAGTTTTCTCATTTACCACTGTGCTTAGCACTCCAAGAAACACTCTATGGAGAACACTATAAATGCTACTGATTATTGTGTTATTATTATAGGTATTAGGAGGAGGTGAAATCGGAAAGCCTACCTTAATTCTATCCCAAATATCAGTCTCCAAAACAAGAACAGTATTGGGGCTTCCCATAAACCTAAAGCAATAGGAAGCAGAACTTAAGTCCTTTAAAATTGTGTAAAAGTAACTTAAGTGTGTTGACAGAATGTGTGTACTTATGTGGAGTTTCACTTCATCTGTGGCATAAAGCTGCAATGGAACACATTTCTGTTGATAGGAAACATTACCCACCCCCCTGCCCTTCCTCATTTGTTACTCTGTTTGTCTGTTACATTGTTTTAAGTCATTCTGTGGTGTGGTGCTCCTTCTTGCCTCAATCCATTTTCTCAAAAATTCTGCCAGGAGATCTGAGAGCAGATGGTGCCTTATTGTTAAAGAAAGTGATACTTTTGTGGAGTGTCTGAACACACTTTTCTGTTGGGGACTGGCTTGTCAGTGACTTGTGGCATCAGGGTAAGATACGTGCCAAGGAAAACAAAAACAGCATATGTGCTCAGGCTGTCAAAGGATATATTGACAACTGCATCAAAACCTGAAAGTATGGCTTCAATTGTTAAAACATATGAGAGGCGTACTTCCATTGCGTCAAATAAATCCAGGTTGGAAGGCTGTGAGTGTACCATAATAGTATGCAGGCAAGCAACCCACACAGATAGTAACCCCGACTTCTGAAAACAGCTACCTAATGTAGGAAAGATAAGGATTACTTCTTTTGTTCAATACACATTATTTTATACCCATTGTGCTATGCACTGGAGGAGAATCAGACACAGCTCACAAGTTAAAATGATCCCAGTCGTGCAGGTGAGAAAAACACATTAACAGATAAATGAAGCCATATAATGAAAAATACAGTTCTTCTTTACTTCCCTACCCCACAGATTCATTCTCTGCCTTTCCCTTTCCTGCTCTGTGCCCTGGGAGGCTGACCCCAGTGAATTGCTCCCTTCCTGGCTGGCTTCAAGGTGAGTTCAGCCAATGGAGTCATGGGTAGGAGGGTCAGAGGTGTGAGTGTCTTCCATCACTTCCTTCCTGCTCTGACACCCAGCTTCTAACAGTGGCTGTATGCTTCCATGGTTGCTGCCCCTTCCATCCTCTGCTCCTCCCCAGCTCCACCTCCCACTGGATTCTGGGCAACACTGCTTCCTCCTTCCCTGAAGAGAGGAAGCCTTCAAACCTTGGATTTATTTGACAAAATGAAAATACTCCTTTCTTCCCACTTGAGCTTCCTTGGTGGTAGTGACTTCCACTATTGCTGTTCTCCGGCTGCCTCAGCATTTCTTGTGTGTTCTCGTATCTGTGCAATTCCTTAGAAGTGGACATTTATTTAAACTCTCTTCACCTGAAACAACTGAGTTGAAGTCTGTTTCTTGCTGGAACTCTGACAGATGTAAAGACTATCATAGAGATAGCAGTTTATTCAACACTCATTCAATGATAGGCTATTTACTGGGTGCCTACATGGGACACTGCACTAGTTACAAGGTATAAATCAGTACTTTCTAGTAGAACTTGACGGAAATTTTCTGCTCTGCCCAATATGAGAGCCACTAGGCACGTGTGATTACTGAACAGTTGAAATGTGGCAAATGTGACTGAGCAATTGAATTTTAAATTTTATTTAATGTTAGTTTAAATTTATATAGCCACACATACAGCTGTTGGTTAGTGGCTCCTGTGCTGGACAGCACCAGTATGAACTCATTTTAACAGGAGCCTGAATAACTCTCCTGGCTAGAGATCGAGTTGGCCAAAGAGAAGGATTTGTTCTGAGATATGGCAGGAAGGTGATTTTTGAGATGCTCTGTTGATGAATGGGTCTTTACCAGGCAGAGAAAGGTGGAGAGTGCATTCTGGGCAAAAGGAACATCTTACGTAAATGCTGAGGCTTTGGCATATGGAAGGTAAGCTTAGAGTACCACATAGTATTCAAAGCGGTTAGATCATAATGATTCGGGGGGATGTGCTGGAAAAGGAGCTGGGAACATGTGTTGGAGCTGCATGGTGATGAATCTTATTTCATGCTTATATTTTGCTGGTCTTTTATACTCCATTATAATAGCATCAAGTAGATCACTTTAAAACAGGAATATTAAGCATGGTAGATATGTATGTATTCCTTCAAATAGTCCATTAAGCTTTCAATTTCAAAAAATCTTTTAGTGATTAATTTACACTATACTCAATTCTGTTGCCCTCTGTTCTTAGACTTTTTCTACATACAGTAGATGAAATGTCAGTGATCTGGCTTGATTCAAGGATGCACAATGTATCATGGAGCATGGATGAGTTCCCTATACACCAGATTTGAGAGGATCAGAGAAGACTTTCTAGATAAACTGTGAAGCCTGTGCTTAGCCTAGAGAATGGGTAAGAGTTTTCTAGGTGAATCTGTGTACCTGTGCAGGCTGGTACTGGAGGGGAGGAATGATGGAAATGGAGCCGAATGTGTTCCTGTCAGAAAGCATTAAATGTGAGGTAATGACAGAACTGAGAGAAAGCTGCAGTGGTCTAAAGGATTGGATCTAAACAGATCTAAGTTATAAAAGGATCACTCTGAATGGGTATCTGTGCCCTAGAATGGTTTTGGGAGGTTAAGACTGGCGTGCCAGTTAGATGGCTGTAGTAACTGCAGGGAAAACATAATGGTGTTTGAACACAGGTCGTGTGCGTTTTCACACAGGTTCTGAGAAATAATATGTCTCATTTGTGAACTTTTGCACTTGCAAAGCTTGTCTCTGTTTCTCTGGAAAACAAAACAACTTTGCGTTTGCTCTGGCTCATAATAATAATAGCTGTTATTTAACAAGTAACTATTCTGAGCCACTCTTCCAAGCCTTTGCGTGCTGTGTATTAACGTCACTTAATCCTCAGAACAGCCCTACTATCATCTGCTTATTTTTGCAGATGAACAAATGGAGGCTTAATAAAGTTAACTAACTTTCTTAGGGTCACCCTTACTAATATGCAGAACATGATTAAAATCTGGGCCGTCTGCTTCTAGGACAGTCACTAGGTTCCACCTTCTTCTGCAAACTTCCTATAAGTTACTCTGTGCTCACCTTTTGTTGATGAGATTGTCTTTCCCTTGCCTTGAATAGTTAGTTAACACAGAAATAAGATTATCTAATATAGAATAAACTTCAAAAGATTTATACCTGTCTTGTAGACTTTGAACAGAAGAGGATGGTCATTTTAAGAAGGATGGAAAAAATAAGTGCCAGTGCAGCCAACATTGTCCCCTCCTAAGCCATCCAAGACATTATTCAATTTGCTATACAATGATTTCCTTCCTAATACTCTTTTTGATCAAAATGCTTTTTAATTTAAATATTTCATTGTTGATAATGTTAATATAATTATTTTAAAAGATTTTTAAAGGGGGACACAGTTGACAGATTTGGAAAGTATCTTTTTATAGACCAGATTATTGCCAGTGAATACTAAAACAGATAGATTACTGGATACTTGATGAAAACCTGTAGCTATCAGAATCTGTGGCTAGAAGACTTAAACTCAAGATCACCCATTGCAGTGTAAAATCATCAACTCTCATTGGTCTCTTTGGGCAGGAAAAATCCTTATAAAAACGGATTGCCACAAATTGAATTTGGAGATATCCCTGAGCAGAGAGCCCTGTGATTACACTGTTTTAATAGAAAGTAGTTAATTGTTAATAGAAAAATTACCAAGAAAATTTACTATAGGATCTTAATTTCTTCTCACTTAAAATATGTTGTACAAAGGATGCAGTTTGGTTTGAGGTGGGAAGTTGTCTGGGTGTCCTCAAAACCCAGTACCAATTTAGCTCTCAGCTTAGGTATCTCACAACTCCCACCACATGGCATTCACTTACATATCCTGGCTGCCCACTAGACTCGCAAAATTCCATCACAGTCATATGAGACGGCACTCACTGAAACGCAATATGCCAACCAGTTCAACCTTGTAAAACATTTTCCCACTGAATCGGACCTCATATTGATTTCCTCTCACAACAAGTGTTTCTTTTAAATAGAATTCTATTAGCTTTCATTAAAAAAAAAAAAAAAAAGCTGTAAGCCAAGTGGATGAAATGGGGTGAGGGAGAAGACAGGCTTATGACATTTGGTATCTGTTGACACTTCCTAAATGAATGCTCTGGGTCTCATTCTCTAGTTGAGGGTTGCATCTAAAGGAATGTACTAGTTATCAGAATAGTAGCAGTAGCCAGTCAGAATTTACAGATAAAACTTCTTTGGGTATAGAATGTGGAATAGTATGATATGTCTGGGAATCCAGGACCAAAAGAATTTTGGTTGTGTTGAAACACAGGATGTGTGGGGAGTGTTAGTGAAAGGGGAGGCTTTGAGAGACTGTGAAGGCCAGGTCGTGAAAGGTCTGGATCCACTCTAAAGAACTTGGACTTCACCCAGCTACGGTGGGGAACTGCTGAGGGCATTAAGCAGAGAAATTATCCAAACATGATAAAACTGTAAGCCAAAGCCTTGCTATCATCAGGCCTACAGCAGCATGGGATGTGGAAACACATCACTCTGTTCTGGACCCATGTGTTATTTAACTAAAGGACTAGGGGATTCTCACCCCTAAAACCCTGATACCAGGCTTGGCACATGGAGACGGCTGTGCTGGTTGAGGCTGAGAACGCTTGGCTGCAGTGGGGTCTCCCAGTGGAGTGCTGTTCCTTTTTTCCAGGGAGCCCAGAGCCAATAGAAATCAGCTGAAATCAGGTCAAGTTATCATCAGTGAGCTAAAATCACAAGACTGGCTAATCAACTGTTGTCAAGAGAAAATCCTAAGTCAAACATATGGAAAATGAGGCTTATGAGTCATAGCACCAGCTTGGCTTCAGCCCTCAGGCGAATGGAACTAAATCAGTAAACATTTACTCAGTAGAAACATGACTTGTTCTAATTCTGTCTAAGGCCCCTCAGTTCTAGAGGTGGGGCGCCCTCCACAGACCTGAAGAGAACAGCTTTTTCTCCTCCCCTTGAGTCACACTTCAGGAAGGTAGGGACAATTTCTGTCATCTACACAGCTGAGTCCCTACTGAATAGCACAGAATCAGGCATCCAACAGATGTTTGTGGAAGGAATGAATAAGGGAGTGAAAACTAAATGCTACAGTACATTGTGAAAATGCTTGGTAAGCCGCAGAATGCTGTATGTGTGATGGTATTACGATGCTTCACATTTTAAGTTCCCTAAAAATCCAGATTCACATCAAAAGTACGTTGCACATGAAAGATTTCCAATCACTTTTTCCCTAACACCAAAAAAGCCCCAGCTAATTGTCACTTATCATATGTTAGACCCTCGTGTGCATATTTTCCTTGCCTTCCTTGTAACCATTCTAAGAAGTAGGAACTACTATTAGCCCAACTTATAGATGAAGGAGTCCAGCCTGAGGTAGTTTAAGTAAATTCTGTAAGACAACACTGCAGTAAGTGGTGGCATCAAGACTCATTCCCAGGTCTGTCTGCCTCCAAAGTCCATAATCCATTCTGCTTCTCAGATGAAAGCTTTAGACTTTCTTTTTATTCTAAAACATATTGCAGTTTAAAAAAAAAATCCAACACCAAGCTGTCAGGTCCTATTGAATGAGTCAACTTGGTGAAAATGAAATTATTGAATTAAATAGGGCATCATATTTAATTCAGTAGATGTCTTTTCAACCCCCAAATGCTGTAGTTCTATTAATACTGTTTCTTTCTAAGGGCACAGTTTATTTGGCTTCATCTACATAAAATCAATATGAGAGAAAAGGATGGGTTTTTCATTCACAGACCTGGGTTTCAATTATTTCTTTGGAGGCCCTTCCACTTTCAATCTGTTACTTTTCATTTGTAAAGCATAAAATTGTTAAACAATCAATGTTCTCTAGAAGATGGTAGTTTGTTATTTATGCAATCATTTAATATAGTTTTGATGTTTTTAGAAGTTGGAGGCATTATCCTAAGAAGAAAAATGTGAAAAATTCTGCCTAAAGGTCTAAGTAAAGTATCATCTTATTACAGTGAAGTCTACCTAAAGTAGTTCAAGTCAAGCAAAAGGGAAGTTTATTATAAGTAAACGGGGGAAATTCAGGGATGCCTTTTGCCAGAATTAATGTTTGATTCACCCGTTTACTGTCTCTTTGCTTCTATACTTTTCTCTCTCTCCCTCTCTTTCTTTTTTTTTTTTTATTCCTCTCCTGCCTTCTCCTTTCCTCTCCTCTTTTATCTCAACTCATCCCCTTACAGCCAGCTAGGGCTGCTTGAAGCAGGGAAGCCTCAGCTCCTGAACCTGCCTCCCCCAAACTAACTTAGTGTTGGAAATACTATTTCAAAACCGTAGGAGAGTTAATTTAGTCAAGGATCCACTCTGTTCCCATCATTGTGGCGAGGGCGATGGGTTCCTCTGCCATACTACATGTGATATTGGCTGGCATACACCAGCTCTCGGAGAAAGCGGCATGGGCCAAGAGAAAGTAACTGGCACCTCTAATGGAAGAGGGTGGCTCTTCTGGAAATACAGCACAAACGGGAACATGATTAAAAGAGTGGTTAGCAACTGCGTGAAAGGAACATCTGAGAACATCACATCCATTTATGCATCGAAAAAGACTGAATCTAAAATTTCAGCTTCAAAAAGAAAGTTCATCTGTCTAAAATACCAAGTCCATATAAGTTCATGAAGAACCAATGCATGTTATCCTTTCAATACTTTTTTTTTTAGTGTAGGTTACAAGTACATTATCCCCAATATTTCTATGACTAATTAGAATACTAGTTCCTAAATTAATTTGGCTTATTTGATTGTTTTACAAAAATATTGGAAGGAATTATTGTCTGAAAATACAAGTGCTATATAAGTATTTGAAATTTATAATTGGTGTGGCCTTTTATCACATAGCCTGACTTAAAGTTCAATTCATCAGAGTAGTTCAATCAAACCTTCGATAAGCTACTGAAGTCTGCTTACTTTTTAGTATCCAAACACATCATCAAGAGAAATAAGAGCTCATCCAACTATTGTCATTAAATATTAGTCTTCTTTTATCCCTTAGAAGCTCTGTGCTCCACTTCCTTCATCTGTCAATAAAGATCCATCCATCTGAAAAAAAAAACTTACTTTGAATACCTACTAGGTGCAAAGTATGGCACTAGGTTCTGAGGGGGTGTGCCTGGCTTGAATATTTCCTAAGGGATTTCTTTTTCTCTTTTTAAATTAAAATATAGTCAATTTACTGCATTGTATTAATTTCTGGTGTACACCATAGTGATTCAAATATATATATACACATATATATTACTTTTCATATTTTTCAGTATAGGCCATTACAAAGTATTGACTACAGTTCCCTGTGCTGCACAGTAGGATCTAATTGTTTATCTATTTTACATATAGTAGTTAGTAAATGCAAAGACAGAACCCCCATTATATCCCTCCCCACCCCCTTTCTTCCCTAGTAACCATAAGTATATTTTCTATGTCTGTGAGTCTGTCTTTGTTTTGTAAATAAGTTCATTTGTGTCTTCTTTTTTTTTTTTTTTTTTTTTTTAAGATTCCACATATGAGTGATATCATATGGTATTTTTCTTTCTCTTTCTGGCTTGCTTCACTAAGTATGATATTCTCTAGGTCCACCCATGTTGCTGCAAATGGCATTATTGTTTATTATTTTTATGGCTGAGTAGTATTGTATTGAATATATATACCACAGCTTCTTTATCCAGTCATCTGTCAAAAGACATGCAGGTTGTTTCCATGTCTTAGCTATTGTAAATAGTGCTTCTATGAACATTGTGGGCAGTTGTGTGTATCTTTTCAAATTAGAGTTTCCTCCAGATATATTCCCAGGAGTGGGATTGCTGGATCATAGGTTAGTTCTATTTTAGTTTTTTGAGGAAGCTCCGTACTGTTCTCCATAGTGGCTGCACCAAAGTACATTCCCACCAAGAGTGTAGGAGGGTTCCTTAAGGGATTTCTTGAGGGTCAAAGGAGCTAAAAGATAGAATGAATTAGAAAAGAATAAATTGTAATACTCGCACACAACATTGTTGTTTTCTTTTTTGGGGGCTCCTGTAGAGTATCCAAGGAAATACAGAAGTCCTTTGGTCTTCTGGGCAACTGAAAATGGAAAGCTGCCACAGGAAGACCCAACTGCACAAATAGTGATTAATATGAAATTGCTAATTAGACTGAGGCCCTGGAGGAAGTACCGAAAGCTGAGAGACGGAGAGGTGCATGTTGCTCTGTTTGTTCTGGTGAAATGAAAGCCCTCTCCTGTTTACATTTCTTATTAATATGCTACACAGACTATCGACAGATCCCCGTTGTATTCTGTTTGCAGGGCTTTAAGAAGGTGACTCAGGGGCACCTAATGAAGAATAACAAGCACCTAATATCAGTCAAATGTTTCATTATTCCTTTTACATTAATCTCCCCTTCTGCAAAGATTAGTCAAAGCGCTTAACTGGAGAAACTAGGAGGAAATACGGACAGCACGGAGATCAAATTAATCCTGGCCTTCTGAACACAAGTAAAGAGTTTGGCTGAGTTTTGAAAAAACTAGTAGAACCAGATTCTATTTGAACGAGAGCAATGTAACCACTACCCAAAGCAGAATAGTCTGTGCATTTGGGCATCTATGGTTTTAACTGAACTCACGAAGAACTGAGTGTTTTACAGATTTACAATGAATCTTAAGTCTGAAGTGGCAAATAAAAAGTCCTGCACCTTCAGGCTGTATTACAAACTCAGCTCCCCCCGTCACTTTTAAAATAAGTTTTCCACAATATTTCTAGAAACATCTCTCAAACACAGGACAAAACGTTCTTTGCTCCTCCTCTGAGTCCCTCTGTCAGAGAAGTCCAGGGAGCTGTTCCAAGTGTGGACCACAGAGGCAGCTTCCTGAGAGCTGGGAGGAGAGGTGGAATAGAGTGGGCTCAATTTAACCACCCGAACCAGAGAAAGAAACTGGCTTCTCCTGTAAACTTGACCCTGTTCCTTTCACGCAACTAACCAGCCATCTTCTGCCTAAATTGGCAAAGAGCGCTAAGTAGGAAGAACGCTGTTATCACAAGCTGTTCGGTGAGCTCTTGCTATTTGCTGAACGCTGAAGTACAGGGCTTTACATTAATGATTTGATTTAACCTTCAAATGGCATCAATATATTTTTATTTTACAGATTAAGAGATTGAGCCTTTGTGCAGAAATCCTGGATGCTAAAGTAAAATGTGATTACTCCTATAGAAAAGTAAGTCCTTTGGGGACAGATGATAAAGATTCCAGTAGCAAGACATCCCTCCTCATAAAGCTCCTTTATCCTCCCTGAACCTACCCTGTAAAATGAATCTGGATATTTGTGGCATTGTGCTGGGAGAAGGATGTAATGGGGAGGAGAGATTGGGGAATTACAATTTTGGGGAAAACAAAATCTTTATAAAATCAGCCATCTCCCAACACTGTAACTTACATTCAAAGCATGGGCTTTATTATGCAACCAACACAATCTTCTATGTTTCCACTCGTCAAGTGATCCGTTGTAACTGTTACTAGTCAGGACCAAGCGGCCAACATTACAGGAGGGGGAAGAATATCCCCCCCCCCCACAACTTTACATCCAGATATTGTGACTCCAGAATGGAGTTTCTAAACCCTTGCCATGTAAACTGGGGTCCAGGGATCAGTGGCATTGTCATCACCTAGGAATTTTCTAGAAATGATGAATTTCAAACCCTACTCCAGGCCTACTGAGCCATAATCTGCATTGTAACAAGATACCACATAATTAGGACGCACGTAAGAGTTCAGTGGCATTGCTTTACACCATTATTTCGCTGGTGTTCAATCCTGGCTGGGTATCAAAATCAGTTTGGAGTTTCGTAAACCTTTAGTCTTGCCAACCTCACTGCACATCTCTGGGGTGAGACTGGGGACACACAGGTTTGCCCAGCTCCACTGGAGATTCTGGTACTTAGCCACAGGTCGTTCTGACTTCAGCCTTTGAGGTTTTCTAGGCAGGTTAACAGAGATAAAGCCAAGAGTGGGAAAATACCTCTCAAAGGTTGAGATCACTCTCTGGGCAGAGTTTCAGATGGCAACGGCAGAAAGTCTTGTATTCTCTCCTGAGCCTTTAATTTCTCCTGTGAATTTTGAAGATGCCTAACCCTTTCCAAAGCCACCCCACTGCTGCCTGTGTCATATTCTCCCTCTTCGTCCAAACTCTATCTGTTCACCTCCATTCACCATGAGAAGGAAGCAGCAACATAGAGTGTAGGTAAGAATGAGCAGTTCTTTCTTTTTTTGTCCTCAGTTCTGCTTCTGGGGAAGGAATGGAGCCAACAGAGACTGGAAAAACATTCTCTCCTATCTTCCTTTATGCATCTTTAAGGCTGCTTCCTGCTTTTTTCTCAGTAACCAAAAAAGGTCTAGACCTTTTGCCTTTTATGTGCCGTGCCTTTATTGATCTTATTATGTTTATTAATAATGTTTCTGACCCAAAACATATTTTGGGAAAGTGAACACTTCAGAAACGGGTTATTCAGCATTTAAACCCTTCCACTCTCTCCAAGGCAGTAGAGCTAAGACATCTTTGTTGAAATAACCATGGGCTACCTTAATTTATAAATCTACATCTGAGCCTACAAACAGGCTTCTTCAGTCGCAGTGGGGTGTGTGTTTGTATTTGTGTGTCTAGCCATCTGTGAGCACTTGGTGTGGAATCTCCTTTCCCAGAATGACTCTGTAAGGCTCTTCTTACTGGCTCTCCTAAAGAACAGGGAGAAAGCACTTAGAAGAAAGAGTGAGTAGTCGTGATGCTTCGCTTTGGCAACCATCCTTTCAATATTTTGCTTTTCTCCTACCCTTAAAAAATTATCTCTTGGCAATGTTTATATTAATAGCTATCATTTTAATAATGTTTATTTTTCTTGGCACCGTGTGTTTCAGGGCCTCTGGGTGCCTGAGCAAAATCTACTAAACAAAGTGACACAATTAACCAAATAAGACAATAAGCCCAAACAGTGCATAAGCCTAGAGGAGAGAATAAAGTAATACAGGCACACGTACTCCTGACGCCCCTAACCATGCAGGCCTGAGGCAGGGGCACTGCGGGGATGCGGCCGTGCACCTGAGCACGGTGCTCTGCAGGCTGCTGGGCAGAGATGCCATCAGCCAGACCTTCATTGGAGGAATGTACCTGTTCTCTTCCTAGGGCAGTTTGTTTCTTTAATAAGCAGACTTCTTCAGTAAACACAAAGCTACCAGTTAGACCTTTGTAATGTTTGGGTGGATTTGAGATTATGTCAGTGCTAAGTTCCAGTTCCAACACGGTCACTCTCCATCTTACCTGAGATTCATTATTTTTTTATCATCTGTAAAGCGGTGCCTGTATCATTAGGATTGCTGTGAGAAATTAATGGCATCATTCATGAAGTGTTATGTCCAGTAAAGGTGCTATGGATATTAGCTCTGATCAGTAGTGCCACTCTTTTAGTTACTGTCATCTGACATGACAGCAAAATTTCTGGGGTCTGATGTCATGGACCCGTTTGGGAGCCACGTCAATCTGATGAGGATGAGCAGGGGGCACTGTGGGTGGAAAGGAAGGGAAACGATGGTCAAGAATTTTAGAATTGGATGGATTAGCTGGGATATTTATGGAAGGCTGATAGACCCACACATACAGCAAGAACCTAAATTATATTTGAGAAAACAAGCACACTACTCAACATCGATAATATTTTTAATAATGGACAGCCAGGGTTGTAGGATGTCTAATGTTCTTTTCAAATTTATTTTTATATGCTATGATATACCACTTTTCACTGTGTCCCAAATCTAAAAAAAAATTCATCCACTCAGCCAACGATGATTAGGGCTGCAAGGATTATAGTCTGGTAGAAGGAAAGCTTATAGAAGCAAAACCTAGACAAGCAATAGAAACTTTAGCAGAACTGGTGAGGTAGGAATATTTTAAATACCTCTCAGATGGTCCCTTTCAACT
The DNA here is from genome assembly GCF_048773025.1 of Camelus bactrianus. Taxonomy (NCBI): domain Eukaryota; kingdom Metazoa; phylum Chordata; class Mammalia; order Artiodactyla; family Camelidae; genus Camelus; species Camelus bactrianus. The sequence continues at coordinate 103,644,906 of NC_133541.1, read as the reverse complement.
CATCCAACCCTACTCTTCCAGTCTTAATGGCTCTCTCCTATATCCCACTCACTTTCTCCTAAATTCTAGCCTTAGAGTGATGTGGCTTTCAAAGCCTGCCTGGACCCCAGGCCTGTCCTCAATACTACTGGGCACGCTTTTCTTCAAACAGATCCACTAGGTATTTTAGAAGAATTCTCCTACTCTCAGGTAAAATTGCTTTTGCATATGTTTCTAGATTTGTTTCTAGCCTCCTTTCAGGTGTCTGACTCTCAGTTATGGAAATCATTTGCTCATACCTTCCTTCTTATGGTAAGTGTTTTTTAAGTATCTTAATAAGGCAGACACAGTACTAGACTCTGGGAAAGCAGCAGTGAGCCTGACTGTCATGGTCCTTGTCCTGGAGGTGAGCTGGATTTACAGGATGATGACTGCAGCCAGGGCAGCAATCATCCCCTAGGTGCCTCCATGTCCTCACAAAGGGAACAGGGATGCAGGGTTAGAATCATGATTCTTTAACAATAGCAAGGTATCCTAACAGCTCTCAGTGGGTGTGGCGTATACCCACCAATTCTCCAAGCCATTCTTTTTTCTACTGATATGCTTCATACTTAGGTGTAGTGAGAACACTACTACTCTAGGAGTCAGAACTCTCGGGCTCTGTCTTGCTATGTCCTGGTTGTGTGACCTTAGCTGAGTCAGCTGTGAGCTTTGGTTTTTACGCTGGTTGGGGAAGAACAATAATACCTGATGGCACATTTCCAAAGGCTGATGTTAAAAAAACCAGTAAGTGTGCAAAATGTAATGCATCTTTGTTCCCAAACTTAGAAGTGCAAAGGTATTGAAAACATTTATTTGAATTTGAATTGAATTCATCCCAGTGGTGCTGGTAGAAAATTCAGTCTTAGTCGTTTTGAATGTTCCTCCTCGCTCTAGTGGTACCAAGGTGTTACGGCATCACCGGAGCATGGGGAAGACCCCTTGGGCCACTGACCCATTCACTCCGGTTAATACTGAGATGCACCCACTGCCCTTACCCACATGCTCCTTGTTCCCCTGACTCACTGGGGACATGGGGATGGTTTCCAAGCTCTGGGATCCTATGCCAGGCAATAGCCTCCCTCGGTGCCTATGCCGACCCGCCCATCTGTCCCCAAGCACCTGCTGCTTCCCGGTGAGGGTGACAGACTTTTCTTCCCACCTCCTCTGGAACACCCAACATAACTTTTAGTATTCTGAGAATTTTGACCCAAAATAGGAAGATCTAGTGCCCTCAAGCAGCTTTTGCTTTGCTTTCTACCCTGCAAAACTGGCTTGAGGCAAGGGAATCAGAAAATACACAGGGCCTGGCTACAGGTACAGAAGACAAAGAAGGAACAAATAGGGGGGACTAACACAAACTCACCTATTAATACATTATGCTGTCAGAGGGCATTTAAAATACATAAACTCTGATCCATACATGAGGATACATGGTTGGAATGCACACTGAGTCAGAGGCACCTTTGTGGAGCGTTGGGTAACTAACCAGAAAAGAGGCGCGTCTCCCACCGCTCTCAGATGCTCCTCTTTCACGGCTGTGGTTCATGCCACAGTCACTGCATGCCGGATTTCAGCTTTGAAGAGGCCTCCAGAGTCGGTACAGATCACTGAGTCTTTGATTAAACTCTGCTAAGGCCTAATAGTTTGGAATGTTTCATTATTTTCTTGGCAGGACTTGTATGTTATTTTTTAGCAGCTGCAGAAAGCAAACATTGGGAAAAGGCATGTGCCGGTGTTTGGGGACCCACAAACAAGGGGCCCACTGCGGTGCCTTTAAAAAGGACATATTCATTAGGTGTGGGAGTCTGAGTTCTGCTTCCCTCCTGCTTACACTCACCCACCAAAATGGGCATTTGATGGTAAGAATAACTTCCACTAATGCAGCGCTTACCCTGTGACACGCCTTTGTGCCTAGAACTACAGAGACACACAAAAACTTAGAGGAGAAAGACACATGAAGACAGAGGCAGATATTAGAGATGTGTCTACAATTCAAAGAACACTCAGACTGGCAGACAGCCGCCAAAAGCTAGGCAAGCGGCATGGGATGGATTTTCATTCAGAACCTCCAGAAAGAACCAATCTTGTCAATGCCTCCATTAAGAACGTCTGACTTCTAGAACTGTGAGAGAAGAAATTTGTGTTGTTTTAAGCCACTCAATTTGTGCTAATTTGTTACAGCAGCCCTAGGAAACTAATAAAACCGTTTAATCCTGACAGTAACCCTGTGATAAGTAATGTTATCCCCATTTTACCAAAAAGGAGATTAAAGAGAACAGTGGTTAAGTAGCTTGTCGTCCCCACGCAAATTTCACGTGCGTAGCTGGAATTCAAACTCCAGGTTGAAGCCGAGCTCATCTCCATTCTGAAGCCCACACACTTAACCCTTTCACCAAAGCACTTCCTAGAATACGCTAGGAAATATTTCTTTATCCAGAAGAGCCACTAAAAATAAATAATGCAGTCCATTTTTTGGAGACACATTCAACAGAAGCGAAAACCAAATCTAATTCCTACCTTTTGAAAAATTAATGAAATACAGTTGATTTACAGTATTAGTTTCAGGTAAACAGCACAGTGATTCATTATTTTTACAGATGAGACTCCATTAAAAGTTGTTAGAAAACAATGGCTGTAATTCCCTATGCTATACCATACATGCTTCTTGCCTATCTGTTTTATACACAGTAGTTTGTATCTCTTAATCCTATACTTCTAATGTGCCCACTTCCCTCTCTTTGGTAACCACTAGTTTAAGTATCTGTGAGTCTGTTTTATACATTCATTTGATTCATCTGCATTATTTTTAAGATTCCACATATAAGTTATCCAATATATGTCTTTGACTTATTTCACTAAGCATAATATTTTCTAGGTCCATCCCCTTTGCTACAAATGACAAATTATCACTCTTTTTTATGGCAGAGTAACATTCCACTGTGTGTGTGCGTACACACACACACACACACACCACATCTTTATCCATTTATCTGTAGGTGGACACTTGGGCTGCACTGTTATAATCTTGGCAGTTATAACAGTGTTGCTGTGAACACTGGGATGCATGTATCTCTTCAAATTAGTGTTTTCATTTTTTATGGATATATACCCAGGAGTAGAATTGCTGGATCATATGGTAGTTCTATTTGTTTTTTGTTTGTTTGTTTTTTGAGGAATCCCTGTAATGTCCTCCATAACAGCTACACCAGTTTACATTTTCACAGTGTATAACAGTTCCCTTTCCTCTGCATCCTTGCCAACATTTGTTATTGGTAGATTTTTGATGATAGCCATTTTGACAGGTGTGAGGTGATATCTTGTCATGGTTTTGATTTGCATTTCTCTGATAATTAGTGGTGCTGAGGACCTTTTCGTGTGCCTATTAGCCATTTGTATGTCTTGTTTGGAAAAATGTCTATTCAGGTTTTCTCCCCATTTTTGATATTGAGTTGTATGAGCTATTTATATATTTTGGATATTAATCCTCTGGTCATATTGTTTGCAATGTTTTCTTTCATTTGGTAGATTGTCTTTCATTTTGTTGATGGTTTCCTTTGCTGTGTAAAAGCTTTTAAGTTTAATTAGGTTGCATTTGTTTATATTTGATTTTCTTCCTTTTGCCTTAGGTGACAGATCTAGAAAAATATTGCTACAATTTATGTAAAAGTGCCTGTTTTCTTTTAGGAGTTTTATGGTTTCATGTCCTACATTTAGGTCTTCAACCATTTTGAGTTTATATTTCTATATGGTATGAGGTCCAGACCCACACTAAGAATATCATAATTTAAAATAACAAAAGTTAAAGAGAGAATTCTAAAGGCACTAACCAAAAACAAAGAATCATATACAGGGGAACCGCCCATAAGATGATCAACTGATTTCTCTGCAGAAATTTTACAGACCAGGAAGGACCAGCATGATACATTCTAAATGCTCAAAGGGAAAAAATCCCAACCTATCTGCACAAAAGATTATATCATTTAGAAGAGAAGAAGAAAGAACAACTCAGACAAGAAAAAAACCTAAAATAGTTCACCAATACTGTTTGCTAAATGTACGTTACAAGAAGAGAATACCTTTCAACATTTCTTGTAATGTACATTTAGCATTCTCTAAATGGAAAAGAAGTAAGAACCTATAGGAAAGGAAAACTACAAGCAGGAAAGGAAGATCTATAGTCAGGACTGAGGATCAACTACTTCAGTCAGTCAGGACGGGGACGCCCAGGCTGGGGCTCCGCCTGCCCACTCCCCGGGTCAGGTGTCTGCCCATGCAGTCTCCTTCTTCCTCTGAGTTTTCTCCCAGGGGCACAGGTCCTGACCAAATTAATTTTCTTCCCTTCAAATCCAATTACATGTGCGTCTTTCTTACAGCCAGCTTGTACAGCAGTCCTTCTGCCACTCTGCATTTAGTTTTCAGGGACAACTATTTCACATGCAGGTGTGTTTTTGATGTGCTTGCGGGGAGGAGGTGAGCTCCATGTCCTATTAATCTGTTTCTTGATCTCTTTCTCAGATGTGATTTTAAGCGTAATTTTTAAACTTTGTCTTTCTGATAGTTCACTATTAGTGTATAGAAAAGGAACACATTTCTGTATATAAGTTTTGCATGCTGCAACTTTGCTGAATTCAGTTATTAGTTATAATAGTTTGTGGGTGGAGACTTTAGGGTTTTCTATATAAAGCATCACGTCATCTGCCATAAGTGACAACTGTACATCTTTCTTTCCAATCTGGCTATGTCTTACTTTTTCTTGTCTCGTGGTTAGGCCTTCCAATACGACGTTAAATGGAAGCGGTGAGAGTGTGCATCCCTTGTCTTGTTCTTGAATTTAGAGGAAAGGCTTTTCTGCTTTTCACCATTAACTATGGTGTTATGTCATAAATGGTCTTTATTATGTTAAGGTATATTCACTCTATGCCCACTTTGATGGGAGTTCTATCATGAAATGGATGTTCACTGACTTTTGTTACATGCTTTTTCTGCATCTATTTAAATGATCATGTGATTTTTACTTTTCCTTTTGTTAATACAGTAGATCACACTGATTGACTTGTGAATACTGAACCATCCTTGTGTCCCTGGAATAAATCACACTTGATGCTGGTGCATGACCTTTTTTATATATTATTGGATTCTGTTTGCTAATATTTGGTTGAGGATTTTTGCATCTATATTCATCAAGTAAATTGGCCTGTGATTTTCTTTTTTTGCATTGTCTTTATCTTTTTTTTGGTATCAGGGTAGCGGTGGCCTTGTCAAGGGAATTTGGGAGTGTTTTGTCCTTTACAGTCTTTGGACTCGTTTGAGAAGGACAGGTGTTAGTTCTTCTACGTGTGTTTGGTAGAATTCCCTTGTGAAGGCGTCCAGTCCTGGAGTTTTGTTTGTTGTGAGTTTTTAAATCACAAACTCAACTTCACTACTAGTTATCAGTCTGTTCAAATTGTCTGTTTCTACTTGACTCAGTCTTGGGAGCTTGCATGTTTCTAGAAACATTTCGTCTAGGTTGTGCAAGTTTTGGGCATGTAACTATTCATAGTATTCTCTTAGGATTTTTTTGTATCTCTGTGGCATTGGTTGTTATTTCTCTTTCATTTCTTTTTTAATTTATTTGAACCCTATTTACTTCTTGGTGAGACTGGATAAAAGTTTATCAATTTTGTTTATCTTTTCCAAAAAATCCCCACTCTTTGTTTGAAAAGATAACCAAAGTGAGGGAAATGAAATCTACTTCTCATCCTAACATCCATCCAACTAACAGTGATTTGGTGTCTATTTTGTTCTAGGCACCATGCTGGATTCTGAAGGGACAAAGGGGAAGTGTGTAGCTCTTTTCTCTAAAGCATTAACTACTGAGTAGATGAGAGAAACCAGTGAGTCCCAGGAGCTCTCAGAGGCTAGGGAGACACACATAGCAGCATCCTGAACAGTGGTGTGTGAGTAGCACTTCCAAGACATAGTGATGTCTTGAAATGTAAATGGGACTTATCATGAAGAGAAGAGAAATGGGAAAATTGGCAAGGATAAGGTGGGGACAGGCAAAGAAAAGCATTCTAGAATGAAGTTATGGTATGTGCAAAGCTTAGAGGTGAGAAAGATCATGGCCCTTTTGTTGTGTTTCCTTGTGGCCAGAGAATAAGCTGGGTGCAGAGGCAGGAGACAGCTCTCTGAAGAGCTCTGGATTACAAAATGAAATGTATTCTCAAGAGACTATAAAACTATGGAAAGAAACAAGGAATGCAACATTTCAGTGAGAGGCCATCTTTCAATAAGTAATGTCTCAGTCTTTCAGATGCTTTAAGCTAAAAAAATAAGATTCTGATCACACATTAAAATATTCTTTTTAGAACCAGACCTTCATTAATTAATATCTGTCAAAGAAAAATTGCACCAGACCAGTTAAATAGGCTAGGAAGACTTTAAGACTGCTACAGGAAAGAGAGACTGAACTCTCCTCTCCTGAAACAAGACAGGAGGGTTTTTAAGCACTGGGTGAACTAGAGGAAAGGTGCTGGCTGGACACTAGGGGAGTGTCTGGTCACTGTGATTAGACCACGCATGTTCCCTTACCGGTGCTTATCAGAGTTAGGCTCCTACGCTTCAACAAAACAAAACACCAGTGAATTTAAGTCATAGTAACTAGGGTGGCAGAAAAAGCCTGGCTTTTGTAAACAGGCAAATCTAGATTCTTATCTCTGTGCTTCAGCTACTTGGCCATGGATGCATTACTTAATCTCATGGATCCTGTCCTTTTATCTATAAAATAGATGAGATATTTTATAGATGTGATCTGAGTATTTAGAAATCATGCAGATACAGTATTTAATACATAAAAATCGCTTTCTAATTTTTATCAGATGAATATTTGGCTAAATAAGGTTAAGTGCCTGAGATTTTTAATCTTCAATCAACTGTAGAAGCTATGGGGGTATCATATTTGTCAATGGAAGTGCTGCTTCTATTCCTATTCTGTGGTATTTTGGATACAAAGTTATTCACAAGCGCAATGCGAAGTGAGAACGCAGTGTGCAGAGAAAGCATTTGTTCATTTGGGATGGTATCTTCTGTGTATCTGTCAGTTTAGGGTTCCCTTCAGCTGTGTCACAGGCAGAAGGCTGTCTCAAGGGCACAATGGGAGTAGATGGACAGACATATTGATGTATCAAATGTAAAGCCCAGGGAGATGATAAAAGTGAGAAGATTTAAAAAACAATGAGGTTGCTCACTGATCCTCTGCTCTCACCGTTTAGGTATATTGTTTCAATACCCAAAACAGAGTCACTGCAATCAGTCATGGAAGTACCTCCATTTGAAATAATGTATTCCAATTGTATCACAACAAATTTCAATGGAATTTTTTTTTCCCAAGGAGAATTTTCAAAGCATAAGCAAGAAAAGAGCAATTAGGGATTCAGAAACCAGTCCACGTGCTGCCCTCAGTAGCATCTATGTTGCCAAGGGCCACATTTTCCTTTTCAATCTTTAAACTTAAGTCCCTTTTATTCATATGCCTTCAGCTCTTCTCATTTTAATGGACTATTTCACCACATCTTAAAAAACACATCTCTTGAAGATACAGCTGTCTGCTCTGCTTCGAATATTTTCATTACATTTTATTACAATCTTGGTTCAAGAGAAGTTTTATACCTAATTTGGAGGGCCTGCCCTGTCAGTTTCACTTTCCTCCAGGACTTTTATCAGGCTAATTTGATTCAAGTATGAGTTCTTCTTTGTAAATCCAAAGCACTCTTTTATTTCTCTTACTTGTTAAAAAAAAAAAAAAAAAAAAAAAAAGATTCTTTCTAAAGCTTGTGGGCTCTACTCCAGCCTTCCCTCTCTTCTTCCTGAAGAATCTCATCTACCTTGCATTATATAACAAACATCTAATCTACTCAATAAATACTTATCGAGCACCTGTAATGTGTCAACAATACTAAGAAATCCCCTGACTTCAAGAAGATCATACTTTATTAGTGGACAGTCCTATGAAAGCAGATAAATACAGTGCATTAATGTGAACGCTATAATGGAGCTGTGTTCACAGTGCTCTGGAAGCAGTATCACGTAGGAGAGAAGGCAGACGTTTTATAAACTGGACGCTATTAGACTACACTAAGGGGGGCACTCTGAAGGACATCTATAGTGAATCTTCTAATTCATGAACTAATCAGTTTTAAAATTATATGTAAGCATATATGTAACATATATAGACATATATATATGTAATTTTCACATTTTGATATCTAGATTTGCTTAAGCTCAGACATCAGTTGTCTCCACATTGCATGCTTTAAAGAATAATCCTACCTGTTATTCAAAGAAAAGAGTTTCAGAAGTAAAGCATTCACTGTTGTTGGCACATGAATGCACAGGGCACACTAGTGTATTAAAGGTTTTTAATTAACTCTGGTAGCCCAGCATTTCCAAATTTACTTGTTCACGATACTTTTTCTTTTGTTAACAACTGTTAGCAGCCCAAGAACTAGTATTCTAAGGAATACACTCCGAAAGATGTTCTTTTACAGAACTATTTAACTTGAAAGTCAGCAGAAAATGCTGGACCAGTCTGGGCAACCAGACAGTGTGTTACAATGCCTTAAGAAGGCATCTTCTAGTATCAGTTCATACCATAACATCACTTTTAAAAGTCATTATAAAAGTAAAAGTTTGGAGAAATATAAAAGGAAAAAATAAATCACCAACTGCCTTACCACCCAGAAATAACTAGTATTAACATTTTGTATTCTTCTTACCAGTCATTTTGCTGTTTACACATTTTGAAAACTAGATATAACAAAATATATACAAATTTCATATCTGTCTCGCAGATTATACAGATAACCTATGTTCCCTGCAGAGCCAGAGTTTAGGAAATAAGATAAAAATCACGTGTAAGTCATAATTAACATACCTTTTTACTTTTGATATTATATATATCATTTTAAAAATATTGATTCTACATGAAATAAAGGAAAAGAGAAGGGCACGATCTTACCATAAGCTGCTTTGAGATGTACTAAAGGGAAGTAACTAGTGGCTAGAACACAGTGAAAACCGTAAGTATCTTACATTTCTCTACAGAGCGAGGGGCAGCAGAGATGTCTTCCAGTTAAAAGATTTCTGACAGTGAATATAATCCCCAAGTGGGAGAAGGGGATAAGCAGCTCTGGCTGTACAACTGGACTCTCATATCTTAGGCAGTTCTGGTCTACATGGCTCAGAAATACTCCGTTTAGCAGCCAGTCTGTTTGGATTTGGTTTTTCTCTCCGAGGTCTGGTGATCTGCACTCATCTGCAGGTGGCTATCATTTAGCTTGGCAACTTAATTATGTTGCTCTTCTGCAATCAGCATCACTGTACCATGAACAATTCCTGGGCAGCACCGCCTTTTGCTATTGTGGCTCTATTTCTCTTTCTGGCCACATTTCACGTTCCTGCCTGAACTGTTCGGGATTCTCAATTTGCTCAGTGGGTTGGCAGGCGTAATTTACAGGGCCACTGGCTAGCTGTGGTTTAAAGCGACTTCAACCCTCAGCTTTCCAGCTTGGTGCCTCCCCTAGTCCCTGCACTCTCCAGTGCCCTCCTCCATTTCCAAATTTCCCTGTTTGTGTAAATAAAGCCGAGGTTAACTGAGCTCGACCCCAATCCCTTTGCTGTCCCATAGGGAGCAGAATAAGAGCATGTAACAGTTCAGAAAAAAATGCTGCTCAGAAAGGAATGAAGCCCAGAGAGACTTCAACTCAGCAGAGTGACTCTAATAACCAAGCATTCAGCCCATTTTCATCTCGATTTTAAATTTGGGGGAATGTAAGCATGTCACACAGAGACCAGGTCAAATGAGAAGGCAACTAGACGATATGCCAGGATTGCTGGGGCAATCACAATGAGAAGACCATGGTGGAGGCTGGTGGACCTGCGGAGACCAGCAATAAGAAAACAATTTCTGAATATTGAACATTTACTTGTCCTGATAAGGGAACACTGACATACCTCTTCTGCCTTTTAAGTAAAATATTTTAGCTTCTTGTGTCAGGGAGCTGACATGCACCCAGGATCTTGTAAATCCAGGAACTGTGCTGGGCATTTTCTACAGGTTGTTTTTAACCTGACTTTTACAACAGTTTTGCAAGAGTGATATTATTCCAACTTCAGAGATGAAAAAAAGAAAGGGAATCTCAGAGAGAATAATTAATAGATGGAAGTTCACAACTGTGGTAACTTGTAGACCTGAACTGGGATGGAGTCTGTGTCTCTAAACTCCATGTTCTTAGTGCAGAAGCAGTTTTCTTGGTTTATAGACTTTGTGAGGACCTTATGAAGTTTTGAATATTGAGCACAGAAAACTGCATTTAGGCCAACATTTTTATTTGAGTTCTGTGGACTCCATGGTTAAGAAGCCCTTATTTTGCATCTATCCTTCCTGCTAAAAAAAGTAGGACTTAAAGTATAGAAGAATATACACTGTGATATTTTGGAATGGATGTGCCCCTTTCCAAGTGAAATTAACTCCTCATCAGAAATAGGATAGGGAGGAAATGATGAGAGTTGTGATGACCCTGCCTTTTGCACCCCTGATATGTACACCCCAAATATCTGTGGGAATTAATGTTGTAGGAACCTCCGTTACTGATGGCACTGTCTCTCTCTCTCTCTTTTTTTTTTTTTTAACATTTATCATCTCTTTTCTACTTGAAACATCATGAAATGTGTTTGCTGCCAGTCTTATCACATCTTGTATGGAGAATGAAAAGACGTTTCCTTTCCCATATGTCATGATTCATGTTCTAGCTTTGTCCTCATGGAGTCTTTAGCAGGAGGACTTGTTATGGTAACTGAGAAGGGCAGGTAATACAAAAATACCATTATCTTCTGAAGAGGGTATTCAGCATCCAGATGCACTGGAGAGATACAGGTGATTTCTGGCAAAGTTGGTTGGGACTGTAAACTTTACTCCACAGAGAGTTAAGAGAACCCTTCCCCACCCTGAACATAAGTTATTCATGAGCTTGGGGATGGATGAAAGGCATATCATGGGCTTCAGAAATATAAAATGCCTAATGTTGTCTCCGTGTCAAGGGGAAACACTTTTATCTTCATGAAAGAGAGAACAGAAAGAGAATGCGTCCCCCCAACCCACCAAAAAAAAAAAAAAAAAAACAACTTCTGTATTTTCCATGACACACATAGTACAAAATGAGTTTTCTTCCTTCCTCCTCCAGCCTTACTTCCAAACATTTTGTATTATAGAATTTATATTACAGAATTAGGTTTTTTTAAAAAAAAGCATTAAATGGGAAACAATGTTTAAAATGTACAGTGATACTGTATGATACTTGTTTACCTATTCTAACAGTGTTTATCGTATTTTGTTTCCTCTGTCGTTGGCATCATAAAATTACATTCTATTAAGTAAAAATAAGAAGCACTGTTATTTATTGATGCCAATTCTATGCCAGACACTGTGCTCAAAGCACCTGTTTAATTTACCGCTTCCAGGGATCAGCCTAGATAGTGGAGTAGAAAGACCCAGAGCTCACCTCCTCTCAGAGGCACACCGATATTACAACTATGTACACCACACTCATTGCAGAAATAGGCTGGAACCTACCAGAAAAGATCTTCTGCAACTAAAGATACAAAGAGGGAACCACAATGAGACAGGTGGGAGGGACAGAGCTGCAGTATAGTCAAAACCCCTACCCCAAGTGGGTGAGACACCAACAGCAGAATAATTAAAATTGCAGACATTCTTCCCAAGGAGCAAGGCATCTGATCCCCACATTGGGCTCCCCAGCCTAGAGGTCCTGCACTGGGAAGACAAACCCCTCGAACATTTGGTTTTGAAGACCAGTGGGGCTTACTTCCAGAGATTGTGGAAAATAAAAACTCCACTCTTAAAGGTACCCGCAAAACCTCACATGCTCCAGGATCCAGGGCAGAAATACTATCTTGAAAGGAGCCTAGACCAGACCTACCTGATCTTGGAGTCTCTGGGAGAGGCAGGAGGGAACTGGAGCTCTCCCGTAGGGACACAGACACTGGCAGCAGCCACTGGGGGAGCTCCTACCACGTGGACACGGGGGCTGGTGAGCACAATTTTGGCTCCTTCCTCTAGCTTATCAGCCTCTACCTAGCCCCGCCCCTGCCTAACAGCCCGGAGGCACCAGTACCAGGATGCCTCAGGCCAAGCAACTAACTGGGTGGGACATAGTCCCACTGACCAGCAGACAGACTGCCTTAAGACCCTCTGAGTCCACAGTCACCCCTGGATGTGGCCCTGCAACCAGAGACCCTGGGACCCTGATCCACCCACCAGTGGGCAGGCACCAACCCCAGAATCCCTAGCCTCATCAACTAGTAAGCCTGCTCTAACTGTGGGACCACCCTAACCCACCAGTGGGTGGATACCAGCCCTAGGAAAACCATAGCCTGCAGACCCAGCCCACCCACCAGGAGGTCAGCACTAGCCCTGGGACTGACTGGGCCCTGGCCCCACCTACCAGGAGGCCAACACAGGCTGGGGGACACCCTAGATTCTGCATCCAGCTGTGTCAGGAACCAGCCCCACCCACCGGTGGTCTGATACCAGTTCTGGGACCCCTGGGCCCTGCAGCCAGATCCCCAGGCCTAGATCTGTCCACCAGTGGGCAGGCACCAGCCCTGGGATGTCCTGAATCCCTAGGGATCCCTGGGTTCCACAGCCAGCTGCCTCCTGACTCAGCCCTGCCAACCAGTGGCTGGCAACCTCTGCACAAGGTAGAGCCTGGCAGCCAACCAGAACAGGGACCACCTATGAGAGCACCCACAGGAGTCGGCCTGCCACAATAGAAGGACCCATGCAGCCCACACAGGGCCACCCCTAGGGCGTGCAGCTCTGGGTGTGTGCTGCTTGGAAGCACAGGACATCTAAAAAAGGCCACACCTCCAAGACTGGGAAATGTAACCAGAAGGTCAGATACACAGAAGTGAAAAACAGCAAGTTGGGCAAAATGTGGTGACAGAAGAACATGTCACAAACAGAGGAACAAGATAAAATCCCAGAAAAGGAACTAAGTGAAGAGGAGGTAGGCAATCTGAGAAACTGTTCGGTCTTGATTGTAAAGGTGATCAGAGAACTTGGGAGAAGAATGGAAGAGAAGAATGAGTAGTTAGAAGTTCTTGAAGAAGCGTTTGAAAATATAAAGCACAGCCAAATGGAGATGAAGGACACAGGAACTGGAGTGACACTGCACTAGCAGACCATGTGACACAGAGACATGGGTCAGCAAGCTGTGAAACACACAGTAGAAGTTACTGAAGTTGAACAGAAAAAAGAATAAAAAGAAATGAGTACAGTTTAGGAGGCCCGTGGGACAACATCGAATATACTAACATTCACAATACAGGAGCCCCAGAGGAGATGACGAGGGGAGCCGTGAACAACGTATTGAGGACATCATAGCTGAAAACCCTAACATTGCAAAGGAAACATCCAAGCCAAAACAGCACACAGTCCCAAACAGAATCAATTTTGAATGACTCTAGTGTACACCTGAACACACACCAAAACACGTTGTAACTAAAATGGCAACAGTTAAAGATAAGACAGACTATAAAAAGCAGCAAGGGAAAAGCAACAATTTATATACAAGGGAGCTACCATAAAGCTTCAGCTGACTTTTCAGCGGGAAATCTGTAGGCCAGAAGGGAGTGGCACACGACATTTAAAGCAGTAAAAGGGACAGACCTACAACCAAGAGTACTCTACCCAGCAGTGCTCTCATTCAGATTTGGTGGAGAAATAAAAGGTTACAAATAAACGCTAGAAGAGTTCAGGGAAAAGTGGACAGCTGCATGTAGAAGAATGAGATTAGAACATTTCCTCATATCATATACAAAAATAAACTCAAAGTGGATTAAAGACCTAAACATAAGACTGGAAACCGTAAAACTCCTAGGAGAGAACATGAGCAGAAAACTCTTTGACATAAATTGTAGCAATATTTTTTTTGGCTCTGTCTCCTATGTAAAAGGAAAGGAAATAAAATTAAACAATTGGGACCTAATTAAACTTAAAAGCTTTTGCACAGTGAAGAAAGCCATTGACAAATCAAAAAGACAACCTACTAAATGGGAAAAAAAACTGTAAATGATATCACTGACAAGATGATTAGTACTCAAAATATATAAACAGCTTATATGGCTCAATATCAAAAAACCAACAACCCAACTGAAAAATGGGCAGAAGACTAGAATAGACATTTCTCCAAAGAAGACAAAGATGGCCAACAGGCACATGGAAAGATGATCAACACTGCTAATCATCAGAGAAATGCAAATCAAAACCCCGGTGAGATTCTACCTCACACAGTTGTCTGAATGGCTATCATCAAAAAGAACAAAAGTAACAAATGTTGGGGAGGATGTGGAGAAAAGGGAACCCTCGTACACTGTTGGTTAGAATGTAAATTGGTGCAGCCACTATGGAGGACAGTATGGAGGCTCCTCAAAAAACTGAAACTAGAATTATCAATATGATCCAGCTATTCTACTCCTGGGTATTTATCAGGAAAAACATAACACTAATTCAGAAAGATACATGCACTCCAATGTTCATAGCAGCACTGTTTACAATAGCCAAGATATGGAAGTAATCTAAGTGTCCATGCACAAACAGATGAATGGGTAAAGAATTTGGGGGATGGACACAAACACACACACACACACACACACACACACACACACACACACGATGGAATAGTTCTCAGCCATAAAAAAACTAAATTTTGTCATCTGTTAACATGGATTGACCTAGAGGGTATTGTGCTAAGTGAAATAAATCAGAGAAAGACAAATACTGTATGTTATCACTTACACGTGGAATTGAAAAAATAAAACTTGGGAATATAACTAAATAGAAACAGACTCACAGACGTAGAGAACGAACTAGTAGTTACCACTGGGGAGAGGGAAGGGGGCAGGGTCAAGATAGGGGTAGTGGATTAAGAGGTACAAACTAATATGTATAAAATAAGCAAGGATATATTGTACATCAGGGAATATAGCTAATATTTTATAATAACTATAAATGGAGCATAATATATAAAATTTTTGAATGACTCCAGTGTACACCTGAAACTAGTATAATATTATAAGTCAGCTATACTTCAATTAAAAAATTACTTCTGGGGACAATGCTAGGAAGTAGGAGTTGATCCCCATTCTCTATTTTACAGATGGAGAGACTGAGGCCCAGAGAGACAGAGTAGAAAATGTCAGACCAAATACAGCAGGCAACCAAATACAGCAGGATACAATACCTTAAGGTAACTTGTTTAGGTTACACTTGTCTAAGAGACAGTCACTGTTTATTCCTGGACCTGCGACTCCAGAGCTGTGCCGTAAATGCTTCCTCCTCAAAGTCAGTGTGCACACCAGCAGCATTCGCATCACGGGGGAGCTTGTCAGAAATGCATCATCTCAGACTCCATTCCCCGTGGTGTGCTGGTAAATGTTTTACAACCAACATTTTTGGGGGGAGTGTGTTTGGAGGGGGTCCTGTGTAGTGTTTGCTTATTTCCATGGTGTAAATCATCCTGCCATGGCATGTTACAGGATCCCAGTGTGAAGTCTGACCACAGAGTTAAGCAAGAGGTTAATGGTTGACTCTTGTCAAGTAGGTTGGCAGCGGCTCCCCACACCCCTGCACCGCAGACCTACTGAATCAGAATCTTCACACCAACAAATTCTCCGGGCAGTTCACATGTTTGAGAAGCACGGGTCCAGGCCACTGCTTTGTACTGCCTTAATGTGCAGCTTGCAGTGAGGTGTTGGCCCTGGGCTGGTGTCTTGCTGCCCCTTTATCGCCCACCATGCTGAAACTTACAGGACAGGAATCTGGTTGGCCCTCCTGGGACAGAGCACAGATGCAATCGGCCCCTGATCTCTGGTGCTGCTGAGTGGGGCTGAGTGTAAAGGAAACTGTTTTGGGAGATGATCTGTGAATCGGAAGATACTTAGCCGGGCACTCTGAGGGAGGCTCGGGAGAGTGGGGAAAACAGCTCTCCACACCGTTATGCAGGACTCCTCCTGACACAGCAGAGCATGAGTATTGCAAAACACCTGGGCAGCAGACTGAGGATCTTTTGCTTCCTCTGCTTTTGCATATACCATTTTGCCGTGCCTGAGTGTGTTTGTCCCGTACGTACAGTGGATAGAAAACATGGCAATTGGGAAGGCTTATATTTTGCAGAACTATATATGCCTTTTCTCTGGAACTCAAACTGAAAGCAAACACGTTTTTTCTTGTTTTGCATGAAGAAAAGAGAGATTTACTTAAGGACTTATTTTATAGGATATGAATTAAGAATATATATATATAAGAATATATATAAGAATATATATATATATTTTCTTAATTCATATTATTCAAAAATTATATATATATAATATATATAATTTTTGAATAATCTCCTACATTCCCTCTACCTGCAGACCTAACATAATAGCTAATGGATGAAAAAAAATGCCATGGAGGAAATTTGAAAATTACCTAAACTAAAACTCCCTTACGAGAACTGGGGAAGGCCCAGTGGGTTAGAAATGACGAATCTGTCACACGGTCTTGCAGCGAGTGAGCGATGGGGCCAGCGACCACTTCACTGCTGCTGCTTAGGCTCCACGGTGGCTGGCTGAGCTTACTTGTACAGTGCACCCTCTTCCCCAAACAGAACTGTCTCCTGTAGTTTCTTCCCCTCTTATCCATTCTGATGACTTCAAAGACTGCCTATAAAGTGATGAATCCCAAATCAATTCTCTAGCCCAATTCAACGTGGCTTTCCAGTTTTTTCTTAAGGCAGCTTCTCCTGGGTTTCCAGAGCACTCACATTTCCCCAACAGAGTACTTACAATACTGTATTTAATTGTTAGTTTGCTGCCTGTATATGGCGTAGATTCTCAGCTCATGATAGCTGTGGCTAGATTTGGGCCATTGCTTGACCCCTAGCGTCTAGCACAGTACTTTGCATACAGTAGAATGATCAGAAAGTGCCCAGTGTAACAGTGGAGAATTATCAGGAACTCCCCAGGAGGCGGAGCCTGAGGCAAAGGATTATTGCTACTGCTTCGCTAGGGAGTACAGCCCATGGTATAGGAGTGAGGGTCTGGGGTGATGAAGCAGAGAGAGAGATAGTGAGCTAACACAAAGATGTGTTATCAAGCTGTCACCCAGGAAGTTGTTACACTAGTCTCAGAGAGGGAAAAGGGGCATACTTTATCCACTGGCTTTCTTCTCTCAATGGTTATAGATTTGGCCCACGGAGTGTTAACACCTCTTCACTTCCAGGTTGTGCTTGGGTGGGTGTCAAGTAGTTTGATAGATTCTCACACCTCACAGTGCACAGGGAAGCCCTGGGACAGGATGCAGCAAGTGTGCAGAATGATCTATGAAGTGATGCCCAAATTACGGCCCAGGGTTCATTCTGGATCCTCCACTTCCAATGAATTATACCTTTAAAATATACCCCTCTTATCTCTTCCTCCACTGCTGTTATTTTTTTTTAATTTTAGATTCTGTCTGTTCCTCACTTATGATTATGCCATAATCTCTTACTTGATCTTCCTGCCTCCAGTCTTGCCCTACTGCACATTTCTCTGATTCTAATCCTTCAATGATGCCCCATTCCTGTCAAGATAAGATGTAATCGCATCAACATGACTTACAAGAATTTTGATGATCTGATCTATATTGCATTTAACCAGCTGCATCTGTCCACACGTCCCCCCTCCATCTCCGCACCAGGACTACTGAACTTCAGTCCTATGGAATGTCTTGCAATTCCCTGCTGTGGGGATGCTCCCTCACACCCCTGGAGCTGGCGATATTGCTTCCCTTTCTCGGAACACTGGTCTTTGTCCAGTGAGTTTATTCCTATCCTTCAAAACTCAACTCAGGCATTAGAACCTCCAGAAATTCTACCCGGGTGCCTTTGTTCTAGACCATGACTCTTGAAGCTCAGTGTATCAGAGTCAGCTGGAGGGCTTACAGACACAGATGGCTGGCCTCCACCCCAGAGTTTCTGATTCAACAGTAGGTCTGGGGTGGGGCTGGAGAATGTGCATTTCTAACATGTTCCCAGACGATGGTGATGCTGCTAGTTGAGGACCACACTTTGAGAACTACAGCTCTGCAAAAACACTTGTACTTTTTTTTTGCATAACATTTTACACAGCTTATATAGTAGTTTGTTTACTGGTTTCTTTCCCCAATCAATGTGTATCCATCGAATTACTCTATAACCTGGCACGTGGCACTGTGCCTGGCACATAGATACTATGTCCATGGAGGGAAGGAGAAAGGGGAAAAAGGAAGAAAGGCACTCAGAGCAAAGACTGGAAGATAGAATTAGATGCAGAGGTCTTCAGAGCACATCTCCAGACCCATATTCTTTATTTTTGGCATGAAGTACTATTATACTACAAAGTTAGTATACTCTATTGAATAGAGTGTAGCCAGTGCAGTGTGGTGACTCCAAGTGTGGGCTCTGGTATCGTGCGGCCTGACTTAACTCCTAGTTCCATTATATGGTGTTAGGCCTGTTACTTAATCCCACTCTAAAATTTACTTTTTACACTCATAAAATAGGAATAATAAAAATGCTATCTAATGGGCTTGTTCTAATATTTAACTGAGGTAATACTCAGAGGCTTTTTTTTTTAATAGTGCTTAGCATATCATGAGCACCCAGTAAATGTTAACTACCATTTTATTATCCGTTCCTTTAAATACTTAGTTACAAAACGATGTGATTTTAGTGATTTGAATGATCCAAAATACAAGGATCAACTAAGTTGCTTGTATCTTAGGAATTCTTGTACTTTGTAGCATTGTAGCATTTATTTAAGACTCTACACATTTTTTTTTTAATTCAGATGATTGTCATCAAGGTGGAACAGTGGATTCAGGAAGAAACTGATTTTGATTTCATAAAATGAGCTGTACATTTTCTACTAGAAATTCATTTTTTAAAACATCACATCACAAAGAGAAAGAAGTTCTTCAAAAGGACCCATCTGCTAAAAGAATATTTCCATTAAAGTAACTGATGGTTAAAGAGACAGTTTTATCCAAAGATATCCAAAGACTTTACAGTCATTAACTAAATATCCCTCCAAAATGTCATTAACATATGCTATGCCAAATTTATGGTTAGAGATGCCTGTCAAATAAAAATGTTCGGAAGCAAAGATTCTGGTGTTCCCATTAGTAGTCTAGGCCAGAAGGTAAAACACAATGAAAAGAGGATGAACTTGACACGAATTTTTAGACAGCTGCACTGAGGAGTCACCTGCAGACCTTACAAGCAGATGACCTTTCTTCAAAGGCCACCAGCACAGAGGAAATCACTTGTAAGCACGTGAATAGTCTTCCCCTTCCCCTTTCTATTCACTCATTTCATTATTCAGTAAATACTTAGACTCTAAGATGTTCCAGGCTATGCTAAGCATTTCTCTTGCATTATGTCAATTGATTTTTATACCTATTTATAAAGTGGCTACTATGGAAGCTTGTGGGGATTGAGAAATGTGCCTGGGTCCCAGAGTGACCAGAGACCTGAGTGTCCCTGACGCCACATGCTGGGCTCCAACCGTGTGTGGCCTCCTGGTGTTCTGCGCCCTGGTTTTCTCAAGAGCTGGAGATGCGCGGCAGCCAAAGGGGGCTTTGCAAATGGCTGTCTGAACGTGATGTAGAGACAATTCTATGTGCAAGTCATAGAAGTTTACCTCTGATATTTATTAATGTAATGACATGTATTTTAAATAGTGTATTCTAATAGTAATATGTTAATTTGGGCTACAGCTTTTCTCCAATCTCATCTTCCATGGAAGCACCTGATTTAAACTCTGGACATGCATCTCCTTTGCCCTCATTAGGACCAAAGTTTGAGCATCCTGACAGTTCCTCAGAGCAGACGATTCTTCCCTCCGTTTAGACTGCTGCACACTTCTGACAGAGCGCTTTGGCATCGGCGTCTGCTGTTAGGGAAATGCTGTCCTAAGCTACATGCATTTTACCTGTATGGCTTTGGTGGCTGCTTTTCTTATTCACCTTAAATCATACATATTATACTAGCTATATATATAACATATATTATACTGTGTGTATATATTAATATACATTATAGTAATATAACTTACTACATAGATCCTCAAAATGTGAAACAATTCTTAAAATGACACTCAGTACTTTCAATTACAGAGTCATACCTCTGAAGAATAATTACTGAATTCATGTTCTTTTTTTCTTTTCCTTTAAAAAACAAATTCAGTCAAGTAACCTTTATGTACACTCCAAGATAGCATTGATTGGGTCTTAGGCTAAAATGACTTACTCAAACAGTATTAATTTATTTTCAAAATTAAGTATTTATGAGAACAGTCTGTAATATGAAAGGCTTGTTAGGGTGCTAATAAAAGCCATCATTTTCTTTTCTGAGACAGACTTCCTTTTTTGAGTGGCGGACTAAAAATCTTACTGCCTTATACTTAAGCATATTCAGTAAGCATGTCTTTCAAAGGTAGGCTTTGAAAAGTGATGATGCAAGAGAGTTGACCCTATTTCCATTCTTTTTATCTTACTGTCTCCTGTGGTGTCTGTTTCAGCCTAATACTGGTTCCCATTCAGCCACAAAGTGGCAGCCAAAGATGCTATGAATAAGGAGAGATGGAGAGAGGGAAAAGAGAAGGGGTCGGGGAGAGAAGGAGGGAGGGAGTGAGAGGCAGAAAGCCAGCCAGTGCTGTTCTTCCAACCACTTAACAAAAGGATTTCATTTTAGTCCAATGGGGCCAACTTAGATTACATGCTAACCTTTGAATCAATCCATGTGACCATAGAAATGTCAAGCGTAGATTGACTTGTGCTGATGACAGAGCACCTCTGGAGCTGGAGCTGGATAAATCCTCTCCAAACTGCACAGCTATTCCACAGTGAGGGAGGGACGAAATAGATGCTGGTGTGCCCACTACATGTTCCAGTGTAGCAATGTCGCCTTCCATGGGGATAGTGCATAATAAATCCCAAAGCACCCTCATGCCCATGTTGTCATTTTAATTTCCATAACAGCTCTTGAGTAATGTGGCAAAAGTAGGATCATTTCCATCTGATGAGGGAGGACACAGAGTTCAGCGTGGTTAAGTTACCTTGAACTCATGCTTACTCTCTTTCAGCTCCAGGTTCAATAATTTCTGGACACTTGCTTATTTTGTCAAAATGACTAGCTGAGAAGTGAATAATTCAGTCAAACTACACGTTTGTCACCATGTTGTGTAAAGACACTTGCAGTTTTGAACTTAAACATTTTTATCCTTTTAAAATGGTAGCAAGTGACAGTAGACAGCGTTACCGGGGGAGATGAAGGGAGAGTGCGAAATCAGACCTGCCCTGCTTAACGTCTTTGTTTTCCAACAGCCTGTCAGTTAAACAGGGTCACAGACTAATGCTCCACTTTCTATTTTTGCCTCAGAAAGTTTGCTGTCCCCTTTCTACTGCTGTAATTGGGAGCTGTGATGTAATTTTTGTACTCTCCCGAGACATCAATACCAAAGTGCCAGGAGAGCTGGAGTCCATCTAGAAACTTTCCAGTGCTCAAGGGGAGGGTCCTATCTGACAGTCTGCCAAGAGTGTCAGAAGAATAGAAGATTCTTGAATAAAAACTCAGAAATCTCCAAATCGGAAGGAAATCCTTCACTCGCAGGCTTGCTCACCTTGCTTCTCCTGACAATGTTTCTTCACTATTTAATATGGATATCAGTGATTATGACAGAAAATGGCTGGACTCGGAACTGTGAAAATAACACAATCAGAGACTATAAAGTTTAATAATAATAAACTCCTAATGCTGGTCTTAATATATTCCATTGTTTGCTTTCACAATGCCATTGGATGCCATGATGTCAACAAGGTTCCCTATATCTTGTCGGTTTATATATATACGTTTTTTTTCTATAGATCTCAGTGCCCTAAAGAACGTACAACCTTATGTGGCCTGGACATTGAGAAGGTGCTTCTAGTGGTAGTAAGAGACAAACCTAAGGAGAAGCATGTTCATACAATCTACATACCCACAGATAGATATTCTTATCTAAAATGGAAAGAAATAGTCATTCATACAATAGAGGTTAAGTTCTGTAACTACTGGGCAAAGCCCTTGGTAAATGCTGAGATGGAGGAATGGATCAGACCTACTCATTCATCTTTAAGAAATCAAGCATAGCAGTGGGTCAGATACACAAACAAATAAGAGAATATATTGGACTATAATTAATGATAAAAGTTTACATAAATTCCAAATCCAGTAGAGAAGAGGGATCTACGTGACCAAGCAAAAGTAACTAGCAAACAGTTAAGTACAGGTAAATGTCAAATATGGGGTGGTGTTAATAAATAATAGGGAAAATCAGGGCAGAGGCTCTCAAAAGGATGCTCTCAGAGAAGATAGGATTTTGTGTGAGATATTTATGAAGGAGAAAACTCCAGGCAGGCAATAAGTGGGTTCAGTGTGTGTGTATTCATGCTGAGATGGATGAGGTTTGTTTGAGGAGAAGTGAGGAGGAGGAGGAGGAAAGAAGGAAGAAGAAAGAAAGAAAGAAAGAATGAGGCCAAGAATGAGTTGAGACCAACTTGCAGTATGCCTCTAAGAAAAGACTGAGCTCCATCAATCCCTTGCCGAACTTGCTGTCTGGTGTTCACTAGAAATTCTCTTACTTCCTATAGGTCAGGAGGATAAGAACTCATGCCTACTTATAGTATTTCCAAGGTCTTCAGCATCATTCTTTTTCCCCGCAACCACACAAACACACTCACACACACACACCATGCCCAGGGTTACATCTCCTATTCTTTTTGTGGTGAAGATTCATTTTTTTTCCAGCTATGTAGCCAATGTGGAATTTCTCTACTAGTACTTCTGGGTTTCAGATGCAGTATTTCCCTTAGCTGGTAACCTCCATGAAGTTTTGCTGCAAATAGGACTTTATTATTACTTTTTCTTTCTACTCTACTTTTCTCCATGTTGCCACATGGTTACTGTAGAATTTACATCAGTAATGCATTTAGGTCGATGGTTCCTATGGAAAAGACAAATCAAGGTAGAGCCACAGCATATCTAATTTGTTGCACACAGTTGGTGTTGGATAGAGAGCTGTAACAGAGAAGAACTCAACTCCTGTTTTATGCTCTCTTATCAAGGTGATTATCGTGGAGATTGAGAGAAAAAAAGCAAAACAAAGCCTTCATTTAAAAAAAAACAAGTACATATGAGTAACAATCACTGAAAGAGATACATTTATAGAATGGTGCTGATATTTTGAAACTGGTTGTGTCTAAATATAAATCAGCATTTTGTTCAAAATCTGAACTATTAATAGTAAAATACCTAATCTAAAATTATTTGGTTTTGAAAAAGCTTAAAACACAAAGGCAAAGATGGGGAAGAGTAGAAAAACTGGATATTATTTACTTAAAAAAAAATAAAACTTGGGCCCTTTATTATTTTATGAAGTTGAGAATTCCTCCAGGATGACTTCTCTAAGTCCTACATGGACTCCTTTCAAATTGCCCAAGAGCATGTGATCTCCTTGAGGACAACATCAGAGTGAGGCTGGTACACTGCAGCCTCTGTTTACAGTTACCCTCCAAAGATCAAAAAAACACTCTAAATTCATCCATTTTCCTGGCCATACTGCCCAAGGCAATGTACAGATTTAATGCGATCCCTATTAAATTACCCAGGACATTTTCCACAGAACTAGAACAAATTATCCTAAAATTTATACGGAATCACGAAAGACCCAAAATTGCCAAAGCAATACTGATGGAAAAGAACGAAGCTGGAGGAATAAACCTCCCAGACTTCAGACAATACTACAGAACTACAGTAATCAAAACAGCATGGTATTGGTACAAAAGCAGACATATGGATCAATGGAACAGAATAGGGAGCCTAGAAATAAATCCACAAACTTTCAGTCAATTAATTTTTGACAAAGGCGGCAAGAACATACAATGGAGTAAAGACAGTCTCTTCAGCAAATGGTTTTGGGAAAACTGGATAGTTGCATATAAATCAATGAAGTTAGAACACTCCCTCACACCATACACAAAAATAAACTCAAAATGGGTTAAAGACCTAAACGTAAGACAAGACACTATAAATCTCTTAGAAGAAAACATAGGCAAAATATTATCTGACATAAATCTCAGCAATGTTCTCCTAGGGAAGTCTACCCAAACGATAGAAAAAGGACAAAAATAAACAAATGGGACCCAGTTAAACTTAGAAGCTTTTGTACAGCAAAGGAAACCATAAGCAAAACAAGTAAGACAACCTACAGAGTCAGAGAAAATATTTGCAAAAGATGCAGCTGACCAGGGTTTAATTTCCAGAATATATAAACAGCTCACACAGCTTGGAAAAAAAAAAAAAAACCCACCAAACAACCCAATCTAAAAATGGGCAGAAGACCTAAACAAGCAATTCTCCAATGAAGACATACAAATGGCCAATAGGCATAGGGAAAAATGCTCAATTATCGCTAATTATCAGAGAAATGCAAATCAGAACTACAAAGAGGTATCACCTCACACAAGTCAGAATGGCCATCATTCAAAAGTCCACAAACGACAAATGCTGGAGAGGGTGTAGAGAAAAGGGAACCCTCCTACACTGTTGGTCAGAATGCAGTTTTGTGCAACCATTGTGGAAAACAGTATGGAGATTCCTCAAAAGACTAAAAATAAACTTACCATATGATCCAGCAATCTCACTCCTGGCCATATATCCAGAGGGAACCTTAATTCAAAAAGACACCTGCACCCCAGTGTTCATAACAGCACTATTTACAATAGCCAAGACATGGAAACAACCTAAATGTCCATCGATAGATGACTGGATAAAGAAGCTGTGGTATATTTATACAATGGAATGTTACTCGGCCATAAAAAATAATAAAACAATGCCATTGGCAGCAACATGGATGGACCTGGAGATTGTCATTCTAAATGAAATAAGCCAGAAAGAGAAAGAAAAATACCATATTATCACTTATATGTGGAATAAAAAAAAAGTTATTTGCAAAACAGAAACAGACTCTCAGACATAGAGAACAAACTTTTGGTTACCGGAGGGGAGGTGGGTGAGAGGGGATAAATTGCGAGTTAAGAGATCTGCAGATACTAACTGATACATATATAGAAGAGATAAACAACAAGTTCATGCTGTATAGCACAGGAAACTATATTCAATATCTTGTAGCAACGAAAAAAATATGAAAACAAATATGTATGTTCATGTATGACTGAGGCATTGTGCTGTACACCAGAAGTTGACACAACATTGTAAATTGACTATACTTCAATTATATATATATATACCAAAAAATTAAAATAAAATCACTCATTTTCCAAAATATCCCTTTTATGAACAAAATCCAAGATAGAAGCAATTGTTCAAACTTTGTAGAAGAGTTGAAGAGTAACAACTTAAGTTTCCTTAATGTCTCAAAATTTGCTTTTAATGGAGGTTATACATAGTCATTGAAAATTGAGAAAACACAGAAATACTTGAAATAAAAATATAAAATCACTTGAGATCCCACACTTTGTTATTAATACTTTGCTAGAGTCTATTCCAGTCTTTTGTTTCTTTATTGATAAATGCAGCATACTATTCATGTATTCATTACTTTATTCACTAGTTTATAATTATTATGGAAGGAAGGAAGGAGGAAACTTCTTTGTTTCTGGCATTTTTCTAAATATGAGGAATTTGGTGATAAACAGAATTTGGTGATAAACAGATCAGACCTATTACAAAATTAGACTGTCTAGTTTTAATCATTGATCTTTTTTAGCAGACTAAAACACTAAAATATCTGAATCTATGATTTTTAATAACTGAATATTTTATGTATTCATTTCTCTACTTAAAAGACTATTTTGCTTTTAAGTTTTGACTCTTATGTATAGTAATAAAAGAACTATCATTGCTAACAACCTCATAGTAACTCTGATTATTTCCTTAGGAAAGATTTCTAGAACAGGATTACTGGGCTGAACTTCATAAGGGTTCTTGGCTCCAGTTGCCAACATACTCGGGACAAGAGAATTCAGAACATACATTCCTAGGATGGTGTAATTTAGACCTCCATCTGCCTGTGTTTTGAAGGAGGCAGGGAAAGGCAGATGTCTTCCCAGTTTACAAGGATAATAGGTATGAAAGTTGTGGGGGTTTTTTCTTATGACATTGTTTATTAGTGAAACCAATTCTCTGCCTGTATAGTCAGTTGGGAAGGTCGCAGAAACAGTAGCATTCAGCTATTTTTCTGCCTCAGTCACATAATTAACAAGGAACGATTTAATTCTGACATTTGAAAGGGACTTTGATGCCACAATTAAAATTTTTAAAACTCCAAAAATACCTCTGTGTGTATAACTTTGGAGGGGATAATTCTGATACCATTTTATTTAGAATCACAGCTTCCATCCAAACATCATTCATATTGCATGTGATCTTGCCTTCAAGTCAAGTTAAGAGGCTTCAATTTAAACATTCAAGGGAAGCAGGAACATGTTGAAACAATGGATGGGATTGGCAGATGCTCGACAAGGTGGGCAACCGGCCATGCTCAGCCTATTGCCATCTGGATGCTCAGAGAGGGCAGTGAGTGTGGTTTTGGAATATGCTGCTATAATCCACTTCTGAGTTGAGAATACATAAACCTCTGCCTCTGAGAACACGTGTATAATGGGAAAATGTCAGGATCTTTGTTCTCAAGTCTTTGGTATCTTCCCTCCCGCCCTGCTAACCTTGAATCAGCAGTCATATTGGGTTATCAAAGTTCTCTCTAGTCTTAAACTTATTTTTAATTGAAATGTAATTGAATTATAATATTATACTAGTTTCAGGTATACAACATAGTGATTCAGTATTTTGAGATTATACTCCATTTAAATGATTACAAAACAAACTATGTTTCCCTGTGCCTTGTTGTTCGTCTGTTTTATACATAGTGGTTTGTATCTCAATCCCATATCCCCAACTTTTCCCCTAGCCTCTCTTGTCTCCCCACTGGTAACCAATAGTTTGTTTTTTGTGAGTCTGGTTCTGTTTTGTTATATGCTTTCTTCTGTTTTATTTTATAGATTCCACATATAGGTGATAACAGAATTATTTGTCTTTCTCTGTCTGACTTTTTTCATAGTTTTCTCTAGGTCCATCTACGTTGTTGCAAATGGCAAAATTTATTTCTTTTTATGGGTGAGTAGCAATCTAGTGTGTGTGTGTATACACACACATCTTTATCCATTCATCTGTTGATAAACAAGTAGGTTGCTTCCATATCTTGGTTATTGTAAATAATGCTGCTATGAACATTGAGGTGCATGTATCTTTTCAAATTAGTGTTTTTGTTTTCTTCGGATGTGTACCCAGAAGTGGAACACTGGGTTATATGGTAGTTCTGTTTTTAGTTTTTTGAGGAACTTCTGTTTTCCATAGTGGCTGCACCAATTTGCATTCCCACCAACAAGGTACAAAAGGTTCTTTTTTCCCCCATATCCTTGCCAACATTTGTAGACTTCTGATGACAGCCATTTTGACAGGTGTGAGATAATATCTCATTATGGTTTTGATTTGCATTTTAGAGATACTGAGAAACTTTTTATGTGCCTGTTAGCCATCTGAATGTCTTTGGGAAAATGCCTGTTCAGATTTTCTGCTCCCCCCTTTTTTTAACTGAAGTATAGTCAGTTACAGTCTGTCAGTTTCTTGTGTACAGCATAATGCTTCAGTCATACACGAACATACATGTGATCATATTGGTAAGTCCAGTTTTAGTTTTTTAAGGAACCTCCATACTGTCCTTCATAGTGGCTGCACTAATTTACATTCCCACCAGCAGTGTAGGAGGGTTCCCTTTTCTCCACACCCTCTCCAGCATTTATTGTTTGTAGACTTTTGAATGATGGCCATTCTGACTGCTGTGAGGTGATACATTGTTGTAGTTTTGATTTGCATTTCTCTGATAATTAGTGATATTGAGCATTTTTTCATGTGCCTATTGTCTACCCCTTTTTTGATTGTGTTGTTTGTTTTTTGATATTGAGCTGTATGAGCTGTTTATGTATTTTGGATATTAACCTTTTATTGGTCATATCACTTACAAATGTTTTCTCCCATTCAGTAGGTTGTGTTTTTGTTTTGACCATGGTTTCCTTTGCTGCACAAAAGATTCAAGTTAAATTAGGTCTCATTTGTTTATTTTTGCCTTTGTTTCTTTTGACTTAGGAGACTGATCCAAAAAAACTGCTACAGTTTATGTGAAAGAGTGTTCTGCCTATGTTCTCTTCTAGGAGTTTTATGGTTTCATGTCTTACATTTAGGTCTTTAATCGATTTTGAGCTTAGTTTTCATATGATGTGAAGAAATGTTCTAATATCATTGTTTTATATGTAGCTTACCATTTTTCCAAGCATGTTCTCTTGCTTCCTTTTTTGTAGATTAACTGACCATAGGTGCATGGATTTATTTCTGGGCTCTCTGTATGTCTGTTTTATAGTTTTCATAGTATAGGTATTTTACCACCTTGATTGTTTATTCCTAGGTATTTTATTCTTTTTGACATGATTTTAAATGGGATTAGTTTTTTACTTTCTCTTTCTGACAGTTCATTATTAGTGTATAGAAAAGAAACAGACTTCTGCATATTAATCTCCCAAATTCATTCTATGAGGCCACCATTACCTTGATACCAAAACCAGAAAAAGACACTACAAAAAAAGAAACTTAAAGGCCAATATCTTTGATGACTATAGATGCAAAAATCCTCAACAAAATATTAGCAAATAGAATCTGACAATATAATAAAAAGGGTCATACACTACGATCAAGAGGAGTTTATTCCAGGGATGCAAGCATGGTTCAGTATTCACAAATTAATCAGTGTGATACACCACACTATCAACAGAAAGGATAGAGATCACATGATCTTCTCCATAGATGCAGAAAAAGCACTTGATAAAATTCAACATCTATTCATGATAAAAACTTTCATCAAATTGGGTACAGAGGGACCATATTTCAACATAACAAAGGCCATTTATGACACATGCACACCCAACATAATACTCAGTGGTGAAAAGCTGAAAGCCTTTTCTCTAAATTCAGGAACAAAACAAAGATGCGCACTACCACCACTTCTATTCAACATAGTATTGGATGTTTTAGCCATAACAATCAGACAAGAAAAAGAAATAAAAGGCATCTAAATTTGAAGGGAAGGAGGAAAACTATCACTATTGGCAGATGACATGATACCATATATAGAAAACCCTACAGTCTCCAACAAAAACCTGTTAGAACTAATGAGTGCACCCAGTAAAGTCACAGGATTAAACTTTCATTTTATTAAAGCAATCTTCAATGATATTTTACAGTTGGACAAATGAATTGAATACTTGTGTGTACATTAAGGTCCTACTACTTTTATTCACCCTGACCAAAATGCTTTTATGTGCAAAAAGGACTTTTTCCCAAGACGATTATTAATACAGTTACTTACTAAGTAAAGAGTATCCCAGCCTAAAACTGGTGATTAGAAAGCCTCTTTGAGGAGGTGAAGTGTTGCTGAGACCAATGCTTGAGAAGGAGCTAGACACATGAAGTAGCGGGGCAGGGGAAGGAGGGAAGCACTCTAGGCTGAGATCAAGGCATGTGCAAGACCGGTCCCTGTAAAAGCACTTGGTATGTTTACAGAACAAAGAGGGTGGAGCTTAGGTATCAGTCCGTCAGTCTCTCTCTCCTAAAATCTGGTGGTCACCCTAAGTGTAAGGCTTGTGCCCTCCACACACACTTTCCTTTAGCAGCTAGGGAAGGAAAATTCTGTTAAATAGGAGGGTCTCTATTACTTTTGTTGAGTAATTGAAGAATGGAAGGAATGGCTGTATGTCTTCTACGCAAATTAACGTGCGTGGTAATACTGCCAAGGAACACTGACTCAGCACTGACGTCTCCAGGGAACTTCAGGGGGCCACATGGAATGACCATTCATCCATTTCAGGAAAATGACTCACTCTCCTATCTCTAGAGTATTCCAAATGTGTTCTGGCCTCCATGACTTGGGACAAAGTTCCCCTTCCAGGAATGCCCGAACACCTGTGCTCCTCTGTTTCTGAAACCTCAGCTGTGCATGTTCCACTGTCCTTATTCTGCCATGTCTGAATTGCAGCTATGTTCTTACAACATTTATGTGTGAATATGAGTATTTGACACGCTTAAAAAAACATAAATACCTACCAGAGCTATGTACTAACCTTTAATATCAATATAATCACACTGTGTTCACTATAATACCTATATTTTTCTAATATACATTAAAATATGTACAGAACTATTACATTTTTATAAAGGGTATCTGTGTTTTAACTTAAAATAATATCCTCTACTACCAAAGGTTACCCATGGTACACAGCATCCTACTCCAGCCCACACTGACTCTAGGCTTTTCTTCCACTTTTCAACTCAAGCCCCACCTTGTATGGGAAGCCTTCCTTCAGCACTCCAGGGCCTAGGGACATGACTTGCAGAGTACCACAGCTGGTGTTCTTGCCATTTGAGCCAGCCTGGGCCAGGGAGAAGGATGGAAAGGGATCGGACAGGGTGGCCTGCAGGAGCCTTTACTGCTCAAGAATCTGTCATAGTGATCAGTAATCAGCAGGCTGTGGCATCATTGTATTGACCGCAGTGCTCAAACAGATCTGATGAGATATCTGAAGCTGACATCCTACAGGAGTGTTTGTTTACCACACTGGGGTCACAGACCTCTCTTAAGTGATTCTTGAAAAGTAAACTTCCTCCCCCAGAAAAAACACACATGTAGCAAAAAAGTAGGCATATATTTTCAGAGTGTTTAAGGGGTCCCCTGAGTCCCATGAGTGGAACTCTATTTCCAGGTGTCATGGGCCCCATGCTAAAACAAAACAAAACAAAACAAACAAAAAAAAAACCAACAAGCAACAACAAAAAACCCAACCCTGTCAAGCAATGAGCATTTGTTAACATCTTACCATATTCCAGGTCTGGTACTCAGTAGTTTACAAGCATTATGGCATTATGTCCTTTAATTCTTCTCACAATCCCCTATGCTGCATGCTCTTGGAACCCCTTATTTTATAGCGAGGAGAAAATGAGTCATAGAGAGGAGAAAATGAGTCATAGAGAGGAAGTTCAGTAATTTGCTGAAGGCCAAACTGCTAGGAAGTAATAGAGGCTGATTTTGGACTCGCGCAGTCTGAATCACTTTCCTAACCATACTCATTGCCTTTCTTCACTGTATTTCTTGTCCCTAATCATGCCGAGGGGTGCACAGCACATTCATTCGGTTAGGGAGTATGCTATCAGAAACCTGGGGGATTGACAACAGCACCAGATGTTAATGTTACAAATTCTCCTTCCAAGAATGAAAACCGTCCATTCTGAGATATACAGGGAATAAAGGCAGATTTGAAAAAGTCCAGGTGGTAATTAACCCCCTCCCCACTATATTTTACCCAGAGACTTGCTCAGTTTCTGTTTTCTAAGATGAAGTTTAAAAAAAGAGAGAAAAAAAATTGGCCTTCATTCCATTTGTAACATATTCTAATTTTAAGAGATCAGAGGTTAATTAAATTCATTTAAAAACAATTCTTGGGTACTGCCTTAATTAACCTTCCAGGTTTCCTTGTTATTCTGCTCCTATTCAGTGCTGTCAGTACCCAGGCTGAGGGTTAGGACCCCTCCCCTTGTCAGGGAGGAGGGAGGGAGGGAAATAGCATTTGCTCCTCGGTTTGATGAGTGGAGCTTGTTACTGTCGGACATAAGGCACAAGCAGTCCATCAGAGGAGAACGGCAACTCCGGTGACGGTTAGCACATGGCTAGTGTTCAGAGGCTCCTTAGAAACCAATTTTCATTCTTACAGATTCTGTCCCCAAAATGGGACTTCTCCAGGATTCATAAGCAAGCCTGACCAAAAGCCAAAGAAAGAGATGAGAAAGAAGAGGAAAAGGCCTCAAGAGAAACAAAGCACAGAACTGGCCCCAAATATTCAAGGCAGAAATAAGGCAGCAAGTTATGAGCGGAGCCCAGGTGTTATCTGCACAGTTTCAGAGAGTTGCTGTTCTTGGCTTTTCCTGTGACGTCACAAAGTCTGTGAGCATCAGAGGTGTTTGGTTGATGGTCCGCACACAGTGGAACCTGACACTGGTTTTCTGAATTGATCACCCTATGCTTACCTGCCTGTTTTCCCTACTTGTTCTAAAATGCTTCCAGACAACGAACTTGAATGAG
Organism: Camelus bactrianus; assembly: GCF_048773025.1. Taxonomy (NCBI): domain Eukaryota; kingdom Metazoa; phylum Chordata; class Mammalia; order Artiodactyla; family Camelidae; genus Camelus; species Camelus bactrianus. Next base: position 103,612,527 of record NC_133541.1, on the reverse strand, counting down.
GACTTAGCCTGACCACACAATGGGCCAACGATTCACATGCAAAACTTCAGTGCAGAGAGCCAGTCAATCCTCTGAAAGCACTTATGCTCTTTTGCAGTGTGGAAGGACATTTTATTCTTTTAAATTTATCAGCAAAGGGTCCTTCTCCAAACTGATCTATGGTTTACCCAAAGAAATGGACATTGAGTAAAATCAAATTTTTGACGTAACAAACTATAGTGATGGAATCCCTTAAAACCTGGCTTCTAGTTCTCATTTGCCACCAAACCAGCTGTGAGTATTACTTTCCTTATCTGCAGTGTGAGCATATTGGATGACATTTATAGTCCCTTCTGGCTCAAAAATTGTATGGCTTTATGATTATGGGCAGGTTTGGATCAGCGTTGTTCTATTACTTTACAACGCTGTGAGCTAGGTATTACTGTTTCCCTCATTTACAGAGTAGTAAACTGAGGTAAGAAACATGAAGTAACTTGCCCAAGGGCACCCAGTTACTAAATGCAGAAACCAGGATCCTGCCGCTTGCCCAGTAGGCTGTTTCCAAAGTCTTTTCTACTTCCAGTCGTCTAGGAGTCAAAGTTGCACGCCTTTCAGTCAAAAAATTGGAATTTTTCTTTACGTTACTCTAACCATTGGCTAGCCTGGGGGGATTTTAATAAAAAAATAACACTCACAACTTATCTATCTCCTCCAGCCACTTCTGTTCACAATGGAAAGTGACAGTGGAACAAAGCCAGAGGACGCAGGGAACTCCCAGTGCCTGCTGGGCTCCTCCTCCTGTCTCCGGGTAGGAGAGAACCGAATCAAGAAATGGGAGCACTGCTGCATCACTTATAAACAATTCCAAGGAAGTAGCTCTAACTTGGAGAGAAGATGGGTCAAGAAATTAGAATTTCCTAAAAAAATTACCTCACAGCAGAGGTCTTCAAACTTTGGAAGGCATTAGAAGGAGGTGTAAAAAGTACATATTCATGGGGCCACCGTGGAGATTCGGATCCAGCATGTGGGACTCAGGCGTGGGCATTTTTATCACGCTCTCTAGGTCATCCTGATGCCCCTAAATGACGCTGAAGGAAAACTGTCCTGGAGACTCTCAGCAGTCCACTGGGGCTGCTCCTACAAACCACCACAGATGACTTAGCTTCTAAACTTACAAACAGCAGAAATGTAAGTATCACAGGTCCGGACACTGGAAGTCTGAGATCAGGATGCTAGTATGGTTGGGTGAGGGCTCTCGTCTGGTTTCAGACTCTTCTTTGTATGGTCTCATAGCTAAAAAAGGTGAAGGATCTCTCTGGGTCCTCTTTTCTAAGGCACTAATCCCATTCGTAAGGATCCATTCTCATGCTTAAGCTCCTCCCACAGGCCCCACCTCCTAATACCATGACCTCTGGGGGTCAGGATTTCAACATCAGCATTTTGTGGGGCATAAACATTCAGGCCATAGCAGGCAATACAGCCAGCTGTCCTCAGGGTAGTTCCATGCTGACTTTGGGGTCTTCCTGCAGATTTTTACTTTACATCCAAATTCGAGGTTGATATATTCATCTTCCTTCTTGACATCTCTACCTGGCTGTCTCTTAGTTATCTCATGTTTAGCCCAACACAAACCTTTTGATATTTTTTCCCCTGCACAGTATTGGCCTACATACCTTTCCCAACCCAACAGTTAGAATTACTAACCATCTGGTCATTAAAATAAAAATCAGCCAGTCATCCTTGCCCCATCCTGTCCTGACCTACTTTTGACTTTTCTACTCTCCATCCTTCCTCCAATGTTTACTCTACCTCCAAAATACATCTTTTATTTGTTGACTCTTCTCCATTGCCGCTGTCATCATCTTAGTCTAAGCCAACACTACATCACCTGTATTTCTTAAGTAATCTTTCCACTGGTCTTCCTGATTCCAGTCTGACTACTTCAGTTAACCTTCTACATAGCAGCTAGTGATTTTTCAAATACGTTAATCAAACCACAACACGTCTCCCACTTGAATCATTCTAATGGGCTCTGAATGCAAACAGAATAAAGTCCACACTCCTTAGCATGGCCTGCCAAGCCACGCCTGGTTAGTCCCTGTGCAGCTGCAGACATACCAGCTTTCTATCAGTTTGTAGGTTGAGCTTTGCCCTCTGCCCAGGGATGCCATCTATCTATGCTCATGGTGTCATCTGCCTGCAAGGCTTTCCCTCTGAATCACTCCGTCTAATCCTTTAGATCTCAGCTAAATTGTCACCAACTCAGAGAGGTGGATCCTTAGTTCCCTGGGCACTTTCTACCTCATAATCTCTTTCACAAGCTACGTTATTTCCCTTTTAGCATTTATCACTATCTAAAATTCTTTGTTGCTTGCTTCCCCCAATAGAATGTAACATCCATGAAGTCTGAAATCTCATGTGTCTTGTTCTCCTTTGTACCTCAGTGCCTAGCACCACACCTGGCAGTTAACAAAGACCTTATAGATACTTACTGCATTTAAATCCCGTGTTAATAAGTTGCTTGAATATTTCCTCCTTTGAAAAATATGCAAATACGGGATCATGTGGATAAAGGTATAATTAATCTAGAAAGTATAATTCTGGAAAAAGAGAAGAGTAGATTTTGTACAGTGTATCTCCTGTGTCCCTTAAAATTCCACACAGCAGAATCTTTTAAACTAGAAGACCCCACCCATCCATGCAGATTATATCTAATCACAGGGAGTTTTGTAACTCATGGGTCTTTCTTCCCAAAGCAAAAGGAAGTTGTTCTCCTGACTCATAACCCAGCCCACTGTGCTCATGGTGGCCTCCCCTGCATGGATATAGAGGGTTCACTGAACATAATGAAAGGTACTTGGCTCTAAGCAATTACAAAAACAAATGATGATGAACTGCTTTGTACTCTCCTCTGCTGTGAAACTCATCAGCTGTTAGCTCACAAAGCATCCTGTGGTGGAATGTGATTGCACTGTGAATGGTCAGACAAATGAAACTCAGGTGGATTCCTCCAAAGGCTGCATGAGGGCAATTCTCTTTGCTTAAGTGTTAGACACAGATTAAGTTCAAGTTCTTTCAGACAATAAAATGTTACTTTTTTTCCCTTAGGAGCTAACATTTAAGAATTAGCTCAAATACAAATCTCTTTGAAAGCTGCCACTTTGCATTTTGAGTGACTTTAAGCATGCTCCACCTCTAAGCCAAAGGGGTCAAATAAAAAAGTAGTAATTAAGATCTTTTTATGTTTGCAATTATTTGGGTGGGTTGTTGTTTTCTTGGCCCTAATGCATTTTTCCGTTAACTGGTAGGGCATCCTGATTTTGCTTCAGCAAAGAATCCTTCCCTAACTCTTAGCCCAAGTGATTCAGCTGGGATGAATCCACTCTGGATATAAGGAATGGAAACAATTCATAAGCTGTTCCCATCAGATTGTTTCTCCCTGGAGTTGAACCTTGAGTAGAGTAATTCAGTGATTGACAATGGCAGTATGTGAGGGTGGTCCAGAAGAGAGTTTCCACTGGTTTCTGTTACTAAAGTTTCCAGAGATCCCCGCTCCTTTTATTTTCAGAGCCTGCTTCTTAAGCTTTTCTTTTAATTGTAAGAGCTATGCTATGTTATTACACTTGTTCTGATCATCTGTTGACTCATAGCAAACCACTTCAGAGTACAGTGGCATAAAATAAAAATAATTTTATTTAACTTACGGTTCTCTAAGTTAGGAATTAGGGCAGGGCACAGAGTGCACATCTAGTTTCTGCTCCACTGTGACTGGGCTCTCAGCTTACATGGCAGCAACAGCTAAAGATGGTTTGAGGAATTTATGTGTCAGCTCTGGCTGTGATCCAGATTCCTCATTTCTTCTCCATATTACATCTCCTGGCTGGTTTCTCTACTCACACGTCAGGTACCTCGGCAGGCTGGAACTGGCTCTTTCTCTTCATGTGGCCCGTCCCATGGCTAGTTCAGGTTCCTCATTGCAAGTCAGTTCACAGAACGGTCAGACTTCTTACAAGGTGGCTGGCTTCCCTCAGAGCAGATGCCCCAAGAGTACAAGCTGAAAGCTGTAAAGCTTCTTCTCACCCTGCCTTAGAAACCTAATAGCGCGGGGTCGGCCGAATTCTGTTAGTTACCAATGAGTCACAGAATGAACCCAGATTAAAGGAAGGTAACTACACAGGAGCATGAGGAGTGGGAGACGTTGTTCTTTCAAGTGTCATTGGAGACCAGCTAGCAAACCCATGAATTCCTTCAGAACTCAAGTTTTTGTTTCTTACAACTAAATAATCGTAATTCCTCTAATTCTATACCTTGTATTAAGGAATGCTTGATAGCATTACTCAAATTTTAAGTGCCATATAATAAAAATAAAATATTGAATACCTGTATTGGGCTATTACTTTTTAATTCTGCAAGTAAAATATTAAAATATATATTCTATTATGATCACTTAATAAAGAGAAGGAGATTTAACACTTAAAAGGACTGAAACTCATAATCAAGAATACAGATGACCCTTGAATAACATGGTTTGAACTGCATGGGTCCACCTATATGTGGGTATTTTTCAATAAATATATCGGAAATTTCTGGGAAGATCTGTGACAGTTTGAGAAAATTGAAAAAAAACTATAGTCTAGAAATATGGGAAAATAATTTAGGTATGTCATGAATGCATAAAATATATGGATACTACTTTATCATTTACTACTATAAAACATACACAAAACTCTCCTAAAAAGTTAAAAGTTTATCAAACCTATGCACACAAACACAGATCATACACGGTGCTATTCACAGTCTAAAGATGTGAACAAATGTAAAGATGCAGCATTAAATCATAACTGCATAAAATCAACTGTAGTACATACTGTACTCCTGTAATAATTTCGTAGCCACCTCCAGTTGCTGTTGTGGCAAGATCAAATGTTCTTAGTATCCACTTAAAACACTGGGTGATGCTAATCATCTCCAAGTGAGCAGTTCATCTCTCCAGTAAACTGTGTATCACAGTAAGAAGTGATCTCTCCTGATTCTCTTGTATTTTTCATCGTCTTTAGTGCAATACCTTAAACCTTGAATAACACCACAGGACCAATACAAAGTGCCACTAATGGATGCTGCAAGTGCTCCCAAGAAGCAGAGAAAAGTCATGACATTACAAGAAAAAGTTGATTCCTTGATATGTACCATAGATTGAGGTCTGCAGCTTCGGTTGCCCGTCATTTCAAGATAAATGAATCCAGCTTAAAAACAATAGTGAAAAAAGGAAAGGAAATTTGTGACGCCATCACTGCAGCTATGCTAGCAGGCATGAAAACCTTGTATATTTTGCAAAATATCTTTTTTTAATCTTTTATTGAAAATGTGGGTGCAGGATTCCTTTTAGAAACACATACCTATGAAAAAGCAAAGTCAAAGTCATTATATGACAACTTAAAGCAAAAAGAAGGTGTAAGATAAAGCAGGAGAATTTAGTTCCAGCAAAGAATGGTATGGTAATTTTAGATAGAGGTTTGCCTTAAAAAATGTCAGAATAATGGAAGAAGCAGCTTCTGCTGACCAAGAAGCTACAGATGAGTTCCCAGATGCTACTAAGAAAATCACTGAAGAGAAAGGTCATCTGCCTGAATAGGTTCTTTAAGACAGACCAAAGTGCCCCATTCTGGGGAAAAAAAAATGCCACAAAGGACATTAATTAGTAAGGAAGAGAAGCAAGCACCAGGATTTTAGGCAGGAAAGAATAGGTTAACTCTACTGTTTTGTCTAAATGTAGTCAGGCTCATGATCACAGTTGCCTTTATCTACAAAGCTGTTTAACCCTGAGCCTTGAAGGAAAAAGATACATACCAGTTGCCAACGTTTTGGTTGCACAGTATGAAGGCTTGGATAATGAGAACCCTTTCTCTAGATTGGTTCCATTGATAATTTTCCCCTGAAGTCAGGAAGTAAGGAACTGCCTTTTAAAGTTCTTTTGATACCGGACAATGCTCCTGGCAACCCAGAACCCCATAAGTTGAACAGTGAAGGCACTGACATGGTATATTTGCTGCTGAACACCATGTCTCCACTTCAGCCTCTAGATCAGGGGTCATAAGGATTTTTAAGGCTCATAATACCCAAATACTCTATGGAAAGGATTATCAACATGGACGAGAACCCCGACAGAGAGAACATTATGAAAGTCTGGAAGGATTATACCAGTGGAGATGCCATTGCCAACAGAAAAGTCCATGATATCCATCAAGCCTCAAAACAATAAATTCCTCCTGGAGAAAACTGTGTCTATATGTTGTACATGACCTCACAGCATTTATGACAGATCCAATTAATGAAGTCATAGAAGAGATTGTTGATATGATAAAAAAGGTTGGGGGGTGAATGTGTATGTATCTTGGAGAAATTCAAGAGACACCATACTAAAGATGAAAAAGTGGGAAATGATTTGCAGCATCTCTTAGAGATGGTTGCTACACATGCAAGATCTGCAGAGAAACATCTTGAGGAATAGACTGCTAAAGCTGATAGAGAATATGAAGAATACGTGTCTGAGGATCTCTTGGAAAATATTAGAGAGCTCAGAGACAGGTGTAAGAAGAAAGCTACTCTACTTCAGGCTTCTGATGAATGAAGATAAAATGCTGATTATCTAAGCAAGAACTTAATTAACAGTGTACATTTTTAAGTGTCGTCTGTAGGTTTTAAAAATCTTTAATATATCCTAAATCTTCCCTTACAATGAAGTCTCATGACCACATCTTCCCACGCCCATGAAAAATTTTTGTATCTTTTATCAAGCTAGTTCATTAACTTATATTACAGTATGTATGACCTGAAATTATAACTTGTTGGATTGTTATATTTAGATATGAAATACCAGTTATATTATGTACCTGGAGTTAATAAAATTGCACCCATTAAAAAAAAAAAAAGATCCCCTATACCACAGAGACCAAGACAGACTCCATTAGAAGGGTAAAGAGAAGAGGCTACAAGCTGACTACGCTGCCTCTCCCCTAGACCAGCCCAGCACCACGTGGAGAGTTCTTCCCTCAGCATCTGGTTTCTCCAGTGGGAAAAGAGAACTTGAGAGAAAACCTAGCCCCCCCGACCCCCAACCTAGGCATTGTGGGTTGCTTTGTGAAAGGCCCTATTCTGATTCTGCACCACAAGGATTGCAGGGGCATCTACAATACAGCTGTGAAGGAGCAAAGCTTGAACAACCAGCACGTAGATCTTGGCAGACCAAGTTCATTCCTCCAGAACCCAAGTAGTAATGCCAACCAGAGACTTTGCTCATCGGCAGATCCAAGTCTGGGACACATTCTGACCAGGAAACTCAGTTGTGTGCAGATCTGCCTGATTCAGCTCCTCAAACAAGTTTTGCCAGCCCTAGAGCCTAGTTTGCCCAAGGCAAGGAGCTGAATCATAGACCCATCCACTGTGGAGAGTATCTTCTGGCCCCATACAACCAGAAGGGATGGTGACAACTCTCGGAAGCAGTGCAGCCCAGTGGCACTTGGGCTGAGAGTAAATGGGCAGAGCTGATCACCCCCAGAGCAAAGCCATTACGAGGCACAGAGTGTTCTGGCGCAATACACAAGCAGGGGGATTAATTCCTAGCCAAGGCTGAGGGTAGCTCCCAGCCCCTCCCAGTCAGAGAACTTATTTGGGAAATTGAGGGCAGTCTGGAGTGCTCCCTCCCACTCCTACCCAGGCAAGAGAGCTGAGACATAGCCCTACTGTGGCTTCATCTGACCTGAAGGATGACAGCTCCTGGAAGCAGTCGTCCAGTGGGACTTGAGCCTCCAGGTGGGAAGGCAGAGCTAAGCATTTGCATACCAGAGCCAGTGGTCCTGCTTGGTTAGGGAACTGGGGATGTGGGTTGGCTTGAGGTAAGAAAACAAAGAGCTTTACTAGCTTTAGAGCTATTTCTCCCCCTGCATCCAGGTAAGGAATGTTATTTGTAGTCCCACTCATTGCTGAGTACAGCCTTTAGCCTGTCCACCCAGGGAGCCTAACCAAAGCATACAGAAAGCTGCATCACCCGTTCAGCAGCCCTCTGTACAGCAGCACTTGAACAGAGATTACAGTTCATGGCTACTTCCACCTTCATAGCAAAAGTGGTGGCCTCACCTGACCAGGGAATTAAGTGCAGACTGGTTCTGGACTGGTTCAGCTCCCCAAACAATGAGATGTATGTGCCTGGGTCCTGTCTTGCTGCCCTGCCAGGGCAGAAGAGCTAATTCATAGCCCCATCTACTACTTAATTTAGTACCCAGCTCTGACCATCTAGTAAGCCTGACTGGAGAATTCAGGAAACTGTGGAGCCCATCTTATATATTCACTTGGGTAGGGAATCAACCCAGCTGTCCTATTCAACTACTGTCAGCCTGTGGTGCCCCCTACCCCTACCCCCACCCTCAGAGCTTAAACAGTTGCCTTATGCAAAAATAAACCATCAAAGCAGGCCCCACTGCCCGAGGACATTACCAGCAGACACACCCAAAACCCAACCTGAACTTGTTGGTGATGAACTATCTCTGCCAGAGTAAACCTGTGAAGTATGAGAGAGGATCCTGAATACTCGTATGTAGATACAGATATAAAGAGGCAAGGATCACAAAGTATCAGGTGGATATGATGCCACCAAAGGAAACCAATAAAGCTTCAATAACTGACCCTAAAGAAATGCAGGTTTGTGAACTGTCTGACAAAGAAATCAGGGTAATCATCTTAAGGAAGTTTCGTGAACTACAAGAAAACACAGACAGACAACAACACAAAATTAGGAAAATAATGCATGGACAAAATGAGGCGTTTAATAAGAAAATAGCAACCACAAACAAAAAATAAATTAACAATTCCTAGCACCGAAAAAGATAATAATTGAACTGAAAATTCAATCAGCAGTTTCAAAAGTAGATTTGACAATGCAAAAGACAGAATCAGTAACCTGGAGGATAAGACATTGGAAATCATACAGTCAAAAGAGCAAAAAATTAATTAATTATAAAGAGTAGAGAAAGTCTGTATGTGAATTATAGGATACCATTAATATAAACAATATTCACATTATGAAAATTCCAGAAGGAGAAGAGGAAAAAAATGGACAGAAAGTATATTTAAAGCAATAATGGCTGAAAACTTATGGGAACTGGGGAGAGAAACAAACATCCAGATCTGTGAGGTCCATAGGACCCCAAATAGGTTGAATCCGAATAGGGCCACCCTGAGACACATTGTAATTAAACTGTCAAAAGTCAAAGACAAAGAGGTTTAAGAGCAGCAACAGAAAAAAGAAGAATTACCTACAAGGGAACTTCCAGAAGATTATCAGTAGGTTTCTCGACAAAAACATTTTTAGGGCAGGAGAGAATGGGATGACATATTTAAAACAGTGTAAGAAAATAAGTCTCAATCAAGAATTATACACTCAAGGAAGCTATCCTTCACAGACAAAGAAGGGATAAAGACTTTCTCAAACCAACAAAAGCTGAGGGATCACATTACCACCATACCTGCCTTATAAGAAATACTAAAAGAAGTGCTTTGAGTAGAAGTGAAAGAATGCTAATTAACATCGTAAAACGTAAAAAAGTAGCTGTAAATCTCACTGTAATGATAAATTTATAGTCATAGTTAGATTCTACTATATGGTAATAGTGGTGCATAATTCACACATAATTTTAGTTTGAAAACTAAAAAATAGTAGTAAAAATAACCATAACTACAATAATCTGTTACTAGTTACATAATATTAAAAAAATGTGCATTGTAACAAAAATAACCTCAAATGTGAGGGAGAAGAAAAGTAAAACTATAAAGTTTATGAATTATATTGAAGTTGTTATCAGTTTAAAATAGGGTATTATAAGTTTAAGATATTTTAATGTAAGCCTCATGGTAACCACAAGGGAAAATCTTATATTAATTACACAAAAGATCATGGTAAAGAAGTCAAAGCACACTGATACCAGAAGACGTCAAAACCCACCAAAAAAGGCAACAGGATAAGAAATAAGAAACAATAAATCTACAGAACAGCCAGAAAACAATGAACAAAATGGCAACAGTAGGCCCCTACCTATCAATAATTACTTTAAATGTAAACATATTTAATTAATTTAAATAAAGAAATGAACAAATAAAATTTAAAGATACAGAATGACTGAATGGATTAAAAAAACAAAGTGTAAACATTTCTACACCTGGCATTGGAGCACCTAAATATATAAAACAGAAACTAACAAAGCTCAAAAGAGGAATTAACAGTAAAATAGTAAGAGTTGGGGACTTAATTCCCCACTCTCAATAATGTATGTATCATCCAGACAGAATCAATAAAGAGCAGATTTGAGTAGCACTATAGACCTAACAGGCATAGACAGAACATACCGTGCAACAACAAAGGAGTAGACACACTTCTCAAGTATGCATGGGACGTTTTCTAGAATAGACCATATACAGACCACAGAACAACTGTTACCAAATCCAAGAAGACTGAACTCATACCAAATTTCTTCTGTGACCACAATGACATGAAACTAGAAATCAATACAAGAGGAAAATGAACATTCACAAACATGTGGAAATTAATCAACACTGTCTTGAACAACCAATGGATCAAAGAAGAAATTAAAGGGGGTATAAAAAAGTTTCCTGAGACATTAAAATGGAAATACTACACACCAGAACTTGTGGGTTGAAGCAAAAGCAGTTTTAAGAGGCAAGTCCATAGCAATAAATGCCTACATTAATAACAAGAAAGATTCCAAATAAATAACTCTATGCCTTAAGGAACTAGAAAAAGAATAAACAAAGCCCAAAGTTAGCAGAAGAAATGAAATAAAAGAGGGTAGAGCAAAAACAAATGAAACAAAGAACAGAAAAACAATAGAATAGTGTAACCAAACTAAGAGTTGGTTCTTTGAAGAGATAAATAAAACTGACAAACTTTTAGCTACACTAACCAAGGAAAAGAGAAAAGACCTAAACCAACAAAATTGTAAATAAATTTTAAAATGGAGACATTACAATTGATACTACAGAAATTAAAAAGGTTATAAGAGGCTACTGTGAACAACTGTATGCCAACAAACTGGACAACCTAGAAGAAATTTTAAAAATTCTTAGAAACACACAATTTACTGAGACTGAATCAGGAAGAAAGAGAAAATCTGAATAAACCAGTTACCAGTAAGGAAATTGAATCAGAAACCACAAATTTTTCAATGAAGAAAAGCCCAGATGGCATCGCTGGTGAATTTGCCAAACACTAAAAAAAAGAATTTGTAATAATCCCTCTCAATGTCTTACAAAAAAAAAAAAAAATCAAAGAGTAGGGGATTTTCCCAAACCCATTTTATGAGGCCAGCACTATCCTGACCCCAAATTCTTGATGAATACAGATGCAAAAATGCTCAATAAAATACCAGCAAATTGAATTTAGCAGCACATTAAGAGAATCATACACCACTATCAGATGGGATTTATCCCTGGGAGTCAAGGATGCAACATACACAAATCAATCAATGTGATACAACACATTAATAGAATGAATAAAAAATCATTTGATCGTCTCTGCAGAAAAAAAAGCATCTGACAAAATTCGTATTCTCTCAGGATAAAAACTCTAAAATTAAGTACATAAAGATCAGATCTGAACATATTAAAGACCATATATGACAAGCCCACAGCTGACATCATACTCAGTGGTAAAAAGTTGAACTCTTTTTCTCTAGATTAGGAACAAGCCAAGGCTGCCCACTCTCACCACTCTTCTTCAGCGTAGTACTACAAGTCCTAGCTAGAACACTCAGATGACAAAAAAAAAAAAAAAAAAAAAAAGTATCAGAATTGGAAAGGAAGAAGTAAAACTGTCTCTCTTTGTAGATGACATGATTTTATATATAGAAAATCCTCAATCAAAAACTGACAGATCTAATTAGTGAATTCAGTAAAGTTGCAGGATAACATAAAAATCAGTAGCCTTTCTGTACACTAACAATAAATTTTCTGAAAAAGAAAGAAATTTATCCCCTTTGCAACAGCATCAAAAGCAATGAAAGAGGAAAAAATTTTACTATGGAAGTGAAGCATATCTACTCTGAAAACTGTAATACATACTGATGAAAGAAATCAAAGAAAACAAAAATAAATGGAAAGTTACCCATGTTCATGAGTTGGAAGAATTAATATTGTTAAAATGACAACACTACCAAAAGCCATCTGTATATTCAATGCAGTCCCTATCAAGATTCCAATGGTTTGGGAAATTTTTTCACAGAAGTAGAAGAAACAACACTCCTCAAATTTATATGGAACCACAAAACACCCTGAGGAGCCAGAGAAATCCTCAGAAAAGAGAACAAAGAAGGAGGCATCACATTTCTTGATTTCAAGCTATACCATAAAACTATAGTCATGAAAACAGCATGGTACTGGCATAAAAACAGACAAACTAATGAAACAGAATTGAGAGCCCAGAGATAAACCCAAGCATGTACAGTCAACTAGTATTTGACAAAGGAGCCAAATATATTCAGTGGAGAAAAGACAGCCTCTTCAATAAACAGTGCTGGGATAATTGGATATTCACTGTAAAAGAATGAAGCTGAGCCCCTATCTTGTACCACCCAGAAAAATTAACTTAAAAAAAAAAAAAAGATTAAAGACTTAAAGACCTGAAACCATGAAACTCTTAGAAGAAAATATAGGAATAAAACTCCATGATAAGATTTTTTTTGGACATGACACCTAAAACACAAGTTAAAAAAAAAAAAATCAAAAGTAAACCAGTGGGACTACATGAAACTAAAAGCTTCTTTACAGCAAAGGAAACCATCAGTAAGTTGAAAAGACCATCTATGGAATGGAAAAAAATATTTGCAACTATATATCTGATAAGGGGTTAATATCCAAAATATACAAAGAATTAACGTAACTCAATAGCAAAAATCCAAATAACCCAAGTAAAAAATGGGCAAAGGACCTGAATAGACATTTCTCTATATAAGATATATGAAAGGCCAACAGACACATGAAAAAGATGCTCAACATCCCCAGTCATTAGGAAAATGCAAATTAAAACCACAATGAGAGATCATTTTGGGACTGTTAGGATGGCCATCATCAAAAAGACAGGGGACAAATTCTGGCTTGAACATGAAGAAAAGGGAGCCTTTGTGCACTATTAGTGGGACTGTAAATTGGTACACTCAGGAAAATAGTATGGAGTTTCCACAAAAAATTAAAAATTGAATTGTCACATAATCCAGCAATTCTATATCTGGGGATATATCCACAGGAAACAAAAGCACTCCAAAAAGTATCTGCATGTCCATGTTCACAGCAGCATGTTTTCAATAGCAAAGAAATGAAAACAACCTAAGTCTCCATTGATGAATGGAAGGATAAAGAAGTTGTGACATATATATATGCATAAATATATTGTGTATATATATTATATATATACACACAATGGAGTATTATTCAACCACAGAAAATGAGGAAATCCTCCCATTTGCAACGTGGATAAACCTTGAAGGCATCATGCTGAGTGAAATAAGTCAAAGAAAGGCAATGTATGATCTCACTTATATGTGGTCTCTAAAAATAACAAAAGACGAAACCATACTTAGAGAAAAAGAGATCAGATATGTGTTTATAAGAGGCAGAGGGTGGGTAGAGGGGGACATTAGAAGAAGGTCATCAAAAGGTACAGACTTCCAGTTACAAGATAAATAATTACTAGGGATGTAATGTACAACATATTGACTAGCTATCATTGGAGAATGATATAGAGGAAAACTTAATAGAATAAATCTTGTAAGTTCTCATCACAGGGAGAACTTTTTCCCTTTTTTCTTTTTACTTTATTTTCTTTTTATTGTATCTATATGAGAAGATGGATGTTAGCTGAACCTACTGTGGTAATCACTTGCCAAGATATAGAAATCAAACCATCATGCTGTACACCTTAAATTTACAGTAAGGTATATCAATTATTTCTCAATAAAACTGGAAAAAATCTGTTGTACTAATAAAAGACAAAAAAAGAATAATCTTTTACATTTCAGAATAATTCATCTCTCTTAAATGTAAAAATCGTTTTCTGAAAAGCTCGCATTTTTTTTGCTCATTTTGCCCCCGAGCAATGAAATCTTTCTCATGGGTTGGCAGTAGTTCACAGAAGGGCTTTTGAGAACTCCTGCCCTCCAGGAAAGAAATGCTGAAGTGTGAGATCCACACAAGTTGTCACAGATGTTCAGAGAACGGTGCAAGGAGAATACTGGTCAGGGAAGTCATTGTAGAAGAGGCAGGGAGGCAGAGAAGAGGCAGGAGCTCAGTACAGCAAAGGGGAACGAAGAAGGTCGCAGAAAGAAGGCTAAACATTTGTAGAAGGTTTGATAATGCTAGAAGTTTCAGATGTAGTATTTCATTTAATTGTCACAGAAATTCTGTGATCTGAGAATATATGCCCCATTTAAAGATGTTAGGAAAAGGATATTAGGAAAGATTGAATAATTTGCTCAAAGTCCTCAAGCTGGTTAAGTAGCTGCATCAGGACAGGGGCCGTGTTTGGTGTGAGAACAAGCATTATCCCCCTGCACTGCAGGGCCTTGAAAGTGAGTCAAGCATCCAAACATTAACTGAGTATCGAATGTATGTTAATTGAGCACCTGCTATGTTCCTGGAGCAGAAGATACAATGTTGAGTGAGACAAGACATATTTACCACCAGGGTATTTACATCTAGCCCTGGAGATAGGCAATAAACAAGCAATTACAAGGCACTGGGATGAATATCACTGGGACAGGTGGGATCAGAATACAGAATTCCTCTGGAGCTAATGAAGGGCCCCTAACCTGATTCAGGAGAGTCAAGATAGGCTTCCCAGAGGAAAAAATACAATAGAGGCTATCTAGGTGAAGGAGGAGTGTGTCTGATGGGGGAGCAGGGGTCTTAGGAAGGACTTTCTCTGGAGACATGGAGAAATCTGGAAAAGGCAGCAAGTCCCCTTCAAGGAACTGCATGCAATTCAGTATCGGCAGGGTTCAGAGCAAGAGAGCCAGGCTGCTGGGACAGTGGTAGCAAGTGGAGACACAGGAGCGGCCCGCTCCCAGGCCCTCACTGTCTTCCATACCACCTCATGCAGAAAGTGGTCATGTGCTGACGTTTATGCTTTTGCTGGAAGGACTCCTCTGACAGCCCATAAAGCCATGATGGATGTCAAAAACAGTATTTTTCAGCTTTTGCCACCTTGCTATATATTTCCCACATGTGCTTAAGGGAAAACTTGAATCACCAGAGTCATTAATAAGCTTATAATGTAAATATACTTGAAAGGTTCTGAGAAGAGCTGGTCACCTTTATTTCTCTGTCTCACATTTTTGGAGAAACATTTTAGTGTTTGCATGACCTTTAATTAGACATACTGCACTTTTTTTAGATCCCAGTAAATTACTGCCTTCCCATAAGCACAGGGTTGGGGGGGAACTTAATGGTACCATTAAGAAATACATAAATATCATCTTTTTATTTTTTTCCATGCAGGTTTTATTCCTGCCAGTGGAGTTTTTATTTTTTTTTCCCCCAGTTTTGCCCAAGGAAATTAAGCAACATTTTTATTAGCAATAAAAATTTTCCAAGTTATCTTCCTTCTGGGTCTAAAATGATTTCTAGACCCCTTCTCATGCTATAAAAGGTCCGGGTCCTTCAAAACCTCTAGTTCTTAATCATCACTAGCTCATTGACATCACTTCTCTTCAATCTTCCTCTGAAGAATAGTGACACTGATCTAAAAATCAGGATATAGTTCCACATGAACATTCTTTACTAGATGTCATATCCAACTTTAAAATAGGAGAATTATATTCCTGTATTAGCCAGGATTCTATCTGGTTTCAGGTGACAGAAATTAACTCAACCTGGTTTGAGCAAAGAGAAGAACATTTACTGGTTCCTGCAACACAAGAGCCCAGGGTGTCCCACCTGAGGCCTGGCTGGGCTCAGGGACTCAAACTACATTGCAGTGTCTCTCCCCACCTCTTGGGTCTGCTTTGCTCTGGGTTAGCTTTAGTTTTAGCAGGTTCTTACCATGTGGTGGCAACTTGTGGCCCAGGGAGGAAATATTCCTACTGGCTAGGAAGCAGACATGTGGAGACAGTAATAGTGGTTTCATGAAAACCAAGGTTTTGTTACCAAAATAAAGGGGGATGGATGACAGAGGCAAAAATGACAGATTTCCCTATACAATTACTTTTTTTTTTTTTAGTAGTTTTAGGATTTATGATACCTAAAATACAGTAAAAAGCCTCATATCATTTTACAGACATGGTAAAGCCTCATACTTCTGTCATTGTATTTTTGAAGTCCCAGGATTACAAATTCTGTGATATATAAAGTTTGAAACTCATGGGAGGAATTCTACAGTTTTCACAGGGGAATTTTCTCTTGAACAGTGAGGTTATTAAACAAAACAAAAAAATTCTTTTGTCTCCCTTTCTTCAGACACATTGCTAACATTTTCACAAGGATGATATAGTTCTGATCTAGGGGAAGACAAGACTCTGAGAAACCCTAACTTTTCAGCCCCGATCTCATTTTCTTAGCAGCTTTTTCTGTGCCTGAAGGAATCTATTATCCTTTGCTTCATTAAATGTGTCCACGTGTAACACACAGGCATTTTCTGGCAGGTGCATGTAACACTCTGCAGGACACCCATTGAGACCCAGGGCTCCACCTGTAGAGGGGTCCATGATAGTTCTCCTTGCCCCTCATGGAGCAACAGAAACATTTTTTGCCACACTCACTAATTGAAAGAGACCGAACACTTCTAATGAAATGTTGACATTTCTGCAGATTATGCAGTATATGAAGGGCAAGTCAGATTTTTTATTAAAAGCAATATTACAGCCTCATTTTATCCTTTGACTGTATAGAATTCCTACCTGTATTCTATGAAATAAGATGATTGATACGTGGAGGACTTCACTTACAGGAAGCAAATTGCTCCTCACCCCTTTTCCCTAAATTTAGGGTGATTTTGAATCTTTTGCCTTGGCCCGATTTGCACATTAACAGTTGCCTCAGTCCTGGCTTTTTTGCAGCAAGCCCTTGGATGCTGGCCTCCCTTCTTCCTTCATCCAACTTGCTTTTGAAGATGTGATTTCAGTTTCCTGACTGAATGCCTTTGGTCCTGTTCTTTATAGGTAAAATGAAAATAGCTAATTAGTGGCTCTCTTCGTCATGATCTTAGGATTTTCCATGTGGGTTACAGAGAGGATTCTGGATTATTATTATTTTTGAGGTAATTATCCAAGTTGACTAGAGAAGACTCTTAAAAATTAAAAAAAATAAACTCTCCCTGTTTATTACCAGTGAGTGTTCAGATGCCATCTGGAGCTGTTGGGAGAGATGAGTTGAGAGTGATCTGGTGCTACGATTAGGTCACATGACTGGCCACCAGCACTGATAATCACATCATTAACAGCACACGGACTGAGGAAATTACCTGCAGCAAGAGGAGAGACTGTAAATTGAGACGGTTTTCCTCCCTGACCTTTAGCACACAGCTTCTCAAGCAGAGTGAGGAAAAGAGGATGTGCAAAGGAGACCCCAATGATGTCACACAGTGTAAATGGGTCCCTAGCTCCAGGGTGGGCTCCTCAGTGGTAAAACTCACATCATACCTGACCCACCACGCCGAGCATAAGAACAGCTACCACCTGCTCTGACTTTACTAGATCGGAGGTGCTGTGCGATGTATTCTACAACGTCAATTTGCTTTTTAATCTCACAGCAGCCATACCAGGTATCACTACTGGCTCCATTTCACAGATGACACATTGAGTCTAGCAGATGTTAGTAACTTGTTGAAGTTCACACAGCAGGTGAGTGGCAGATTTGAAGTTTGAATCCGGATTCACTTAATGTCAAACCCCATTTTTATCATCAGATCTGCCAATTCTAAGATGCTACTGGTAAATGGAACCATAAGATGCACAGATAAAAAGCCTGAGATTCTTGTTTTTTTGGTCCACTTGGATTCCCTTAGCCGGGGACAGTGATTGCTTTCTGAGGAGGCATCAGATGAGTCAGCACACAATAATCAAACTACAAAATCTATTATTTATAGTACAACTTCCCAGATACCGTGCCATCATGTGATCCTCCCACATAGCTTCCAAGGAAGGAAGCTTTACTAAGTGATTCAGAGAGGGCTTGGACTAACACTACTACACTGTTCATTGTGCACAAGCTGGAACTGAGACATGCCATCAAGCATGGATGAGGCAGAGACACGTGTCAATGGCGGAGTAATAATCATAGAAAAATACTAACAAGAGTAATATTCTGAGCCAAGCTGGGATCACAGCACTTCACTTCTTTTGTTATTTTTAAGTCATCTTTGCTGAGGTGTAATTTACGTACGATGCCCTGCATCCGTGAATAGTGTGTAATTTGATGAATTATAACAGCCGTGTACACCTGCGAGGTGACCACCTCACTCAGGACAGAAGACTTCCGTCATCCCCAGAAGGATCCTCACATCCCTCTGCAGGCAATTCCATCTTCTCCCTTTGTTCTCAGGCAGTCACCAATCTGCTTTTTGTCACTGTAGATCCTAAAATTCGTTTTACAATTTTATATAAATGGAATAATACAAATATAGAATTTTATATAAATGGAGTAATAAGAGCTGTGTGCTTTTTTGTATCTAGTTTCCTTCACTCAGAATAATGATTCTGAGTTCATTTATTTTATTGTGTATATAAACAGATTGTCCCCTTTTCATATTGGCGGTATTCTGCTGTACGTATGTATCATGTTTGTCTATCCATTAGTTATCTGTTGATGGACATTTGGGTTGTTTCCTGTATTGGGCTACTCCAAATAAAGATTCAGGGAACATTAACATTTGTGTCCTTGTGTGTTTTTATTTCTCTAGGGGTAGATACCTATGATGGAATGGCTGAGAAATGGCTTAAGTAACTGCCAATTTTTTTTCCCAAAGTGGTTGTATAATTTTATATTCCCATAAGCAGTGTATGAAAGTTTTAGTTGCTCCACATTCTCATCAACATTTTTATTTTCTGCCTTTGATTTTAGACATCCTAATGGGCATAGAACGGTATCTCACCGCGGTTTTAAGATGCAGTTCCTGATGATCAATGAAGCTGAGCATCTTTTCAGGCGATTATTCACCATTCATATATTTTCTTTTGTGCAGTGTCTGTTCAATCACTTGCAAATTTTTATTAGATTGCTTATCTGCTTATTATTGAGTTGTAAGAGGGCTTGATGTATTCTCAATACAATTTTACTGTCAGCTAAATGTATTCCCAATATTTTCATCATCGTGTCTTGCCTTTTCATTTTCTTAAGAGAAAACTTTTCTTTTTGAAAATGTCCAATTTATCCTTTTTTTCTTTTATGCTTGTATCACTTCATTTATTATAGCACATTTAACTTCTCATCAACCTTATATGATATTGTAATTGTCTGAATTTTTCAGATGATTAAATTAGATCTCCCAGAGATTATGTCAGTTGCCCAAATAACCCATCTGTTAGAATGTTAGATTCAAAGCAGTGAATGGGTGTGAAGTCAGAGGAACTGAAGTCAGGGGGTTGTTAGCAGGAGAATGGAGTCAAGAGTTAGAAAAGTCTGTGTGGGCAAATGTGAAGAGCAGAAACTAGGGCAACATTTTGGATTCTGTCTCAGGGATGATGATTCATTTCCTGAGAGGAGTGTGATCTGAGCATCCATTCAGCCCCTCTTCTTGACTGAGAATTTTCCTGGATCAAAGAAGCTATCTTATGTCTGGAACTTGATGTCCAGCTTATAACCACAAGGGCCAAGACAAGCACTGGGTCTCCCTCCTTCTAGTCCAGTGCTCTGTCCACATCTCTGGGATAAAATTCCCCACACAGCCACTGACATGAATGCATAGCAAAAACTATGATGAGCTTGGACAGCAAGACAAAGTTCTATTTTTCTTCATAGAGAGGATACAAATAGGACACAAGTTTTCTTTTGAAATAGAAATTGCAAAGTAGTTTCCTGACATCACAGGAGTCAAGGACTGAACAGTCACCGCCCAACATAATCCTCCCACGTCTCTTCTCAGAGGAAAACTCAAGACGACCTCCCTTCGCTCCTCATTTTCAGTTATGCAGGCAGACATCATTCATTGCAATCGATGACTCCTTCATAACTGCATCCTGCCATTTCTCCTGCCACATTTCTCTGGCCAGCTCTACACTCAGATCTAGCTTGGCAGATGTGAGTTCTATATTTCTCTTGCCCCTGGCTACCTTTGAATTACTGCAGCTCTGCAGCATTGCAGGTCTGTCACCTGAAGGCGTGACAAAGAATATTGTACAACTTCCACTGATAACAACTTGAAATGGAAATTAGATTCTTTTCCCTCCCTATTTTTATGTTCCACTTTAATTTGGGCAAACTACAGTTCCAGACATCATGTTCACTGCAATCATCTATCTTTTAGAGGGCAACAGTGGTCCTGCTTGCTTAAGTACTTTGCATTTTTCATGTCAGTCAATCAGTCTCTCTCTCTCTCTCTCTCTCTCTCTCTCTCTCTCTCTCTCTCTCTCTCTCTCTCTCGCTCAGTAGCGTACCTGTGCCACAGGGAAGGGCGTAATGTGCTTGCGTGAATCTGACTGCTCTTTCAAGCAGCAGGAAATGGGAGAGCCACTTACCCAAGCTGATGACGTGCACCGAGCGGTCTAGGGGACTTTAACTCCTGGATTCTATTACCAGAGCAACACGCATCTTCAAGAGAAATGCCCTAGAGCTCAGGTAGGTCTCTGGAAGATGGAACTTTACACCTCACAGTATCTTTGAAAAATGTAAGGGAGTGGCAGCCTCTCTGGGAGCACCAAAGAAGTAACCAGCAAGCCACCAGTAAGCCCTGTGAAATGAGGTAGTCGGATAAGCTGTAGGACCAGACCAAATGCTCAAGTCCATCAAAGTAGCAGAGCTAACCCAGCGTGAACATCTCAGGTTATCTTTTCTTGGCAAAATGTTTTGTTGATTTATTAGGGGAACAAAGACCACTTGGGTCAATCTAATTTTTACAGAGCCAATAGGCAGAAAGAATGTTGGTGGTTATTCTTGGTTTGCCTCCACCAGCTGCATCTTGCCCTTCTCTGCTCTTTGTCCCAGAAAGGCTGACCACTGTGCACTGCACAGCCCAGGCTCTTGCCCTCTGGTCTCTGGTTGGGTTGGACTGATGGGGAACACGGACAGGGGACTGGAGAGTGGGGGAGAGAGAGGATACACCACGCATGCTGCTGCTTCACTGCGGTGCTGGCGGTGACCACGCTCTCCTGCGGCCCTGTGTCTCCTGGCCAGCCCCTCCTCCAGGGCTCCAGCTCTTCCAGGGCTGTTAACACCCTTCCACTCCTTTCCCCATCCCTAGGCTCCTACAAATCTAGGGGTAATAATGGATTCCCACTGTTGCCATTCTCTGGCTGTCTTGCACCTCTGATTGTTTTCTTCAACCCTGTCTATACTTGCATAATTATCCAGTCATGACATTATTTTTAATTACATTTTTTGCATCTGTTTCAGCTGGAGTTTTCCTGGTAGAAACTTTCTCTTCCTTGACAAGTTGGTTATCTCAGTGTGATTACTTAGTAAACAAGTGCTTACTGCTAATAGAATCTTAAGTATATTTTGAGCAAATAGAAGGACATACAAATTATGTAATAGGCATGAATTGAATAATCACAAATGATTCCATTTATACTAAGCCCATCACATCTGCCTAGATATATGAGTTTGTAATCTGCTATGTTGCTTCCTTGGCTTTAAAAATTCCCAGTAAAGACTAGGTGAGGCATTTACGAAAATGTTTGGAATAAGTGTCTTGTGCTGCAGGTAAGCTGGTATTCAAAGAACCTCTTCCCTTGGTCCTGGCAAGCATGCTGCAACCATTCTCTCCCTGCCTCCCTGCCCAGAAACTCACTCTAAATCCTAGGCAGTCACACCGCTATAGAGACTGCTTCTAAAGCTCACCCACCCCCCCCCCTTTAAACCTGTAGCCAGTTTACATTTTTGTGTCAATCTCTGGTGTACAGCACAGTGTTTCAGTCATACATATACATACATATATTCCTTTTCACATTCTTTTTCATTATACATTACTACAAGATATTGAATAGAGCTCCCTGTGCTATACAGGATAAACTTGTTGTATGTCTATTTTATATATAGTAGTCAGTATCTACAAATCTCACACTCCCAGTTTATCCCTGCCCACACCCCTTTCCCCACTGGCTAACTTAAGTTTACTTTCTGTGTCTATGAGTCTGTTTCTGTTTTGTAAATAATTTCATTTGCGGCTTTTTCTTATTTAGATTCTACATACGATTCACCATTTAAAGGGCAGAATCTATACACTAAGACACACTGCTTCACATTTCTTTTTCCTGGATTAGTGACAACACAGCTTATCTTTTCCATTTTCTAATTCTGCTGTAACACATTTTTCCAATAAAGAAGATGCTTGCTTACAGTATATTAAATACATGGAAACTATACCGATTCCTCTTCTAATTTTAGCCTTTCCAAATCAGTTTCATGATTTTTTAGGTATTGCCAATCAAGAAAGTGCTAATGGTAATTTAAAAAATACTTTAAACATTCATAGTAACTAGATTCTATAGCTGAAATGTACAAAAAGGATATTTCTTATCTCTCTTTTTTTTCAATTAGAGTCCCTCTCAAGTATAATTCATTCAGTAAGTACTAAGCACTTACTATGAGCCAGTGCTGGTCATGGCTAGGGATATAATTATAAAAAAGACAGAGTCTCCTGCCCTAAGTGGGTTCCACTGCCAGCCCCTGCAGACATATTACACTTGTAATTTGACAAGTTCCACAGGAAATCTTGGACAGTATTTGTGGTTGCAGCCATCCCTGAGTACTAAAGATCCACGAACCAGGCTGATTTATAATTTTGCTTAAGCATGGATTGAACTGCTCAGACTTTGGGGTTGGTATGAGAACAGAGCAGATCACTCACCTTGCGGTTGAGCAACGGTGACATCTCAGTATCTACATCTCCTCATGACCTTAATGCTCACAGCCCGCATTAAGTAACAAAAACTTTATATTTGAAAAGAAATCCAACTGCAGTGCTTGTGACAATGTGAGGAGAAAGCGAAGCAGTCTAAGAAAATGCTGGTTCTTTACAGAATGTAGGAATGTTGGATAATTTAAGAAGTAACATGTCACATTTCTTTACGGGTTTGGATATATGACAGGGATGTGTCACAAGTTTTATATAAGTGGATTTCAAACTTTTTTTAATCCATGACCTATGTAAAAAGCAACTTTTCACAATCTAATAAACATATACACATGCACACACACAAATGAAACAACTTCAGTACACATTACTTGCTTTTACTGTAGGTCATATACTCAGATTATTTTCCTAACCCTTTCTCTTTTTCTATTTCTTTTTTTAAAATACTGATTGTGACCAGTTAATTGACTTTATGATGGACTAATGGTTTGTGACCCCCCCCCCAGTTTGAAAAACACTGTCCTATATTAAAAATATAAATGAATAAGGAGTAAATAAGTCAGTTGATAAGCTATTTCAGTTGGTTATCCAGCCAGAATTTAACAGTAGTATAAATTATTTTAATCCTGTGTTTATACATTCATTAAGGATCTTGTGGGGTCACTCAAATTTTTCATTTATTTTTCACTGCACTTTGTGAATGGAATTATAAAATACAGTAATACCTGTGAATATAGAGGTTTGCAGAGCTCTTAGGAAAAAGTCAAATATAAACTCAATAAACAAAGTGCCTGAGGAGCATGGATGAGGGAAGGATTATGGCTGAGTGAGCCATCTAAGAAAGTCACTTATGATATGACTGTGAAAGATGAGCAGAGTTTGTCAGGTAGACATTGGGAAAGGACAGTTCAGACTGGAAGGAGGTGAACTAGCTGACAGACCACTGAGAGGTAGGCTGTATCTAAGAGGCAGGCAAGAAGATAAGGACTTGGTGAGTGAGACTGAAATATATCAAGTGGCAAAACCAGGACCTAGTTAGTTTCTTCATTTACATGACGGAACTCGAAGTTCCTTTTCACTGAACAAATGGGCAACTTTCATGTACATAGATTACTGTATTATAACTGGACAGAACAGGATCCTAGAATTTCTTTCCCATTTGGGGTGGAATTCAGGAAGAGAAAAAGGATAAATAAAATTTTCCAGATTATTTCTGCCCTAGACTGCAAACCCCATAAGGGAGTAGAGACCTCAGTTTAATTCTTTCATCCTAGCATCTAAAACAGGACCTGGTGCATAGTAAGTATTTGAGATGTTTTCTGAATGAATACATCATTGAGTGGATGGACAACGGAGTGCTAATCACCTGACTTGTACTTGTCCAAGATCCTTTGTTCTCTAACGAAGTTATTTAGTTTGTATTCACTCTAATTCCAGTAACGTTTGAAGCTCAGTGCTCTCCTTCTGTCCTCTTGCTGCCTGGTCTATTCTCCATTTCATAAGCAACCTTTATAATATCCTATTTTTGTTGGTTCTTTTCTCTTTACTTAGAGTATCTCTTCTTTTCTACCCTGTCTTTTATGTATCTTAGCCAGCAACCCTGTCCTCCAAAGAAATCTTATCTTCTCCATGAGTCTTTACTTGGAATATTTTAGCTCTTAAAGCCTTTGATTTTCTTCTCATTTAATTTTAAATTTACTAATTATTAGATAAAATAATTTAATAATTATTAAATTTTTAATACATACATATATTTTTAAGATTTCAGAATATTTGAGAAATGGTTAAAATATTCAGTATTAACAATTGTCTATAATCTTATCTAGAGAAAACTTAACATTTTGCTTGAAATTACTAATATTTTAATGTCTATATTGATGAATTCATAATATATACATATATTTTAGTATATATTGAGATTAGGATACACATAACATTTTATAGATTGCTTTTCACTTAATAAAATGTAAATTCTCCCTCATTTTCTTTTTTTTTTTGACACTATTTTTTTTAACATTTTTTATTGATTTATAATCATTTTACAATGTTGTGTCAAATTCGTGTTCAGCACAATTTTTCAGTTATTCATGGACATATACCCACTCATTGTCACATTTTTTTCTCTATGAGTTATCATAACATTTTGTGTATATTTCCCTGTGCTATACAGTGTAGTCTATTCTACAATTTTGAAATCCCAGTCTATCCCTTCCCACCCTCCACCCCCCTGGTAACCACAAGTCTGTATTCTCTGTCTGTGAGTCTATTTCTGTCCTTTATTTACGCTTTGTTTTTGTTTGTTTGTTTTTGTTTTTGTTTTTTAGATTCCACATATGAGCGATCTCACATGGTATTTTTCTTTCTCTTTCTGGCTTACTTCACTTAGAATGACATTCTCCAGGAGCATCCATGTTGCTGCAAATGGCATTATGTTGTCGGTTTTTATGGCTGAGTAGTATTCCATTGTATAATTATACCACTTCCTCTTTATCCAGTCACCTGTTGATGGACATTTAGGCTGTTTCCATGTTTTGGCTATTGTAAATAGTGCTGCTATGAACATTGGGGTGCAGGTGTCATCCTGAAGTAGATTTCCTTCTGGATACAAGCCCAGGAGTGGGATTTCTGGGTCATATGGTAAGTCTATTCCTAGTCTTTTGAGGAATCTCCACACTGTTTTCCATAGTGGCTGCACCAAACTGCATTCCCACCAGCAGTGTAGGAGGGTTCCCCTTTCTCCACAGCCTCTCCAGCATTTGTCATTTGTGGATTTTTGAATGACGGCCATTCTGACTGGTGTGAGGTGATACCTCATTGTAGTTTTGATTTGCATTTCTCTGATAATTAGTGATATTGAGCATTTTTTCATGTGCTTTTTGGTCATTTGTATGTCTTCCTTGGAGAATTGCGTGTTTAGGTCTTCTGCCCATTTTTGGATTGGGTTGTTTATTTTTTTCTTATTGAGTCGTATGAGCTGCTTATATATTCTGGAGATCAAGCCTTTGTCGGTTTCACTTGCAAAAATTTTCTCCCATTCCGTAGGTTTTCTTCTTCTTTTATTTCTGGTTTCCTTTGCTGTGCAGAAGCTTGTAAGTTTCAGTAGGTCCCATTTGTTTCTTCTTGCTTTTATTTCTTCTAGGAGAAAATTTTTGAGATGTATGTCAGATAATGTTTTGCCTATATTTTCCTCTAGGAGGTTTATTGTATCTTGTCTTATGTTTAAGTCTTTAATCCATTTTGAGTTGATTTTTGTATATGGTGTAAGGGAGTGTTCTAGCTTCATTGTTTTAAATGCTGCTGTCCAGTTTTCCCAACACCATTTGCTGAAGAGACTGTCTTTATTCCAATGTATATTCTTGCCTCCTTTGTCAAAGATGAGTTGACCAAAAGTTTGTGGGTTCATTTCTGGGCTCTCTATTCTGTTCCATTGGTCTATATGTCTGTTTTGGTACCAATACCATGCTGTCTTGATGACTGTAGCTCTATAGTATTGTCTGAAGTCTGGGAGAGTTATTCCTCCAGCCTCTTTCTTTCTCTTCAGTAATGCTTTGGCAATTCTAGGTCTTTGATGGTTCCATATGAATTTTATTATGATTTTTTCTAGTTCTGTGAAATATGTCCTGGGTAATTGGATAGGGATTGCATTAAATCTGTAGATTGCCTTGGGCAGTGTGACCATTTTAACAATATTGATTCTTCCAATCCAAGAGCATGGAATATCTTTCCATTTTTTAAAGTCTTCTTTAACTTCCTTCATCAATGGTTTATAGTTTTCTGTGTATAATTCTTTCACCTCCTTGGTTAGATTTATTCCCAGATATTTTATTACTTTGGGTGCTATTTTAAAGGGGATTGTTTCTTTACTTTCTTCTTCTGTTGATTTATCGTTACTGTAAAGAAATGCAACTGATTTTTGAACATTAATTTTGTAACCTGCTACCTTGCTGAATTCTTCAATCAGCTCTAGTAGCTTTTGTGTGGACCTTTTAGGGTTTTCTATATATAGTAGCTTGTCATCAGCATATAATGACACTTTTACCTCTTCTTTTCCAATTTGGATCCCTTTTATTTCTTTCTCTTGCCTGACTGCTGTGGCTAGGACTTCCAGGACTATGTTGAATAGGAGTGGTGATAGTGGGCATCCTTGTCTTGTCCCAGATTTTAGTGGGAAGCTTTTGAGCTTTTCACCGTTGAGTACTATGCTGGCTGTAGGTTTGTCATATATAGCTTTTATTATGTTGAGATATGTTCCCTCTATACCCACTTTGGCGAGAGTTTTTATCATAAATGGGTGTTGAATTTTATCAAATGCTTTTTCTGCATCGATTGAGATGATCATGTGGTTTTTGTCCTTTCTCTTGTTGATGTGATGTATTACACTGATTGATTTGCGTATGTTGAACCAGCCTTGTGTCCCTGGGATGAACCCCACTTGGTCATGATGTATAATCTTTTTTATGTGTTGTTGGATTCTATTTGCTAAACTTTTGGTGAGGATTTTGGCGTCTATGTTCATCAGTGATATTGGCCTATAATTCTCTTTTTTTGTAGTGTCTTTGCCTGGTTTTGGTATCAGGGTGATGGTGGCTTCATAGAATGAGTTTGGGAGTATTCCCTCCTTTTCAGTCGTCTGGAAGAGTTTGAGAAGGACTGGTATGAGTTCTTCTTTGTATGTTTGGTAGAATTCCCCGGTGAAGCCGTCCGGTCCTGGACTTTTATTTGTAGGGAGGTTTTTAATTGCTATTTCTATTTCCTTTCTAGTGATCGGATTGTTCAAGTGTTCAGATTCTTCTTGATTCAGTTTTGGTGGACAGTATGTTTCCAGAATCTTGTCCATCTCCTCTAGGTTATCCAGTTTGGTTCCATATAGTTTTTCATAATATTCTCGTATGATATTCTGTATTTCTATTTTGTTTGTTGTAATTTCTCCATTTTCCTTTCTTATTTTGCTAATTTGTGCTCTCTCTTTTTTCTTCTTTGTGAGTTTGGCCAGAGGTCTGTCGATTTTATTCACTTTTTCAAAAAACCAGCTTTTGGCTTGGTTGATTTTTTCTATGGTCTTGTTAATCTCTATTGTATTTAATTCATCTCTGATCTTTATTATTTCCTTCCTTCTGCTGCTTTTTTGTTCTTCTTTTTCTAATTCATTCAGGTGGTGGGTTAAATTGTTTATTTGAGATTGTTCTTCTTTTTTGAGGAAGGCCTGTATCGCTATAAACTTCCCTCTTAGCACTGCCTTTGCTGGGTCCCATAGGTTTTGAGTGGTTGTGCTTTCGTTATCATTTGTCTCAAGGTATTTTTTAATTTCAGCTTTGATTTCCTCATTGATCCATTGTTTCTTTCAATAACATATTGTTTAATCTCCATGCTTTCCTTTTTTCTCCTTTGTGTCTCTGTTGTTGATTTCCAGTTTCATGGCATTGTGGTCAGTAAAGATGCTTGAGATAATTTCTATCTTCTTAAAATTGTTGAGGTTTCTTTTGTGCCCAAGTACATGATCGATCCTGGAAAATGTTCCATGTGCACTTGAAAAGAATGTATATCCTATTTTTGGGGGGTGTAATGCTCTGAAAATATCCACCAAATCTAGTTTTTCTATTGTAGTATTTAATTTCTCTGTTGCCTTGTTTATTTTCTGTCTGGAAGGTCTGTCTAGTGATGTTAATGCAGTGTTAAAATCTCCAACTATGATTGTATTCCCATCAATATCCCCCTTTATCTCTGTTAGTAATTCTTGTACGTACTTAGGTGCTCCTATATTGGGTGCATATATATTAACGAGTGTAATATCCTCATCTTGTATCACTCCTTTAATCATTATAAAATGCCCTTCTTTATCTTTCTTTATGGTCTTTGTTTTAAAGTCTATTTTGTCTGAAATCAGTACTGCAACACCTGCTTTTTTGGCTTTTCCATTTGCATGGAATATCCTTTTCCATCCTTTCACTCTCAATCTATATGTGTCCTTCTCCCTAAAGTGGGTCTCTTGTATGCAGCATATTGAAGGTTCTTGCTTTATTATCCAGTCTGCCACTCTGTGTCTTTTGACTGGAGCATTTAGTCCATTAACATTTACAGTAATTAATGATAGATGTGTGTTTATTGCCATTTTGAACTTATCTTTGCAGTTGAATTGGTATATCCTCTTTGTTCCTTTCTTCTTCCTTTTGTGGTTTGGTAATTTTCCTTTGTATTATCATGGATTTTATTTAATTTTTGTGACTCCTTTGTAAATTTTTGGCTTGTGGTTACCCTTTTTTGTAAATCTATCAGCCCATTACTATAACTGTTTTTATTAAACTGATAGTAACATGATCTCAAACCCATCCTACTGTTAAAAAAATTTAAAAAAGAAAGAAAAAAATATTCTATATTTCCCTGCCTCCCTCTCCCACTCTCAGTGATTTGTATGTCTTCTTTTATAATTTCATGTTTACTTTATTTGTAATTCATGAGTTATCGCCTTTCCAGTTGTGTGTTTCTCATTTCTGTAGCATCCTGCTGCTTTTCTATTTAGAATAGCCCTTTCAATATTTCTTTTAGCATGGGTTTAGTGTTGCTAAACTCCTGCAGCTTTTTTTTGTCTGTGAAACTCTTTATTTCTCCTTCTATCCTCAAGGATAGCCTTGCTGGATAAAGGATCCTAGGCTGCATCTTTTTTTCATTCAGGGCTTTGAATATATCTTGCCACTCCCTTCTGGCCTGTAGTGTTTGTGTAGAGAAATCAGCTGAGAGCCTTATGGGGGTTCCCTTGTAACTTACTCCTTGCTTTTCTCTTGCTGCCTTTAGAATCATTTCTTTATCCTTGACTCTGGCCATCTTGATTATGATATGTCTTGGTGTGGGTCTATTTGGGTTCTTCCTGTTTGGGACCCTCTGAGCTTCCTGTACTTGGATATCTGATTCCTTCTTTAAGTTTGGGAAGTTTTCAGTCATGATTTCTTCAAAAACCTTTTCAATCCCCTTTGATCTTTCTTCTCCTTCTGGGACCCCTATTATGCGAAGATTGGGACGCTTTATATTATCCCATAGGTCCCTTATGCTATTTTCATTATTTTTTATTTGCTTCTCTTGTAGTTCTTCTGAATGGGTGCTTTCTATTGCCCTGTCTTCTAGATCACTAATTCGTTCCTCTGCATTATCTAGTCGGCTTTGCACAGCTATTAGATCATTCCTCATCTCTGTCAATGAGTTTACCCATTCTACTTGGCTCTTCTTTATAGCTTCAATTTCATTTTTGACATATTTTATATCTCTAAACACTATCTCTTTTAATTCCTTCAGCAATTCGATCACTCCTTTTTTGAAATCTTGATCTAGTAGGCTATCGATGTCTATTTCGTTGATCTTTCTTTCAGGGGATTTCTCTTGTTCTTTTAATTGGGAAAGGTTTTTCTGCTTCTTCATCTTGCTCATACCTCTTTGGCACTGTGGTGTATGGAGTATCAGTTGTTTATTTTGGTCCTTAAGGATTTTATCTATCTGATGCCTATTTAGGAATAGAACTTAGGAAAAAAGAAAAAAAAATAAGAGAGAGAGAGAGAATTTTAAAAGAAGGGAGAAAGAGGGTTTGAAAACAGTGTGTAATGAATAATAGAAGAGTGAGTTGAAGCAGAGTATTATTCGGGTTGAGACGTCCTTTTGAAACCTTTACAAAAAAAGGGGGGGGAGATGAATAGATGTATTTGAAACCTGTGTCTAATGAATAGCAGGACATCAAAACCCAAGAGAAATAGAAATGAATTAAGAAGTAAAGATTAGAGAGTAATAGAAAATAGAACAGGTAAAAACAGATTTAAAAAAAAGGGGGGGGGGTTTGTCGGTGTTCTCCTGGAGTCTGTGTGCTTTTAATGTGAAGTCTTTCTGTCTTCGTCCTGTTTTGGAAGCTCAGCTTGCTGTTTTCAGAGGCCCTCCGTTGGCGCCCTCTTCTGTGCGGCTCCCAGCACCTGTCTGCAAGCAGATCGCGCCTCCTCCTAACACTGGGTCAGGTGCAGCTCTCTGCTGTGGGCAGGCGGGTCGCTGCCCCTCCGGATGCCGCAGTCAGATGTTGCAGACTGGCCAGGTAGGAGGGCGGGTCGTGCCCCCTCCCAGCACCTCGGTCACGGGCTGTGTTCCTGCCCGAAAGGCGGGGGGCCGCTCTCCCTCTACCTGTGCCGCCGGTAGTTCCGCTCTCTGTGCGGCTGCGCGCTCCGCCCTGGTCGGCGCTCCGCAGGTGGGCTCGGGGAAGATCTGTCCCTGCTCTGAGCTAAAACCCAGCTCCTTGTTTGTCTTTGTGGAGCAAGTTCTCTGAGGGACCAGGATGGAAGGATCATATCTGCCCCGGGCTGCAGGCCAGTCTCAGTCTGGCCTTTGAGGCTGCTAAGCCCTTCGGTGCGGATGCAGGTTTCGCCCTCGCCCCCGCCTGAGTGCTCAGCGTGGAGGATATGGCGGCTGTGCCTGATCCCCGCCTCTCTTCCCCTGAAAACTTTCCGCGGGTTTTCAGAGATGGGGGTGTGCACCCTTCCCCCGAGAGCACATCAACCTTGCTGTTTTATGGAGGGCCCAGGTTGTTCTGCCCTGTGCACCCACAGCCAGGGCGCAGCCCCTTGCGTTCCCCAGGGGCTGCCTTCGTGCAGCCACTTCCGTCCTCTGCCCGGCTTGTGCAGCCTGGCCCTGCCCACCGATGCCGGCCCGCGTCTCAGGCTGGGTGTCGGGGGGATGCTCTGTGCCCGTTTAACTTAGTTCTGTCAGTCAAGGGCTGCTCTGTACAGATCCGAGCCTCGGAGGCTCCCCCTCCGTCCTGCTGGCCTCTCAGTTGGAGAGGGGAGACCCAGTGAGCGAGCGCCAGTCCTCCTTTGCCGCTCCTTCCCCGCCGGACCCGTCCCGAGCTGCTTTGCCTTTTGTTCTTTCTTTTTTCCTTTTCTCCTACCACATTTTTGGCATCTTTATCTTTTGAAGAGGGCGATGTTCTGTCGGAGTTCCACAGGTGCTCTGGTTGGCTGAGTGGGTCTTGGTGTATTTGTGGGAGAGGGTGACCTGCGAGCGTCTTCTACTCCTCCATCTTCTGTGTCTCTCCTCTCCCTCATTTTCTTAAGTATTTCTCAAGAACCTCACTTTAATGTCTACAAAGTATTCCACTATTCTATTATATATGAGCATATATTTAATTAAGCTCTTCATATTTTTTTTTGTTGAACATTGTTTTATTTCCAGATTTTTACTTCTAAAACGACTCTGTGATAGATTTTTTTTTTTTACAGCCAAAACTTTGTATTTGCACCTATTGTTTCCTTTGCATAAATAAATAGAAGTGAAAATACTTGGGAAAAAGGGTAAAGACATTTTAAATAGTATCACTAAGTAAGACAAATGGCAAACTGCCCCCACGTCTACCCCAGGAGGTTACTGCAATTTATACTCTCCCCAGGAGCACATGAGGCCTAATCTCTGGGTACTGGTCAACCTCAGTCTTGACGTGTTTTAGAGCTTAGTAATTTGAGAGATAAAAAAATGACATCAGCACTGAGTGAATTTTGTTTTGTTTTTTAACAGGTGGCCTCTAACATTATTGCATATTGTTTATTTTCCATTTTTCTTTTTTTAAATGGCAGTTCATGGCTTGTATTCATTTTTCAACTCAGATGTTAATCTTTTTCTTTTTCTTTTAAAAAGCCGTTAGTTTTAAGAATCCTCCGAACTTCTACATCACTTACCCATTTCTCATACAATGTGGGCCATACTGTTGTACACACACACACACCTAGGTCATAGACTTTTGGGTGTAGATGGTCTCATCATTAACAAAATCTCATTCTTTGCAGAGCAGTGTGGATTAATGAGAAGGACATGTCTGGAATCCACTAGATCTAAGATTTAAATATCAGCTTATTTGGGCAAGCTCTTAAACCTCAGTTTCTTTCTCCTCAAAAAAGTGGACAAATAATATCTCTTCTTTGAAGCGTCATGAGGTTTAGTTGAAATAATTTATGTAAGGCCCTAACACAGTGACTGGCATGTGGTGGAAAGTCATAAATACTAACTACATTTATTCTTACTTAATTCCTTGGGTTTTTTGCCTAATATTCATCACAATATTTTTAAACATACTAGGTGCTTGACAAACATGATAAACTAGTCAATTCTGTTGAATGAATAAAACAGTCAAAACAAAGTTTAATAACTTGTTTTTCTACATAATATTTAGAGAAATTTGGACCAAAGCTTGTTTTCTCCTGTTTCAAATGTGTCCCACTTCTGTGTCATTTAAAGGTGTAACTACTCTAAACATACTAAATTCTCAATTCTCATGTCTAGGCTGGAAGTAGGCACATTACAAGTCGTATTTTCTTTCTTAATAAACTAAGGAGGGAATAAATAAATGAGGGAACTGCTTTTCCACTTCTGGGCCCTTTTCCACATGAAATTCATGACATCTGTACTAGTAGACTATGGAATGACTTTTTCAAAATAGGATTGTGTAGTGACCTGGTCCAGGTAATTCCATATCTCAATTTGGAATTCTGCTTCAAGGACTGAGTCAGTCATAGATGTCTGTAACACTTCCCTCTGATGAAATCTGCCATTATATTCTGACTTTCTCCAAATACATAATGCTTAAAATCACTTTCAGTGACTCCCGCCCACCCCCACCCCATCCTGTTTTGTAGCACTGCCAAAGATAGAGACCTTCGGAGAATGCTTTCAGGGAGAGCTAAACTATTTCTTACAGCTGCAAGGAAAGTTTTCTCCTTTGATAATGGCTTTGGAGAGCCAGGAAATCAAACATTTTGCTTTTATTTATGCCCTTATTTGTTTTACTGGCCATGCACAATGAAAACATCCCTCTTCGCATGGGTGGGGTCCCTCCCAACCAGCTGATATTCCTTCTCTTGATTCATCTGCCTTCCAGGCCAGTTTCACCTTGTCTGGCCAGCGGCTACTGCGGTTCCATAAATAATGACGCTTTAATACTTCCTTATTGATCTAGACATAGCTGAAGTTTGACTGCACGTCCACTGGTCCCCAGATCATTTCCCCATCAATAGGAGTCTTCCTTTTTATCCTCTCCCCCTTTGCTTCACACGCAAAGATAAAGTGGAAGGTAAATTACCCTTTCCGAGCTATTTATGTCCCCTCCATTTTCTGACTTACTTTTTTGAGACAGACAGCTTTCTATTTTAACATTTTTCTTTCTTGAGTAGGGAATTGAAAAGACATTCTGTCATCTGAGATATTGCTGTCCATTTTCTTTCCTTTCTTTCCATCTGTATTTGACTTGTGTTAGCTTTTTCAGACTTTAGTCCATCTTTTCACACACAGTTCTTTCATAGCATCTTTTTATCAGTTTCATCCATGTATAATTTACATACCGCAAAACTTACCTCTTTCTTAATATTTTTTAGAGGAAGTGGAATGGAGGAATAAGACAAAAATATATATTGCTTACATAATTTTTTATTTGCTCTTTAGTCAAAAAATTAAACTAACTTTTGATATTTGCATGGCTTTTATGATTATTTTTACATGGTTTCTCGCCAGCTTACTTTTATTTTCTGTCACATTACATCAGTAATTTCTCTACTCCATGCTATTCCTTTCTCTCTGGTACCCATTTGTTTATTTTTTAATTGGACTCAGATTTAAAAGTATTCATAATTTTTATAAGCTTATAAAAGTTTGCCGTTGAGATATTTGGTATATTAGCCCTACCTTGTATACTGACAGAATATCTAAAATATAGAACATAGCA
This sequence comes from Camelus bactrianus, assembly GCF_048773025.1. NCBI lineage: Eukaryota > Metazoa > Chordata > Mammalia > Artiodactyla > Camelidae > Camelus > Camelus bactrianus. The sequence continues at coordinate 103,577,758 of NC_133541.1, read as the reverse complement.
CAGTAGAAATTACAGGAAAAGGTTAAATTAATGCACAATAAACAGTATAGACTAATTGTGCACTAAGAATTGTTTGTACAGGTAGAAAAAGGGTGGCAAAATAAATAATATTATAGGCATCTGTATAATCACTACCAAGATAAGACATATGCTGCTACTTGCCACATGTCTCAGCTGACGCTCTTAAAAGTAAGGTATAAAACATTATAAATAAGGAAAAGTCCTTTCCCTTCCCGTCCCTCCCTTCCTAAGATAAGCAATATCCTCAAGATGATGTGAATCACTCATAAGCATGTTTTTGAACTTTTACTACATAGGAATATATTGACAAACGATATAAGCTATTTTTATGTGCTTTCCAATTTTTACATAAATACTGTCAGCTATTTGCAACTTGCTTTTTTTGTTTGTTGTTTCCACTTAACATTTTATTTTGAGATTTAACCACAGTGATGCATATCATTCTATATATTCATTTCTCTGCTCTATAATTTTTGTGTGTGTGTGCAAAAAAAAACCCCTCACTATCTATTTATCCACATACTGAATAAGAAACTGCTCAGAGCTTTCCAACTGAAGTCTATATTCTAGACATTTCACAAGCTCAGCTTGACAACCCAACCTCTGACCCAGTCTTGATAAGAGTTCAGAAGCCCACAGATTCTAATTCTTTCATGAAACTACACAGAAAGGAAGGGTCCTCCGTGGTGCCGCTGGCTGCCCCACCATGGCCTTGCTCCATGGGAGGCCCTCTGAGAGGTCGTCTATTTACGCTCTGCTAGGGGCAGAGAGGGGAAGGAAGCAGTGACGCTGCTGCCCCAGGGCCTCTCACTGGGTTGATGCTCTCCTGTGGAATCCTGTTTATTGATTCTCTCCTAAATAAATGGGCCTCTATGTAAATCAAGTCCTAAGAAATAGCTTGTAAAACACATGCACTCATTTCTTGAGGGGAAAAATAAGTCACTAAATTTATGTCAAAATTTCCACTGTATCTGAATATATTTAGCTGCTATCTTTTGATGTTCTGATCTCATAAATTTAAAAGCAACACTTGGATCCTAGCTAGGAAGACAGGCAGCAGGAACTAGGTCTATCTCTCCTTCCTTTAGCCTTCTCCTCTCAAAGTAGTCTGTCCTTGATGAAATGTGAGATCAGCCTGGAGAGTTTTAAGAATTTCAGTGTAATACTGACTCTACGTTCTCCATACAGGTGTTTAAAGTACACCTTTTTAATACTTTCCTCAAGTAGAAACCAAACCTGCTTTCACCTATGAGATGAAACTGCTTTTGTACTTTTTCAAAGACAGGGCAACTTTGAAAACACTGATATATTCCGTTGCTGTATTTCAAGCATTTCCACACTTTAGGTTATTGATTTAGAAAAAACATTAGTAAATTGGGCATTTCAACAAACTGAGGATTCAGAAGGGGCTGTAAGCAGGCGTGAGGGTCATTTTCACAAACTGTATATTCTAGGAAGTCCATACAAAACACAGTAGAAGAGTCATTGCTCAGCCCAGTCTACTTCAGCAAGGCAGTATAGACTATGTTAGGTGCATCCTAACGGCTAGGACAGTTTTAAAACTTTTTCCGGTTTAATTTTTCCCCCTAGAAAAACATTTTTTTCCAAGTGAAGGCTAATGTAAAAGTATAGTAATGCAGGCAGAAGGACCTTGGACCCTTCCCCTCACCTCATGCCCCTCACAGTCAGCCAACCCTTTGCCTCCACCGATTTACAGGGTACAAGAATTCTGAGGGACACAATGTTAGTAAGTGTCAGGGACACACAACTACTAGAGGACTTTTGTTTCTGGCCCTTTGATGGATTTGCGATTCTAAATAATGTTGCAACTGAAAACAACTAAAATTTCTGGATAAAATATTTTAAAACCCATCTTTAAAATATCTACCACTAATGTGGCAAAAATACAAAGTATCTGTAATCTGCAGACACACATGCACACAAAAAAAGAAGGAAAAAAGCAGCAAAGAAGGAAGGCAAGGAGGGAAGGGAAGGGGGGAAGGGAAAGAAGGAAGAAAAAGAGGGAGGGAAGGAGGGAGGGAGGGAAGGAAGGAAGGAAGGAAAGGAGGAAGAGGACAGAGGGAGGGAGGGGAGGAGAGAGGAAGGGAGGGAAGGAGGGAGGGAGGGAGGAAGGAAGACATCCTGAAAAGTAGGCTAGCACTTAAAGTGAATTTCACCTTGAGATGAACCTCACTGACTCTTTAGGATTCTGTTTTAAAAGCTTGCAGGATATAAGAGGATGGAAATAAGGCAGAGGGCCAGCCTAAAGTGAAAATGTATAGGAAACCCCAGTATCAATCTGCAGATCCAAGGGGCTACTCTTTCAGAGTAAGGGTTTGTGATAAATATACTCACTACCTAGAAGGAGACAATATGGAACCCTGTCTCATTTGACCTTGGCACTGGCTGAATGGGGATAAAGGGACTTTGAGAATTAATAAAACAACCAACTGTTCTCACTTAGGTTTTGCATCCTAATTCCTATTACCTCCTATAACTTAAATCATCTTAAGCAGATAATTCCAAGTAATAACTGGAAGTAACTAACAGAATCAAATATAATACTCTCTGGAAAAATTCAACGTTAGCCTGTTTCAAAGAATTACTGCAGAGGATTTCCCAAGAACTGTGACCTCACAGTCAAAAATCATACACCATATAAGCAAACAAGGCACCATGAGTGAGAGCCAAAGAAACAACAGAGAGCAGAATCCTATAATAAGTAAAATTATCAAATACAGAATAAAAAATGAGTGTGTTCAATGTGTTTCAAGATACAACAGAAGGACTGACATCATAAATAAGAAAAAAGAGACCATAAAGCAACCAGTCAGTGGAAAAGAACCAAATAGAGCTTCATATAAGAAAAAAATATATAATAATTCAAATAAAAAAGTAACTGAAGGGTGGAAAGAACAGATTAGATTCTGCTCAAAATAAATTAATGATTTAGAGAAAAGATCTAAAGATCTAAAGAAACAGGATACATTTAAGGAAGACAAAGAGATGAAAATATATTTTTTTTTAAAAAGGGGGGAATCAGGGTATGAAGTTTTCTGTTTTTTGTTTTAAATGAAGGAATCAGGGTACGGAGAACAGAGTAAGAAGTGATCAAGTTCAAAAGGTGAGAACAGAGAAAACTGGGAACAGTTAATATCCCAAGTGATAATGACATACGTGTTCAGAACTATTGAAAAGCATCAAACTGTAAGTCCACAAAACCCATGATAAACCCAAATAAAATAAATTAAAAAAAATTCATATGAGCAATATATATATTTATACATATATGTGAATGCATCTCTATATCTATCTACTTACCTACCTACCTACCTACTTATCAACAATCTATGAAGTTGTAAAACACAAGGGCAAAGAGAAGATTTTCAAAGAAGCCACAAAAGAAAAAGAGATCACCTACAAAAGAATGGCAATTAGCCTGACAGCTGAATTATCAACAACACGCACTGGACGCCAGAAGACATTGGAGTAATACCTTCAAATGTGCTAAGACAAAAATAACTTCAAAGGATTAGGACAAAATAAAGGCATTCAGATTTTTTTTTAAATTCTAAGAGTTTACTTCACTGAAAAAAAAGTACTTAAAGGACATATTTTGGATGGAAGAAAACTGATCTCAAACAGAAAGTCTGAAATATAAGAATGGGAGCTATGACATTATTATCATGTAAAGAAATCTAAACAACTATTACACAAGTGTTTTAGGGATATAAATAAAACAAGAGAAAACTTAAATGTGGGAAGAAACATGCAAATTGAGAGTAATAATGAATTAAAACATGTGAAAGTATATATATTGTTTACAATGACACCAAAGGCACTGGTTCCTTTTTGGCTTCATTTAATTAAGTGAGCATGTTGAAACAGTCTTAGCAGGAATAACCTCCACACTTCTATTCTTCAGTTATGCTAGATGAATGAGTTCTGGAGATCTACCCTACAACACAGTGCCTATACTTAATGATACAGTATTGTGCACTTCAAAATTTGTTAAGGGGTAGAGCTCATGTAAAGTGTTCTTACCACAAATAAGAACAAACCAAAAAACCCCAAAGGGCCACAAGGAGACTCTGGGAGGCGTCTATTGCCTTGATTGTGGTGACGGTATCGCAGGTGTTTGCATGTGTCCAAACTCATCAAACTACACATTATGTGCAGTTCTGTGTATATCAAATTACATCTCAAGAAAGCTGTTTTAGAAATCCAAACTACTACTCAATTAGGGTGACAGAAATCAAGAAATAAGTGAAAAAAAGTCAAAAAAATTCCTGAAGATATAGCCAAATTGAAGGTATAATAAATGGTAAAATCCAAATATAAACATAACACAATTAATTTAAATTAACCAAACTCTCCAGTTAAAATATGAAAATTGTTGGAATGGATTGAATACAAAACAATAAACAGAACTATGTGTGCTTTACCAGAGAAAAAACTTAACATTTAGGGACACAGGGAAGTTGAAAGTAAAAGTAACAGGCCAATAATAGCCAAAATTGGAATAGTGTATTTATGTAAATACCGTAAGCTTTAAGGCAAAAAATCATTAAAAATAAATAATATAGAGAAGCAAATGATAAAATATTCAATATATTAGGGAAATAAAAAATTCCAAATGTGTGTAATATACCTTCAAAAACTAGAAAGCAAATATTGACAGAACTTTAAATAGAATTAACTATCTGAATTTCACATAGAACATTTTTTAACAACTCTCTAAGATACTGGTATAGCAGACAAGTCACACCACACTTCAGAAGAATTGGTATCATTCAGACTATTATGAGCATAGCTTGATACAGTTAGAGAACAAAAACAATACAGTTAGAAGAGAATTCTAAACAATAGATGGGACAAAGAGGAAATCTAGGTGGACAAAAATGAAACAGTAAGATAAAGAAAATTGGAAGAGCACATTTAACCTCCTAATGGCCACGCAAGAACATCTTTACAGTCTCCAAAGATGACTGTGAAATGGACCACACCTCTGGGTGCTCATATCCTGGGTAGTCCTACATACACCGAATTTGGGAACGCCTTGTGTGACCAGTACGGTGGGATGCTATGTGACTCCCTTGCAGCTTCCAGCTTCCACCTTGGTCAACAGGAATGTCTGTTCTAGGGCAAACCAGCAGCCCCCATGTAAGAAGTCCAGTTACCTGGGGACCACCATACTGTAAAGAATCCTAAGCTAGTCACGTGGAGTGAACACCAGGATAGAGATGCCCATCCAGTCCCCAGATATTTCAGTTCTTCCAACTGAGATGCCAGAAATATGGCTGAAGATGCTTTCTTGGATTTCTGCCTCTCTCAAGCCTTAAGATATTTCCAGTACCAGCCCCCATCTCCCTGAAACTGCATATTAGTCTCTAATCTCTAGTCTAAGTCAAGTTGTAAAACTGTGAGAGATAAAAAAAATTATTATTTCAGCGACCAAATTTGGGGAGATTTTATTATTCAGTAGGAGATAACTGAAATAATCCTATAACTGGAGATGAAATAGTCTTTACCAACAGACCTAAAAGCAAGCATCACTACACTATACACAGTTGGTATCATTCAGATAATGGTTTTTGAATGTATAACAACATAATTAGAAAAATACTAACAATAAATAATCCACTTAGGAAAAAAAGTGGTTTGAAACATATTGTTCTATGTCTGGAACAAAGAGGAAATCAGAGTGGAAATTTAAAAATATTTATTACTTAGTCATAAATAAAATACAAATTTAAGCGGCACAGTTTGTGGGTACTGACATACAGGTGGAGGTGATTTTACTGCCTTAAATTTTTAAGAGAAGAAAGGGTGATTATTAATGAATTAAATAAACCAGGGTCCAGTTAGGAGACAGAAACCACACCAGAAATTTGAAGAGGGAATATTTAATATAAAGAGTTGTTAACTGAGATAAAGTGGTGAACTACTGCAGAAAGCAGCCCCCACCCTCAGGGCTGACGGAGCTCAAAATGAGCAAGGAAGATACACAGATGAGAGCCTCTAGGATGATAAAATCTAGACCTCTGAGAGAAGGCACAGGTTTTCCAAAAACACACCAGCCATGGTGGCTGCTAAAGGCCACTCTGCAGGATCAGGAGAGCAGCATGCCCCCACGGTGAAGAGCATTTCTGGGCGGACAGATGCGCGCGGCACTGACCGCCGTCGCTGGGAAGGCTGCAGCGACCAACCACGCACCAGTCCACCTGCTACTGCGGAAAAATAGAAAGAAGCAAGTGACTTCTCCTTGCTCCTTCCTTGTGGTTTCCTTCCAGTGCCCCTTATGTCAGAATCTAACATTGAGATACCTGGAAAAGGAGAAATTTGATTTGCAAAGTCCAGCTCCAGCATCATGAAACAGGGCAAAAGAAGGGTGATTCCGAACTGAGAGCCAATAAATTCATTTCAGATGTACTGAGGATTCACCATAAAAAGAAAATGCAGAATAAGCATAAGGAAACTAAGAGAAAGGAAATATTAAAGAAAAATCATAAATCATAGAAATAAAGATAAATAAAATAGAAAGGCTCAATAGATACAATAATTTTTATGTTGACAAAATAAAATAAACCTTTGAACAGACTAATAAGTATTAAAACATGATATATCTACAGATAAGGCAAAAGTCAAAAAATAAGTATATATTGAACAATTTCATGCCAATAAGCTTGAAAATGTAGATGAAATGGAGTAAACTCTAAAAGACACAAATTACCACAACTGATTCAAGAAGAAACAGAAAAGGTAAATTATCCAATAGTCATCAAAGAAGTTGAATTAACCCTTGAAAATCTTCCCACAAAGAAAACTTCAGGCCAAATGAGTTAAACTAACATTTAATGAACAAATAACTCAAACCCCACATGTTTTTTCTCTAATAATAGAAAAAAAGAAAGTAGTACATCTTGAGTATTTCAGATTAGTGGGAAAGTGTCGATAGGAACTGAGAATAATCAAAGGCAGTACAAGAAATAAAGCTACACTACTTTTCCCTAAACAATGTAGGAGCAAACATCCTAAGCAGACTATTAGAAAATTGTATACATCATAGGAAAAATACAGAACCAACCAAAGTGTTCACCAGAAATAGGATGTAAGAATTAATTGTGGTTTATTTATTTAATAAGCTACTTACTTAAGTAACTTAAATGGAAAAATGATGGCTACGAGCTACATCATGCATGGATTTCAAAAACAATGTCATGTAAATAATACAAGAAATCCAAAAACATATACTATTTTACACTTTTACTTGGATCTTGTTTCTTAACAGTAACATCATACTGCCTCTCCTTCCTCTTTTCCTCTCTGTTTCATCTTGCCTAACACAGCGCCTGGCAGAAGGAAGAGGAGATACCCACTAAATGCTTGATGAATGAAAGACTGTATGATATGGAGCTACGACAGTTGCAGGTTTGTATCAGGTATATTTGCCGTGTAACAGAGTTCCAAAATTTAGTGGGCTAAAACAACACTTATCTCATAACTTCTGTGGGTCAAAAATCCTTTCCTGGATAGGTCCCCTGGCTCAGAGTCTCCTGAACGGCTAGAATTAAGATGGTAGTTGGGGCCATGGTTATTGCAACACTCAGATGAAGTTTACCCACTACCAAGCTGACTCACAAGACTGCTGACCAGATTCATTTCTTCTCTGCTTATGGCCTGAGGCTACCTTCAGTCTCTCACATGAACATCGCTATAAGGCAGTCCATAATATGGTACCATCTTCCATCAGAGTTAAGTGACAGAGAGCAGTAAAGAGAAAGTATGAGCAAGAGAAAAGTCTTTTACAGCCTCATCTCAGTAGTGATGTCTCATCATTTTTTCCATAATCTATTCACTGGAATTAAGTCACTAGGTCCAGCCCACAATCAAGGGGAAGGGATTATACAGTGTCCATTATGAGTGGTATAAATACAATAAAGTCAGTAGGCTATCTGATCAAACAAAAATCATTTATCGTTGAGGTGATCTGAAAGGACCTCATGGACTTGGCACTGGATTTGAGATTTTCAGAATGGCTTGCACTTTGTTAGGCAGAGAAAGAGGAGGAGGACACCCATGCAGAAGACTCATGAAATACAGAGCAGTGAAAGAGAGAGAGAGAGAGAAACACCCAAATAGTGTTTGAATGGCATGATTTTAATACCAAATAATTGACTCTAGGCTTATGAAGAAGAGTGAATAGAGATTAGGTGTCCAGGACCTAGTACAAGAAAATGTGTGATAAATACCTGTTAAATAAGTGAATAAATAAAACCCTGGAATAAAATAAAATTCTATTTGCTGTTTTAAAGGATACCCAAATCTAGAAATCATCATTTTAAATGTTTCCCAGTCATCTGGCGACTGTGAGCAGCCAGGGGTGTAGTGGCTCTCTGAGACTCACTGTCACTGTGCGACTGGCGCCTCTGCAGCTCTTCCAGCTGCACATGCCAAGTGAGAGGCTAACTACATGGGAACCTGCCAGCTTCAGACTGGTTCCAGGCTGTGGGGAGAGGACAAGTGGGACAGGCAAGTAGGGAGAGTATCAAATGAAAGGCACTAGGAATGACAGAATACAAGAAGCTATATGTCCTACCATACAATATACATTCTTCTGTGATTGGTGCTGCTCAGTAAACATTAATTAAACCTCGCTAATTCCTTGCTGTAGCGCAAAACCACTGCACATTATTTCACATATGCTAATTACAAGTCCCAAGTAAGGCACCTTGGATCTTGCAGTATGAGATTCAAGATGTGCCAATTAATTTCTGTTCTATGAACGATGATGATAATTGTTTTTTGTAATAGGTTGAAAATGGACAGTCCCAAATGTGGGTGGGGATCATCACCATCACCACTAGCTCTCAAGTCTCTCTCTTTGCCCAAAATAACAAAGATAAAAGTTGAATGTATGTGTATGCATATACAAAAATTGCCTATTTTATCATGACAATTTAGAAGTTTTGCTCTCTAAACCAAACTTCAAGTAGCTATATGGCTGTATCACTCACACACACACACTTACACCCTTACTACCTCCTCTAATGAGATACTGAAACCTAGTCAGTGACCACAGAAGCAAGATACATCTCTTTACTTGAAGCCGATAAACTGTGAATTGTGCTTCTGGAGGAGTCAATAATGATAACTGGAAATTAGAGGAAATGGTTGAATCTGAGGAGTGCTAGAATCCGAAAGTTACACAGCACGCTCTCCGCGATTCTGCTTCAGCCTCAGCATATATACAAGCAGCTACAGGAGTGACTGCCGATGCCAGTGCCTCCACAAGGAGACAGAGGCGCTTTAACTCAGTGCTATAGGCTGTCAGACTATAAAGCCTCTCTGCATCTAAGCGTGTCATTTTCACCCACCTACAAGTGGTTTGTTTGTTTCTGTTTTTGTGTTTGGTTGGGGGATCAGAAGGCAATTACCAAGGTCAAAATGTTTATCTAATTTTAAACCTTTTATCCAGTACTAATAGCACACTTTCGTATTTTCTCACCTCTTCCGTAATGAAGCACTGCTCTGGGTTAGCATGGGGGAAAGGAAGTGCGGCCGTGTGAAGCTACATTCTCAAGATAGCACAGGTCTCTTGGGAAGCAAGAATCATGGTCTCGGTCTTTTGATGTACAATCCAATGTTCCAAGTGTGAGATTTTATTAAGTAGATTTTAGAGCACTTCCCTTCTCTTTAGGTTTCCTGTCAGTGTGGTTAGTTACTGTGGTAAGGAGGTCAAAGTTCCTAAGTAAATGCCTTCATTTTTCCATTTCTGCTTATGCTATTACCTAAATCTAGAGAAATTTCTTTTCTGTAGCTCAAGGAAAATCATTACATCCGATTAAGTTCAAGATGCAACAACGACTTTATCTTTTGCTTTTTAATGAACCCGGAATTCAAACTGCCTCCTTTTTCTTTCTTTCCCATTACCTTACAGACCTGCGAGGGCAGTAAGTGGGAAAATGCTGTATTCAGAATTTAGGAGGTTTGCCTGCAATAACTTTACTCTGCACCAGCCAAGAACACAAGACTCTAGGGATTTGGCTCCAAAAGCAGAAGTAATTCTAGTCAAGATTATATAACCAGGGGCTGAAGGATCGTAATTGGCAATTTATGGAGAAAAGCCTTATTTGCTGATTTCATCTATTTTTTTAAAATCTTAATTACTATTTTCTGGATGTGCTTCTTCCAAATTTCCATGGCTGACTTTTTTTTTCCTTTAAAAAAAATTTCTAAGCTTTGAGGAATGTACTAATAGGACTCTGAAACCCAGCATGCTTTTTTCCAAAATGTTGGTACCTAGTGTTGAGATGATTATCACTATGGATTACCTACTATGTGTAAACATCTCTGTAAGGCACAAAACCCTGAAAATTTCAGTAAGTATTTATAGGCAGCTTTATGTTCATATGGCAACATTCAACATATTTTAAAAATTGAATAGAGACTGCACTTCCAGCTACAGCAATGCCACTTAAACTGAGACTTAAAAGGTGAAAGGGTCTAGTTAAATACGCTCCTTTAACACAGGGGCGAAAGCGTCTTTCAGAATTCCTTCTGATGTCACTCCTCCAGACAAAGCTGCCCTTGATTCTCTCAATCCAAATAATGCTTGCTGCTAAAAGTCTGCTTCAACATCTTATTCCATTTTCTTACCATTTACCGTACTTTGGCTCTTCATATGTGAAAATACTCTTGATATTGTAACGATAGATGCATGTCATTGTATGTTTGTCCCAACCCACCAGGTGTACAAGAGCGGACCCCCCTGGAAACTATATACTTTGGGAGATTATCATCACAACAAACGGACGGCTGTGGTGGGGGACGCTGAAAATCAGGGAAGCTGTGCGTGTGCGGAGGCAGAGGGTATACGAAAAATCCTGGTATCCTCTCCTAAGTGTGGCTGTAAACCTTAAACGGCTCTAAAGATGTCTTAATTACAAAACAAACAAAAAAGGGTCCGTGTCCGGAAGTCAGACAGACCACGGTTTGAATCTTGACTTTGTTCTGTGACATCAGTTACATGAGTCACTAAAAGTAGTGTCTGACAAACAATGATCTTGAAGTCGACATGGTCATTATTATGACCATTTAATTACACTGCTAGTTGGTCTCTGGAACCAAGCTTCAAGTCAAATGACTCTGACACACATTAAAGTATAATGCCCCAGGTGAGCTCCAAGAGACAGGTCAGCTCTACTGCGTCCACTGGTTCACCCAGCCTGTCTTTGCTCCTCCAGTGACACACTTCTGCTCAGAGTTCTCAACGGCGGGAAACCAAATGAACACAAATTGCTACTTGTATTTGTGTCCCAGGACTAAGACCTTGGTCTTAACAGCTAGAATGAGACTCTCTAGGAACCTACACAGAACCCGGCCTTCTGTCATTTAACAATGATAGGAGGAGCTTAGGGTTGGTTTTCAGGCAGTAATTCAGAAAAATTCCTGTTTTGTTCAATGGGAAGTTTCCTGGCCCAGGACAGAAGATGTTCATATTGCACTCCTAGTTAGACTGTTTAGTTAATTATTTTATTTTGGTAGGGGGGAGGTAATTAGGTTCATTTATTTTTAGTGGAGGTACTGGGGATTGAACCCAGGACCTGGTGCATGCTAAGCACGCGCTCTACCACTTGAGCTATACCCTCCCCTAGCTAGACTGTTAATACTGCTGTAAACTTGATCAAGTTACTTCCATTTCCCCATGATACTTTGCTCATATGAAATAGTACTATCCCTCCTCATGTTGCAGATGCTTTTGACTATAAGAGTTAACTGTTCATTGTAAACAAACAGGAAAATTTAGAGAAGTATGAAGAAGAAACATAGCCACCAAAATCAATCTTCCAAACATACACACAATTAAGATTTTGTTGTAAATTCATTTTTAAGCAATTTATCATGTGCCTACCATGTGCCACTGTGATTTTAACTTTGTTATACAAGTGTGTATATTTACATATATAAATTAAAATTATAAAATTGGTATTATGATGTTTAATTTCATGTCCTCTCCTTTTCATTTAAGCTAGAGCCTCAAAGGACTGGCCTCTGAAAATATCTTTTTTATGGGGTGCATAACAGTGTATCATTTAGGTGGCTATACAATAATTAAGTAAGTAATTTATCATTCATCTCCTGATAGCAACTAGGTTGAGGCTTATATTTCTCTTTATTCATATAATTTCAGTCTCTGAATATTTCCCTAAGATAGTTCTGCAAAAGTTAGCTGATTGTAAAACTGGATTGGATATTTCTAAGGTTTCTGATAGGTTTTCAAGCATGAGTATGGCATTCTCATAACTCTCTCTTTTAATATCTACACACAGAACATTAGGACAAAGTTAGAAATGGCCAGGCAGAGGAAAACAGCAGGGCCCAGGCTTCTCACTCCTGGGGTGCATTTGGGCACCTTGTGGGCTAAGACTGACACCTGAGCTTGTGGCATGCCAAGGATTCCCTCTGATGTCTTGAGGTTCTCTCACTTTACAAGCAGCCAGTTTCAAGGCTCTTGCTCAAAAGTGACATCCTACCAATGTTGCTGATGGGCGCCTGACTGCACAGAGCTCATGGTGATAAAGGTAAACACCAAATAAGCAAAAACAAAACATAACAAAAAACACAGAGTAGGCTTTTCTTCTAGTTTAGCCAGATCTTCTCTGTGGCTGAATACAACTAATGTACGTCCATTGAAAATACAACATTTGGGTTGGCATGAAAATCTATGCCAGGAAATGCCCCCAAGAGAACAAAACACGTATCTGGTGATAATGGATGTTATTACTGGAAGCAACGTTTGTCTCCTTTTTTTTTTTCCTGACTTTCATTCAACCATAGTAAATTTTAATATGTGTGTCAGGTTTCCTACAATTTATATAAAATGAAATTCTTTGGGGAAGATAACACCCAAGTGTCCATATGATTTCATGCTGCAGTCTCAGCTTAGATCTAAAGCTAATGTCAGTTTCTCATTCCTTCTCCTGGGGAGATGTCAACAGAAAATGAATGTTTCTCTGTGACTGGTATTTTTGATGGACCTGGCTATGCTTCTGCTCTCAGAAATCACCCCTTCCGTGATCACAAGAAAAATAGGCCCATCTTTCAAGACAGAAATAATTTTTGCTCCACTAAGCACAGTTTCTTACATTTGTTTTTAGGTTTAAAATCTATTGGTTAATCTTTGTGTCATATCTTTTTATGAAAAATGTTTAATGTATGCTGGTTACCAAAACAGGCCCTTAGGCCTAATGGAATATGATTTTTTTTTAATTGAAATATACCAGTTACAATGTGCCAGTTTCTGGTGTACAACATAATGTCCCTGCCATGCAAATACATACGTATATTTGTTTTCATATTCTTTTTCATTAAAGATTACTATATGATTGGTTCTTGACGCTTTCAGAATCAGATAATTATTCCTTTTATTTTTTTTTAGTTTTCTTGACTCACCTCTCCTAGCAATTATTCTTTTGCCCTTTTTACCAACTGAAGGTTGAGATGTATACTTGGAGGTACCACGGGATAGACCATCAGTGGACACTGAAAGGGTGTATCTGGACTACAGTAACCAGAATGACAGAGGACATTAGAATGTGGTGTATGAATGACAGCGGGAAGGACGAGGGCTGTGCTGCTTAGATAAGTACAACCTAGGATGAGGGATGGGAGGGGCACTGCTCGCCTTCAAAGAGCTGGACCGTGGTCAAGTGAAAATGTGAAGCTCCTTCTGTCGTGTAGTTGAGCAAATGGAAACAACTTCAAGGAGTGGGCTCAGGCTCCCAAATCTCTCTCAGCTTTCAGCTTCTCTCCACTCAACGCTCAACCACTCTAGTCTAAGAGATGCTGTTTTCTCCCTTAAGATCCTTCATATAGAAGACAAACTTTATATAAAATAAGTCAACCCCATCCTGCATGAATACGAAAACCCCAGACCCTCCCCAAATTTCTGAGTATGTCCAGGGAGGGATTGTATGTCCTGGTTGTTCCTCTCCATTCTTGCTCTGAACTGCTGCTTAAAGCTCCTCCCTCTGTCACTCTTGGATGTTCTGTCACCACCTATCCCTGCCATTTAACTCTCTTCCCTTTGTTTGGCCTTAAAACTTGACTGCTGTTGCCCCTTCCTTCATTCCAAGACAGTGCTAACAAGAGGCCAAAATCAGGTTGTGGTGGATAATGAACTTTATCTGAAACTTGAAGATAATATCAAGCCATGTCAATTGAGATGAGGAAAGTTTGACTATCACCACCCCCCCACCCCGGTCCATCTCTCCTCTGTCACAGGAAGCTCCTTCTGGGCTGTTGCTCACTGTGGCCCAGACTGTTGTCATACTGATAACATCCTCTGTTTGTCTCATTTTGAATCTTCCACCAATGGCCTCATCTGAAATTTTTGTTTCTTGGTCTGCCAAGTGAATCTGAAATATTTTTTAGCATCCTTTTAAGGGGCTGAATTATGTCCCCCCAAAATTCATGTGTCAGAGTCTCAACCCCCAGGACCTCAGAACGTGACTGTATTTGGAGCAAGAGTTAGATAAGTTAAAATGAGGCCATTAGGGTGGACCTTCATCCAATGTGACTGGTGTCCTTATAAGAAGATGAAATGTGAACAAAAACACACATGAAGGGAGAATGCCATGTGAGCATGAAGAAAGCCATCTACAAGCCATGGAGGAAGAGCTCAGAAGGAACCAACCCTGCTGACACTTAGATCTTAAACTTGCAGCCTCCAGAACTTTGAGAAAATAAATTTCTGTGTTTGAGCCACCCAGTCCGTGGCACTTTTGTTACAGCAACCCCAGGAAACTAATACAACTCTCCCACCTCCTTCTCATACCTCTGCCCATTGTTTTCAGAGTTGCACTGTCCCTCATTAAGGTACTTACTTAGGTTATTAAACCAAACACGCATAACCAAATCCTGCTGTGTTAGTATTATCTCAATTCATGGCTAAATTAGCTAGTATCAAATAAATATTTGAAAGTCAGTAGTATGACCAAAAGGGCTCTCTGAGTGATTGTCCACAGGAAAAGGAAGAATCTGCCCTAGACACTTGTTCACATTTCTGAGAAATTTTTGGCATTCTTAGAAGAGCCAGATTGTCTCCCGTTTCTAGCCATCACTGCTCAGAAGTATTGATATTTGGCCTCAGAGTGCTCCAGTGCTTTCCTTTACAAACCCAGGCTAGGGTTAAGGCTCTTCTTGAGCTCTAAAAGCACCAATTTACAAATATCGATGTCCTCAGTGTAACAGTCAGCCTGGTACTTGTACCCAAGCTGGTACCCAAGCAGGGTGCCAAAGCAAGGCACAGAGATGTGTGGCTGCGTTCTCTGCTCAGCCAGCACTTCCAGCAAGTGGACCAGCTCCTAACGTCTTACCTACCCGGCTGGGCCAATGTGAATTCTGTATCTTTATTAAAGTCTTATAGAAATGACTCTGTGCCAGACCCTATGCTAAGAACTTGATATACTTTATCCCATTAGGTCCTCATCACAACCCTAAGATACAGGAGTTGCCCCATTTTACAGATGAGGAAATGGAGATTCAAAGCATTTCAGCAGTTTACCCAAAATCACAGGTATTCAGAGGTGGTGCTGGGCTGATGTGCCCAGGTTCACGTGCCGCCGAAGCCCCAGCTTTTCATCTCTCTGTATGGCTTCATTGTAAGCCTTTCTGTTTCTTCAGCCTTCACTCATCACCTCTCAACCTCCCTATCAAATGTCGCTGTAACCGCTCAGCACTGAGTTGTGGCTCACTCTGAATTCTCCGTCTATTAAACGTGTGTTGGTCCAGTGTCCCTGGCTACCTGGTAACTCTTCTGTGATAAACAGTACTTACAGCTGCACCATGTTCACTCTTGTGCAGTCTTACACTCACTGGAAACTCCTTGCTTCTGATTTCCCGGGTGCTCAGGGAGACCTCCTGGACTTCTCCTTTGGAACCTCTCCTAACAACATACCCCAAACAAGGGGTCGTTTGGTGGACACTGTTCGAGAGGCACTGCAGTGCAGAGGTAAGGGTTGTGGCCTAATCCTCGGGATGTCACAGTTCCAGGCTCAGCTCTTAACTCTTGCCGGGTCTTTGGCCCTAGATGAGTTACTTTAACTCCTCTGTGCCTTCGTTTACTCATCTATAAAACAGAGATGATAAATACCACCTCACTGACTTAGTGTGAGAAATGGAGATGAGACTAGGCCTGAAGACGCTGCATAAACTGTAAAGTGCTATTCACATACAAGAGATACAAAGCAGTGGTAGCTTTATTATCAACACTGGCCAGCAGTGAACAGCATCCCTCAGTGATCTTATTTTCTCCATGGAAAAAGAATGTGGTGGTCTGCAAAGTTTCTTCCTGTTTTCACACTCTGTGAATTTCTCCTTATGGTGGTGGTGAGAATGCGTGGGACTGGCTGGGGTGGCTGTGTGGGCCAGACCTTCCAAAGTGAGAACTGATGCCTTCCATGCAAAGGGCTCATCACTCACATCCCACTTGCCAGCAGCAAGATCACATCTCATGTGGGGGCTGTCTGCGTCTTCGGGGAAGAGGTGGTGTGGTTACATGAATCATATTGTCGCCAGTGCAGATGGAGAAATGCCACTCTCTGTGAGTCTACGGGTCTAAAACTCTCCTCTGTACTGTGTACCTCAGTTCACAGCTGTGTGCTGATGTCTCTGAACTCTTATCCCAAAGAGGATAAAATACAATCTGAAGATGAACATTGGCTCACTTTCCTTTCTTTCAGAGTGCAGTTGTTTTTCAGGATACCTTTCTTATACCCCCAAACACAAATTCCTTGCTATTTCTCTTTTCTCTTGACAAAGTAAGTGGGAATGAGGGCATGTTAACAGAGGTGGAAATGGAACAAACATATTTCCAGACTGACTGCTAAAAGGTGGGTTTACTTACCATTTGACAGAAGCTCTGAGAGTGCTAAAAGGGTCTGGAGATTTCCCCCAGTGGCATTAGGTAGAAACATGAAGGTATTTAGGACTCTGAGTTCCCTGACCTTGCTGCAACTTAGTCTTGAATAAATGGAAGCAAAGTAGGCCATGCAACCACAGAGTTGGCTTTTCTCTAGGAATGGTGACGGTTCTAAAAAAGTAATTTTTACTACTAAGTGCTCAGCTAGTGGAAGTCTATTTTCTTCAGAGAAAATGACTTTTACAATTTTTAAGAATGCCTAATTTCTCCAGAGATTCCCAGAGATGTAGATGCTAAATGGCATGATCCAAAGAGTTGGATTGACTTTGGGGACAACACACGAGTCCCACTTATTCTTCTCCAAGTTATCTTCGAATTATTTTTAAAAATGACTCAGTTTCTTGACTTCAAACTGCCCTGATTTCAAAATATCTATGGAAAATAGTTGACATTTCTTGGTCTGCAGTCTAATGTTCCTCATACTTTATCTCCAAACCATCTTTCTAGTCATACCCCTTTCTCTAATCTAGGTATCCTGTATTTTGGCCATACAAGTTAGCTATCATTGTTTTCAGCTGTTCAGATGATTTCATAACTTGCCTTGTATACCTGGTATTCTCCCAGCTTGGAACAATCTTCTAGGTATTGAATCTTTTTTCATTCTTTAAGTCCCCATCGAAATGCCACATTTTCACAACATTGCTCATGAATTTCCCAATGGAATATTCACCCCATATTCAGTATTTAGCAGTTCATTATTTATACTGTTATGGAATATTTCATTCTGACCTGCTCAGAAGTTATGAAGCATTTGTCTTCCCCACTTTTTCTGAAAACAAATATTTTATTGAAGCAGGTTGGGCTCATCTATTCACTTATTCATCCATTGAGCAAAAATGAATTGATCCATATTAATAAACTAGTATCTCTGCATCTGGCCTAATTTCTACCCAAATATGTATTTACAATATCTGTCTTCCTTTTTTTGATCACAGCCAACTAGAGTACAAAAATCACATGTTATTTAGTTTTGAGTTCCTTAGCTACTCTCATATGGTGGGTACTTCGTAATGTGTAGTGAATGGAATGGATGGATGGATGGATGAATTAGGCAATAGGAAAAGGTGATGGAATAAATTATGAATTAAGAATATTATCCTGACCTTGCCTTAAGACAACTGCTTTTGCTTAGAACCACTGCAGTTTGTGTGTTTAGTATCTGTTACTTTTGGTTATTATTTTTGTGTGCTTCATAGCCCTTCATTTGGGGAACCACCTCTTACTTATTCCATAGTAATCTTCATGGTCCATGAGGCTCAGATGAGTTTACTCATGCCCAAATTTTGTCACTTGATCCAAGCCTAACAGAGCATTCCATTCACTCAAGGGCAGCAACTGGTTGAGGGATGAAAATGAGATCTGATCTGGGACAATTACTTTTCTCAAGAAATTGAACAAAGTCAGGGGAGGAGACTCTCTCTTCTATCTGAGGGGCTTTGAGTATGAGGTTGATGTGAGCTGAAGATAAAGCACCCTTTCTTCCTACCATCAGAGAAACAGCTTAGATAAGAATAAAGCCAGGCTTGGGGGAAAAAAAAGAAGTGTAGTTGAGGGACAGAAAAAGAAAAAAAAAAGTGTGAATATTGTGTTTGAACCATGAGATCTAGCCAAGCCTGTAGTCGACTTTTCAGGATGTGTGTAAATGTATCCTTTCATTTTTTTTTATATTAGTTAATATTCAATTACTGTTGCTTTGAAGCAAAAGAATCCTAATTAACACAGGATGATCTAAAGAAATTGTCCCAATATTGACACTCTTTATATTAAACACTTGTATCTCTGAGGAAAATCACTGTAATCCACTGGAAATTTAGTCAGCTACTAGGCTATGGGGAAAAAAAATCCATAAAAACTGAAGGTATATAAAAATCTGTACCTCTATGCCTTCCCCTTAACTTTAACCCCTGCAAGCCCTTTCTTTCTCCTTTTCTTTTTCTTGCTTTCCCTCCAGTTTTATTGAGATATAAGT
This sequence comes from Camelus bactrianus, assembly GCF_048773025.1. Lineage (NCBI taxonomy): Eukaryota > Metazoa > Chordata > Mammalia > Artiodactyla > Camelidae > Camelus > Camelus bactrianus. The sequence goes on along the minus strand of NC_133541.1, from coordinate 103,558,784 downwards.
GACACCCAATGCTGCATTAGTTTAAGGTGTCCAACATAACGATTTAATAGATGTATGTATTACAAAATGATTGCCAAAAGGAAGCTTGGTTAACATCTATCAGATCACTTATTTATAGTTTTTTTTAATTGCCAAGTCCTGCAAGTCCTTTTTAACTAAACATCTTGTTCCTTTCCCAGGTACATATCTTATTTTCGTCTCCATGGCCACTCCTATGACTCAAGTCACCCTCCTGTCTCACCTCCACTCCAGCAGCAGACTCCCTACTAGGCTCTAGTCCTTTACTCTCTTCACACTTAATTCTCTGCCCAAGGCCAGGATCATTTCTCTGAAACACAGTATGTATCACGTTAATATGCTATTTGAAACCTATCATTGCCCCTCATTGCTCTCAGAGAAAAAGTCCAAATCTTTTGGCTTAATTTGAAGACCTATACTCTGGCCATCTTTGCTTCTTTTAACTCTCTCCTTAGCCCTTCTTCCTAAAACCACATTAACATTTTAAAAAAATTTCTTGAGCATGCCAGTCTCTTTCTTCATTCTAGGCCTTTGCATATTCTGTTCTCTTTCCCTGGAATGCCCTTTCACCCGTTACGCTATAAAATAGTTCCTTCTCCTTTGTATCAATTACATAATGTCCGCCCAAAATTCATGTCCACCTGGAATCTCAGAATAAGACTTTATTTGTAAATAGGATCTTTGCAGATGTAATTACGGTAAGAATGAGATGAGATTATATTGGATTAGAGTGGATGCTAAATCCAAAGAGGATGTCCTTATAAGAAACAGAGAAGGATCTACAGAGAAGCAGAGAAGCCAATGTGAGGATGAAGTCAGAGATTAGAATGATGCATTTTTAAGCCAAAAGACACCAAGGATTGCCTGCAGCCGCCAGAAGCTAGGCGAGAGGAAGGGGACACTTTCTGTCGTGAGACTCCAGATAAAACCTATACTGCGGACAAGCTGATTTTGGATTTCCAGCCTCCTGATCTGTGACATTACACTTCTGTTGTTTTAGGTTAACTGGTTTGTGGGACTTTGCTACAACAACCCTAGAAAATGAATACGCCTTTCTTTGGGTATCATTGTACATGGTACCTCCTGTGGGAAGCCTTCCCTTATACCATTAGCCTGAGTCAAATATCCCTCTGATGTGGTGCCCTAGGATCCTCTATTATTTTTCATTTCATTATGCTGAAGCTTCCTGTTTGTTTGGCTTCCAGGAGGCTCTGCTACATAGCCTTTCACAGATGCCCAGGACCTATCTCCGTGGCTGGCATGTAACAGGCTTCTGCAAGCATGCTTTGACTGACTTACTATGCTTTTTCCCCTCCCTCCTTCTGACTCCTAGTGAAGTGGATGCTCTGCAGCAAGTGCTCAGTAAATTCAGTTCACCTGATGATGGCTTCTGTCACTTGGCTTGTCCTGCTTGCTGGAAGGCGTGTGGCCCATCGACTATGGCTCTCACTGAACCTCAGCCCCACTAGAGAGTGTAGAGCTTGCCCAGAGGGGGTTCCATCTGTACAGCCCTTAATAATTCCACAATCCTTTCTTGTGCATACCTGGAGGTGAATGTCCAAAAGCCCTGTGAAGCATGTGTAACAAGTGTTCTAGTCTCTAATATTGGGGGGGGGGCAAATCTTATAACTATACGGTCACACTAGAACTGAGAAGTTTTGATTCCATCTCCATCATTCCTGACACTGAATTCTTTGACCCTATTAACATTGGAACAAACACATCCCAGTCCTTCAAGTATCCATTAAAAAATGTTTGTATTGATCCTTTTGATTAAAGGAAAGATAAATTTGTTGTGGGGGACTTAAACAAGATGACAGGGAGTGTGGGGCAGTAGAATTCTAAGGGCAACATCTCAGAAGAGTCTCACGATGGCAGATAGCCATGGGCGTCACGTGAGCTCTCATTAGGCTTCTAGGCTATTTCCAAATGTGTCCTACCTCATTGGAAACATACTATGGAGCCAGAAACCCAGTGGATGATGTGGAAACTAAATGGAAAAGAAGTGAAAGAAGAACTAGAGAGTGCATACTGGTTCCGAATAAAACAAGAGGAGATGCAACTGTGCATCAATAATGAGTCAGTGCTCTACAGGAGCCGAGGAGCTGGCCGTGCAAGTGCGCGTGAGAAGCGAAGCACTCTGGGAATGAAGAGGCGGTCAGAAATAGCAACATATTTTTTCTTTCAAAATTTCCACTTGGGGAGTACTTGGAGGCTAGTCAGGCCTGGGAGTTCCAGGTTTCTCCTGAGATAAATACATGATATTTGCTCCCTTTGCGTGTGTGGAATAAGTTCACAGAAATATATGTACACCTCCAAAGTCTATCTGCTGAGAGAAGAAAAACTATTAGTGAGACGGAAACATAAAATGTGTTGAAACAGTATATACTCTTTGGGAGTGGAAAAATACAAGACAGTGTGTATGTTAAGTAGGTTCAAACAGGAGGAGTGAAGAAGCCTGTGTTTCTAGTCCAGATGGTACACTGTGTGGTTAAACACACACACTGACTTGCTAGAAATCTTGGCGCTATTACTAACTCATCTGTATAACTTTGGACAAGTAATTTCATTTCTTCATGTCTCACTAGAAATCTATAAAATGGGGACAAATAATATACATAATTTATAGGCCTGTGATAAGAATAAAAGTAATTATGACATAAATAATGTACAATAGTGCACAGCACACAACAGACACTCGATAAATATAAGCCCTTATTTTTAATATTTATTCATGTGGATTCAGCAATAAGAATAGAAAGATGAGAGAGAAATATACACAATAGTCAAGTGCTCAGGCTGCCTGGACAGGCAGACCCTGCCCCTTGTTGGCTGTGTGCTATTAGGGAGTGATTTAATTTCTCTAAGCCTTATTGTCTTCTCTGGTAAGTTAAGACGGTGATAGTATCTTGCTCACAAGGTTGTTGTGTTTCTAAAACACCTGATTACCTGGCACATAGTACAGGGTCTACAAATGGCAGCTCTTTCCATTACCGAGTTAGAATTCTTATGAATTGGCTTTGGGAACTGACTGCTTCAGCAAAATACAATATGTAAAGCAGTAAAGATTTTCATTCCATGGGCCACTTAGAGGAAAAGCCCTTTAATTCAGCTTTTTAAAGAAACAAACAAAAAAATCAATGAAGGAAATAACCTTGCTGAAAAAAGATGAAAGAGGATATCGCATTTTCAGTTGTAAGGTAAGGCATGTTCCTGGTGGGGTCTGTGTGTGTGTGTGTTGGGGGGGGGGTTCCCTGTAGGTATCAAAGTGATAGCCAGTATTCCTTTGTCAGACTTTTTTTGGGGATAGAACAAATACTGAGGATGCACAAACATCCTCTATGGACCTTTTGGAGATTCTTTCACTAAGAAACCTCTCGCTCTCCTTCAGAGGCATCTATGGATGTAGCCATGTGCTACTGTGGTCACTGGAAACCCATACAATTTTGAAAAACTTTAAGAGGAGAGCATGGAGGTGGTCGACGACTAAAATGTTTCACAAAATTCAGCCCTCAGTTGGATCTAAAAATGTAAATTCAATATGGAACAGCACACCTAAGCATCAGAGTCTGACAGCTGAGGTCCCACCATTAAGGCAAGAAGGTGTTTCTATGGATACCCTGGGAGGCAGCTTGAAGGTGATGCTGAGTCAGGGGTGAGAAGTCATAACTAGTCTTAGCATGTTTCAGGCACTACATTATCTTCCTTTATTTATTTCCTCTCATAAGGTTCTGAGATATGTAACATGGTGAGTATTTAAGATCAGATATTTGGCCCCAGGTAGGCTGGGGTTCTAGTCTCAGCTTTTCTGCCTCCTAGCTGGGTGAACATGGGCACAATAAGTCTCCATTTTTCCATGGGGCTAATAAATCTGCCTTCCTGGGCTCTTCTCAGGATTGTGTAAAACACTGAATGTGAAGATGCTTGCACAACGCCTGCCTCATGGTACCTGGTCAAGAAGGAAGTTTCAACTCTTGTTATCCTGCTGCAGAAAAGGAAATTATGACTTAGGAGAGGGCTCAAACTGGCTAAAACTAGAAATCTTAACTAATGGAGAATCTGGCAAGATGATATAAAGTCCATGATTTCTAGGCACTGCCAAGTTTCTCCATTCTCCAACCATGAGCCATGATTATGAAGAATTCCCTCAAGAGCTCCCTCCCCCATCTCCTCGCGCTGTCACACTTAACACGCTCCTTCCCGACAGTAACTGCAAGACTTATTACCACACGTGCAATATTTACCTTGTAGCAAGGTTGGCACTTGACTTTTTATATACATTATTTTTTTTCATTGCAATTAAGAACCTACAAGATACCGTTTTTTGACCCGTGAAGATGAGGTAAGTGAAGCATAGAGAGAATAAATAATCTGTCCCGCATCTCACAAACGAGACAGTGAGAGAACAAGGATCTGAACTTGGTTTGTTAAACTTTAAAGCTCATACTGTACTACATCACTCCCGATATTAACTTAGAGCCTTCTGCTATTTCTCTTCAGATCTAAGAAACTAAAATCAAATTGAAATATAAGAATAAACACTGAGTGCCCTTTCTAGGATCCCTAGACTCGGCAAATACAAACTTGACAAAATATGACACGTATGCCACTATAAGACCCTGCTTGGGCGCTCAAAGCGTGGCACTTTTTTCTAAGTCTTGATGTAGCCTCAGAATTCTTTTCAGCGGAGACCCATGATCAGTCAGCGTTAATAAACAGGATGTATATTTGTTTGCAGTCTCAGATCTATTTCAACAGGCTTCTTTCATATAGGAGGATCTTCATATTCTGAGAAGGAAAGTTACTTTTCCAAGATCACAGCATGTCAATGGCAGATACAGCCTGGGAACTGTACCCCAGGCTTCCAGCACATGCTCTTTTCCACGAATCCCCAAGGCTTATCCTGACTTATTTTGCTCCAGGGAGACTCTGTGTGCAATTGGGCAGCCTTTGAAAGTCACTAGCAAGAAGCCACTAACAGGGGACTCTCTGCCTGGGTATTTGCGAGCAAACCTTCAACTCTCACCATTGCTTTTTAGTTAATATTCCTTTATGATTCTAAGCTTCTTGTTAACCTCCTGCTGAAATATGGCTCATGTAACCTGGTTTCAGATACAATTCATAGGCTAATTCTTGTGCTCTGATCCAACCTAGTTCTAAATTGCTTGCTAAAAGTAAAGTAAGTCAGATTGGTGGCTACTTGCAACATCTCAAAGTATCAAAATATATACTCTGGCGAAACAACATCTGTAGTAGTCATGATAGGTTAACTGCTATTAAAACAAATACTCGAACCAGTGGCTTAATACAATAAAAAGTAGTTTTTCACTGTCCAAAGCAGGTTGGTGGTAAGGAAAGGATGGATGGTGGAGGGAGGTTGCATCTCATGCAACTCTTCAGGGTCTCACATAACTCTGCACTTAGCGGGTAGATGGGAAAAGAGAAAGAAACTGGAGATTCCTGTGGGAGGTTTTTCATGGGCCAGACCTTGAAGTGATACCTATTTCTTCCTACTTTCATTGTCCAGGACCCAGTCCCAGGATCAAAATTAACCATAAGGAAAGATGGGTTATGTAGTGTCTAGCTGGGTACCCAGGAGGCAAAAGTGTTGGCGTTCAGCTTGCCAGTGTGTCCACAACAGCCACCAATTCCTTCCCATCACAATTCATACACACACAGACACCGACACTTACAGAACTGGCCAGAACAAGGGGGGCATTCAAACCTTGGCTATAACGTTAACAAAGGAAACGAACAATTCAGCCTAATATTTGCTTTCCACCTGTGCATGAGCTACCGAACATTTAAGCAAGAGACAAACGAACAATTTTAAATGTGAATAGTTTTTTATCCATTAATTCTGCTTCTAGGCACTTACCTGAAGTAAGTAGAAGATGCACAAGAATACAAGTAGAAAGTTGCTCATTAGAGCATTATTGTAATAGGAAAACAAGAGATTAAAACGCACATCCACAGAAGATTGATTAGGTAAATTATGGTGCATTTATGCAAGGTTAGCACTCTATAGCCTTTAAAAACCATAAAATTGTTCCACGTACATCAACAGTTCTATAACAATACGTAGCAAAATAACACACGTAACAAATTCTATACATTCATCAGTGCCACCGCGGGCCAGCGGCACTATGTGAAGCGTGTCCAGTGGAGCTGAGCCACATAGCTAGCAGCCCTGGCAACACCTAATCAATATTGATGTTTTATCTCTGTCTATAGGTTACTCCTCTCATTTCTACTTAGTAGACAATGCATTACAAATTTGGCGGAAAAATGTATTCAGATCTCTCTTATTTTACTTAATTAATTGAAAAAGTTTCCACTTACCTTAATTGCAGAAAATTCAGAATCTCCTTCAAAAGGCTCTTCGATCCCATCGAATAATCCACGGAGTTGGGAGCATACGTGGCCCAGACGTGGGGATGTGTGGAAGAACGACGGCGAATTTGGCTCCACTCCCCGGGGGGAGCGCCCCATAGTACACTGCCTCCCCACGGAGTTGCTGACAGAAGCCGCGCGAGCTCTGAGAGACAGAGTTGGTCTTTGGCTCTGACTTGGCATCCTGCGTAACCCCCCGTTACGGAAGCCTGGAACTGCACCATCCTTCCTCATGGGGGGGTCTTTTTTTTTTTTTAGGTGATGGATAGCTTTTCTCTAAATTCTCAAAACCAAAATTGTCAAATTGCATGAACTATCCCTTATTAGGGATATTACTCACCAGTTCTTCTGAGGGAGCGTTTCCTCAATGATTCCCACCGCCGTTCTGTCCTTGTGAGGAAGGCTCTCTGAGGGATTTTAGGGCGTGTCCACGTGAGCCCTTCCTGCAGGGGGGGAAGGGAGGAACTTCATCAATCATCAGCGATTCTGGCATCACTCACACTAGCAAGCAAGCGGGCAAATCTCACAAGTGTAACTTGTGTTTGCACTTGTACCTTGCGTATGCGCTTATATAAAATCATTTCTCTTCATAGATAATGCATGTATATTATGCATATACATTTTTATATGACTTACATATGTCCTACATATAATCTATAACATCTACCCGTGACATATAGGAAAAGAGAGATGTTGGAAAGGATGTTCCCAAAATCACACCTGTTGTAACAGTGATGTTGTTTTGCTTATTTTTACTTACTTACTTAAAAATAAAATGATGTGTTTATTTTACATGCATATTTATTTACATAAAAATCTCTCCTCCTTGCATTTTCACATGCTAAATTTTGCCTTCATTTAGCATGGTGTGTGGGAGTACATACTGGAGTAAATTCATGTTTACGTTGGTTTTAAGTGCCCCAGGTGAAAAGTCTTAAGACATAAATTATTAAGAGTTGTACGTTAGTGCTTGAAGTTGAAACAAACTGGGGATCTGAAAGGATCCGGGTGAAATGTAGTGGCTTCATTCCGTAAGCAATTTTAATTATATTGCTCCTTCTCTTTCTCAGTAATAGCCATGTCTCTGTGCACCTGCCACCATCCTAGTCCTCTCCCTCCGTCCTTTACAGTGGACTGTTAGTGGTCAGCTGTGGTGACATCACATTATGCTGATGGGAATGCTACCACTTGTTCACGAGGCCACAGTGTGCTGATCATACAGGTATTTGAAGACCTGCAGATGATGTCCTGGGAAGCACACAGCCCCAGAAAAGTGGAATTCAGGCAAGGTGTGGGTTAGAAACTCTTGCGGACAAGGATCTATTACTGTTTCACTGTTTCCCACAGAACTTGGCCGTGCATGTACATAGCAGGCCCTCAATGAGTATTTGTCACACTGAATTGATCTGAATTACTTTATTATTTAGAAATCAATCTGCTTCTTTCAGGGCTTGCAATATCTCATTGTTTTCCCTCCCAAGTAAATTTGCAAACTATTTAAAAAAAAAATAATGCTATTTCCTAGAATATTTGGTACTGTTTAATAGAACTCAAACAACACAAATGAAAGGTTTCCTCTTGGCTCTAGTTTTTTTTGAGGAAAAAAGAAATTCTTTCTTAGTAAGCAGTCCACCTTGAGCTATAAAAGAACAAGAGGGCTTTTGTGGGGAAGTCTCCAGTGAGACGGAAAGATGTTCAGATGACTGTGTAAACAGCTTCCACGTGACAGCCTTCCCCACGTGGGAGAGCTGCCTTCAAAGCACGTTATTGTGTTACCAACGCCTCCCAGAAGCAATGGGGCTGAGGCAGGGCTCACAGATTTCAAACTCCTCTGGTTTGAACATAATGGAAGATCCCTGGGTAAACTGGCTTCTGACTGAAGGCTTGGGGGATACCTAAGTCCTGGCTGAGGCAGACAGAGCTGATCTTCAGAGCTCCTCCACGTATTTGCTGACGTTTCAATTCAGCTTAATGTGAGCTATGACAAAATGTCCCCTCCGACCATCCCCCTGCTGTAAGCTGCTGCTGACTCGAGTCCCCACTGATCTAAGTAAGATTTTTTTAAAAAATTAAAAAGATTTACTTTCTAATACACAAGTATATTTTTGTTGTCAAAATTTAGAAAATTGTGCAATTAAAAAGAACAAAAATAAAGAGTACCTATAATTTGATCAAATACACACACACACACACACACACACACATCTATATACAGTTGCAGGGTAGAATTTTATGTATTATGATATAGTTAACATACACAAATATATAGCATATGTATACACATATATACATCTTCAGTATTATCTTAGTATCTGGGAAAGTATACTATAACTGATTTGTCTCATCTCCTTTTTTAACTGATACTTAGTTTGCTTTCAATTTAATCAGGGAGGAATCTTAACTAAAGGAATTTGGAGGTGGCCAGATATTTGGAGTGTTGAGGGAAGGAATTACCTAAAAGTCTTTAAATCTCATTAATTCTTGGAAGCACCAGTTCTTTTCAAGCACTACCCTTTATTCCCAAATAATTAATTCATTTAGCAAAAGATTCAAGAAGATTCCACAAGGATATTCTCCACTTCTCAGAACCTTATTTTGAAAGATACAAATATTTCAATGTCTATGTGTCTAAAATTTTTAAATAATAAAACACTCACCATGAAACACACACAAACACTATTTGGGATCAGGAGTCCCACTCAGATCATTGGTTTGGATACATTTCTCCTCCTCTAATGGGAAAAACGCCCTAATTTGTAAAATTAAGAAAGCACTACAGGGGATTTTCTAACTCTAAAATTTGAGGTTCCATTAATGCAAGATTTAAAAATCTCTAAAAATTCCAATAGGTATTGCTTTAAAAAAAATTCTTGGAAAAGCCACTACAGTTGTATTTGGAAATCAAAATATGTGGTTGAATCAATTCTTCTCACAAAACTGGGAAGATACTAATAAATTTGATTTTTTTAGAAAGGTGTAAGTCGGGAAGGGAATATACAAAAGTGAGATTTTGACAAGGCTTTATCATTTTCTAAATCTCTGTGCACATTGTGTGATCAAAAGCACCTCCTTTGCTTTCTTCCTGCTTCTGATTCAGGATGTTACTGTTACTTGATGTGACTTTTGCAGTTGTCAGTTGTGTGGTCTGTTCTCACAATTTGAATTCTGTGAAAGAGTGTTCCATCCGAATAAGAACAATTCAAGAAATGCCAGAGCACATTCTCTGATTTCTCTCTAAAGAGACCTATAGTTTCGTATTCAAATAGATCAGATGGCACAGATACATTGATGACGCTACCTATGGACTTTCTTTTAACGATGACTGTAAGTAGATGTAAGTAAATGCCAAAATGGCAGGTTCAGACAGAGATACGAAATGGCTCTGCACAGTGGAAAGGCAGCTTTGACATACTGGAAATATGTTTGATATCCAAAGGCCTGGATTCAATTTTGGGGTCTCTGAATTCCTAGTTAAAGGATCTGGGGCTAGTCCTTTAACTCTCTTACATGTAATACAGCACTTCCCTTTTAAGTGTGGAGGTAAGAATCGGATAAAATAATGAATGGAAATAAAAACAACATATCAGAATTTGTGGATTTAAGTTAAATCAGGAATTATTAGAAAAAAGATATAAAGTTAATGATCAAAGCATGCTTCTTAAAATATAGTAAAAGACAGGAAAATTGAATACAAAATAGAAGAAAGGAAAAGAATGAGAGCAAAAATCAATGAAATAGAAAACTGATAAAATAGAGATTATAAGAAACTAAAGCTGATTCTTTAAAAAGATTAATATGGTTGATAAACCTTTAGCTGGACTGATCAAGCAAAAAGAAAAAAAAAAACACAAATTAACCATATCAGCAAATACATAAGGGACATTATTTAAATTCCCTAGTCATTAAAAATTGACAAGAGGATATTATATATAATTTTATGACAATAACTTTGTCAATTTTAAAAAATACACAAAGCCATGGACTTTCAAATTGTCAATATTGACATGAAAAAATTAGAGAATATGGATAGTCCTATGTACGGTTTTAAAAACACTTAATTTATAATGAAAATGCTTGCTTGAATTATCTTGGCATCCTTGTTGAAAACTAACTGACCATAACTGTCTTGGTTTATTTCTGGATTTTCAATTATATTCCAGGGAACCATTTATCTATTCTTATGCTAGGACCATGTTTGGCTACGGTTGCTTTGTAGTCAGTTTTGAAATTCAAAAACGTGAATCCTCCTACTTTGTTCTTCTTTTCAAAATTGTTTTGGTAATCTGAAGCCCTTTTTAATTTCATATAAATCTTAGAGTCAGCTTTTACGTTTCTGTAAAAATGGCTGTGGGAACTGTGATAGGGATAACATTGATTTGCAGATCATTTAGTGTAGTATTGATTATCTTAACAGTACTAAATTTTCCTACCTGTGAATGTGGAATGCCTTTCTATTTATTTACGTCTTTAATTTCTTTCATCAATGGTTTGTGTGAAATACATGTGTGTGTGTGTGTATCTCCTGTAGAATATTTCATATATACTTGAGAAGAAAGCATATTCTACTGCTATTGTTTGACAGTATTTATTGGCTTTCTGTCTATATATGTAATTTTGATTTTCTTTAGTGATTTCTTTAAGGATTACTATATATTTAAACTTTCAGAGTAGAGAGTTAATATTGAATTACTTCATATAAAACAAATAAATCTTGCATCTATACAGTTTCCTTTATGCCCCTCAGCAGTGAAATTTATGCTCCCATTGTCGTATTTATTATAATGACATATGTTGAAAATTACAAAAGACAATGTTAGTTTCTGCTTTAAACAGTTAAGTATTTAAGGGGAAAAATTTTCTTTTATATTTACTCATTTTTCAGATATTACCGTCTCTGTTGTTTCTATATTTATAAAAATCCAAGTTTTCACCTTCATATTTTCCCTTTAGCATAAAGAACTTACGTCGGCATGTCTCGTAGAGTAGTTCTGTTAACAACACTCCTCACAATCATCTGAGAATCTGAGAGTATCTTTCTTTTGCCTTCATTCCTGAGGACTGTGCCCGCCAGATACAGAGTTCTGTATTGGTAGTTCTTGTACTTAAGTACTGCCAAGATGTTTTCCACTATTTTCTGGTCTCTGTGATATCTGTTCAAAGACATCATTAAAAACAATGAATAAGCAAGGTACGTACTGAGAGAAAATATTCACAGTACTTATTTCTCAAAATTGACTATATTCAGGTTGTATAAAGAACTTTAAAAACTCAATGTAAATACAAATAGGTCAGCAAAATTTGGTTAAAAGTCTTGAGCACACTGTTTACAAAGGGATATTACAAATACCCAATAAGCATGTAAAACATGTCCAACATCATTAGTCAGTAATGAAATGCAAGTTAAAACCACACTGAGATTCCACTTCACACACCATGGCATTGCCAAGACTGACAAAAGAAAATATCGACAAAGGTGTGGAACATGAGAGCTCTTACAGTTTGCCGATGAAAGTTTAAAGTGGTACAACTACTTTGGAAAACTGTTAGTTTCTTTTAAAGGCATTTGTGTTGTTTATTTTCTGAGGGGAAGGTGATTAGGTTTCTTCACTGATTTCTTCTTGGAGGAGGTATTGGGGATCGAACCCAGCACCTCTTGGGTGCTGAGCATGTGCTCTACCGTTTGAGCTATAACCTTCCCCCTCTTTTAAAGTTAAATACACAGCTGCCCAATGACTCTTCAGCTTCACTGATAAGTATTTACCCTAGAGAAATAAAAACATATGCCCACATATAAATCAAGATGAGTTTTCATAGTAGTTTTCGTGACAAAAGCCACAAATGAGAAACCCACTAAAAGCTCAAAAACAAGATAATGATTAGACAAGTTACGGTATATTAATAAATCGGAAACTATTCAGCTGATGATACACACATTAACAATATTATAAAAAATACACTGATAAGCATTCTTTGGCTCAAATAAAAAGGCATATATTGTCCATGATGCTGTCTGTATAAAGTTCTAGATCAAGCTAAACTATGGTGGTACACATATGGTGATAAGACATTAAAAGCTTTGTGGCCTCTGGGGAGGCTGAGGAAAGGGAGGAAACTTGTCATTGGTGTGGATTACATAGCTGTCTGTATTTGTCAGAATTAACTGACTGTATATTTTAGAACTGTACATGTTAAATTATACCTCAATTTTTAAAAAACAGTAAGGACATGAAAAAAGTGATCAGAGACTATGCAAGAAAGCAAGTTTTAAAAGTTGATGAGCTTTAATTTAACAGTATCTGAGGTCAGTTTGAAAGAAGACATTCTGAAAATAAAATGCTCACTTGAAAATTCAAAATGTCTACCTGAGATAGTTACTCCAGAGAAGTCATACTGAACTTGGCTCCTAGAGCTATGGTGTGTCCAAGTTCCCTTGACAAACTCTAATCCAAGCAGTCATCACTCTACTTGCAAAAGCACCACAGTATCTGCTGGAAGAGAGCTTCTAGTTTTGGATTTGCAGGTACAGAAAAAGTAGAAATTATATAAAACAAAGTGATTTCTCTCCAGGCTGCTAAGCTTTCCACTGATGCAAATCCTTTAAAATGCTGCCCAATAAGTTCAGAGTATGGATATAGAAGAAATATATCCATGTCTTGTAATTTGGGGTCCAAACTGATTGATTAATGTCTGTCTACCTACTACACACACATATTCCTATTTATTAAAATCATACGTGTTCAAAGAGAATGAGGGGGAGAGCGATTAATAACAGTAATATATAAACAGGCTATTGTATACATTATCTCAATTAATAGCCTTTCTATTTTCTTCTGATGTCCTATTTTCTAGTCAATTTCAACCCATCTGCCCTAGCCACACCATGAGAATGGCTCTCACAAAGGTCACCAATGGTATTCAGTTGGCTATATCCAGTGGGTATTTCTCAGTCTCTAGTGATGATAGCCTCTTTCTTAAAGTACCCTAGTGTTTCATAATTCCCATCTCCATTTCAGGATGCTTTTTACAACTTTTTGGGGGGCTCATCTGACTCTACCTAGCCATTAAAATTTGGCATTATTCAAGCCTAGGCCCTACATTCTGTGTTCTTCTCACTCTATAACCTCTTTATGAGAAACGTCAATCATCTACACCTTGATGCCTCTCAAGTTCATATTTCCTTCTAGATCTTTTTTCCTGAAGGCCAGACCTACATACCTAACTCCCTACTGAAATTTCAATTTGGATGTTTCACAGACACCCCATTCTCAATACATCAACAATGGAGGTCATGATCTTTGTGCTGTAAATACCTCTTCTCCCTATCTCAATGTCATACCTACCTCAATTATCCAAGACTCTCCTCTCTCGCTGCACTGTCCACGTGCCTCATAAACCCCTCTGACGTCAATGGTTCAAGGACTACTGCAAATCATCTAACTGGTCACCAATCCTTTCTCTACATAGCAACAAGAGTGATCTCTCAAAGCAAATCTGATGTTATCACTCTCATGCCTGAAATGTTTCCCCTCCTTTTGTCTCCTAATCCCATATTCAACTTAATTTATTCTTAATTTGTACTTAATAACCCTTTAAAACTTAAATAAAAGGAAAAAAAAAATCCTTTCCTGACCATCCAATCTGGGTCTTTTCCTTATAGTCACCTTCAGGAGACTCCACTCCCTCCTCAAACCTCTTATCGCAATTGCTGTGGAATAATTAATTTTTAAATTACTTTTTTGATGTCCCTCTACAACTAGAATGGCAGTTTGATGAAGAGAATAATCATGTCTGTTCACTCTTTTGTTCTGTTTACAGCTCTTAGCCCAGTACTTGGTACATGGCACATACCAGTACATGTTATTAAGTTACTTCGCTGTTCCCAACAATCAGCCTCCTCCTCTATTTCTGCCCTGGTGCCCTTCACTTAGCCAGTCCTTCTGGTTTTTTAAGGCTTATTTCAGACAGCACTCATTCAGAAAACCACCCCTGTTGTCCCCAGACACCCCATCTCTGGGCTCCTATATCTCCCTGCATATTCCTATTTTATACGTATTATCATACTATCGTGTAATTTTGTTTTTTCTGAGTATCCATATTCCTCAGCTATGAATTTTTTGAGAAGAATTGTGTCTTTCATGTACATACACCCAAGAATTGGCCATAGTGATGACTCAATCAATATCTATTCAATGAATAAATGAGTTAGTAAATTGAAGTGATATTCCATTTTACAGGTAAAGAAATCAAGGCTCAAAGAAGTTAGATGAGTTTTTAGAATATCTGCTGTTAGAATCCAACATCTTTTCACTTTTCACTCTACCTCATTCATCTCCTCAGCTCTAAGCAGCAAAATCCTAGGGAACCCCCAAGGCTCCTCGCTCACAGAACCTTCCTTGTTCAACATCCTCGTAGATGGTCACAGGCAATAAATGACCAGATTCAAGTTTTACCTATTTTCTTTCACCTTCTCCCTTATAGGGTAGAAATTCTAATACTATTTTTAGGACTAAAAGTGGGATGAAAAAGAAGAGTGAAAAATACTCTTGCATAATTTGCTGATGGAGAAAACAACCTCTGCATAATTGAGAACAGCCTGGGTTTTTAACATACCTCAAATCTGCACAAATCAGGAGGCATTTGCACTTGCATGAGTGAAAATGTCAGGAAATGATTCTGAAAGGCCCTGTTTGAGGGTGAAATGTTTCTGCATCTGAAATCCATTTTACTGAGCAAACTCCGGTAGTCATAAAGGCTAAGAGGTTTCATTTCCATAATTTTATCAATCTTTTTTCAGGAAGAAGTAGAAAAATCCAAGCTCATACATTTAGACCTTCACAGTTCAGCAAGAAATGTATTTTAAACGATAGTTCTGACTGCCTTGCCAAAAAAAAAAAAAAAAAAAAAAAAAAAATTGACAACAACACGTAAGGAGTCTCATGAAGCTTTGTCCAGACTCTTGGCTGGATAATTCCAATACCTTTGGGATTATGTCGTGTTGTACAGCATTTCTAACTTTGTAGTAAGCTCCTTTTGCTTTCTGAATTACTGAAAATAGCAAAAGAGCCAGGTCACTCATTGAATTCATTCAGCAAAGCTTTACTGAGCTAACTTCTAGATGGTAAGGAATTTTCTAGAAATCAGGTAAATAGCAATGAACAAACCATACAAGTCTTTGCCCAAATGGAGTCAACATTCTGGTGGAGGAAGATGGATAATAAATAAATAATTACGAAATAAAGAATATCCACTTTTTATAAGTAGAGGAAAGTCAGACATGGAACTGTGGTAGGAAGAGAGGAAACTGAGTTATATTTTTAAGTGAAATGACCAGAAAAGGCTTCACTGAGCTATTACCATTGGAGCTAAGATCCGAAGGAAGTCACGTACTGAAAAGTACGTCCCATGAAATACCTGGTGTGCAAACTGGGGGACGCTTTACAAAGTAACTGGCAGTACTTTCAGAATCTCAAGATCTTGAAAGACATGAAAAGACTGAAGCGCTGTCACAGACCAGAAGAGACAAAGAAGACATGTTTACTAAATGCTCTCTGGTAACCTGGATTGGATCCTGGAATAGGAAACAAGGACTTAATGAGCAAACTGGTAAAATCCAAATAAAGTCTGAGTTGAGTAACAGTACTGCACCCATATTAATTTCTTAGTTTTGATAATTGTACCAGGGTTACGTAAGATATTGATATTAAGGGAAGCTGAATGAAGAACATGTGGGAACTCTCTGTTATTTCTGCAAATCTTCTCTAAGTCCATAACTATCTTACAATAAGAAGTAAAATTAAGTGCACATACTATGGCTAGAGCTTTCTGAGGGGGAACAGCTTGGTTTAAAGACTTCTAGCCTGTTAGACAAGGATCAAAGACACAGTGTGGCTGAGCTGAGGGAGCAGCGGGCGACCGCAGAACACATAATGTGGGCAGCAGCGTGCAGGGCTCTTCAGGCCGTTATAAGGGCTTTCGCTTTTACTCTGAGTTACATGGAAGCTATCAGAGCTTTCTGAGCAAAGAAGAATCATCTGACTGAGATTCTGAGAGAGTCATTCTGGCTTCTGTGTGGATGGGCTAATGCAGCAAGTCAGGGGAGAAATGATGGTGATGTGGACCAGGGTGTAGCAGTGGAGGTGAATTCATGCACCGATTATCAATTCTGTCTGTTGACTTGCAAGTAGAACAAACAGTTCTCAGTAAAAGTTTAGCATTTGTGACTTTTTTTTTGTCTTCTCTCTGGCTTACTACTTCTATATTCTGCCATCTTATCTACGTAGGATTCATTTTCAATTTCTCCTTTTCTCTTAAATTTTAAATTTAAAAAAAGTGGGGGAGGGGGATGATTTAGATGAGCATCCTCTGGATTTCTTCTAGTTCTAAGGAAAGAGGCCTTTAGTGCCCATAATCTCCTTTTTCACTTATAATGGAGAAAATTAATATGATCGATTCATTCATTTTAAGGTACTAAGCACTTGATATGTCCTCTGTCCTAGGACATGTTTAGGAGTCTACCAGGAAAATAGAAATACACATTTATTTATATAAATAAAAAAATATATAAAGGAATAAATGACTAATTTTAGACTGACACCTCAGAGGGAGAAAGAGATCTGAGAGTGAGCCTTCCATGGCACTTCTCCTCCTCCCCCAACTCTACAGGCTCTCCGTGAGCTCCGTCAATGTGCCCCCAAGGAGCACACCACTAGGCTACTCTTTCTAAAATGTAATACCCTCAGGATCCACCCCAGCTTCTGAGTGAAGGATTTGGTCTTCTCAGACAGCCCTAGCAATGCCTGCATAAAGTGGGTTACCAGGGCCCGGCCATTTCTGCTCAGAGTAGAACCCTCCTGCTGGGGAGCTCCGCATTGGACTGGCTGAGATGTACGGAGATCTGCTCATGGTCTGAGGCAATCCTGGCTCTATCCGATTTCTTCTATTTCCCAAATATCACACACACACACATTTAGTCTGAAAGCTAACATTTAAACCTCCTCTTGTATCTTTCACAGGCACACACCCCTCAAAAACCTCTTACACTCCTGACTCTGTTTCAGCGCAGAATCACCACAAGTCGGTCACTGCTGAGTTGGGGAGAGATGAAACAGAAAAGCCACACTCAAGCTGTGTAGGGTAGGGGTGGGCAGACTGTTTTCCAAAAAGGGCCAAATAGTAAATATTTTAGGCATTGTGGGCCACATATGGTTTCTGTTACATATTATTTGTTAGTTTCTACAACCCTTTCAAAATATAAAATCCATTCTTAAGTTTGAGGGCCATACAAAAATAGACGCAGACCCTATCTGGCCATCAGGCCGTAGTTTTCCAACCCCTATTTAGATGATTGTCCTTTGTGGCTACAAAATACTTTGGGTAAACAAAAATGAACAGGTATCGTGTCCTCTTCGCATTTAACGCAAACTCATGATTCTGCCAGCTCTGTACCCTGAGCTGACAGGTCTCTGGTCTGTAGTATGTGGCTATGGTCCCCAAGACTACCTTTCTGGTTTCCAGACGAGCTCCTAGGGAACTTGCCAGAAGTGCCTTAGTGGTTCATCAAGGAGGAATTGGGTAGGAACCAATCCACTCCCCTAACCTCTACCAACCCAGACAGCTGCTCTACACGTTCACTTAGTGTGTTTCCTCTCCATACAGCCCATTTTCCTTCCTTCCTTCCTCCTCCCTTCCTTCTTCCCTCTCTTCCTTCCTCCCTTCTCACCATCCTTTCTTTCCTTCCATAAGGTTTCTTTTTTAATCAGCAACACTGTATTTTGTCACTTATATGTGGAATCTAAAATATAAAGCCGAATGAACAGATATAGCAAAACAGAAACTGACTCACAGATACAGAAAACAGACAAGTGGTTACCAGCAGGGGGAGGGGAATGGGTAGGGACAAGAAAAAGGAAGGGGATTAGGAGGTATAAACTTTTAGGTATAAAGTAAATAAGATACAAGGACATAATGTACAGCACAGGGAACAGAGCAAATATTTTATAATCACTTTACATGGAGTATAATCTATATAATTTTTGAATTGCTATGTTGTACACCTGAAACTAATATACTATTATAGGCAACAATACTTCAATTTTTTAAAAAAGAGTTTAAAAAAGTTTTTCTTGAATCAAAAGTATAAGAGAGGAGCAATTCCCTGAAGGAGCCATGATTAGAGAAAAGCAAAATACGGCAAGTGGGTCCCTGAACTCAGGCCCACCCAGCTTCTAATTCAGACCACGTCCCTGTAGCAGCTGACTTACTTTCCCCCCAGGCTCAGTTTCCTCACCCCCTTTTGGGGATTGTTACTCTTCCCTCACCATCTCTCCACGAGGATTAAGCAGTTCATGTAAAGCACTTATTTGAGTGCTTGGCACAGAAGGTACTTCTGTATCCCTTTGGTGACTTGTGTGGTGTCCAGAAAAGGTGCCCTCCCCATCTCACAACTACAGTATATGCATTCTATGCGCGTAGGCAAAGCTGGAAACCCAGGAGCTGAGGCGGAGTGACTTGAAATCTCGCAAAACCCCATCATCTGTGCTTATTTACCCACAACTCCCATGGATCCCGTATTTTCATGAGTAGAAAACCCTGCAGTTGCCTGCTGCTTGTTGGGGGGGCTGATGCACAAAGCTCCACACTTACCGTCTTCTCTCGCCTCCTCTACAGAGAGTCTGTGAAAGATCCCTAGACGATGGTCTCCAGGTGAGTACCAGTAACCCAGCACTAACAGCACAAACATTCACTCATGAGAGCCACTGCTATCTTTGCAGAGTTTTGCTCTTTGAATAATTCTATGGGCCTCATTTTTTTTTCTGATAAAGATAATAAAATTCCTCTTGCTTTGGCTTTAGATGTCTGCCTGGCAGATCTGAAGGATTCACAGGACTAATCAGTCTTGACTGAACTTGGACATCTGCCTGGACGCTAGGAGTGCAGTCTGCTTGGTAGACTATGTTAATCAAACAGAAGTATAAACAAGAGAGACATGAGGGTAACCGACTCCTTAAAACACAGAAGAGCTTGTAGCAAGAGAAAGGGAAGAGAAACTTAAGATCAACTGAAGCATTAGGTTTTTAACTCAGGGGATCCTGCAGTTCAGCAAAAATTACACTAGCTGGCAGTGGGATGTTGGAGTGTGCGCCCTGGGAAGTCTCAAAGGGATGACTCCTTCCTTGGGGAGTCACTTAGAACCCAGTGGATGTTCAGCCCCTCGGTTTGGGCCCCAAAAGGACTCTGTCACCGTGTTTCACTGTAGTCCGTGGCATCACCAGTGGTAGGACATGAGCCAGCTTCCCTAACAAAAGAAACCCTTCTCCAGCAACAAATGTGGCACCGTTTGTGACAGCATCCAAAAGACGAACAGAGAATCTACTTGACTGAAAGAACCAATGCGATTTTCCCAATTACTTAGTCCACTTATAGGGGACAGAGAAGAAAACAGAAGATCGAGGACAGAAAGCCCAGAAGCAGAGACTGAGTCCACTGAGAATGGACTTTTGGAGAATAGTTAGGGCCAATCCCAAGTCAAAATTATTCCCTTTTATCTGACATATACAGACGCCCCACTCACAACAACGTATTTAAATACCCCAGAAACATTTATCACCTTCATCAGAAACCTACAGATAAAGGAAAGAGGGTCAGTACCCATATGAACTATCACTGGTGGAAGCTGAATCTAAGATGCCTTCAGTTTGAGCCCGAGGTAACCAGAATTCCATGACCTCCCTGAACATTCTGGATGACTGAAGCTCTGCTGCAGCCAATGGGGAGCATGACGGTTGGGGCTGTTCCTCTAAAGTGACTCCTTTTTCAGCCCTTCAAATGCAGTTTTATAAAGATAGTAAGAGATTGTTTATGTAACGTGCTTATTCCAGGTCTGAATTCAACTAGGTCATGATTATTTTTGTTTTTCCCAAAATCTTCCATTGCCACAAGTTTCCAGTCACTCTCACAATATCTAACAAAGTCAGCATCCATATAAAGAGCCAAGATGACTACCCCCCAAATAATCTAGAATGTCATGGGCAGTGAGCTTGTCAAGACTAAACACATTTTGTATTTAAGTTATTTCTCTTAAATATGTTAGTATTTTGCTGCCATTTAGGTATGAGCACAGCCAATACATAAAAAATAAAATAAAATTGCAGAATGGCAAAATTTCACAACTCTATAAATGTACATTCCATGATAAATTTCAGTGGGAAGGTACTTGTAGCCTAAAGACACCATTTTAGGCAATAAAGAGCCACTGTGATCAGACAGTTGCCAGAAGCCACTGGGAGTTCAGTAAGTTCTTGCTAACCATTACAACACTTCTATGCTTCTTATGTATCATTAGAGTTTCCTAAGTATATTTTCCTACCCATATCCTTGTGTTTAATTTTAATTTGGGCCATTAAACCACTGGGCCAAAGGGTGAATCTTAAATATTACCCTTAAAACACCCTGTCCCATCTTTTCACAATTAATTTCTCATTGCTGCCTGGGGTTCATTTGGGCTTTTATCTGGAATTAGACCATTAGAATAGCAGGACTTCGGTGGTCCTAATAACAACCAGGTGTTAGTCTTGTGTAGCTGCCTCTTTACAGAAGTCTGATATACTTGATCTCTCAGAATCGATCTTTTTGTTGCTTCTTTTGCTCAAAATGTCTCCTACAAAATGGGCTGTTTGCCTGGGTAGCCCTCATGTACAGCCTCTCAGCAACGTCACTTCTGCCTCTCTTGACAGTCCTGTCCTGTACTGTGTCTTGATGAGTTGATGACCAAGGCATTTTCTTGGACAGCTGAAGTGGAAGAGGGTCAAGAGACCCAGATCCATGTGCTAGACTGAGCTGATATTAACTAATGTAATCTGCCTACTTTACCTGTTTGCCACCTAGAGATCTAGGTAGTGTTTCTGAAGGAAGACCTTCCCTTTCAAAATTTCAAAAATAAAGCCTAAAAGCCATTGGAATTTCTTGTACTTAACCAAAATCTAATCCAACTTGAGATGAATTTTTTGATCTACCTCAAATTAAAAGAAAATGACACAAAATGTATGTTAATATTATTTAGAACTATAATAATATTTCATATATACAAAACAACTTTCTTATCTAAATAAATGGCAACCAATTTCCAATTGTAATTTTTCCCCTTTACTTCTCATCACTTCTACAAACAGCTCTGATTCTGCTTGCAACAAAAATGGGTCTGGTTCTAAAATATATTGCATTATCAATATACTTCTCTTTATATGCACTGCTACCACAATAAACTACCATTGTCCCCTACCTAGAACAATGAGATAACCTCTAACATTTCTCCCTGCTTCAAGTCTTGCCCCTACAACCAATTTTTCATAGAGCAGCCAATGTAATATTGTAATATCCTAAAAATATAACTCATGTCAGTATTTCCCTCTGCTTAAAATACTCCAGTGGTTCCCCCATTACCATCTGAGTAAAATTCAGTGTTACTATGTGGACTACGTGGTTCTCAATGATGTGGCCTCTGCCTACATCTCTGACGTCTTCTATAACATCATCCTCTTGCTTATCATGCTTCAACCACTCTGACCTTCTTATCAGTTGGCAATCCTAGAATTACTCCCACCTCATAGCCTTTTACTAGAAATTTTCTCCAGTTATTTCTTCACATGGCCACCTTGTCCTCATCATTCATATCTCACCTCTAAGACCTCTTAGCCTGAATACTCAACCTAAAGTAGCACCCTTCACTCCAATCATTCAATTCTATGTGATAAATCGAATTATTTGCCCCAGTTATTCATCTTCCCTGCACCCTTTTCTTTCCATAGCTTCATCTTTGGGCAAAATATCTGTCTTTTCTCCTTACTTTTGGCTTGTCCATATGATTTTTTTCATATATCTTTCCCCAAAGGTATATGAGCGTAAGTGATAGCTTACCAGTTTCAAACCCATAACCTTAAAAGATCTCCCTTATTTTTGCTCACTTCCTTACATATCTGGCATTGCATTGCAGGGGACATATTTCAGACAGCCCTCTGAGTTAAAGAAGATGAGAGACTTGTGGAGCAGATCTACTCCAGCTGCCCCAGAGACAGGCAGAGATGTGCCAGCCCTACGGTCTGAAGCCAAGCCACCTATCTGAGCCTAGTCTGAATTAGCGGAACCCCAGAACACCCTCAGATGAAAATTATTTCTCTGCACTATATATTTTCTCATAGCAGTTATCATAAAACTATTTTCCTTTATTTTTTACTTATTTATGTGTCTTTACCATAACTAGAATGTATATTTAATAGAAGTAGGAATCTTATCTATCTTGGTTCCCCTGAACCTATAATAAATAAATAGGGCCTGGCACACAAGTCACATACTAGAAGTTCAATAAATCTTTGCAGAAAGAAGCAATGAATTGTTCAGTTTTACCAAAGGGCCTAATTAGCAATGTAGAATTGAGGGAAAACTGGAAAAAAATTCACATAGCCAATGTAAACAGACTAATTGGAGCATAATACTCTAAGGAAAGGTTAAAAATCTATTGATCCCAATTTTCCTATCAACAGTTAGGCTTAGAATATCAAAGATATGAGGTTATGCAGAGGCAAAAGTTACAATGTTAGCAGAATTCAGAGTTGACTTTCAAGTGTTCATAACATAATATCTTGTGATAAAAACCCTCAAAGCTAAACTTGATAAAATCGAATTCTCAAGGAATAATCCTTTAAATCTAGGATTTAAAGGGAAGCACCATCACTACATCTCCCAAATGATGTATTTACTGAGTGTTTTGTATAAGAACATATAGCAGTTCCCAAATCAAACTGGTTTAAACAGCAGAGAAAATGGAATTGTTCACATTTAAAAAAAAAATACCTAAAATAAGAGTACATTTTACTAAGAGTAGAATTCAGCAATGCAAGAATAACACTGAGGACCTGTTTCTTTTTTTCCACTCTATGTCCTCCCTTCTATAGCCAGTGTCATCCCCAGGGTTGACTTCCTCCCTTGTCACCAGGTAACTGCCAAAAAAATCCCAAGACTACCTGATTCATGCTTCTTGGTTCACGTCAAACTTTTTATTCTTTTCTCCAATCTCTAAACATAAGTCCTGGCTTCTGCTTTGACTTAACCGTGTTAGTCATGTGGCCACTCCCAAACCAATCACCATGGCCAAGGGAATGCCATCATGTACTAGTTGGCTTATTTTTGGTGGTGGTGTTATCATTCCTGGAGACAGAGGTAAATTAATCTCACTCAAACACGTAGGCTTTAGGCAGTGTGTGTGGTCATGGGACAGTCACAGGGCGCTCCCAAGGCACCGAACATCTTCCTTCCTTCTCCCTGCATCTCCTTTTCTGCGAGCCTGACCTGCTGCCCGACCCTACTCAGACCCTGGAACTCTACTCAGCCAGCTTCAGTTCCTCTCCTATCAGCTCCGGAAAGTATCATATCTACCTATAAATTTTATGTCTGTATGATTTGATACCTAAGCCACCTTTTTCCTTTAGATAGAAACTAAAGTAAGCAGAATAATGGCTTCCTTAAAGATGTTCGTGTCCTAGTCTCCAGACCCTATGAGCTGTTAAGCAGTATGGCAAAGGTGAATTGAGGCTGCAGGCAGAATTTATATTGTTCATCAGTTGATGCTGAGATGGGAAGATTATCCTGGATCATCCAGGCGGGCTCAAAGTAATCACAAGAGTCCATGTAAGTAGAAGAGGGAGACAGAAGAGTTAGAGGTTTGAAGATGCTATGCTGCTTGCTTTGGAGGTGCAAGAATGCAGTGGCCTCCAGAAGCTGGAAAAGGCAAAGAGATGGAATCTAGAAAGAATCTAAGCCTTGCTGACACCTTCATATTAGTTCATTGTCACTCATTTTGGACTTCTGGCCTCTGGAATTGTAAAATAATAAATTTGTGGAAATTTGTGACAGAAACAATAGGAAACTAATACAGATACAAACATATTTTAATACATTTTTCCCTTTGTCCTTTTTAGAAAGCATGCTTCCTGAAAGGAAGAATGACTACAACTAAAATGAAAAGGCATCCATCTAAAATGAAGACTCAGCATTGGACTTTGCTTCTGAGCCTATCCCAGATCCTTGCCAGTAAGTTACCACAAGCGTGTTGGCCAGCCAGAAACTGGCTTTCTGAACCCACTCTTCTGCTTCGTCTGTACTTCGCTGCCAGTTACGGGCCTTCTCTGCCCAGCATGAGCTCTTGTCGGACACTTTGGCTCCAAATATGGTCGTGCCTCTTATGAGCTGGGTGTCCTTAACCTTTCTGGCCTCGGTTTCCTTATCTCACAAAGGTGACTAATGATACTGCTTCACTCACAGAGAGCATGCCAGTTTGCCAGGGCTGCCATAACAGAGTGCCCACCCCACCACAGACCGGAAGATTTAAACAACCGGAATGTATTTTCTCACAGTTCTGGAAGCTCAGAGGCCAAGATCAAGAAGTCAGCAGGTCTGGTTCCACATGAGACCCTTCTCTTTGGCTGCAGGATGGCAGTCTTCTCTGTGCCCATGCTAAATAAAGACCTCATTGTAAATTAATCACCTCTTTGGAGATCTTATCTCCAGATACTGCCACATTCTGATGTACCAGGGTGAGGACGCCAACATGTGAGTTTTGGGGAGTGTGCACAATTAGCTTGGAGGGGTTTTGAGAGTGAGGAGAGATCAATCAGAGGCCCTTAGCAGAGGCACTGGCTCGCTGCAAATCTTAGCTTTTTCATTATCATCTTTACGACAAGACTCGTTTTTGTTAACCAACACAGATAGGTGTAATGATATAGGAAAGGGGGAAGATCACATATTAAAGCTAGAACTGAACCTCTTAGCAATGACAGCTGGAGAAGAAGACCAGAAGGGACCCAGGTCAGTGGTGAGGAGGCTGGGACATAGCATGCCTGTTTCTGCAATACAATTTCACTATCTGAGAAACACTGTCTGGTTTTCTAGCTGGCTCATACAAAAGACATATGTGTTCTTCAAGCCCAACTCATTTACTGCACACAGAGAAATGCCCTTCAGAAGCAGGTGCAGCTAAATATAGCTCAGACTGCACTGAAGGTGCAGCTCCCAGCTTCACAATTCTCTCCCAGGTCTCAGAGACTCCCTAGACTTCAAGGTAGCCAAGCTAAAACTCGAAACTTAGCTTTTGATTAAGACTGATATCAAGAGATTCACTGATGTCTTAGAATTTGATTCCAGTTAACAGTTAAGAAATTTAAGTTTTAAAAACTATTAATATTGATAACAGTAAGAATACCACACAATCATATGTAGCAGTCTGACAATATCTAGACTTGTGTGCAGTGATTTATGTACATTATTTTACTTATTCACCCAATACATATTTATTGGGGGCTTACTTTGTGCTAGCCTCTGTGTTGGTTTCTAGAGATACTGTGCTAAATAAGATACAAAATACATTCCACCAGGGAGTTTACATATTAGTGGCAAACAAAAGACATTAAATTTATACATATGTAATATGTCAATTGATGGGAAGCATCGTGGAGAAAAGCAAGGCCAAGAAAGTGAGCAGAGGAATGCTGCAGTTCTACAGAGGCTGCGGCAGGGATGCTCACGGAGAAGGTAACTTTGAGCAAAATCTTGCTCAAGGGAGGGGAGAAGAGGGTGTGAGTCATGAGGAAGAGAACATTCCAGGAGGAAGGGAGAGCATTTCAAAGGATCTGAGGTGGGGGGCGAGCCTACTGTGCTCAGTCATTAGTACACATCTGGTATCTGAAAAGCAGTGAAGGTTGGGGGAACTTACAGAAGATAACATCAGAGGCAATGGCAATGCACTGATTAGGCAGGGTATTATAAGGACTTACAAGGACTTTTTATGTTATTTTCTGGAGATGGAGAGCCAAAGGAGGATTCTAAACAGGGGAGTGACGTGATCTGACTTACATTATAAAAATACCACCCTGATGCTCTATTGAGACTCTAGGGGAGCAGAAGAGGTGTTCAGATCTGCCCTGCCTATCTCCAAAGCTGGGGTCCTTGACATGCTTTCATTTTTACAATGTATGTTACTTTTACAATGCTCTCTGTGCTGCAGAGACAATGAGAAAGAATAATAGGCATCCTGTGTTCAGATGCTTTCAATGCCAACCTCTTCACTCAGGTCCGCTTTTTAATTATCCTCCCCAAAAGTTGTTGAACACATAGGTTCAGACTTATCTTCTACTCTCATCTTGGAACTGAGCTATCTCTTCATTCATATTTAAAAAAAACTGCAAGAGGCGTTTGAGAAGGACTGAGGACAGCCAGCACCCACCACCAAAGTCTCATGACTACTCTTGAAAGCTATATCATCTTGCACTATTGTACATGTACAGTTTTTGTCTACATACTTGCCAGTAACAAGAATTGAATTATAAAACTGTCTTGTGGACTTCTAATTTAACTCGCCACTTCCTACCTATCAATGTGGCTAGTTCCTCCCCCTCTTCCCAAATTCTAATTATCGTAGTGACACAGGGCTCATGTCTCTATATACCCTTCCTGGGTATCATCTTTCACCTCAACTACTGCAATAATCCTCCTAACTGCCTTTTCTTTTCCATTCTTCCTGGATTAACAGTCCTTTTCCATTCAGCAACTAGAGTGATGTGTTAAAAACAAACAGGAAAGGCAACAATCAAAAAAAGATAATACCATGGGCGGGTCAAGATGGGAAGCAACTGGACCTACATATTATCAATCAGAATGCCAAATGGTACAGCTACTTGGGGAACCACTTCGACAGTTTCTCCTATATTTATACACATACTCATTGTAGGACCTACTAGTCCTACTTCTAGGTATTTCAAGTGAATTAAAAATGTGTGTTTACACAAAAAAATGTGCATTTGGGTGTTTACATCAGATTACTTTTTAAATGGGGAAAAAGCATGGCGGCAGGGGGGAAACTGAGGAACAGGTAAATTATGGTACATCCACTCAATTGCATACTATTCAGTGATAAAAAGAAGCCACTGATACTCTCAACAACGTGGATTAATCTCAAATGCATTCTGCTAAGAGAAAGAAATCAGACTGAAAAGCTGTTTACTGTATGATCCCATTTATACAATGTTCTGGAAAGGCAAAACCATAGTGACAGTAGAAAGATTTAGTGAGGGTAGAGATGACTACAGAGGGGCAATGGCGATTCTTCTGACTAACGGAACTGTTGCGTATCTTGATAGTGGTGATAACTGCACAATTATAAATGCATATCAAAACTAGCAGGAATCCACACTTTTCAAAAAAGTAACTTTTGCTGTATATAAATTATACCTTAATACTTAAAACAGAAAAAAGGAATCTGGTATATCCAATTTCCTTTGTAGAATACTGCAGCGACTTTGACTCAGACTAAAATCCAAACTCATCATGTACATACCCTGGTTCCAGCCTACTCTCTCACCCATCTTGTTCTGAGAAAGTATGAAGTTAGTTTCTCTTTAAGACATTTGCATTTAGGTTCCCCTGTTGGGAAAGCCCTTTCTGAGGTCTTCCCATGACTCACAACTTTTTTTTTTTTAACATTTTTTATTGATTTATAATCATTTTACAATGTTGTGTCAAATTCCAGTGTAGAGCACAATTTTTCAATTAGACATGAACATGTATGTATTCATTGTCACATTTTTTTTCTCTGTGAGCTACCATAAGATCTTGTATATATTTCCCTGTGCTATACAGTATAATCTTGTTTATCTATTCTACAATTTTGAAATCCCAGTCTATCTCTTCGCACCCCCTGCCCCCTTGGCAACCACAAGTTTATATTCTATGTCTGTGAGTCTATTTCTGTTTTGTATTTATGCTTTGTTTGTTTTATTTTTTTTTAGATTCCACATATGAGCGATCTCATACGGTATTAAGGATCAAAGACTTAAACATAAGACAGGATACAATAAACCTCCTAGAGGAAAATACAGGCAAAACATTATCAGACATACGTCTCAAAAATTTTCTCCTAGAAGAAATAAAAGCAAGAATAAACAAATGGGACCTAATGAAACTTACAAGCGTTTACACAGCAAAGGAAACCAGAAATAAAACAAAACGACAACCTACGGAATGGGAAAAAATTTTTGCAAATGAAACCGACAAAAGGCTTGATCTCCAGAATATATAAGCAGCTCATATGACTCAATAAGAAAAAAATAAACAATCCAATCCAAAAATGGGCAGAAGACCTAAACAAGGAATTCTCCAAGGAAGACATACACATGATGAATAGGCACATGAAAAAATGCTCAATATCACTAATTATCAGAGAAATGCAAATCAAAACTACAATGAGGTATCACCTCACACCAGTCAGAATGGCCGTCATTCAAAAATCCACAAATGACAAATGCTGGAGAGGCTGTGGGAAAAAAGGAACCCTCCTTCACTGCTGGTGGAAATGCAGTTTGGTGCAGCCACTGTGGAAAACAGTATGGAGATTCCTCAAAAGACTAGGAATAGACTTACTATATGACCCAGGAATCCCGCTCCTGGGCATATATCCAGAAGGAACCCTACTTCAGGATGACACCTGCACCCCAATGTTTATAGAAGCATTATTTACAATAGCCAAGACATGGAAACAGCCTAAATGTCCATCAACAGATGACTGGATAAAGAAGAGGTGGTATATTTATACAATGGAATACTACTCAGCCATAAAAAAGAATAATATACTGCCATTTGCAGCAACACGGATGCTCCTGGAGAACGTCATTCTAAGTGAAGTAAGCCAGAAAGAGAGAGAAAAATACCATATTATTCACAACTTTTTAAATGCAGATTTTCTGCTTAAATGTCCTCTCTAGTTCCTCAAAGTAAACAACATTCTCTAACTTCTTACTTTATTTTTCTTCATAGCACTTGACACAGTTTAATGTTTCACTAATTAATTTCTTTACCTGACTAGAATCAAAGTCCCTCAAGGGAAGGGACTTGGTCTGATTTGATCACTGCTCTTTCCCTAGCACTTAAAGTGGGGCCTGAGAAAAGAGGTATAATGAATACATATTACTGAATATGTGTTGACTAAATTGATGGCTGGAGACCCTATGTTTGCCCCAGAATATCTGTCTCAATACCTGTAAAATAACTGCTGAACTGATACACATCATCTTGTCTGGTTCTCTCAGTGCTGCCACAGAATCAAACCAGATACAAAACCCTTTTGTACCTATTGCACATGAGCTGACTGGTTAGTTAGGAATATAGGGAGCATTACGTGGAAAGTTTGGTGGCCAAGATCTCAGTAGTTTAATGCTGGTTCTGTGTCCATCTTCCTGTTTGAATTCCAGGAAAACAAGAAAAAAAAAATGGAACTAAGTTATCTCACAGGATTGTACAGATGCATAATAAATTATTTTTTATTTATTTTTTTTTTTTTGCAAAAATGAGGCACTTTTTCAGTTTTTTCCCCTTCAGTCTTTGATTTCTCTGATTCTATCCTTAGGTTTCTCAGATTCAGAGATCATGGTATAATCATGCTGTGGTTAATAATGATTGTCATGTGCACATAAGCTTGTAGTTGAAGAGTTTAAGCATTGCTGAGACGTGTAAGACAGTTATTTAGCTATATAATATACTTACAACTAACATACAGAGTAATTCTTACTTAATATTGCATTTATGACCTTGGTTAAGACCCAGAGCTTTTTTTAATTTTTATTTTTTTAGTTCCAGATTTCACAAATTCTAGATAAGTTCAGAAAGCCAACCTAGAAAATACACATAATTTAGTTAAAATTAGTATAGAAAAAAGAATAGAATACTCTGTAATTGGTGATTCATACTGTTGGTGTGTAAATGATGCTACCAATATAAATTAGGATCCTAAATACAAATTTAAATTGGATTAAACTCTTCCTTTTCACTCCAGACAATTAAATTACTTAGAAACTGCTTTATTCACCAAGAGAGCAAAACAAACAAACAAACAAACAAAAAACCAAAAAACCTTCAGCAGATACTATCAAAATCTATGAATTAACAGTGCAGCCCCAATAATTAGATGTGACTAGAGATGAAGTCAGTAATTGGACACTGATAACATTGCCCCTTTCTTCCAATCTGGGAGGAGGTAAAAGGGCTGGGGTTGTAATTGGTTGAGCTCAGTTAACCCCTGGGAGAATCCCTAGGACACTGGAGAATAAAAATAATTCCATGAGTAGTTGCAGAAGAGTGTTATTTCCAAATTCAATGCTTAGCTAACATCCAATTAACTGGCAGGATTTTAGATCTCCAGGCATCCCCTCCGGATCAAGGGGAGAAAGAAGAAGAAAAACTGACTTCATTTCTTTCTAATTATTTATTCATTGCTCTAGCCAGGAACGCATTCATTTCTAAATAGGGTTATAGTGTGCCTGATTAGTCTCTACATGATGCCAAACATCTGAACAAAACCTGGAAACTGCATCCAAAATGCCCCTTATTTTCTATGACGAATTGCAAATGTATGTACCATTTCTTGATAATTGAGGGCTACTTGAGCTTCTGGATGGTATCCAATTTGTCCTTCCACTGGGAGGTGCTGAGTCTAAACTTACCTCATCATTGTTCTTACCTGCACGTCTACCAGCTTGGTTAGTGGCACCAAAAACATTTACACCCTTCAGTCCAGATCTGACTCTGTCCTAACTCAAATCAACTTTATTTCCTCTATCGTGCCTGCTTTGAAACCCCGTGAGGAAGATTATTTTTATTAATTAATTGACCTCTGTAATACGCCAGGCACTATGGTAATTACATTATAGGCAATATCTCATTTAATCTTCATAATGCAGAGTGGAAATTATTTAAAAATAGGAAAACTGAGCATGAGAGCTGTAATAATTTGAGGATAATATAGCCAAAGAGAAACTGAGAAAGGACTCAAATGCACCTCCTCCCAAAGTGTATAGCTTCCCTTTGTATCGTGCTTTAATATGCCAAATTTCAAGTCAATCAACAAACTAATTGAATCTGTGCTTAAGGGGCCCCAGGTTCTAGTTTAAGTAAAAATATTCAAGAACTGTTTCTTTGGCTTCATTCAGTTTTGCCTAATTTCATTTTATTCACATGATCATTCAACATTAATAAAAACCATTCAAGAAGCTTTCAAGCCATGGAGGCTGTAACACTGGTTGTTAACAGAGCTGCAAAAATGAAAGGCAGTTGTTTTAACTGCATTTATTGGGTTGTTCGAATCTTTACCTTTTTTTGTCAGGCATATGGTTAGATTAGAACATTAGGTGTTAAATTTCATTCACTTCGTATTAGCCTCAAAGGTCAACCGTATAGTTTTATCCCAATTAAGAGTTTCGGGGAGTTGGTTGACATTCTACCTGTGAGAAAATTCTAACTCAGATAAAAGCCAAAAGTTCCTCCAAGAACTAAGGGAAAAAAAATCACACCAAGGGGATTTAATGAGAAGTAAATGCATTCATCTTTTCTGTACTGGATTTTGTCCTTTTACTTTTCAAATGTTATAAAATCTTAAAGCTGGAAAAGAAATGTGACATAGTCTAATGTAAACACCTCATTTTACAGAGAGGAAGACAGGCTCAGAGTTCCTGGAGACGCCGTGGAACCACTGCCGACCTCACTGCACACGGCGCACACGGCTAGCAAGTGCAAGACTCAGAAACAGGCACATACGGCACTACTGCTCATTCCAGTGTGCTGGAACTGTCCTATTTGATAAAATTTTAAGTCAAAA
The DNA here is from genome assembly GCF_048773025.1 of Camelus bactrianus. Taxonomy (NCBI): domain Eukaryota; kingdom Metazoa; phylum Chordata; class Mammalia; order Artiodactyla; family Camelidae; genus Camelus; species Camelus bactrianus. The sequence continues at coordinate 103,526,686 of NC_133541.1, read as the reverse complement.
ATTAAAATGAGTTATTTTAATAATAAGGGTTCAATCAAGAAAACAAATAATTATAAATGAAAAGTTTCCTTTCTCACTTCCTATTTCATGATCTCTTTACCCAGAGCCAGCATTTCAGCCGATCATGATTGTTTTATATGGGGGTGATCTGAACCTTTACTCCTCAGGGGTCTTCGCCCCTAGAGATCACGTCTCTGGTAGGCTGCTGTGATCCTCTGTTAGCATTTACTGCTCTAAGTGGAAGCAGACCTGGATAATCCTTCTGATCCTAAGTATATCCAGACATACCCCCTTGTGTGGCAAGAATCTATTTTACTTTGTTAACTGGGATTCTTCACTGAAGCCTATTCTCTATCTATTAACTCTTTGGCATAGGGAACCCAAAATATCCAGGTGGCATTCTCCACTCCTGGTTCACTGGAACCAGTTTGTATTCCCTGGGAAAAGAGACTTTGTTCGGTTGTTTCTTTTTTTTTACCCTTAAAAAGCAAGACCTTACAGTGCCCAAAGGTATAGAAACATGCAGGAACAAGATGCAAAATGTTGTGAATGGACCATTAGGTAAAACAGTGAGTGTAGCTACCCTATTTCCACTCCAAATTAGATAGAAAAGGCAGTAGACACTGGTCACTGTGTCATCACAGCTTTCCAAACCTCCTAAGTGTTGTCATCCAGGTAACACTGTAACTGAGCCTTTCCACACTTCCTTCAGGTCTGCTGCTTCTGGATGACGGAGTCTTATAGTAAATCACAAAGGATTGAGCTCTTTGCCTGATTCCTGTTTGCTCTAAAGTGAGTTCCTTTGTCAGAAGCAATGATGTGTATGAGATTATGATGGTGAACAAAAGCATTCATAAATCCATAGATGGAGTGCTGGGAGAAGCACTGTAGCAGTGAGGGGAAATTCATATCCTACGTGCCATTTTCAGTTTGGACAAATCATGATGAAAAGGGTCTCACATGAGCAACCTGCTATTGGGTAAATGGTGATATATCGGTATTGGTCTCTGTTGTTCTCAGCTTTTGTGGTAGCCAGATCAGTCCTGGTGAGGGAAATCCCAGGCCATGTCTCTGTTTCTGTAGTCCTGGCTGCCTTATTCATAAACCCTGTGCTTAAGCACCAAGGGGCTGGGGAAACAGTGTGTACAGCATCCACAGAATGGGTCACCTTGAACATCTGATTATTGAAATTCCTCCCTGAAGGGAATGACCTCTGATGAGCATTCAGGTGCGATGTAAATATTGTCACCCTCTATGCTCATCCCATGAGGTCTATCCATGAACTACTCTGCAATCTCACTTCTCTCAAGTCCATGACACTCTCATCAAACTGCTATCCACTGCCCACATATCATTATAAGCTGCATTTCTGGCCATCGCTCTTCTCAGAGAAAGTGCTCAACAAGACATACTGCTCCAGGTTCTGCTTGCTGGGAGGCTTCCTTCTATACTGTAATTTAGGGCCACCCCTAAGTTTTAATGCTGTAGCTGTAGCTGTCTGTTCCTAGCCAAAGTCAGCACATCATGTAATATAGTCAGTAATGAGGTTCCAATTCTTTCTTCATCAAACATAGTCAAGAAAACTCTCTGAGGCCATGAACGTGGACTGGTGGAGAGGCAGCAGGGCAGCAGGAGGAAATGCCATGAAAATCAGAGGCAACAGCTCATGTCACTTGCTTGCACCTCAAGGACATGTCTGAGCCTCTCCTCACACATGTTTCTGCTTCATGAACAGGGCTTCTCGACAAGACTGAATTTACGACCTGTAAACACCCAGTTAATGAATGGAAGCTCAGGTTGCAGAACTGACGGCAAGCCTTATCTGACAATCAAGGATTCGATTCTACCAATGTCAATGACCAGCAAAAACTATGTATCCACAGAACACTACTACTGTGCTGTGATTCTCCTATCAGACTTTACCAGAAGCTCAGCAGGGCATCCTGAGAAGTAATAAGCACTTAAGTATCGTCAGTCAGGTCGCTGGCCAAAATAGAAAACCAGCTTGAGATCCAGCCTGGTACAACTGCAGTCCTTTTTGCTTTCTCTGAACGTCATTGAAAACAGCCAGCTGTAAAGATCATTTTGTAAATGGGCTGAAGAAACACTTTCAAATATGGTGTCTATTAATCTAGAATCTAAAGATGCCCCCCAAGTGCTGTAACTCTTCTCTGTTGAAGGAAGTAAGAGACACCGTAGTTTGGCTTTCAGGTTGGAGGGAGCACACAGCTATGCCCGAGATCCAGCAGACCCCTGAAGGTCTCAGTGAGGCCACAGGCCCCTGGATATCTTTAGGTTTCTCTCTCACTCTCTAGCACACATGAATCTCACCGCATTATCTCTGCTGAATTGACCTGACTGGCATTACAGCATCCATTTATAGCTCAATATGATACCTTGTGGCATGGCAAGGTGGTTAAGACCCCTGCATGCCAGAGCTTGACAGAGAACGAGAAAACTATGCAGCCTGAAGTAAGACAGCTTTCTCTATAAGGCGGAAGAAAACAGTCTCTGGTGGACTTTGCTAATTGGTATCAAGTTAAAAAAAAAAAAAAAAAAAAAAAGCATTTGCCACATCGATCGCTGACAACCAGATGCAGGGCCTCTGCTGATCTGCGCTAATAAAAGACAATACTTGGAACAGCAACTACATTTGGAGGCACTACCTCATTAACTACATGAGAATCCCATCTGTCTCTCTCAGACATGTCTTCTGCATAGGCCCACGAGGTGCGTTTCGTGCTGCAGGCACTGACACTCCGTATTTCACGTCTCTGACACTGCCAGTAATCTCTGCAGTTTCTCCAGGAACACAGTATTGTTTTTGGCTTACTGTTCTGTGATTACATGTGTGTGTGTTTTGGAAAGTGGTGAGGAAAGGGAATAAAGTCATTCAACTGGTCCTTCCTCCCATAATAGAATCTTATCCCATAGGTCAGGAAGTGACAGTAGGGATTCATCCAGCAAATAAGTATGCCTGTCTCTACTACACATTCTTAAACTGAGAAATGACCACTGTGTGGTTCCTCGACCCACCTGGTCTTCTGTGAGAAGGATTTAAGAAAAATCTTTACTATCAACCTTGATAGGACTCTCCCTGGTGAATCACAGTGGAGTTTTAAACCCTGAAGAATGAGTGTAATCTTTGAGCCCATAGGTAATCAGCGTTTAAACGTTTGAGTATTTCTCTTTCCCTTGGAAATGGCTGCAATGTCCCTTTGAGGAAGGATGAATGAAAGATTTGGGATACTGAGTCCTTCAAAGGGACTTGGACTTCCTTTTATTTAAGAGGTCTTGCATTTGTGAACTGGCTTAAATCTAAGAACCAAGTGTGGGATTATTTGGTAGATTATATTATTTTTAAAATGCCAGTTCCACAAGTGGACTAGAATGCTTGAGTTAGCTTAAATAGCACAAATGTTCCCCTGTGGGCAAGTTACATGGGAAGCCAAATGATTAAAAGATTCACTGGGGAGGATGGAGTCAGAAAAATTTAAAGCTTAAAGGATCTTGCAGTTACAGTATCGAGTGGACCTCTCATTCAATACAACTACTATAAGAACGTTCACAAAAAATCCATATATATGAAGTTATCAGCCCTAGACTAATATTTTCATAGACAAGGCTTATTTGGGTTTTTACGAAAGATTTTTTTTATATTCTCTCATGTCTGGAGAATCATCTTTTTGATCTCATTTATTATTTTTTTTCCAAGAAGGCGATGCATGCATTTTATTAATTTTTGCTTTTACCGAACAGCTCCTAGTCCTGAATTTGGAATATGGAAAAAAAAATTTATTCACACTGTGAGAAATGTTCTACCAAGTTGCTCCCACAAATGGATAACAGACGTAATACGATAATTTTATGACTTTAAAAATAAAGAAAGCCACTATATTTCTAATTTATGCTAGAGATGGGAGGAGACACCTCACTGTAGTTTTCAGTAACCGTCAACAACCACTGTTACAGGGGGAAACCAGTATGGCAGAGGGGAGGATGTGGAACGTGCCTCCCTCCATGAATACATCTAAAATACGTCTACATGTGGAATGGTTCTCACTGAAAACTAATCTGAGACTGACAGAAAGACTCCACACAGAATCCAGGAGGAAGGGAAGAAAAGCAATTGGATCAAGACCCATGTCCAGAGAAGGTACTCAGAGAAGAAGAGAGATTACATGGATGGACACCTTTTCTAGGGAGTGAGTGGCTCAAGCCACATATTGGGTGCCCCAGCCACGGGGTCCAGCACCCATAGGAAGAGTCCCCTTAGATGGCTGGAGGACTGGGAGGACTAACAACAAGGCTCTGGGAAGCCTGGCCTCCACTCATGAGAAGCATGTCAACACTTCCCTGCTCCCAAAAAGAGGTAGAGAAGGTGGATTGAGGCTGAACAAATGGCTGGCCGGTTTCTTCTGACTGCCCTGGTGGGTATCCCAGCCTGAGCCGAGTGACTACCCGCGTCCTGCTTGCTTCATGACAAAGCTGCATGCTGGGTCAAGGACTGCTGTGGCAAAGGAGAGACTGGCTTTTGGATTCAGAGGTGGCTAAGATTCGAAATAACATCTTCCTGGGGCAGATGTAACCATCACTGGCACTTACACAGACAGTGCGCTGGAAGAAGGCCAAGTCTCTGACCCCAGCTGGGCCAGACCCTGAACCACAACAAGCACCCACAATAGTCCAGTTCCCCCAGCGCTGTTCACCTTTGGGGTGAGGGTACCAGTGGTGGGAAGGACAAGAGCACCTATTTAAATGGAAAGAAGCCAGCTCAGATCAGGCCCTCAGGGCTTCTGCTCCAGTAACTGCCTCAGCCCCCACAGGGTGTACTTGGCCACTGAGCAGAGAAGCCCTGGCTCACAGCTGGCTCTGGCTGTAGCGCCTCCAACCCGAGGCTCATTTCCTACCAGGTGTGAGCTGCCGGTACACCCTGAGGAACGATCGACTTGTGTTCAGGTCAGATCCACCAAAGCCCCACCAAAGCTACTGGAAACACTCCACGACAAGGCCACTGCTTCTAGACTGCAATAGGTAACTAGTTCACCAATTTTCAGAGAGGCAGAGAAAATTAAGCAAAATGACAAGGCCAAGGAATTTGTTTCCATTGAAAGAACAATGGAAAACTCCTGAAAAAACAAGTATTGAAGCAGAAATAAACAAACAGATAAAGAATTCAAAGCATTAGTAACAAGAATGTTAAATGAATTAGGGAAAATAACAGATGAACAGTAGGAATTTTAACAAGGAACTAGAAAGTATGAAAAAAGAACCAATCAAAACTGAAGAATGCAATACATAAAATGAAATACACATTAGAAGGAATTAACAGCAAAGTAATATAGAAGAAAGCGTAAGTGATTTGGAATACAGAACAACAAAAATCACCTAATCAGAATAGCAAGAAGAAGAACAGGTTTAAAAATGGGAACAGCTTAAGGGATCTCTGGAACATCACCAAGTTGACCAGCATTCACATTATGGGGGTCCCAGGATGAGGAGAGAGATAAGGGTATCAAAAAATGTCTTCGATGAGATTGTGGCTGAAAACTTCCCAAACCTGAAAAAGGAAACAGCTATCCAGGTACAGGAAGCACAGAGGGTCCTGAATAAATTGAACCCAAAGAGACCCACATCAAGACAAAAGTCAAATTTAAATGGCAAAAATTAAAGACAGAGAATTTTAAAGGCAGCAAGAGAAAAACAGAGTCCCATACAAGGGAGCCACGAGAATGCTATTAGCATATTTTTCAATAGAAACTTTGCAGGCTGGAAGACAGTGGCGTGATTTATTTAAGATACTGAAAGCATAATACCTATAACCTAGGATACTCTGCCAGCAAGGTAATCATTCAGAATTAAAGGAGACGGAATTTCTCAGAAAAGCAAAAATTTAAAGAGTTCATCCGCCTTATAAGGCTGTTTCTTATAAACCAACCATGTAAGAAGTGTTAAAGAGTTTCTAAGCAAAAAACAAAAGGCTACAACAAGAAATAAGAAATTATAAGAAGGGAAAAATCCTACCAGTAAAGGCAAATATACAGTAAAGGCTGAGGATCAACCACTTAAATAAACTAGTATGGACATTAAAATACAAAAAAAAAAAAAAAGTAAAATCAAGTATAACTGCAATAATCAGTAAAGGGATAAACATGCAGATATAAAATATGGCATCAAAGACACAAAACAAGGTGGGGGCAGCACAAAACGCAGATACTTTAAAATGAGTTGGAACTTAAAGGACTACCTATTTAACATAGATATAGTTACAGGTTACCACATATGAACCCCACAGTACCTAGAGATCAAAAACCTACAACAGGCCGCAGGGAGAGGGCAGGGGGTCGGGGAGCGGGCACCGCATGGCGCAGCCTGGCGTGAACCTCTCAAGGCTGCACTGCACGCTGCGCGGGGGTCGGCCGCATCCTGGAGGAGAAACGGGAGGAGCAAGGGTGCAGAGCGGAGCACCAACCCAGCAGGTGTGAGCAGAGAGGCCCAAGCACAGACACTCAGTCCCTTCTCTTTTGCAGCAGTGACGGTGAGTCCCTTTCACCGTGGTTACAACCTTGCCTCCCTCCTGCTTCCCTGGGGTGGCTGGAGGCCGTGGCGAGGTAGCTGCTGCACTAAGAGGGGGGAGATGTGGAGTTTCACAATCACAGCAATCACATCAGCAGCACAGGGCTGGCAGTGAGGGCAGCAGCCTCTCACTCCTCGTCCCATAGCCTTGCTGCAGGGACCTGGGACCCAGCTTGCAGGTGCCTGGACGCTGCAGTCCACCCACTACTGCTGCAAGTGCTGGTGGCTGGAGAAGGCAAAACGAGCCGAGTGAGGGACCCAGGAACGGAGCCCAGGAGGTGAGGGCGGAGAGCCCTGCAGTGTGAAACAGAGAGGGGTGTATTTGCAAAAAAGAAGGCTGGCAGCCAAGATGGTGGAGTAGAAGGAGCCAAAGCTCACCTCCTCTTACAAACACATGAAAACCACAACTAACTGCAGAACCACCACCGATAATAAAGATTGGAACCTACCAGACAAGATCTTCTATAACTAAAGACAAAAAAGGAACCACAGCAAGATGGGTGGAAGGGGCGGATTCACGATAGTCTCAAATTCCATACCCCCAAATATGGAACCCATAAACTGGAGAGTAATTATACCGCAGAGGTTCTCCCACAGGAGTGAGAGTACTGAGCCAGACGTCAGGATCCCCAGGCCTGGGGTCCAGCACCAGGAAGGGCAGCCCCCAGAGTACTGGGCTTTGAAGGCCAGAGGGAATTAACTGCAGGAGCTCCACAGGACTGAAGGAAATAGAAACTTCACTCCTAAAGTGTGCACACATCTCATGCTCACTGGGATCAAGGGCAAAAGCAGTAACTTCATAGGAACCTGGGCCAGACCTACCTGCTGGTCTTAGAGCGTCTCCTGAGGAGATGACAGGCTGCTGCTATGGCTCACCCTGGGGACACGGACAAAATAGTAGACATATCAGGCAGAATTCATCTGCATAAACTCTCTTGGAGGCTGACACCTTGCTTGGATCATTAGCACCAAGACCTGGCCCCAACCAACAGACTGTAGGATCCAGTGCTAACTGGGTGGAGACAAATCCCCACCTATCAGCAGACAGGCTGCAAAAAGACTTCTGAGTTCACAGCCACCTCTAGACACACCCCTAGACACAGCCTTGCCCACCAGAGGGCCAGAATCAGTTCCACAAACCAATGGGCAGGCACAAGCCCTTCCCCTCAGGAAGCCTCTGTAAGCCTCTACAACAGCCTCACCCAGCAGAGGGCAGGCACCAGAAGCAAGAAAACTAGGACCCCAGAGCCTGCAGAACAGGTCTGCAAGGGCAGCCCAGACCTACCCTAGGACCAGCTGGCCCCTGGCCCTTGCGTGATGAGAGGAGGATGCACTGCTGGGAAGCACAGCGTGCCCCCTACACAGGGCCATTTGTCTAAGGTCAAGAAACACAATTAACCTACCACATACATAAAAATACAAGTAGAAATTTAGACAAAATGAGGCTACAGAAGAATATGTTTCAGACAAAGGAACAAGATAAAATTCCAGAAGAACTAAATGACATAAAGATAGACTATCTAGCCAAGAAAGAGTTCAGAGTATGATTGTAAAGATGATCCAAGAACTCGGGAGGAGAATGGATGCACAGAGCGAGAAGTTAGAAGTTTTCAAAGAAGAGTAAGAAAATATAAAAAACCAAACAGAGTTGAAGACTGTAATAACTGAAATGAAAAATACATTTTTCATTTCACTAGAAATGATACACTAGAAGTAATCAATAGTGGATGAAATGAAGCAGAAAAACAGATCAGTGAGCTGGAATAGAGACTAGTGGGAACTACTACTGCAGAACAGAAAAAAAAAAAGAATGAAAAGAAGTGAGGACAGTTTAAGAGAACTCTGGGACAACATCAAGCACACTAATACTCACATTATAGGGGTCCCAGAGGGAGAAGAGAAAGAAAAAGGGCCTGAAAAAAAGATTTGAAGAGATAATAGTTTAAAATTTCCCTAACCTGGGAAATGAAACAGTCACCCAAGTCAAGGAAGTACAGGAGAGTTCCATACAGGATTAACCCTAAGAAGAACACGCCTAGACATATTGTAATTAAAATAACAATAATTAAAGATAAAGAGAGAGAATATTAAAATCATGAAGGGAAAAATCAATAAATAATAAACTCCCATAAGACTATCAGCTGATTTTTCAGCAGAAACTCCACAGGCCCCAGAAGTAGGCTGGAATTCTGACAGCCAGAACTCCCCCACCACTTCACTGAGTGCCCCAGCCCTAACTGAGCAAATGCTCTGGTGCTTCATGCGCCACACCATAGCCTATCACTAGACTTGCGGCAGCTACAAAAGGGGAAAAAATGCGATGCTCCCATTTAAAATTGCATTAAAAATACCTAGAAATAAACTTAACCAAGGAGGTGAAAGACTTAACATTCTGAAATATACAAAACATTGATAAAGGAAACTAAAGTTGATTTCAAAAAATAGAAAAATACCCCATGTTCATGGATTAGAAAAATTAATATTGTTAATATGGCCATACTACCCCAAGCAATTTACAAATTTAAGGCAATCTCTACCAAAATGCCCATGACATTCTTCACAAAATTTTAACAAATGAGCCTAAAATTTATATGGAACTACAAAAGGCACTAAACTTTCAAAGCAATCTTGAGAAAAAAAAAAAAAAAAAAGAACAAAGCTAGAGGTACTACTCTCCCCAATTTAAGACTACATTTCAAAGCTATATTAATAAAAATGGCATGTATTGGCACAAAAACAGACACATGGGTGAGTGAATAGAATAGAGAGCCCAGAAATGAACCCATACACTTATGGTCAGTTAATGTACAACAAAGGAGACAAGAATGCATAATGGAGGAAGAGACAGCCTCTTCAATAAACGGTGCTGAGAAAATCAGGTAGCCACATGTATAACAAAGAGTTTAGAACATTCCCTCACATCCTATACAGAAATAAACTAAAAACGGATTAAAATCCTAAACGTAAAACTTGAAATCATAAAACTCCTAGAAGAAAACATAGGCAGAACAGTCTTTGATGTAAATTGTAGCAGTATTTTTGTTTTGGATCTGTCTCCTAAGGCAAAAGAAACAAAAGCAAAACTAAACAAATGGGACCTAATTAAATTTAACAGCTTCTGCACACCCAAGGAAATCCCTCGACAGAACAAAAAAGACAACCTATGGAATGGGAGAAAATATTTGCAATGATGTGACTGATAAGGGGTTAATATCCAAAACATATAAACAGCTCACACAACTCAATATCAAAAAAAAAAAAAAAAAAAGACGATTAAAATTGGGCAGAACACCTGAACATTTTTCCAAAGACGTTACATAAGTGGCCAACGAGTACATGAAAAGATGTTCAACGCTGTTAATCATCAGAGAAATGCAAATCAAGACCACAGTGAGAAATCCCCTCACACCTGTCAGAATGGCTATCATCAAAAAGTCTATGAATAACAAATACTGATGAGGATGTGGATAAAACAGAACCCTTATACACTGTTGGTGTGAGTGTTAACTGGTGAAGCCAGTACAAAAAACATTCTGGAGGTTCCCCCCAAAACTAAAAATCATGCCGTATGATCCAGCAATTCCACTCTTGGGTATACATCCGAAGGAAATGACGTACAATGTTTTGAAAAGATATATTTACTCCCTTCATAGCAGCACTATTTAAAAAAGCCAGGGTATGAAAGCAACCTACTTGTCCATCAACAGGTGAATGGATAAAGAAGACATGGTATACATATACACAATGGAAATATTACTCAGCTATTTTAAAAAATGAAATTCTGCCACTTGTAACAGTGTGATGGACCTAGAAGGTATTATGCTTAGTAAAGTAAGTCAGAGACAAATATTGTATGATACCACTTATGTGTGGAATCTAAAAAATAAAATGAATGTAAATTAACAGAACACAAACAGACTCACAGAAATACAGAACAAGCTAGTGGTTATCAGGGTGGCGAGGAAAGTAAGGATGGCCAAGATAGGAGGATGGGATTAAGAGACACAAATCACTATGTATAAAAAAGGTAAATAACAAGGATATTGCACAGAGAATTAAAGCCATTACCTTGCAGTAACTCTTAATGGAGCATCATCTATAAAATAATGAATCACTATCTTGTATACCTGAAGTTAATATACTATTATAAATTAACTATACATCAGTGAAAAAAAACAGTCATCACTAAGCTAGATCTAAACAAGTATCTAATACTGACAGAGCAAAAGATTTTTGAGAATTACAGATCAAAAATTTTTTTTCGTCCTGTACGGTAGGTGAAGCTAATCTCAGGACTTAATCGTCTAAGGATAATTTCTCTCTTTCTCCAGCTTCATAGAACAAAGTTTCTCAGACTTAAAAATGGATGAAGGTAGAATGAAATCCACATCTTCACAGCAGATCTATAATAATGGTGATATGCACTTTGTGCAAATCTACTAAAATGAATGATGGTGCCCTGATATACCATTCAAGTCATTTTACTATAGGAAATCATTCATCAAAAATGCATATAAATCTGGAGTTCAATTAATCATCTTATACAATGGGTTAGCCTCCTGAAATTTTCATTCTAATCCATTTTTTTCTTTGAATAAAATATAGTTGTCACTGGAAAATATCAAACCAGCACTTCTTAGCAAATACATATAGATTTGTAATTAAACCCAATAAAATCTATGATGGAATATAGAAAGTAGAAAGCCAAAATCCAACTAAAATTATTATTGGAAACAATACTAGGTCACTTTTGGGCAGAGTATAATACATTTTGATTTTTAACAAAATGCATTATTAGTGGTTTTAATAATGAAATTTAACATGAGATTTAATGATGCACTCAGTGACTAGCTGATGGCAAGAAAACTGTAGCAGCTATTAAAGAATTCCAATTCTAATACACTTTATTGAGTAGTCAGGTACACTACATGTTGACTTTAAAAACACATATGACTCTAAAAGAGGAGATTGTGACTGTAGAAAAAAATACTATATACTGATGCTGGGACCGTACAATTAGACAACTGTAACAAACAGAATTAGACAATTAGAAACAAACAGAATTATCAGAGTTTTTATTTTTTTCCTTTTTTGCAAATGGTCAAATGTTACTGCCAAATGAATAACTGATTTAAAACATTACTGAGTGGGAGAAATCTAGCAGTGATATTTTATTGTCCCTATTTTTTCTATTAATGTAATACTGTTGACCACTGACCTCAATAAACTATCCAATTAATGCACAAACAAAAAAATGCATTGATCTCAAGTACAATTTATAAGAAACTCTGGTGATGATACTGTTTGCTTCAATCCACCTCTTGATTTATAATAAACCTAATTCAGATTTCTCTTAAAACTGTTTATACAACCAAATGAGAAATATGGATTCCTCGTCTCCCAATGCCATTCTTACCACTATCTACTGCCTTTGATGCACTTGTGGAGATCTGAATTAACTAGGCATTACTTAGTATTCATCCCATACTCCTTACACTAGGGGAAGTAAGAATTCCTGATCCAAAAATTTGTCTATTAAATAATAGGTAATTATTTCAGTTTCCTGTCTTGCTCCAGAAAGATATATCCTGATGCAAGTTTTTGTTTTAAATACCTCTTCCAATGAGCTCAGAGGAAAAAAAAAAAATGTATCTCAATGGACCCAGTACTAAGTATACCAGGTCACAAATAAGAGTTACATTCATCCATATTGACTTTTTGTCCTCTTCTCCAATTAGTGCCTATTATGTCAGAAAAGCTGAAGTATACTGTATTCATTTTCTATTGCTACTGTAACAAATTATCACACATTGGCAGGTTTAAAAAGACACATTTATTATCTCATAATTTCAGAGGTCAAAAGTCAAAAAATCAAGGTGTCAGTAGGGCTTCATTGTATTTAGAAGGCTCCAGGGGAGAATGCATCACCCTGCCTTTTCTGGCTTCTAGAGGCTATATGAATTGCTTAGTTTATCCGCTTCCTCCATCTTCCAAACCCAGCAGGGGGATTTGGGGGAAGCATTCCAAGCAGACGGAACTTTAGGTGCAGAGGCGTAGAGGAAAGAGAGAGCAAAGTGCATTAGAAGACATGTATAGACAGTTGTCGAACGCAGCTAGTGAGGGAGGAAGTGAGAAGACAGATGGATACGGTGTAGCCAGTGGCCAGCAACGGGGAGCCATTAAGAGATTTAAGTGAGGCATTGTGTAATTAGGTTCTTATTTTATGAAGAATATTCTGGTTAGAGTAAGGGAAAATATATTGTTAGAAATAAAACAAGATTGAGGACAGAAAGTAAATTTAAGAGACTTTTTTGCTAGAATAAATTACTCCCTGTAAACGTCTGGAAATTATTTTTCAGATTACCTCTCCAGTTCTATCTTCAGCTACTCTCATACTCAGCCTTTAGGTGATCTTCTTTCTATAAGGTACCAACATCTCTCCTGCTTCAGGGTCCTGATGCAAATTCTTCCCTCTGCTTAGAATACTTTTCTCTCTCTCTTTATTTGGGAATCTTACTGATCCTCAAGGCACGGGAGATCACTCTATCTAATGAGTCTGCATCGAATTCCCAAATGCAGGGAGATCTTCTGTTATCTACTCCTATAATGTCTGGCACCTCTCCTTTGTGATCTTTACTACACTTGTAGTTAATTGTTACTGTCTTCCACCCTGACAGACTGAAAATCCCACGAGTGCAAGGCCAGCAAGTTAAGAATTTAAAACATCAGTGAATGAAACGGAACAGACTGGGCCACAGACCAATATTTCTTCAGTTAAAATTATGAAATCTGAAACATGAAAAAAGTAACTTGTGGCTTCTATCCAGTAAAATTATTACAATTACTATAATTTAAAAAGGTTTATTAAAGTATAATGTGCAAACACATGTACATATATCATAAATGTGTCTCCTGATAGTTTCATAAATTGAATAGACTTATGTAACCAGCATCTAGATTTTTAAAAAAAAAAAGGATATTTTCAGCCTTCCAGAGCATCTTTCCCACTTCCTTTTCGTCACTGCATTTCACCTACTAGAGCAACCACTGTCTTGACTTAACAACATGCTTTAGCTTTGTTGTCTTTTTTTTTTTTTTCCTTTTCTCCTATAAAAGGAGTTATTCTGTATTTTTTTTTTTTTTGTATGTCTGGCTTCTTTTCCTGCACATCATTACTTCCTTGACATCACTATACAACCGCAGTTTATTTTACATTTTTAAAACTTTTATTGAGGCATAATTCACACACTATGCAATTAAGTGGTTTAAAGCATATGATTCAATGATTTTAGTAAGTTCACAGGATTGTGTAACCGTCTCCACAGCCTACTTTTAGAACGTATCTGTCCCTTCAAGGAGAAACTTTATTAGCAGTCATTCCTGAATCTCATTCCCTGGTTCTAATATACTTTAGGTCTAACATAGAAACAAGGTATTTGCCTATCACGGACATTCATATAAACAGAATCAACAATATATGGTCCTTCGTGATTGGCTACTCTGGCATCCCTTTTTATTGCCAAATATTCTACTTTACTTATTCGTTTATTATTTGGTGAACATCTGGGTTGTTTCCACCTTTTTGCTATTTTGAATAATGCTACTATGTGCATTCTTATATAAGATTTTGTGTGGATGTACTGAAAGTATGTTTCCAATTCTCTTGGGTATATAAATAGAGACAAAACTGCCAGGTCATACGATAATTTTATGTTTAATATTTTGAGGGACTGCTAGACTATTTTACAAAGTTACTGCAGCATTTTACATTCCTACTGGCAAAGTATGAGAGTTCTGATTTTTCTTCATCTTTGCTGACATTTATCTGTTTGTTTTTTTTTTTTTTTACAGTCATCCTAGTGGGTATAAAGTGGTATCTCATTACAGTTTTCCTTTGCATTTCCTCAATAACTAATAATGTTGAACATCTTTTTAGGTGCTTATCTGCCAATTGTATATATTTTTTTGAAGAAATGTCTATTTAATGCATTGCCTGTTTTTGAATTGAAATTTTTCTCTTTATATTAATGAGTTGCAAGAAGATATCCAAGTCCCAAATGAGATATATAACTTGCAAATATTTTCTCCCATCCTGAGAACTCTCTTTTCACTTTCTTTATGTGTCCATGCTCAGACTATTTTTTCCTTGTTTCCTTTTAGTCTAAGTACCTAGGGGGTTACTCCTGGGTTGGCTTAAGCCAATTACTAGTTGAACATGTGACGCTTCCTTGAACAGATTTTCACATTTTACCACTGGAGGTCTGTGTGGCTTGGAAGCTGCTATCACAGTTCACGAAGTTGGCACTGTGCAGTCCCATGTTCAGCCAGGCACTGGTGGTTTGAAGGCTCCCTCTCTGATCTTTCTTGAGAGGGCACAGCCTTTGACATGGACACAGTCCTCCAGAACCCCAGGGGTGAGTGCGAGTTCAGTTTTAAGCCTGGCTTTCTAGGAGGTGCCCCTGGGTCAGAGTAGGTCCTTGTTCAGTGTTTGCTCAGAGATTTAAACCTAAGCTGATAGAGAGACTTCTGAAGGCTTCTACATGCAGCTTTCAATCCTGGCCACCTCCTGCTCTTTGTGCTCGTGTGAGCGCAGCCTCATGCACTTCTGGACAGCCTCCCTGACCCCTGAAGTGGGCTGTGATCCCACGAGAGCTTGTCTTAGCTTTCTATTTCCCTGGTACTCTCTGCTAAACTTCTGGATGCTTTGCTGTTTTGCTTCTGTCATGGAGTGAGCATTCTCCTCTTAATTCCTTTCTGCCAAGACTGCCATGTTTTTGGATGGCATATTTAGTCCTGGAGTTCTCAACACTTCACTCTAAGTCAAGTCAGCCCTCTCAGGTAGAAATGGGAAGAATGGGTAGGTGGGAAGAAACCCTGTACCCCTGCACCACGGCTGGGAACAGTGACTTGCTTTCCTGGAATGACCCTTACTTTTCCTAGAGGTGAACACTGTGAGCGATGGCAGCCCCTGGACGTCTCAGCCTACACCTTCCATCATGGTCATGGAACATTTACCCTGTTAGCAAGCTGGGGCAGGGACCATCAGGACCCGTTATTCTTGGTCTGATGTACTGGAATAGAGTTTCTGTCTCACAAGTAAGAGCTGGGCTGGGGAAAGTAGACCTGATCACCTCTGCCATGCCTTCTGGAAATACAGCTTCTGCAACACAGCACAGGGTGGGGATCAGGGAGGGTGGCAGCCCTCCTTCCCCTCTCAGAGTCAAACTGTAGCCTCAAACTGGGATGAGAAGGAGAGTGAGATCAGGTCTCCTTGGCTTCACCTGCCTGGAGTAGAGCACATGGGTGGGTAGGGTTTCCAAGACACCACCTGGGGGCCAGAAAGGAAAAGCTCAAATGCCACAGAATGATTGTTCTGAGATTTAGTAGATTTTCAAGAATATTTTATTTTTTTTCATGTGCTGTGTGCCCTTAGCACATTTTCCTAAGACTTAAAGTGATTTTTAAAAATAAATTTTACCAATAAAATTGTAGTTCTGTTAGGATAGGGTCTATCCATCTCCGTACTTTATCATGCTGAAACTCCTCCTCTACCCCAGGCCCCTGATGTTACGGATCAAACTCCCCATGCCTCACGGGGATATGGGACTTACTAAAGTGTTTAGAGAGAAAAAGAATCTATTTCACATATTCACAGCAGGCTTCAAGTTGAAAATTTCAGATACTGTGTTTGGATGAGTGTCTCCTACATTATAGAAGCTAGATTCCACAATGACATATGAATTAATGTTTTAAAAATAAACCCTGCATTTTTGAGTGGAGAATACTACACTGATCCTGAGTTCTAATTTTCAGGGTTAAACTGTTAAATGTAAACATTAAAAATGAATTATAATTTTTGAAACTCTACTTTGGGGTTTCTTCATCTTTTAACATGCCAGGGTTGCTTAAATGAGCGAGGTGACCTGGGCCTTGCTCCATCTTTGAGGTGGTCTGTGGTCCTATTGCCCTTTCCGTATAGCAGTTTTGTTAGATGGTAAGGTCTTTGAGGTCAAACATCCATTTCCGGGATAGGGACAATTTGCTTCATTTATTTATTCCCTAGTGTTTTGCACACAATTGTTTCTCCATAGCGACTTCAAGAACACATGCTGTAACTGCCTTGAAGATAATCTGAGTGGCTCAGCTGGTTACACTGCCTTAGTTTACAATGACAGCAGCAGAAGCTAGAGAGAAAATTACTTTTCTTCCTAGCAATTTTGGTGATATTTGTGATGACACAATTGATGTTAGATATAGAAATTATCCAACTATGTGGGGAAAAAATGAAGCCATCTCAATAAAATGAAAAATATTCTGATATTCTTATGCAGTATGACTGGTACATAAAACATTCTGAGATAGTATGCTTTATACCTCTTGTTCTCTTTACATATATACTCACATACACACATATCCACATATCTCTGTATAAATGGGCAACAAACTCTTATGGAAAGGATGAATCACTGGAAAGAAAAATGCCTCCACTCTTGTCTGAGACATGCAGTGGGCACTATACTTGGAGTAAGGTTGCCAGATAAAATACAGGATGTCCAATTAAATCTGAATTTCAGATAAACAACAAATAATTGTCTTAGAATGAGTATAAAGTGTATATTTAGTATAAATATATCTCACACAGTGCTGGTAATTCTGCAAGAGTGGCAACTCTAAGCTAGAGATAAAGACAGAATAGAACCACAATATTTGAAACAGCCATGTGAGAATGGGTGAGGGAAAACACACGAAAAGTGATGCACATGCTATGACTGACACATAGTAGGTGCTCAGTTAATGCTAGCTTTGAACGTTCCCCAGGTGGGTAGGGTACGTGGGATTCCCTCCTCTCCCACTCTCTTGGAGGAAAACAGAAGGTTGGGAAATCCCAAAAGAAAGTTACAGAACTCTGGCATATTTTAAATATTTATATTTAAAATGAACACCTGCAACACCTTTAAAGCCCCGGGTGATGTATTATTTATAATTACAAGATTTTTTTTTCAATATTAATTCACAAGGCTTGAGGTACTGTGTAGTCCAGTGAGGGTTAGAAGTTTAAAACTGGCTGACAACCTCCTCCTTCAACATCGTCATTTGATCATTTTGACTGTTAAATTCACGTGGCCCCTACTGAGTATAGGGCTTGGGTTGCTAACAGGTTCCATTCTAATGTCACATATGAGGAAACTGAGGTCTAAAAGCATAATATGTAGTCCAGGCTCAGAAAGCCAGAAATGTCGGCACAGGGACTGGAACAGGGGATCAGGGCCTGCTTCAGGGGCGGAGGTCTGTGCAGCCACACAGGGCCCCATGTTCAGAAGGGTTGTGGGCTTGAGTTTTAGGGCTTTTCAGTCACTGTCTTGGAATTCTTAAGAATTCTGCCTTTGAATCTGCATTTTGTATGTCAGTGGGACAATGGACCATGCCCTCAGGGACTTAAGAGTCTCAGCTGTTACTCAGCTTTTCCTCCTACCACCGCCACAGAAGGGGTTCTTGGCTGCCTCTTCCTCTACTTGCTGGATTTAATATCAGCCAGACCACTCAGCATTTTCCTTAAAAATTTCTTATCCCCTTACATTGTGTTGGCAGCTGAGTGCAATGCAACATTACAACTGCGAATGAGGCAACAATGCCTCCCACTCAGGGGTGTGATAATTACTGAGGCTTGCTCCGTTAGTCTTCAGACATCAGTCTGGTTAATTCACTCACCTAAGTGAAAATTTTGTCACCTGGGAGGAGATCAGGGTGGCAGAGTAAGACGGCATAGAGCTCACCTCCCCCCACAAACACGTCAAAACTACCTCGACATGAGGAACAATTCTCACTGAAAACTAACTGGAAATTGGCAGAACTTCTGAACAACCAAGGCTATAAGAAAGATCCACACGTAACTGGGTAGGACTGGAAGAAAATCCATTGAGTCAGGACCTGTGCCCATGGGAGGGGGACTCAGAGGAAAAGGGAGACTGTGCCCATGCACTTGGGGAGTGAGTGGGTTGAGCCACAGACTGGCCATCCTAGTCCTGGGGTCCTACGTGGAGGAGACAAGCCCCCTCAGCTGGTTGGAGGATGCCTGAGACAGATAAAAGTCTTGAGAAGCCTGGATTCCACTGACGAGGAACCCATTTGCACTGGCTTACCCTGGAGGCAGGGCGGAGAGAAATCTGCCCTAGTGTCTGTGGGGTTTCCTGCAACCACCTCCCCCGAATGTCAGAATGAACTGAGCAAACGCTCCGACCTCGCTCACCCTACACCACAGCACAGCACTGGATCTGGGGCAGTGATGTCCTGGGGAAAGACTCACTGGGGATGGAGAGGTGACCCGATCCCAGGGTGGAGCCTGAGTGAGAAATGGTGGCCATTGTTGGCACTTACTCACGCAGCACCCCAGAAGCAGCCTAGATTTCTGACAGCAGACACTCTGCCACAGCTCATCCCCCAATACTCGCAGAGAAACCACATAGGCCCCTCCTCCTCTGTGGAAGTTTCACAACAGGGCGGGAAGTCAGCAGAGGCTGGAGACAGTGATCAGCGGTGAGAGACAAAAGGGCTCTTGCCCCTGAGGCAGGGCTCCCCACGGCCGCTTGCCGTACACCCTGGCCCAAGCTGAGTGAATACTCTGCGCTCAGTCCATGCCACAGAGCAGTACTGGATCTCGGGTGCCAGAATCAGGGAGAAGACTTCACAGTGGGCTGCATCCTCCACAGGCAGCGCATCTGACCTCTACATGCACATAGGCCCATGTCTTCATTACTTTAGTCCTCTGTGGCAAAGTTCTGGTGTGGGGAGAAGGAACACACACACTTAAAGGGAACAGAGCCAGCTTGAGTCTAACCCTCAGGGATTCTGCTCCAGTAACTTGGAACAGGACCCTGACCCTGACAGGGCAATGACAGGCACTGAGTTCTGCCTCATACCCGATACCAACTCCAGCCTCGCCATCTCCAGCACCACCCCTTGCCAAGGCGACAGCTGCCACCACAACCTGAGGAAGGATGTGACCGCTGTCTTGATGAAATCCAGCCTGCCCACCAAAGGCTGTCTGCATAAAGATGCTCCGTCATAAGAACACACCTTCAAGGCGGCCATAGGTAACTGTTGCGTATAAGTCCACAGAGGTAGAGAAAGTTTAGTAGAGTGGAAAGGCCAAGAGACTACTCTCAGTTGAAAGAGCAAGAGAAGATCCCGGAAGAAATAAATAATGAAACAGAAATAAACAACTTACTAGATAAAAAACTCAAAACCCTGGTAATAAAAATGGTAAGTGAACTAGGAAAATAATTGATTTAGAAACTAAATATTTTAACAAGGAACTAGAAAATATTTTTTAAAAAGACCCAATCAAAAATAAAAAATTCAATTATCTGACATAAAAAAAGACACTACAAAGAATGAAATGCAGACTAAATGATACAGAGAAATGCATAAGTCATCTGGAGACAGAATAATGGAAATCACCCATCAGAATAGCAGGCATACACAAATGAAAAAAAAAAAAGCAAAAGCAACATATGACATATATAGAAAATTAAATGTGCCAACTTTCACATTACAGGGCTTCCAGAAAGAGAAGAGAAAGAGAAGGGTATTAAAAATGTATTTGAAGGAATTATGGCTGAAAACTTTATAAACCTAAAGAAAGAAACAGATACCCAGGTAGAGGAAGCACACAGGGCTCCCAAAACTATGAACCCCGAAAGACCTACACTATGACGTATCATAATTAAAATGACAAAACAAATACAAAAATAATTCTAAAGGCAGCAAATGATAAAGAAAGAGTCATATGCAAGGGAATCCCCAGAAGGCTATCAGCTGATTTCTCTATAGAAACTTTGCATGCCAGAACAGAGTGACATGATTTATTCAAAGTGCTTACAGGGTGGAAAAAAAAACCCAACCTACAATATTCTACCCAGAAAATTGTTATTTAAAATTGAAGGAAAGATAAGGAACTTCTCAGACAAGCAAGAACTAAAAGAATTCATCAATACTAAACCTACTCTAAAGTAAATGTTTCAGGGTCTTCTCTAAAAAGAAAAGAATCTATAGGAAAGGAGAAAATCCCACTTAAAAAAGGCAAATTTATAATAAGGACTAAGGATCAACCACTTAAATAAGCTAGTACACAGATTATGAGACAAAAAATATAAACATAATTGTAATTATAATAAATAGTAAAGAGCTAGGCAATAAGATGCAAAATATGACATCAAAAACACAAAATGTGCAGGGAGGGAGTAAAAAAGTAGATCATTTAGAATGTATTTGAACTTAAAATGACTATCAGCTTAAATCAAGTAAATATAATTATGTGTCAGCATAACCCCATGGTAATCACAAATCAAAAACCTGTAACAGATACACAAAAACCAGAAAGAAAGGAACCCAAGCATACTACTAAAGAAAATCATCAAAACACAATGGGAGAAACAAGAAGTAAACAGAAGAGAATTCCAAAAACAAATGGCAAACGAGTAACAGAATCAGAGTAAGTACATACCTAGCAATAATTACTTTAAATGTCAACGAACTAAATGCTTTGACAAAATGACAAAAGGTAGCGGACTGGATAAAAAAACAAGACCCTTCAGTATGCCGCCTGCAAGACACTGACTTGAGTGCTAACAACACACAAAGATTGAAAGTGAAAGGATGGAAAAATATATATCATGCAAACAAAAAAGACAGGAAAGCTGGGGTAGAGATACTTATGTAAGACATAATAGTCTTTAACACAAAAGCTATAACAAATGACAAAGAAGTGCATTAGGTAATGATAACGGGATTAATACAAGAAGAGGCTATTATACTCATTAACATATGCATACCCAATTCAGGAGCACGTAAATATACCAAGCAAATGCTAACAGACAAAAAGGGAAAAGTTGACAATAATACAATAACAGTAGGAGACTTTAACAGACCACTGATAGCAACGCACAGATCATTCAGA
The DNA here is from genome assembly GCF_048773025.1 of Camelus bactrianus. Taxonomy (NCBI): domain Eukaryota; kingdom Metazoa; phylum Chordata; class Mammalia; order Artiodactyla; family Camelidae; genus Camelus; species Camelus bactrianus. Next base: position 103,505,154 of record NC_133541.1, on the reverse strand, counting down.
ATAGTGGTCTTAAATGACATAGTAAACCAGTTGGACTTAATTGATATCTATAGGATATTACATCCAAAAACAGCAGAATATACACTCTTTTCAAGTACACATGTAACATTCTCCAGGACAGATCACATACTAGGTCACAAAACAAGCCTCAACAAATTTAAGAGAAGAGAAATTATATCAAGCATTTTTTCTGACAAAGGTATATAATTAGAAATCAACTACAGGAAGAAAAATGGGAAAAAAAACACAAACATGAGGAGGCTAAACAACATGTTACAAAACACCAGTTGGTCAATGATGAAATCAAAAAGAAAATCTGAAAATACCCCAAGACAAATCAAAATGGCAACACAACTTTCCAAAATCTATGGAATACTACAAAAGCAGTTCTAAGAGGGAAGTGCAGAGCAATACAGGCCTTCCTCAAGAAACAAAAATCTCAAATAAACAACTTAGCCCACCATCTAAAGGAATTAGAAGAAGAAGAACAAACCATGCCCAACGTTGGCAGAAGGAAGGAAATAACAAAGATCAGAGAGGAAATAAGTAAAATAGAGATTTTAAAAAACAGAAAAACTCAATGAAACCAAGAACTGGTTTCTTTAAAAGATAAAACTGATAAACCTTTAGCCAGGCTCACCAAGAAAAAAAGTGAGAGGACGCAAATAAACAAAATAGGAAATGAAAGAGGAGAAATAACAACTGATACCAAAGAGATACAAAAAAAATCATGAGAATCCTGTGAGCAGTTATGTGCCAAAAAGTAGGCAACTTAGAAGAAGTGGACACATTTCTAGAAACATACAATCTTCCCAACTGAATGAGGGAAAAACAGACAGTCTGAACAGACTGATCACTAGCAGTGAAACTGAATTTGTAATTAAGAGCTCCCACCAAGCAAAAGTTCAGGACTGATGGCTTCACAGGGGAATTCTACCAAGCATTTTAAAAAGAACTAGTGACCTATCCTTCTCAAACTGTTCCAAAAAAATTGAAGAGGAAGGAACACTCCCAAATTCACTTGACTAAGCCCCATTTACCCTGATACCAAAAGCAGACAAAAACACTACCAAAAAAAAAAAAAAAAAAAGAAAGAAAAGAAAAGTACACGACAATATGTTTGATGAATATAGATGCAAAATCTTCAACAAATTGTTAGGGAAGTATATCCAACAATACATATAAAGGATCATACACCATGATCAAGTTGGATTTATTTCAGTGTCACAAGGATTGTTCAGCATACACAAATCAATCACTATGAGACACCACGGCACAGTAACAAAAAGAAGGATAAAAGTCACATGATCATCTCAATAGATGCACAAAATTCAAAATCCATTTATGATAAAAACTCTCATCAAAATGAGTCCAGTGGAAACATCTCAATATAAGAACACCTGTTTATGACAAACCGACAGCCAATACAATACGCACTGGAGAAAAGCGGAAAGCCCTCGTGCTGAGTTCAGGAACAAGACAAGGATGCCCACTCTCACTGCTTCTATTTAACATAGTATTGGAAGTCCAAGCCACAATAGTCAGACAAGAAAAATAGATAAAAATGTATCCAAACTGAAAGGAAGGTGTTAAAACTGCCTCTATTTGTGGGTGACATGATACTCCATATATCCTCAAGTCTCCACATAAAAACTACTTGAACTAGTAAATAATTTCAGCAAGGTTTCAGAATACAGCATTAACATACAGAAATCTGTTGCATTCCTATGCACTAAAAATGAATGATCACCATAAGAAATTAAAAACAATCCCATTTAAAATCACATAAAAAATACCTGTTAATAAACTTAGCTAAGGATGTGAAAGACCTATACTCTGGGAACTATAAGACAGTGATGAAGGAAACTGATGATGATTCAGAGAAAAGGGAAGATATCCTATACTCTTAGATTAGAAGAATGAATATCATTAAAACGGCCATACTACCCAAAGCAATCTACAGACTTAATGCAATTCCTATCAAAGTACTCATGACATTTTTAACTAGAACAAATAATCCTAAAATTCTTATGGAACCACAAAAACCCTGAATTACCAAAGCAATCTTAAGAAAAAAGAACAAAGGTGAAGGTAGCATGCACCCAGATTCAAAGATACAGTAATCAAAACGGCATGGTATTGGCACAAAAACAGACAATTCATTGGAACAAAATAGCCCAGAAATGAACCCATACACCTATGCCTGATTAATATACAACAAAGAAGGAAAAACTGGACAACTACATATAAAACAATGAGATTAGAACATTACCTCACACCAGATACAAACATAAACTCAAAATGATTTAAATACCTAAATATAAGACCTGAAAGTGTAAAACTCCTAAAAGAGAACATAGGTAGAACACTCTTTCCCATAAATTGCAGCAAAAATTTTTTTAGATATCTCTCCTAGGGTAAAAGAAATAAAAACAAAAACAAGCAAATGGGACTTAATTATTAAAAGCTTTTGCACAACAAAGGAGACCATCAACAAAACAAAAAGACAACCTATGGAGTGAGAGAAAATATTTGCAAATGACTTATCTGACAAGGACTTAATATCCAAAATATATAAACAGCTCATACTACTCAGTATCAAAATAAATAATCCAATCAAAAATGGGCAGAAGACCTGAATAGACATTAGACATTTTTCCAATTACATACAGATGGCTAATAGGCACATATAAAGATGCTCAACATCATGAATTATTAGAGAAATGCAAAATAAAATAACAATGAGATATCATCTCACACTTGTCTTCAGAATGACTATCATCAAAAAGTCTACAAATAACTGTTTGCAGGAATCTTAATTTGTGCAGTGACTATGGAAAACAGAATGGAGGTTCCTTAAACAACTAAAAACAGAACTACTCTATGATCCAGGAATTCCACCCTTGGGTATCTGGAAAAAATAAAAACACTAAGTTGAAAAGATCCATGCACCTCAATGTTCATATCAGGACTATTTACAATAGCTAAGATGTGAAAGCAATCCAAATGCCCATCAACAAACAAATGGATAAAGTTGTGGTGTATACACACACACACACACACACACACACACATATACATACAATGGAATATTACTCAGACATAAAAAAGAAATTCTGCTGTTGCAGCAATGTAGAGGGACCTAGAGAATATTATGCTTAGTGAATTAAGTAGAGAAAGGAAAATACTGTATGATAAAGCTTGTATATATAATCTAATAAATAACACAAATGCATGTATATACAAAACAGAATTACAGATACAGAAAACAAACTAGTAGTTATCACAGGGGAGAGGGGAAGGGGTTTGCAAATTGGGGGTATGGGATTAAAAGATATAAACTACTATGTATAAAAAGAGATAAGCAACAAGGATACATTGTATAGCAAAGGAAACTAGAGCCAGTATCCTGTAATAATTTTAATAGAGTATAATCTATAAGAATATTGAATCACTATGCTGCACATCTGAAACGAATACAATATTGTAAATCAACTATACTCCAATAAAAATAAAATTATCACCAAAATATGAGAAAATATGAAATGGGAAATTAAGTTATTTTTCATCATCATTATATGTTGACGATTCACAAAACTTATCTTCAGCTCATGCCTCTCTATTGTACTTCAGACCCCTATATCCTACTGCTTAATTGAAATCTTCCCCTCCTTTGCATGTCCAAAACAGAGCCTGATTTTTCATCTTCTCCCTGAAAGCACATGCAGCAAAATTTCCAATTCAGTAAATGCAACTCCATCCTTCCAGTCTTTCAGGCCAAAATGTTAAAGTCATCCTTGACTACTCTCTCACTCAAACACTACATATTTTCCTGGAACAAAATCTGCTTTTTCTACTTTCAGCCTATATAGAATTTGACTGTGTCACACCATCCCTGCTGCCATAAGTCTGATTCAAACCACCACCCTTTATCTCCTTGATTACTGGAACGGTCCCAACCAGTCTTACCTCTGACCTTTCCCTGAGTATCTATTCTCAACACAGCTTTAAGAATTATCTTGCTAAAATCTAATCAGGTCATTCTTCTGCCCAGCACCTTGTATTGGCTTCCCATCTTATTTAGCATAAAAGCCAATGTTTTTACTCTGAAGTACCAAGAACTACAAGTCTTATGTTACTGGCCTCCCATTAACTTTCTGACCTTTATATCATGTTATACTGCCTTCTGTCCATTTTATTTCTTGAGCTACAATGCTTTTCCTGCTGTTCTTCCAACATACTAGGCATGTTCCCTTGTGAACTTGTTACTCCCTATTCCTAGAATACTGTTTCTCAGCTCCCTTATTGGTAATCCTCACCAAATACCAACCTCTTCAGTATTTCATATCTTTCTTCCCTGACTGATTTTTTCTCTTCAGCATTATGACTCTATAACTGCTTTAAACTGAATATCTGTGTTCCCTTAAAATCTCTATGTTGAAATCTAAAGCCCAATGTAATGGCATTAGGAGGTGGGGCCTTTGGGAGCTGCTCAGGTCACAAAGGTGGAGTCCTCATGTATGGGGTTGGTGCCTTTATAAAAGAGACCTCACAGAGATCCCCCACTCCTTTTGCCAGGTGACGATGCAGTGAAAAGACAGCCGTCTGTGAACCTGGAAGCAGGCTCTCCCCAGACAATGAACTTACCAGTGCCTTGGTCTTAAACTTTCCATCCTCCAGAACTGTGAGAAATACCTGTCTGTCGCTTATAAGCCACCAGTCTATGGTATTCTTTTATAACAGCCTGAACAGACTAAGACAATAACTTGTTCATTATCTCTCCCAACAGAATGAAAGCATCATGAGGGTAGAATTTACTTTTTTTGTTTTATTTACTACCATATTCTCAAACACTAGGAACAGAAACACTCAATAAAAATCACTCAAGGAAACACGCAATAAGCAGCTGCTCAATAAATGAGGCATCATTGTCATCATCATCATCCTTATCAGCATTTCCATGCGTGTGGGTATTTTCCTTCGATTTCTAGCTGTGTGGTGCCTCCCTCCTTATTAATATATTTGCTTCTTTTTTATTTTACATTTTATCCTTTCCAGAAACAGACTGACAAAAATCCTTAAGTGTACTCAGCTTTTTTCTACCCCAGTGGTCAATGGTACAATGGCAGTAGCTCTAATTACCTCCCTAGAAAATTACCTCCTTAGTGTGCAGATCTGCTCCTGTTTCTGGTCCTCCAGGCACAAAGACATCAAGAAAACAAAGTTAATTAGGCACTTCAGAGTCTAGATGATTGCTTGACAAAATCAAGCCAGAGGATTTCCATTTACCCTGAAGGTTGGTGGAGTCAGTTTCTGTGAGAAGTGATTCAGAGATACACTGGTAGAAAATGATGCTAATCAAGCTATCATTGAAAGGCAATTCAGCCATGAAATGGATGGTCTGCCCTTCTGTCGGGAGTGAAGGCTGCTGGCTTGCTGTTGATGATTCCCAGTCTTCCTGAAAGAGGACCGACTCTGCCTTAACCCCAAGGATTTTCTTCTCCCAGCCTGCTGGGCTTTCCACTTGACAGGAGTTAATAAATGAGAATCATGTTAAGTTAGAACATATGTAGAACAGCAGTTCTCAACCAAGACCCATTTTGTCTCCAAAAGTACATCTGGCAATGTCTGGAGACTAGTTCTCACAACTGGGACCATGGCACTGGCATCTAGTGCATGGTGACCAGGGATGGCTAAACATCCCATAATGCACAGGATAATCTGCCACAACAACAACAAAAATTATCTGATCCAAAATGTCAGTTATGGTTCAGCTGAGACATGTTGATGTAGAAGAATCCTATCTTGAGTCTACAAATATTACCCATATTGTGTGACTTAAAAGCAACATATAAGAATAAGAGTCACCGCTATCTTCGCTTGGCTTCACTTCCTGCTTATTCTTTTACCTCTTTCAGCAAACTTTCCAAAACTTCTTGGCTGTTTCTCCTCATCTCCCAGACCTCTTAAAGTTGCCATGCCTCAGGCTCAATTCTGATTCTTTCTGCTCTGCATACTCACTCCCGAGATGATCTCATTCAGTCTTGTGACTTTAAACACCACTGACATGTTAACAGTTCCCAAGTTTACACCATTCCAGATTTAGAACTCCAAACTTGTTTGTCCAACTGCCGACTTGACTTCTCTATTGTATGCCTAGTAGATATTTCAAATCTAGTATGTCCAAAATTAAACTGCTAGTTCTCTCCTATTTCCCAAACCTGCTCCATCCATAGTCACTCAATGAATGATCAGGTTCAAAATACTACATTTTTCATCTTTTTTATTCTCATGCCCACATTCTATATGCCAGAAAAAAAAAAACTGATGTCCTTAACTTCAAAATATATCTAGAATCTGATTAATTCCTGTTATTTCCATCGACCCAGTGTCCTAGTCCATTTAAGCTACTATAACAAATATCACAGACTGGGTAGCTTATAATTAACAGGAATTTATTCCTCACATCTCTGGAGGCTGAAAGTGTGAGGTCAAGGTGCCAGTGTGGTCAAGTGAGGCCCCTCCTCTGAGCTGCACACTTTTCACTGTGTCCTCACAGGGTGGGAGTGGCTAGGGAGCTCTGCGGGATCTCTTTCATAAGAGCATGAATTCCATTCATGACAAACCTCTCTCATGACACAGTCACCTCTCAAAGGCCCCATCTTCTAACACTATCCCATTAGGAGGTAGGATTTCAAGATGTGGATTTGGAGGGAACACAAACATTTTTGGTTTGTAACAGCCAGGTTCAAGCCACCCTCACCTGGTGCCAGGCTTACTGCAACAGCCTCCCTCAACTGCTTTGAACCACTGGCTTGTCCGATGAGGTCAGGAGGACTAAATACCCCTTGTTTCCAAAAATATGTGAATGTATGTTTGCAGTAAGTCCTATACAAATATGTTGTATACAAATAAGACCCAATTATTATCGCTAATTGTATTAGTTTGCTCTTACTGTATAGACAGAAATGTTGCCTGCCATTCCAGTAAACAAGGATCAAACCATCACCCACCTCAGCTCCCCACTCCCCATTGTTACACCCTGAGGAAAATTCAGGATAGAGAAAAACAGGAAGAGTTAAGTTCTTTGAATATTGGTCCTAGGTAGCTAAGATGCACACCTCTGGAATAATTTCAATGAGCTTAGACTCTTGTAACTTCCCATATACAGAAAAACATTAAAATCATTAACTTGCTATGTCTGTTTCTGTAATTACTGGTAATCTTTTGATGTTCAACTACATTTTCTTTTCCAGAAAAAAAAAAAAAAAAGCCTCCTATATATCCTGTCTTCTCCCTTACCTCTTTGGAGCTGTTTCTCAGAGCTATCTGAGAAGCTGTCTCCTGGCTATAGTCCTCAGTAAGGTCCCCAAATAAAACTTACTTGCAACTTACAGGTGGTACATTTTTTTTTCAGTATAGACAACTGGTATAACAAATTCCAAAATGAGTGGCTTACATAACACAAATATACTTTCTTATAATTCTGTAGGTCAGAAGTCCAACACAGACCTCACTGCACTAAAATCAAAGTGTCCACCTGACTGTACCCCTTTCTGCAGGTTCAAAGGGAGAATTTATTTCCTGTCATTTTCCAGATTCTGGAGGCATTCTGCATTCCTTGGTCTGTGGCTCCCTTCTTCCATCCTCAAAGCCAGCAGCGGTCAGTCTAGTCCTTCATACATCCCATTACGCTGATCTCCACTTCCTTTTCCTTTCTCTACTTTTCAGGACCCTTGTGATTACACTGGGCCCACCTAGATGATCCAAGAAAAACTCCCAATCAACTGATTAGCAATCTTAACTCCATATACATCCTTAATTCCTCTTTGCCACGCAACTTTGCATTTTCACAGCTTGAGGAGAATGAGGACATGTGTACCTTTGGGGTGAGGGCTGAGGGGGACACTATTCTGACTACCACACTAATCAGAGCTTTTTCTAGTCCAGCACTACAATAATGATACTTGTTGCGTGACTACCCCAATTTAGTTTAGGTAGAGCTAACACTTGACATACATTTTTAAAAAATAAAATAACAAAAGAGACTATTTTATCATACACAAAATATTAATGTTTAAGTCAAATCATCTTTCATAGGGATATGTCTTCCTTAAAAAAAAAAATCAAAGGTAAAAACACTATTTGGAGACGGAATCTGTTCCAAAAAACTCATCTTTTCAGGACAACGTTAATCTAGAAAATGAGTAATAGTTCAGCTTACTTCTTTTTTGATCAATTTCTCTACTCCACTATCTATTCATGTCTTTGAGACAGAAGTAATGACAATAATTAGCTGAGGGCCTGCTCTGTGCCAGGCTCAGTTTTAAGTGTTTTAATGACGATTCATTTGAGCTCTCACGGCATGTTGAGAGAGGTGTTATTCTCTTCTCACAAATAGTAGAGTTGAAGTTTGGAGTGACTTGTCTGCCCTCATGAGAGACAGAGTGGGCACCTGAGCTGAAACAAGAAAGCCTCAGAGGCTTAAGGGACCTTCCATGGGGAATTCAGGAAGACAGTAGCAGAAACACAGTTGGAATTCACAAGGCTCAAATTCAATCTGGTCTTTTTACCACTAATCAGGTAAAAGATTAAGATTATGCTGATTATGTTTTTTTTTTTTTTTTAAGGGCCTCTTCTGCCTGGGAGAACAAGCAATTTGAAAAAAGCCAATTTCCAGGCAGCGTGTTTACTGTGTTCTTCATTTGGAGAGAGCATCCAATTCAAGGAATATTTTTGCCAGCAATAAATTCACTTTAACCAGAAAAGTTACAGAGGATTATCTTAAGTGCCTGCAAAGCAGAAATGACAAGTCAGAGGAACCATCCATTTCATTCACTGGTAATTGGATATAAAGTGCTGACCCTAAAAGACCATGCTCCAATAATGCAATTATTTGCCCAAAATCTTCATAAAAAGCACATTTCTTTCCCTTATGCTTCTCAGAGGCAAGCTGATTTAAAAATACCAAAGTCCAATGCAATGATTCAGAATACTTGTGGTTTTGGTTATATACCTGACCTCTGATCTTCCTAAGCTAAGGTGATGAACATAAACGGTGCTGTCAGGACCAAAACATTGCTAAATGTGACACCATAAATCATGCCCATTCGTAAATGTAGTGTCAGGCTCTCATACATTTCAGACTATTTTAAACTCATACTCCATTACTGCATGCTACGCCTGAATGAACCTGGGCGGCTTGATGCAGCAAGTGGCTCAGCAGTCAGATCAACCTGCCTTGACTGGCTCAACTCCCAACAGCATATCGGAGGCTGGACTCCCAGTTTTCAGCCTGCACCGTCTTACTTGTTTCCCCAACTTCTGGACTGATGGGACCAATTCTCTTGCTATTCAGAAAACTTTTCCCCCATTGGAGGGAATGCAGATTGGCCAAGACTTTCCATGTATATTTCACTGATTCAACCATGCAGGTAGGGGCTGGATGTCCATCTCCTTTCCTGAAGCAGAATGACAGCATGATCTTTCACTCTCAAAGCTCATTCCTCCTTTAAAGGCACTGATTTGCAAAACCAAGTTTCCTTGACTTTCATACTTAAAGGTTGAGATCTAACAGGGGATCTTGAACATAAACAGCTTCAGGATTCCCTAGAAATTTTATGCAATATTTTACATGTATAAGGGGGAAAAGACGTACTTTTCAGGGAGAAGAATTCATCAGATTTAAAAAAAAAGAACTGAATCAAAGTAAAACAGACAAAAAGGTCCTGCGGCCCACCCTAGCTTAAAAACAGTCTGGAAAGAGGATTGATGGTCTTTTCTTTCTCTAAAATTGAAATGCAGTTTAGTGCAGCCACTGTGGAAAACAGTATGGAGATTCCTCAAAAGACTAGGAATAGACTTACCGTATGACCCAAGAATCCCACTCCTGGGCATATATCCAGAAGGAACTCTACTTCAGGATGACACCTCCACCCCAATGTTCATAGAAGCACTATTTACAATAGCCAAGACATGGAAACAGCCTAAATGTCCATCAACGGATGACTGGATAAAGAAGCTGTGGTATATTTATACTATGGAATACTACTCAGCCATAAAAACTGACAACATAACGCCATTTGCAGCAACATGGATGCTCCTGGAGAATGTCATTCTAAGTGAAGTAAGCCAGAAAGAGAAAGAAAAATACCATATGAGATCACTCATACGTGGAATCTTAAAAAAATAAAAAACACACAAACAAAGCATAAATACAAAATAGAAACAGACTCATAGATATAGAATACAAACTTGTGGTTGCCAAGGGGGCGGAGGGTGGGAAGGGATAGATGGGATTTCAAAATTGTAGAATAGATAAACAAGATTATACTGTATAGCACAGGGAAATGTACACAAGATCTTATGGTAGCTCACAGAGAAAAAAATGTGACAATGAATATATATATGTTCATGTATAACTGAAAAATTGTGCTCTACACTGGAATTTGACACAACATTGTAAAATGACTATAAATCAATAAAAAATGTTAAAAAAAATTGAAACGCTAATTCTAAATGGGCTGATGTTGCAGTTCTGCTTTGACAGGTGCTGATGGGTATAGATGCTTGTTTGTGTCAGAGATGATGTAAAACAAGGCATATAATAATAAATATAGAAATAAACAAAAAGGAAAGCAAACAGATAAATTAGGTGCTTGTGATAGGCAATTAAAGGAAAAAAATTTCCTGTAATTCAGAGTATTGTGGAAGCAATAGGGCTGCCTGTAGATGCATACACAGAGCAGCCTGCAGCTACGTTTCATGCTGTCAACAGCCATGGGAACGCACCACCTGCAAAAGCCTGCCATAATTAATCATAGCAGGTTCCTCCCTTCTCTACTACTTCCTCTTATGTATGGATGTCACTAAAAATACAGCAAGATAAGAGCTACTATCAGGCTAAGCATAGAATGCTTCAAGCAATTACGAGGAGCACCTAACCTAGTTTAAGGAGTGGTTGGGTGTGGGAAGGCTTTTAGATTTCAGGGAGTTGAAGTCCAAATTTCGTGCTCAACTGTAAGGTCAGAATTGTATAGCTAGGGAGAAAGAACACTCCCTGGCAAAAACAGAATAGGATATTCCAAAGCCCAGGGACTATTTAGAATATGTTCTTTTGACAAACAGAAAGAAGTTCCAAATGGCTGGATATTAGAATGGGAGTCTTAGACCATCTATGATCACACGGTCCAAGTAGCCTGCTCTCAGTCATTAGTGATTTTTCATAGGAAATTCCCTTATAGTACATATTACTGTCTCAAATTCCTTTATTCAGCCATTCACTCAACAAATATCAATTGAGCACCTTCTATGATTAAGGTCCCATTCTTCCTATTGGGGATAGAGCAGGGGAAAAGACAGATCATATCCTGCTCTCATGGGGTGTGGCATCACCTTCATTTACTCATTTACTTATTATCTGTCTCCCTCACATCCAATAAGCTGTCCATTCCATGAAGGCAGGGACCTTGCCTGCCTTCTACCTTATTCTCTGCTCAGTATCTAGAACAGTGCTTAGAATTCAAGAGGTATTTAAAATTTTTTCTGAATGAATTAATTATGAAGGGCGTAGTGAGAGATGAGATTGGAGAAGTGGCTCAATTCAACTCATGAGGCTCCTGATAAGTCATGTTAAGAAAACTGAATTTTATCTGCAATGAGGATATTTTAAGGAGAAATATAACACGGTCAGACTTTTGCTTAGAAAGACCCTTCTGGCTATATTATAGAAAATGGGTTGGTATGAGAAGACTATAGACAGAATAACCGTTTTACATCATCGCTTCCTCCTTGAAACGTTGTTCTTGTATTCCAGGCCATGATTCTCACCTGAATTTCCTCCTGTCTGAGTTGTAGCTCCTGCTGCTTCTTCCTCCCCATCCTGTCCTCTTAACACTGGAATGCCCCCTCCCGCCCCTGGGGTGTTTCTGGACTTTTCTCCACCACAAGTTTTACTTAGTCAACCTTATTTCATCCCTTGGTTTTATATGTTGACAATTCCAACTGTTTATCACCAGAGGGACCTCTTTGAATTTTAGATTTACTTTAGGGATTTCACATTAGCTGAGCTGTTCCTCTGTCTGGAATGTTCCTTTCCAGTAAGTTCATATAATTTCTTCTCTCATCCCTTTTAAGTCTTGGTTTAAATGTCACCTTCTTGGTGAGGTTTTGTCTGATTTCTTAGTTTAAAATAGAAGCCTCCTCTTCACTAGTCCCTATATATTTTCATTGCTTTTATTTTTACCCATAATTTATTATCTTCTAATATACTATATGATATACTGATTTATTTTGTTTATCGTCTTCTTCCCCCAACTATAATGTAAGTTCATGGAGGTAAGGGATTTTAAACTAACTTGCATGCACACAAATACACATTTGTGCAAACATACATCGTAATGATATTAAGTTGCATTATTGAGTAAATATTCTGCAACAAAAATAAATAATAAAATTGCAGTAACTATAAATTACTGAGTCCTACCAATGAAAGAAGTGCCAAGAAAGAAGCCAGACCCTAGTTATAAAGATAAATGTCATCACTCTTGATGTAACAGGCTTTAGTTTATCTCTGTGTGTAAGTATACACATTCGTTTCAAGAGCAAATAACAGGTGTTTAATAAACATTTTGACTCAAAATACGCTTTTAATTTTTTGAATTGGACCAGACACAAGGAAACTCAGAAAGTGAGTCACTTTACGTTCTATATAGAAAAGAACTTAAAGAAATAGGGATATGTGTGCATGTGTGTAAGGGTACAGAATTCCTACATTAAGAATAGTTTAAAAAAAAAAAAGAGCTTTCATTCCCCTCTTCCACTTTTCGAGTAGGTATGCATAGTGGTTAGGCATTAGGAAGTCTGAGTTTCCTCCAGCTCCAGAGCTATGTGAGCAAGGGCAGGTAACCTGACCTTTCTGAACTTCAGTTTTATTATTCGTAAAACTGAAATAACATCACTTATTAGATATCTTTGGAGAGGGGATGGTAAGGACTAAGTGAGATAGTGTCTGTTCAGCCCCTGCAGTGAGTGGTGCCCAGTGAAAATTTAGTTTTCTGACACTGAACAGATATCAGATGTGTATCTACTAGATACCTGGCATTGTCTTTAGTTCCGAACATACAGGGACATGGAGCTGGCATGTTCCCTGCATTAGTTATTGTTATCACTGTTATCATGAGCAGGGACTGTCTTTTCATTAATCTGACTTGTATCTGTCCTTTGCTTTTCCACTCTGACAATTTAACCAACTCAAAAAACGGAATTTATAGAGCAGATCTGCTGTGCTTCTTGAGTATGGAAACAAATTCAGGATGGCTTGGCCACAGTCTACACCCACGTTCACTTGGCTGGTGATCATGTCCTGGTGGGACACTGTCAGTGACCGGGAACCTTCCTACGGTGCCCACACTGCCAGGTTCTCTGAAGAGAAGAGACTGTGGGAGCCATTTTTATGAAACGGATTCAGTTTCCTGAAGACTTCTTCCATACTCTACAATCTGGAGAAAGCAAAAGATGAACAATATTCCAGTCCCTGGGGAGCCGGTTTACTCATCTCTGAGATGACAGATTCTGTAGTGAAGAGCCCCTGTGAGGGCAGGTGGAGCTCTGCTTTTCACTCACATCACTGCCAGGCTTGTGCTGATACAATTACCGATTGGCTTGCGACTAAAGGAATCAATGTGGCTAAAAGCAAACAAACAAATGAACAAAGGCTTTCTGCCAAGGAAACAAAATATTGGATTTTAAAACTCAACACTCAAGAAAGGCCTTCAAGATCCTATGTCTTTAGTTTGAGAAAATCAACTTATGCTCCCTTAATTCCATCCCAGCCTGGGTTGTTCTCCATACCTCCTTCCTGGGAAAAAAATATTGACAGTACATGTATCTGATAGAGGACGTGCATCCAGAATTTATAAACAGCTCTTCCAACTCAAAAGACAAACAATTTGATTTTAAAAAATGGACAAAGGATTTGAACAACTGCTTCACAAGAAGATATATGAATGCCCATTAAGTGCATGGGAAAATGCTCAGCTTCCTTACTTAGAAAGGAATGCAAATTAAACCCACAATGAGGTGCCACTGCCTACCATTATAGTAGCTCAATGACAGTGATAATACAGAGTGAAGGCAAAGATTTAGAGCAACTGGAACCCTCATACATTGCTGGTGGAAATGTCAAATGGTGCCATCACTTTAGAAAACTATTTGGCTGGTTTGTACAAAGGCAAACATGCACTTATCATATGACCCAGCACTAATACTCGACATTCGCACAAGAGAAATCCAAGTGTATTGGTATCATTGGGAGCTTTTCAGAAATGAAGAACCTTACACACCATCCTAGATGGACAGACTCCAAATTTAAAGTATCACAACATCATTACGAAGTTTGCTTGCATGTTAAAGTTTAAGAAGCACTGGCCTGAGAGGTATTAAGCTCTCTCAGGGGAAGATACTTCTTTCAAATTCTTCAAGTGACTATCTTCTAATTCTCATGTTTCTTTTCTGTCACTCAAATCACCTCAGATAGGCAAATGACATCACTTAAATTAGTGGGTCATGAATGTCACTTAGAATCACAGCCAAAGAACTTTTCAAGCCCACATAATTCTGAGGCTTGATAATAGGAAATCTATTTCATTGCCAGGTACCCAAACTCATCAGCAGAATACTCTCAAGACACACATATATATAGCAACAGTGCTAAGTCTAATAGTAGATTGTAATACCAGTAAGAATTTTAAAATTTGCTAATAGTGAGATTTTACTGTGTGCCTAGCACTGTTGTAAGTGTATGTATGTTTAAGTATAAGTGTAATAATTTATATCTGACCACAACCCCTAGGAGGTCAATGTTATTCTTGGCAGCCTGAAAGACGGAATAACTTTCATAGAATCCATTACTGAAGAAAAAAATAAAGAGTTAAAAAAAAAAAAAACTATCTGATTTTTTTCTGGGCAAGTAGATTAGAATGCAGTAAAAGCTGAACTATAAATAAAGTAAAATCCAAACCATAAAACTTTCTTAAAAGAAAGGGAATTTGTTTTACAGTTTAATTGATCTGAAGGTAGAAATTGCTGAGTGGGTTCTGATTACCTTGCTGAAGATGCAAGCAATTGGCAACAATCATACCGATTACAAGCCATTTAAGCAACCTCAATTAAATTAGTGGTAATTCTAAACTACTCCATCTTGCATAGAGATTGGTTTAATTTTTCCATAAATTCAAATTCTGATTGTGCAAACCCTAATTGTCTAACAACAAACCAAGCTAGATTATTTTCATTTATCTTTAGGGGAATCTGAAAGCTGCATTCAAAGTTCTGGTAGGTGGACACAGAGACCGGTATATCATCATTGCAAGAAAATCTTATGAAGAAGACCCAAAGATCAAGCCCATGTGGCTGGCTTAATGTGACAAATAGGCAGGCTATACTATATGAAATGAGGAGAAAGTGACAGACTGAAGATCACCAGCATTTAAGAGCACCATAAAGTAGAAAATGTACTGGACCAGGGGTTTAGAGCCCTTACTTAATCCTGATTCTGCCAACTATTTACTGTGTAATCTTGAGAAAGTCTCTTTCTGTTAGTTAGCTATTGCTATGTGAAACACACACACATCCACTGGATTAAAACAACAAGCATTTATTTTGTACTTAAGAACCTGCATATGCAGGTTGGCTGGGGTTTGGCTGATCTTGGCTGACTTCATCTGGGCTTGGCTCTAAGCTATCATTTTGAGTCCACGTCTGCTCCACGGGTCACTCACCCTCCCTGGGCCAGCATTCCCTAAGGCACATCTGACCCATGGCCAAAGGCAGGAAAGCAAGGGCAAATTCAACCAGTGCAAGCTCATTTCAAGTCCTGGTGTCATGTCTGTCTGCCAAGTAAGCGGCCAAAGCAAAACACAAACCAAGCTTAAATTGAAGGGGGAGGGAAGTCTACATCATCGCTATGGGGCCATGGCATGAGTGTGCATGACCGATCACTCAGGCTATCATATAGCCTTGTCTTTAGCTTCCACATCCATAAACCAAGGAAGCTGGATTTCATAACTATCAGGACACTTCCAGTTCTTAACATCATTCTGCAAATGTAGAAGAAATTCCACAAGACTCCGCAGTACTGTTTATAAACTACTGTCTGGCAGGCTGGATTCAAACACGGTTTAGCCTGTCCGCAGAGAATTTTCAAACAATCTTAATTAGTTAAAAATATTTTTAAAACCAGGGTATTTCATACAAAAATCCAGAATTCAGATGTTTAGTGTAGGCTCCTCATATCTGGCAACAGTGATACTGACTAGCAGCTTTCCCTTCACGCAGGGCACACCTCTCCAGATCTTCACTCCTCCCCGCCTCACCCTCGAGACACACTCGGTCATCATACACCCAGCCCACTTCACTTACAACCCTGTGGCCATTTTCTGTTTCTACCCCAGGATTTCAGGCTGAGCTCCTGCTCTTCTATCACCAGCTACTCACATGCCTAGAGAAGCCATTTAACATACCTGGGTTATATTTTTCTCATTTGCAAAGGGAGAAGGGGAATTATGGGAGTCTTTAAAGGGCTTTCCTGCTCTACCATCCTGCCATTCCAAAGGCGTGAGGTCAAAGAGTATGTGTCAAGATATCTCATGAAGAAAGGAAAATGATCTATTTCAAGAGATGACCGGGTGGCTCTTTAAATGAAAATATGCAGACTGAGTTCAGGAACCTGAAAGCCAACTTGGCAATCAGGAGTGGGTGCTTGCACTGGGGGTCTCAAAGGAGCCCAAGAGAGAGAAGGAGCAATTAGAGAAAAAGAGAAATTGTTGAGTTAGGCTGAATAGCAGCAAGGTTTTCCTAACAGGCAAGTCTTTAAACTGGCATGCTTTCCCAGGAGAAGTGGCAGAAAGTTATTTAAAATAGGTCTGAATAAAGCATTTCAATAACCTACTGTAAACAAAATTGTCACTTAAACCAGGGCCATTGACTTAAGAATAGGTTGTTTCTCTCTCTTCATTTTGTAAGTTGACTTAGGTTCCTACTGTATAAACAATGAAAAAAGTCAAATCCTGGGATGGGGCTGGGAGACAGACAAATCCATGCTATGTTCACATGCATTCTTCAGGTCTATTAGTTTAACACAGATGGTTAAGACATCTCTAAAACAATCATCTATTTTGCACCAGCCATGTGTGTTAAACAAGCATACACAAAGCATGAATGTAGATACATTGTTTTGTACACTGTTATGAATGTTAAGTTTCAGGCTGTCACCCAGTTTGCCCAATAGAAGACAGAGATTTTTATTTTCCTCTTTATCTGCTGCACATCTTTTTTGGAGGTATTTTGGGATAATAGTGCTTGTTATTCAATTATTTAACACAGAGTGTTTGCTGACAACTCAGTATTCTATTTTTTTCCTCTCTTCTCTTTGAATAGGAAAGTGCAAAACGGGTCAAGGAAAATAACTGGCTTGGCTCAGGAATGGATGGAGAGAACACACACACACACTGAAAGCAAGGAAGCAACTGTCACCCCACCTCTGCCTCCCCACCCCCCATCTCATCAGCCAAGGTATTCAGGGTGACCAGGGAGAAAGCTTACAAAAACACTTTGAAGTGTGACATCAAATACAGGCTCTCCTGCAGGATTAACGTAATGAGGCAAGCAGGCACCTGGAATCAGCTCATTGTCATAAAGGGCAAATTTGATTAGAAGCATACAAGAATGTCAACTGATTACATTTGTAATAATCCGTTAACCAAAGCTGTGCCATGTTCATTCACTGAACAGACATTTACTATGCATCAGAGTTATTCTAAAAACTAAGGGGATAAATAACAAAAGTTATTTCCTACCGACCCATCTCTGGCATTCTGTTTCCAGGGCCTTAAAGGCACTAACTCCTTTAGCATTCTCATGCTGCCAGGGAGTCGTCTGACATTCATGAAAGTTATCTGATACACATTGGATTAAACAGACTGCACCTTGTGGATCTGGAGAAGGAGCTGATTAAAACAATGATGTGAATCGTTAATGAAGATAGAATGGGGAAAATCTAGGTGGGAAAAAGGAAAGTTTCGCTGGAGGAGTGTACTTCAAAAGTTTGGAATCTTCTCTATAGAAAGGTTATCGAAGAGTAAGTTTAGGGAATTCATAGAAAAGGAAACACAAACTACCAAAAAGTATAAGAAAAGAGATGCACTTCACAAATCTTCAAGGAAGTACAAAATAAAATAACAAAATATAATTTTAAACTATTTAATTGGAGAAAACACGATAAAGCACAGGAGGATTCGGGAGGAAACAGGTCCCACCACAGACTGTAGATTGGTTCAGCACTTTGGAGGCAACTTGGTCACATCTGTTATAATGTTAAATGCCTATCTCCTGTGATCTAATCGTTTTACATCCCAGAATCTACCCTAGAGACAGTCATTGGTTTTCAATAGAAGGCATGATCAAGCACTATTTGTATTAGCAAAAAACTGGAAACAACATAAATATCTCTTAATAAAAGAATAGTTCCATTTGGATGGTTGTGTAGAATCCTCCAATTTAAAAATGTTGTAAACTAAATGGCTAAAAAATATTTTGCATGCATATAATAAGCAAATCACCATGCAGTTCAAACAAAATGTGGCTGTTGGCAAAATCCAGCCCAAGGAACTTCTGCTTCAATAATCATTTAGATCCTTTATATTCCTTCATTCAAAATATACCTTTTTAAAGTGAGTAACACTAAGTAATAAATATAACTTTTTTGAGTATCTACTCGGTATAAGTTACCAAGTCTGATGTTTTTTATACATATTTTCTTGTCCTTGCAATAACCATGCAAGATACTTTCCCAGTTTAAATAGCTTTACAACTGAGCAAATCTAGAAAGAGGCTACAGCTATTCATGTGGCTGCTTTAGCTGAGCACACATAGACAGTGCCTGGGGAAGATGTTCGGTGCATCTCTTATTGGTTGATTGACCAAGATGACTTTAACATTTCCCTCAACTCCATTAAACTCAGACTTTTTTCTTTTCTTGATTCTAGGCACTGGCCTCCCTTTTCTTGAATATCATTTTTTTTAAAGAAAACTTGTAATTATAAATTCTTTCTTTGCTCCTTCAAGATACACATTTTTTTAAAAAAGGCCTCTTGCCACTTGGGACTGTCTTTCTCAAAGACTCGGGGGAGCCTCTGAGATAGAAACATCAAGAGAAATTGCACCCCTGGCTCCCAGTTTGCGTGGTAGGGCAGGAGTCTAACTTTGGCGTACCCCTTGATCTGAGCTGTCACAGAGATTCAAAAAAGTTTATTTTTCCTTCTGGTAAGACCAGTTAGCAAACACAGATGACCTATAACCACCGCCCATCTCTCAAAAACTCTCTGGTCCTTTGATTCAGCAGAGCTGATTTCAGACTCAGCTCAGGCCTCTCCCCACTATTGCAATTGCCTTGAATAAAGCCTCCCTTGCCTGTTTAAGTTTGGTACAGTTTTTGCTTTGACAGAATCTATTTTGTATTTTTCAAGTGATTGAGGGAAGCTGAGGGATGTATCAAGGAAAAGTGCTTAAGAGAAAGGATAGAAGAGTTCATTCAATATAAAGAAGGCAGAATCCCACTCATATCTTCTGTGCTACGGAAAGGGAAAAAAAAACCAAAAAACTCCCAGAACTACATAAACTAAAGTCAAATTTCGCAAAAGCCATCTTACATTTGTTTCTCATTTAGTACTATTCAGGTATTTTTTGCATCTGCCTACTCTTTGACTGTCTAAATATCAATTTTACAAAATCTCTCCTCCAATTAAGACTTGTTCTTTTAAAGTGACAGAGGAGCTAACTCAAATGGGTTTAAGTATAAAAGTAATCTATTGCTTCAATAACACAAGTTTAGGGGTATTCAGGCCAAGTGGGATCTGGGTGCTCAACAGTATCTTCTTCAGTGGTTGTTCTCTCCCTTTAGACCCTGAATTCTTCTTCTGTGCCTCCATTTTTAAGCTGGAGCTGTCTTGGAGGCCACAAAGTAGCTGCCAACTTCAGGGTTATATCACATCCAGTGGAAAAAGAGTACTTCTCTCATGTAGCTCTACCAAAGATTTAGAATTGGCTTATAAATAAACAAACTTGTATCACATGATCTTCTCTGATCTCGTCAATAAGGCATGAGAATGCTGGAAACAGCCCGACCTGAGTCAGGTGCTGTCCCTCTAAAGTCACAAGCAATAAAGATGAGGAAGAGGATTTCTCCAGAAGAAAAGCAGGGCACACTGCCCACCAAAGAAATGGAAACTATACTGACCAGGTTACACCAGCAAATTTCCACGCCTGACATTCCAGTCAGCTCCACTGATGAACAGAATGTTCTGCATCCACACAATATACGTGATATTTTAACTACACTTCTTTCAAAACACACGGCTCCTCCTTTAACTGCATATTACAATTCATCGTGGTTTCCTCAAAGTAAAATAAGGTTTATCGTTTGATCCCCAACCCTTCTAACATGTTTGCAGCAGCAAAGGGTAAATGGACCTTGGTAAGTTTCTCAACCTTCCTATGCTCCTGAGAGCAATCATATTCATTTCCATTCAAATATTGATTTATTCATTCAAAATTATTATTTCCAATAACTAAAACTACAACCATGAGACCACTAGTAACTAGCATTTATTGAGGGCTTACTATGTGTCAGTCAGGATTTTAATTACCTTCTGGCCCCCGTCTCTCTTCCACTTTATTGCCTATTATACAGAATTGCCTATAATTTCCTTCCTGCTTACTGTACTCTAGCTACACAAGCTTCCTTGCTGTCCTCAGGCATCCGAATCTCATTTCTATGACAGAGGCTTACTGAACCCTCTGACTAGAATGTTCTTCCCTCAGTTTTTCACAGGGCGTCTTCCTTTTTGCCATTCAAATATCAGCTGAAATATCAGGTGTACAGAGAGGCCGTCCCTGAACACTCAGTGCACATTACCCACCTACCTAAACCCACTTAATCTTCACGCAGTAACCTTGTTTCTTCTTCCTCCTCCTCCTCCTCTTTTTCTTCTTTTAATTTCATGTATCATTTCTTAGCTTCTCTTGGGTATTTGTTTCTTTTTTCCCTTGGCTCACTCTGTCCTTGGAAGGTAAATTTATGAGAGCAAGGATCTCATCTGTCTTGTTTCCTGCCATATCCTCGGTACTTAGAAACATGCTTGGCACATAGCTGCCAACACTTTGATAAAGGCATCTCTTTTAACCCTCATAATGACCCTAGAAGGTAGACACTATTAACCATCCCCATTTGATAAGAAAACCAAATTCAGAAGAGCTAAGTGCCTTTCCCTAAGTCACACAGCCAAGTGGCAAAGTCAGTATCTGAACTGGGGAATTCTGACTCTGGCACTCAGCTTCAAAGCCACAGTACTAACATTCTGTGGCTAGATCCTGTGCCGAGCGCTTAGCACAGAGGGATGAACAAAACAGACAATGCCTTATCATTCATGAGCTCAGAGTCCGGAGGGAGCAAGACCTCAACAGGTAATCAAACAAGTAACTCTAAAACTGCAGTTGAGTAATAACTGATGGGACGGAAAGGCAGAGAATTCAATGAGGAACTCACCAAAACAAGAGGAGAGTGGGAAGGGAGACTGCAGATGAATGGAATGGCACTGGCAAATCCCTGAGACATTTACCTAGTTCCAGGAAGAAGGTAAGAACTGGGGATACAAAAATGTGACCTGTTTTCACCCTTGAGGTCCTTTAGTTGGTTATGTAAAAAAAGAAAACAGATGTCAAGAAGAATATATAAAATATGACATTAAAGAAGAGACTCCAAAAAGGCCCTCAATTTTTAAAAGGTCAAATTGGTCATAAATAAATTTGAAATAGAAAAATAAAACAATTAGGTCGATTTATAGCTAGGTATTGAATTTCTCTATCTTATGCACTGAGAATAAATCCTCCTTTAAGGACCCACTAAATATTTGCAAAACATTGCCTTCCATTATTCCAGAACCGTAATGCCAGTCAATAAATCAAGAATCAAGAAAAATAACATTACAGGCCACATTCTCCATAATCAATGTCATAAAGCTACAAATTAATAACACCTGCATAAACAAATCAATTCAAATAACTTGGAAGTTAGGATAATAATAGCTCACATTCACTGGATGTTTACTACATACTTTCCGAGTGCTGAGATTCTTGCCTTGATCAGCTCATTTAATCCTCACAAAATCTTTATTAAGTAGATACTGTTATTATTACCATTTTGCAAGTGAACAAGCTTATGACAAGGGAGAGATCATGAAAGACGAGCTCAGTTAGTAACTTATACACGAAGGATTTAAGACAAGTAGCCTAATTACAAAGTGTGTGTGTGTGTGTGTGTGTTAACCTCTTTGCTCTTCTGTGTCTCCTTAGTAGTTTTGGGGTTAAAAAAGGAAAGAAGAGCAAAATAGTACTTAGAGATGAAAATAAAGATAATACAAGCAACCTAAGAAAAGCAAGAAGAATTATGAGTGAAATGTGTTGGTAATTGCTGAAGGCATATAATCCATACACATGGGTTTATTGTCTATTTATGTATCTGTTGGTAAGTGTCCATGAAATAAAGCTATAAATAAAACATAAGAGCAAAGATTAATCAATTAAAAATAGTCACTCTTAGCACCAACAACACTTCAACCTCAGCTTTCTTACAATGCTGTTACCCCCTTTTTATTACGGATATTTTAATCCAAAGTTCTTGTATAAATAGTTACACTTTATTATACATCACATACTACTACTAATATATTATTGTATCTAATTCTCATAACACTATTAATAAACACTATCATCTCTTTTTCAGATTATGAAAGAGGGTCAGAAAGTTTCAGTAACTTGCCCAACAGGCCTCAGTGAGAAATGGAAAAACAGAAATTTGAGCTTTAATCTTTTTTATTCTGAAGTCCTTAGCCTGTACATCACACCACATGACCACAGTTAAGTAACTGTAAACTTTCTGATGGCAAAGAACTTTTAAATTTAATTTGCTAAGTCTTAGAGCATCTAGCATAGCACCTACCACAAAGCTGGCTTTTCATAAACACTTTACATTAAGAATGAGGAAGAGGAAAACTGAAGATGAGGAAACAGCGCCTTACTTTATCTTTATATAAAGAGGATCAGTACAAATTTAATCTCCCCACCCCCCCAGGTAAACTATTAACCAACTTGCCCCAAGTTAAACAGTTTATTTTTGATAGCATTAAAACTGCAGTCCACTTATTTCTAATTATGTGCAATTCTCTGGATAGGAACTGTTTCTTTCATTGAATGTGAGCACCTTATGGCAGCAGAGTGAGGCCAGTTATAATTAAAAACTCTAAGATTTCAAGTTGATGACTTTTTCAATTTCTATTAATGTTTCTGAAAAGGTTTTGACTCTGCACTCATTTGTCCTCCTTACTGTTGAGTCATCTGAAAAACAGAGTTCATCTCTAGTTTCATCCAAGTAACTGATAAAAACTTTATAAAGAAAAACCATTAAGGAATGACCTCAGAGACATTCTTCTCAAGAACTTTAAAAATCTGGTAATTCACACATCATCTGACCCGCAGCCAGGGCAAGAATGACTTTGTCAAAGATTTTGCTGCTTTTCCTGATTAACTATGTTGATGAGATTCATATCGTTTACAAGATTAGAAAAACAAACTGAAAATTAGACTGCTTACAAGATATGATTTTTTCATAGTGGACCCCCTTGGGTACCTAGTGAGTTTCAGTTTCTCTTCGGCACGCTAACAAACCTAGCATTAAATAAGCTTCCTGTGACTTTTTCTTTGTGATCAGAATCAGGTTTGTTGGTTTGTAGATTTTGAAATTATGTTGTAAAAGAAAACCAGCACAATATTTATCTATATTCAGTTTCTGATAACTTGTCTGTTTTGTAATATTTCTCATGCATTCTGAAATGTATTTCCCTCTTTGTGAGAAATAAAATAAAACCATTTATCAAATAGCATTCATTTTTCCTTGCAACCATCTCATGCCATATTCTAATGATTATCATGAAGACTGGCTACAGTCACGTTTTTTGCCTTAAATCCCCAAAATATATGCTTTGAGTGCTTCTATTTTTCCTACAGCCACTGTAATGTCTACTTCATCTGACGGTAAATGTCATTGAAATATCTTCATTTATCTCATTTTGACACATTTGGCTCTTTCACGATCTATCCTGCAAATATGTGCTTAAACTTTTGCTGTGATGTAAGCAAAGAACACTCTGGCCTTTAAGATACACGCTAGCATTTAAGTGGCTTTAAGATGTTTAAAATGCTATCTTGTTCATTATTAATATAAAAAGAATTATAATACCAACCCAGCTAAAAATCCTTTCCTAATTCTGTTTAAAGATTAGAAAACATTGGCAACCATTCTCCAGCATAGAGCTTTTATTTATTTGTGATTGCCACAAATTTGAAGCAATCTTAATGTCCTGCATTATAATGTATCATGGAAGGTTATACAGAATTTAAGAATAGTGAGTTCTCTCCGTGTAAAGACACATAAAAATCTCTAGGTCATACTGTAGAGCCAAATCAAATCAGTTGAAGAAGATTAAAAACATACATTTACATACCGATACATATATATTTGAGTATACATTTAAATAAATCTGAGAGAATAACCCCAAATCTTGGAGTTATAAGATTATAAGAGGGGTTTACTTTAATATCATTAACTTTTTGTCATTCTAAATTTTACTACAAGCGTATTTTAACCTTACAACTAGAAAACAATATAGACTTTTTCTATTTTTGGAAAATTTTTTTTAGATTGTTTTTGAATGACCTCACTTCCTAATGAAATTGTTCTATGTTTTCATAAGTAACTTGGTGTTGCTGACATTGCAGAAATATTTAGATATAGAAATATCTTCTAATAGGAGAACATTCTATGTCTTACAGTAATGATAATGGCAGTGAACACTGACAACTGTAATACTTCACTGAACTGTTAGTATATGCTAAGCCTGCATATATTACATGTCCAGTCTGAAGCATGTTACTTTGGGGAAAATGTAATTATCCGTTTTTTACACGTAGGGCAGAGCTAAGATTCAAATTTTATTCTCTCTGACATCAAAGCTCATGGCCATACCTCTATTATCCTATTAAATCATGTCCACAGTGATGTAAATAAACGCAGATAGAAAGTATGCAGAATACTTGCTTATAAAAGCTACATTCCTTTTCCCACTAACATTCATCATTTCTTTAAAATAAGCTTACTGTTGTTGTTTTTTTTTTGTCACTCACATGTAGTATGACAAAACTCCTTCTATTGGGCCTTGGTGCTTCCTTGGTCCAAAAAAGATTAAAGGGTTAGATGTTTGTACTGAAGAAACACAAGACAAATTCTAACTATTTTCCTAATTTAGACACTTGCACACTGATGATAGATGATTTCTAAGACAGAAACAACAGTAAGAAAACAGTCTGGCTGACAACGAGACTTTGATTATAAGTGAATATTGTTTAAGTTTCCTAGGTTATGCTCAGGGTAACGGTTTTGAAAAAAATTGCATGTGTAGGAAATTATACGCTATTCTACACTTTTCAGGAGATAATCTGATAAATACAAGTGTGGTGTATTCTCTGAAAACTACCTTGAGTGGAAATAAATAGTGTAACTTACATGGCTCTTGAATGCAAAGCTGCACACTGGTTTAATTTTTAAAAGAAATAAAAGAGATTGAAATTGGATGATGTGTTAGTGGAAAAGCTGAGGTCTAACTTCTGAAAAGATGTGTGTGTGGTATGTATTTGTGTGCACAGTGTACGGGTAAGGGGATGGGTATTCAACAAAACTGTAGACGTGTGCTATACACATGGAAGTATTCGGAATCACACTTTTGAGGGCTTCAACATAAATATTTTCCTATACCTGGACAATTATGCATTTAGGTGTGAAAAGATTTTTTTTTTAAGATCTGATATATGCTTATTTTTTCAAGCAGAGTTTGTTTTGATACATGAAGCTCTTTTCACCATATGCAAAGCTGATCAATACAGAAATAACTCCATCACCCTAGCCTCTTAAACGAGTGAAAATTAGGACAATTGGAGGCTGACTGACTTGCCAGTCGTCAGGGTCCAACTACAGCTTGTTCACCAGATTAGTTATATAAAGACACTGTACTTAGTCAAATAATTCAGACTGGTTGGATTTGGGTGATGGTTGGGAAATGAAGAGGGTAACACTTTGATGAGTCACTGAACTGAAGTGGCTAAATGCCGTCTCTTCAAATCTTTACACTTTCTAGGAATAAGATTCTCACTTCCAGCTGCCAACCAAGCAGTTACTTCACACCTCTAGTCCTCAGATTCAGGAACTCCCTCCCCAAAGCCTCCATGGTTCCTGAGGTCTGAGCTGGGTGCCTGACCTGACATTTAAGGTCAGCTCTACAGTGCCTTGTAAGGCTTCTGGAGGAGGCTTTCTAAAAAAAAAAAAAAAAAAAAAAAAGCATTCTGACAGGAAACCTTTAAGAGACCTTTCACATCTTGCACATAGTATCTGTTTCTCTGAGTTCTTTATGTTCATTCCCTTTGGACCCTGGAGATAAATTTATCTGCTGAACAACAACAAGACGTTTCATACCTGCTATATGCTAGGCATTTATTGAACATTTACTGGGTGATTCTGGTTACTTACTGCTGCCTATCAAACCACCCTAAAGCTGAACGTCTGGAAACGACAGTGTATTCTTCTCTCTCGCTGTCCTGAGGGTTGACCAAGCTCAGCAGGGCAGTTCTCACCCACAGTGTCTCATGAGGCTGCAGTCAGACAGCAGCGGGGGCTGGAGCCACCTTGCCGCCCAGCTGGGCTGGACTCCAGGAAGGTCTCATCACTCACAGGTCAGGCTCCCCATGGTACCTTGTCCTCCTTCCTTCTCCCCGTGTGGTCTCTCATCTTCCAGACCTCTCCGCATGGCTTGGTCTTCTGACAGCACGGTGGTCTTAGGAGAGTTACACTTCGTACATGGTGTTTGACTTCCAAGAGAACAGAATGGAAGCTGTTGGGCCAGTTGAAGGCTCCCCACGGAACTGGCACAGTGCCATTCTGGCTGGATTCTAGGGTTCAAAGCAGTCCAGGATGTGGAGTGGCAGACTCTGGCTCTTGTTGGGGAGTCACAAAACCACACTGCAGAAGAGCACTGGGATGGGAGATAATGCGGCTATCTCTGGAAAAAGCCGTACATCACGGTTGGCGCCTCAGGCAAGGAGCTCAGCAGGTATGCTGTACTCTCTACTCACATTCCACGTTGTGTTTTCAAATCCTTAAAGCCTCTGGGAATAGCATTTATTCTCTGTTTTGGCCATCGCCCCCCACCCCCACCCCGCTGTTTCTCTTCCATCAAAATGTACTGAGTTCCCACAAAGGGACAGCCTCTCTGTCACCATCACATCATTGAACTCAGGTCATGGTCTCAGTTACCCGCTGTTCTACTAAAACTTCTTTTAACATATCCCCACTCTTTTTTAGAGAAAGAAAAAAATTATGGCTAATATGGAAGGGAAGAAATAATACAGAAATAACCCTGCCAAGTTAAGGAGCTAATCCCTGCTCCTGGTAATTCTGGCTACCTGAATGCTAAGAAGCAATCAGTCATCTATTTATTGACAGCTTTGTTACTGCTTAGGACTGGAGACATCGGGGGACAAAACAAATATGGTACATGTTGTGAGTTGAGTTATGTCACCCCCAAAATTTATGTGTTGAAGTACCAGTCCCCAGTCCATGAGAATGTAACCGTATTTAGAAACAGGGTCACTACATACGTAATTAGTTAAGATGAAGTCATAAGGATGAGCCTTTATTCAATATGACTGGCATCCTTATAAAAAAGGAGAAATTTGGACACAAATATGCACAGGGGGAAGATGACATGAAGAGACACAAGGAGAAGACAGGTGACTACAAGCCAAGGAGTGAGGCCTGGAACAGATCGTTCCCTCCCAGTTCTCAAAAGGAAAGAATCCTGCCAATACCTTGGTTTCAGACGTTCAGCCTGCAGGAAAGAGAGACAGTGCATTTCTGTTGTTTAAGCCACTCATTTTGTGGTACCCCTAGCAGACTAGATAGTCCCCACTCTCATAGAGCTTATCAGCCAGACATTAATCAATTAAGTCCAAAGGAGAAGTGTATAATTACAAAGATGAGCTAGGTAACATGAAGGAAAGAATGCAATTCTATGAGAGCAGGGACTGGAGACATCATTCCTAGGTTGGTGGGGCAGAGGAAGTTTCCATAAGGAAGTGATGCTTGGAGTGAGAGATGGAGAGTGATGAGGAGAAAACAGAAGAAAAGGTGAGACAAGCATGTTCCAGGTTAGGGGAGGTGGTGGTGTGGGGATAGCACCTGCAGAGGCCTTTGTCAGGTGACACATGATGTAGGTGGGAGACCAGAAGAAGGGTAGTTCTGTTTCAGCACAGGGAATGGGGTAGGGGAGACAGTGGTGCAAAATAAGACTAGAAAAATAGGCAGAACAGCCCAGATACTTGCAGGCCTTGTTAAAGATATTTTTAGTATCACAGATCAATGAGAATCCCTTAAAGGGTTTTAAGTTGATCGTACTGAGTTGTAAAAAGACTATTCCCACTCTTTTGGGGTGAGCAAGCTAGAAAGTGCTGAAGATGGGGGGCAGGGGAGGAAGGTCTGCACTCCAGGAGACTGAGTGCAATGGCTTGTAGGTAGGAGGCTCAGACAGGTGGGAGAGGAGGCCAGCTGAATCCAGAAAGGGCCAGGGAGACAGAAAAGGATACCTTTGAGACATACCTAGGAGGAGAGCAGGATAAGCTTTGCTGATGGGCCGGTCGGAGATGACCATGACTATTTGTTTTTGTCTTCACTCGGGGTAGCTAGAAGAGGACCCGTTTTGAGGGAGAAGCTTATGGATTTCAGACGTCTCATGTTTTACGGGCACTGGGGAGCTGCAAGTTGAGAGATCAGGAAGGCAGTTGGATATACTGGGAGCTCAAAAAGTAAATTCTGGGTTAGAAAGATAAATTTGAGGGTCATGAGCAAACAAAGAGATGGTGCCAGAGCTCTGCGTGTGGTTGAGATTCCCTAAGAAGGACACAAAGTAGGAAGTAGTACAAAGGCCTAGAATGGAGAGCTAGTTAACTCTAACGTTCATGTGATTTTTTTATTTTGCTATTAGTTCATGAGGAAATGATCCTAGCTTTTGTATGCAATTACTCCTGTCAAATCATTTTTTTTTTAATTGATGCTTCTGAAACAAATCACGTATCTCCAAGTTACAGTACAACCTTAGGCAACCGTTAATCGTAAGTGTTTTCATTTAAAAAAAAAAAAGCAATTGCAGTTTAGTTTTTCCACTTCAGATTACAGAAGGGGAAAAATGTTCTCATAAGTATTTTAGATAAAAATAAAGCAAGAATGGATTTTGCTTTTCATAGCTTAAAAAAAAAAAGCATCCTTAAAAACAACCTACTCCCCTCAGGGAGAAAGGGGCCTTATCTGATTATAACCATGATTGGATTTTTTTGTACAGACTGACATTTGGTACAGGCACTATCTTTGAATCATTCCATTTCTAGCAGCATCATGACATTATTATTGCCTCTGTTAAAATATAAAGATAACATGCATGTGCTGCTTCCTTTTTAAAGGAGCCCCACCGGGGTTGTGTCATTGCACTGGCACTCAGAAATCGTTCCACAATGTCTCTGTTAGAATGGAGACGAAATGCAAGCATGCTTATGTTGCCATCCTCATGTGGTTCTCTTACCAAGCTTGCAGCTGTCTGTCCCTGCTAACACTAGCTCTGAAATGGGCATAACTGTCTTTCAACTGAGTAAGCAATGATATTCCATATTGGCGTGGGCTGGTCACACGTTCAAGTGAAATATGTCCTGTGATTCTGTATATATTCCACTGTTTTTAATAATGGTATCAGTCACAGTGAGAGTAGGGGGCCGTGCTGATTCCCTTTCAACTTGATAATAACTCTCTGTAATTTTGATCATATATCAACATATCTCAAAATTTTGCATCTCTATGTGGCTCTAAGAAGCCGAGACTTAAAACCACAGAACACAGGTTAAAAACGGTAAGGCCCATCTATATGATGAAATAACGTGTAGCTATTAAAATAGGGATGTAGAAATACAATGAAATGGAAACAGCCAATATATAAGAACAGTTCATAAACCGGCATATGGAATACCACTTCCATGCGTGCATGGGAAAACGGCTATTTATAAAGAGATCTCTGCAACTGTATGCACGAAATTCTCAATTTTAATAAGGCTTAATTCTTAAGTCTGAGTGTTACATAGACAGACAATACCTATTATCATTTTTGTGGCTTTTTTGTTGTTTGAAAATTTTCTCAATGAATGTGACTTTTACACAGATACAGCAAAGAATTAATTTACAAACACAATTACCTTATCCAAAAAGATACCTATTCCTTTGTCCTCCATCTACTGGCTCATATTTGACATCTTAAAACTAGAGATTTATTAGTCTTCAATCCTGCAAAAATATTTCCTCGAGAAGAAGATTTACAAAGCAGTAACAGTCCCTTACATCTCAGTTTAAATAAGCTCATTGGCTCCTCCCAGCAAGGAAATTTGATGGGTACAAAGTGGGCTGCATAATAGGACGATAGGGCCCCCCAAAGGAAAGTGAAATGCACTCACGAGGCTCAGGCTGCCCACGGGAACCTCTGACTTCCTATATCTTACCAGACTAGGGGAATTTGATAGCAATTTAGTAGTCTAAGAACTCTGCTCAAGGTCTTGGCATGTAACAACTTCATCAATGGATAAAGATGTTTGGAGCTTATTATTTGCTTGTAAGCAGATTCAGATGGGCACTCCACCTTCTACTGCCCTGAATGTGTAATAATAAATAATTGTCTGGACTCTGGAATGTTAATTCTGTTGGTCTCCATGTGCTTAAAATCACCTGAACTATTCTGAATTTCTTCCTTCTTCTTAGACATTTTCACCATGTATTCCTTTCCATTGAGAAAACCCATTTTTGAGTAGTATACCATTTAAACAACCTACATACTCAGTTTAGATAGCAGATTAAAGGAGAATCAGGATACGGCATTTAAAAACACCCTACTTCTAACACTTTTATTACCACTAACACTGCTGTGGAGGAAGCATCTACTGATCATCCCCTATGACTCAGGTACCTTATGTAACTAAATTACATAGAAAATAATTCATATACATTTGTATAAATTAATTCAATTATATAAGCAACCCTTTAAAGTCAGGGATTTGTTCTTGTTTGACAGATAAGAAAACTGAAATTTAATGACTCCAAACAGCTTGCCCAACTTCACACAGCTAGGAAATATCAAACTAGATTCAACCCTTGGTCTCATTAAACTCTAAGGCTCCACTTTCATCCAGTGTGCTATGCAACCTATCCAGAAAAATAAAAAATACTTTTTAAGAAGAAAAAAAAGACACTTTCCACACTGCTACTAACACTGGAATCCATCACCACTACTATCACCATTACTGCTACTGCCACCAACGAGAATGTGATGTTTAGGGCCATTTTCAATAATAAGATGCATCACTGTAGCCAAGGTGACTGATTGCTGCTCTCAGAACTTTTTAACGACAACAACTTAAAGTCAATCACAGAGTGTCTGGTTCCTAGGGGATCTGTGCTATCTGAAGCACTCAGATAGCCTGAAAGCCACTTGGAATTTTCTGACATCCATCTCCAGTTTTCTTGGCATAGCTGTCACTTCACACTTGAGTTTATTTCCACCACCCATCCTCAGAATCTTTGCAATCAAGTTATTTTAGACAATTGATGACAAAGTACTGCTCAACTCACCATTCTTGACGATTTGAGGCCCTTATTTTATCTCCTGGTAGACTTTTTCAGTATCCTGTAAGCTTATGCATATAAACGACAACCTGGGTTAAGTATATTTTCACTGCACTTGACAAGCTCACTGGACCGAAAGACCTCTAGCCCGGGTGGGAATAAGCATGTTGAAATGTCTCAATTACTTAAACATATTTCCTCTCAATCAGAAACGTGAGTTCTCACCAGGCTTGTTGAATGCAATTGGCCATTTTAGTGAAGGTCCATTGGAAGGAAAGGGAAAATAACATTTTAAAGAATATATGAATAACTGCACTGATACCACACCTGCTCTCTCAGACAGGCATTTCCTGTTGTAGATTGAGGGAGGGGAGGTGCTGAGGGAGAAGCAATAAGGAGACTAGGGTACAGCCATAGGAAAAATATATTTACATTATTACACACAGTAAATTATATGTTGTATGTAACATGTATATATATTACATATACAAATTTTGTATGTATATATGAAATTGGTAAATGACTTAGTTGCTCTCTCAAAATACCAATAATACCACTCACTGCTTAAGGAATACTTAAAGTATAAGGTATACAACAAGTACTTTATTAATAACAACTAATATGCATTAAGCACTTACTATGCACCTGGCACACTGTGCTATACAGACACACACGATTGTATGTATATAATTCTCACAACAACTTAGCGAGTTCCCATTTCACAGGTAGGATAACTGATACTCAGAGAAGCTGAAGAATAAACTCACTTATGGTGAAGGGACAAAGCTGAGATCAGACAGACAGGTCTTTCGGCTCTGCAGTGATGCTGCTCATCTATACACTATACATTCTCCCTAATGATCCCTGACAGCTTCCAGAATTTCTCAAGTTGTGGCCCAATGCCATCTACATCGATTCACCTGGGGTACATGCCAAAGCACAATTCCTACCTATGCTCTTTAACTCACTTTCCAAATAGGAGTCTCTGGAAGGCAGGTCCCAAAGATTTACATCTTTAATTTGTGCCAAGGGTGACTTTTTAAAAATGCCACTACGGACACATGCACCCCAATGTCCATAGCAGCACTATTTACAATAGCCACAACATGGAAACAGCCTAAATGTCCATCAGCAGATGACTGGATAAAGAAGTTGTGGTATATTTATACAATGGAATACTACTCAGCCATAAAAAATAATAAAATAATGCCATTTGCAGCAACATGGGTGGACCCAGAGACTGTCATTCTAAATGAAGTAAGCCAGAAAGAGAAAGAAAAATACCATATGATTATCACTCATATGTGGAATCTAAAAAAAAAAAAAGAGGACACTATGAACTCGTCCACAAAACAGAAACAGACTCGCAGGCATAGTAAACAATCTCATGGTTACCAGGGAAGAGAGTGGGAAGGGATCAATTTGGGAGTTTGAGATTTACAAATGTTAGCCACTATATATAAAAGTAGATTTTAAAAGTTTCTTCTGTACAGCACAGGGAACTATGTTCAGTATCTTGCAATAACCTTTAATGAAAAAACAAACGAAAACAAATATACCTATGTATATGCATGACTGGGACATTGTACTGTTCACCAGAGATTGACACATTGTAATTGACTATACTTCAATTAAAAAAATTTAAAAATGTTTTAAGGCAGAGAAGCAAGATGGCGGAGTAGAAGGACGATTGTAGCTCACCCTCTCCCACAAATAACCAAAACTCACATCTACGGACCCACTCAGCCAAGCAGAGCACCTGCCAAACTCCAACAGAACATCACCATCTTCAAAACACAAAGACACCAAAAATCTGGTAGGAAAAAAGGAAAAAAAGAAAGAAGAAAAAGCAAAACAGTGCGGGACCGATCCCGCGGGGAGGGAGTGGCAAAGGAGGACTGGCGCTCATTCGCTGGGTCTCCCCTCTCCAACAGAGAGGCCAGTGGGAAGGAGGGGGAACCTCCGAGGCTCAGATCTGCCCCGAGCACCCCTTGACCTACAGAACTGAGTTAAACGGGCACAGAGGGTCCCTGTGACACCCAACCCAAGACACAAGCAGGCAGCTGGGGCCGGGACAGGCTGCCCGAGCCGGGTGGAGGACGGGGGCGGCTGCACTGAGGCAGCCCCGGGGGACTGCGGGGGCTGCATGCCGTGGCTGGGAGGGGATACGGAGCAGAACAACCTCGGTCCTACATAAACTGCGAAAAAAGCAAAGCAACACGGCTGGTGTGCCCTGGGGGGAGGGGCGCCATAGCCTTTGTCTCCTCAGACCTGCGCCGCCATTACTGGCACTTATCACGAGAAGAGAGGCGGGGCTCAGCCACAGCCGCCATCTCCTCCTGTGTGCAGCGCCCAGGCAGGGGTGGGGCCAAGGCCTGAATCCGCACCTGGGGGCTCCGCAACCTCCTAGACAGGACTGAGACTTTTTTACAGCTGGAGGCAGATAAGATCTTTCTGTCCTGGCACCTCAGAGAACTCGTGCCACCAAGACAAACAAGGAGCTGAGATTTGGCACGAAGCCGAGGCAGGGTCGTTCCCCGGTGTTCCCCAGGCCCGCCTTCGGAACGCTGACCCGAGGCGGAGAGGGCAGCTGCACAGAGTAGCGGAGTGACCGGCGCCGGGAGAGGGTGGGCGGCAACCCGCTTTCCTGGCAGGAATGCAGCACCTGACCACGGTGCTAGGAGGGGGCGCGATCTGCCCACCTGCCTCCCCCAAGTGCAGCATCTGACTGTGGCATCGGGAGGGGGAGTGACCCACCTGCCCACTGGGTAAGAGCTCAGCACCTGACCCAGTGTTGGGAGTGGGCACAATCTGCTAACCGATGGCCACAGGGAGAAGTACAGAAGAGGGAGCCAACAGAGGGCCTCTGGAAACAACAAGCTGAGTTCGTGAAACAGGGCAAAGACACAAAGACCTCTCAATAAAATCATAAAGAGCACAGCATCTCCAGGAGAACTAGATAACTGATACTCCTTAAGCCACAGTGCCAGAGAGATATGAGCAATATGAAGAAGCAGAGGAACCACTCCCAATTAAAAGATCAAGAGAAATCCCCTGAAAGCACGATCAAGGAAATAGACATTGATGATATACTAAAAAGGAGTGATCAAAGTACTGAAGGAACTAAAAGAAATAGTGTTTAGAGATATAAAATATGTCAAAAAAGAAACAGAAGCTATAAAGAAGAACCAAGTAGAATTAGTAAACTCATTTGCTGAGATGAGAGCTGACCTAAAGGCTGTACAAAGCAGGTTAGATAATGCAGAGGAACAAGTAAGTGACCTAGAAGACAGGACAACAGAAAGCACCCAATCAGAAAAGCTGAGAGAAAAACAAAAAACAATGAAAACAATATAAGGGACCTATGGGATAATATAAAGCGTGCCAATCTACGCATAATAGGGGTTCCAGAAGGGGAAGAAAGAACAAAAGGAAATGAAAAGGTCTTTGAAGAAATCATGACTGAAAACTTCCCAAACCTAAAGGAATCAGATATCCAAGTACAGGAGGCTTAGAGGGTCCCGAACGGGAAGAACCCAAACAGACCTACACCAAGACATATCATAATCAAGATGGCCAGAGTCAAGGAAGAGAAATGATCCTAAAGGCAGCAAGAGAAAAACAAAGAGTGAGTTACAAGGGAACCCTCATAAGGCTCTCAGCTGATTTCTCTACACAAACACTACAGGCCAGAAGGGAGTGGCAAGACAGATTCAAAGTCCTGAATGAAAAAAAGATGCAGCCTAGGATATTCTATCCAGCAAGGCTATTCTTTAGAATAGAAGGAGAGAGAAAGAATTTCACAGACAAGCGTAAACTACAAGAGTTTAGCAACACTAAACCCATGCCTAAAAGAAATACTGAAAGGTCTACTCTAAATAGAAAAGAAGCAGGATGCTACAAAAATGAGAAACTCGTAACTGGAAAGGAGATAACTGCCATGAATTACAAAAAGAATAAACACAAAATTGTAAAAGAAGACATCTAAATCATTAAGAGTGGGAGAGGGAACCAAGGAAAGCCATTGTGGAAAACAGTATGGAGATTCCTCAAAAGACTAGGAATAGACTTACCATATGACCCAGGAATCCCGCTCCAGGGCATAAATCCAGAAGGAACCCCACTCCATAATGACACCTGCACCCCAATGTTCATAGCAGCACTATTTACAATAGCCAAGACACGGAAACAGCTTAAATGTCCATCAACAGATAACTGAGTAAAGAAGATGTGGTATATTTATATAATGGAATACTATTCAGCCATAAAAACTGACAACATAACGCCATTAGCAGCAACATGGATGTTCCTGGAGAATGTCATTCTAAGTGAAGTAAGCCAGAAAGAGAAAGAAAAATACCATATGAGGTCGCTCATATGAGGAATCTAAAAACAAAACGGAACAAAACATAGATACAAAACAGAAACAGACTCATAGACATAGAATACAAACTTGTGGTTGCCAGGGGGGCAGGGGGTGGGAAGGGACAGACTGGGATTTTAAAATGTAGAATAGATAAACAAGATTATACTGTATAGCACAGGGAAATACAAACAAGATCTTGTGGTAGCTCACAGCGAAAAAAGAAATGTTGCTAAATATATATATATATGTTCATATATAACTGAAAAATTGTGCTCTACACTAGAATTTGACACAACATTGTAAAATGACTATAACTCAATAAAAGTTACAAAAAAAAGTTTTAAAATGCCACTATTTTAGACCCAGTGTGGCTAACATATAGGCTCATGACTGTGAGAATAATATAGTGGAAAGAACATGGTATCAAAAGTCAGGTGACCTGGCCTTTTATCCCACCCTGCAAGTAACAAGTTCTGTGACTTTGGACAAGTTCACCTTTCTGGGCCTATATTATCCCACCTATAAAGTGATGATATTAGATAAGATACCTATGGTAACGTTTTGCAGATATTTTAAATAGATCCTCACAATATGAGACATACTAGTTCTGTTAACCTCTGCACTGATCAGTCTACTTAAGTCCTACTTGTAAGGCCAGCCACTGTATTTCAGAGAGACTTTCACTCTCTGGAGTACAGTCAAGGCTGGCCAGCACCACAGCCAAGGAAGACTGTGACCCAGGAACAAGAGCACATGGCTCCCTCCCTGGCCTTCATTGTTCTTCTAGGTGTAATTAATGACTGGTGAGTGAGGACTGTCATTCCAAATGTGCCAGGCTTGAAGCACAGAGACAGACTTTTTCTGACCAGCAGCATATTTTCATGGCAAACAAGCAATATTTTCTATTTGAGAAAGCAGGGACTTTTAGAAGTGACAGCAACAGTTCCCTAATCTATTTCAGCTAAGAGGTAATCCTTTCTAGTCTCTGAAAGCATTCCTGCAAATTCTACAGCATGTATTTCATTTGTGGCTCATACAACTGTACTGGCCTTTATAAGAGAAGTAAATATGTCCTCAGTGGCTGCTTTGTATTGGCAATTAACTGATCTGTTGGCAGAATCTGGCATCTGCATATGCAAATGCACGTTTAGCAGCACAGCATCCAATGCAGGGACGCATTTCATTTTGCAGGCATATTTTGGGAGCCTGGAAGAAAATATGGTCTTTATTTTAATCTACAGGGGCTTGTCCAGTGTTTTCCATACCAACATGTTTACCAAATGAGTGATATTTAGGTCCCAAAATAAATAGCTAATGAATATTCATGTATGTTGAAGGCAATCACAGAAAAAGCCAAAAATAGACCAGAGTGAATACTCCTACTCCCCATCTGTAACCATTAGGATAACAGGACGACACTGCCACTAGCAAGGCGCAGAGTCATTCATTCAACAAACAGCTACCATTCCACATTATGTACCAGCCACTGAAATCAACAATGGAGGTGCTTTTTTTTTTTTTTAATTTCAAGGAGGAAAAATTACCTGAAAGTAGAGAATAATGATTTAAGGATATTTATTCAAAGAAGAATTCCTGAGTACACACTTCATGTGAGACACTGATCCAAGTACTGAAGATTTAAGTAATAATTTTTTAATTGATAAAAATCATTTCCCTTGCAGAGTTTAGTTTCACAAACAAAAAACAAATGAATATAAAATATACAGTATGATAATGATAAGTACTATGCAAGAAAGAAAGAAGGAAAAAAGAGAGCAGAGAAAGAGAGAAAGAGGGAAAGAGGAAGGAAAGAAGGAAAAGGAAGGAAGGAAGGAGGCAATAGGGGTGTGGATGAAAGGAGACTGATTTTAAAAAGAAGATTAGAAAAGACCTATCAAGAAGATAAAATCTGCATACAGATTTGATGAAGGTAAGGGAGTGAGCCATGGGGGATCAGTGGGAGGAGTGTTGTAAGCAGAGAAAGTTGTAAGCAGAGAAAATTGTAAGTGCAGTACCTCTGAAGCAGGTGAGTGCCCAGCAAGTTAGAAGGACAGAAGGCAGGTTTGCGTGGCTAACATAGAGGAAACGAGTATTAATAAAGGAGTTGGAGAAGAGAGGATGCCGGAACACATAAGGCTTTGTAAACCATAAAAAGTCTTTGACTTTGATTCTGAGTGAGATGGGAAGCCATTGGGATTTGAGTAGAGGAATGACATCATTGCACTTGAATTTTACGAGAAAGACATTAGCCATTGAGCTGAAAGTAGACTTTAGGGGACAAGGGCAGAAGAAGGAAGTCCAGTGTGGTGGGTTTTGCTATTAACAAGTTAATGAATGGTGGAGGCTTGGACCAGGGTAGCAGTGGGGAAGGTGGTGGGAACTGGTTGGATTGCGGATGCTTTGCATGTGCAGCTAATATGATTTCTTGGAGCATCTAATTTTCATTTTGAAATATAATATACATGTAGAAAAGTGTATAATATACACGTAGAAAACAGAAATGTAAAATTTACCAAATAATGTAAAGCAAACACCAGGTATCTCCCACCCAGGTTAAGAAATAGAACAGATGCTCCATACAGTTAGTACATTAGAATAAAGATTGGGTATGCTAAGTAGAAGCATGGGAGATATAAAAGGGTGCAAAATCAAACTGATAAAGATGGAAATTACAAGGTCTTAAATTTAAAAAAAAAATCACTAGATAGGATGAACAACAGAAAAGACATTGCAGAATAAAAGATTAATGAACTTTCTAAGATGATGTCTTTCATAAAAAGGGAAGAAACTACATTCTGGAGAAATATGATGGACCTCTTCCAATAGAAGTAAAAGCTGTTCCTGCAAGTTCTGTCATTCCCAGAGGAAGTGTTCTCTTCACAGTAGAAAACCCAGATTCAGAGTGTTACTGACCAACACATGGGACAGACTATTCTAGTTCAGTCCTGATATCCAATCACAGTGGCCACAAACGAGAGCAAAAGAAAATATTGGCCAAATATTTATTAGAAATGTCCAATAGCCTAGATGGTCTGGTATAGAAGTTACATGATTTGGCTACAGAACAGTCCCTTTTTACAAGACTGCTGGCATTGGCACCTCTGCTCATTTGGTTAATTTTAAAGGGACAGCTAGAGTAGCAGGAATTGCTTTAATTTAAAAATACTATGGAACAAAAGATCCTGTTCCAGGCTATTCTGTTCTAGTGGCAGAACACAGTACCCTAACAGCTCAGGGGGAAGACAATTAAAAAGATGTTTTGAACATAGACTAATGCAGTTTTTATGAGTGCCTGAATCTGTGATCTTCAGTAACTGTAACATTTATGTATGTGAAAAATATACAGGGTAAGAAGCTAAGACATTTAGTAACAGAGTGTCTGGAGGCACCACTAATAATCATATCTGATTCATGAAGTCTTCTTAACACTGTATTAAAAACTAAGACATTTTAGGCAAGAAGTTCCCTGCGACTGAGAACTCGAAGAGCTGCGAGTTGCTGCCACTTATCTTAGTCAAGCGGGTGATGCAGATAGGATACTTTAAAAGATTGTGGGAGATGGGAAGCAAAACATAAACACGGAGTACTGAAAATGTTTCCTTTGGTTTTGGTGGAAGCTTTGCTATAGAAATTAACAAGCTATCTCTTGATTTTTCCTTCAAGCGTAGTCATGTTGTAACTACTGGCCTTGGGATTTAATATCTTTAAGGCCCCAGTTTCTGATCCCAAAAAAAGGCCCAGAAAGGGCTGGTTATCTTTTCCAAAGGACACCAGCAGGGAATTTTGTTGTACTTGAAAAAAGAAAAGAATACCTTGAAAAATATGGTCATGATCTTCTCTATAATGTCTTCAAGAATGGAATGATAACAAAAAGCTCTTCATTTGATGGGGTAAGAGAAAATGCAAAGCTGGCTATGGAACTAGAAGCAGCTTCTGTTAGGTCTTGCTTTACGACCAGCTGTGTGTGTATGTATGAATGTATGTACGTACATGCACATATGCAAATATCTGTGTGTGAGAGTATGTAATACTTCAAGCTTATTGTGCAGATATATGGGCTTTGTATTTGGTAACACATTACAGTAAAACTATTCGTTGGTTTAGGGATATACTGCCCTTTCATTTCTTTTTTCCCCCAGTGTTTATGTGATCTCAAATTAAGAAATGCATTTAATTACGTAGAAGATTAATGCTAAAGTAAGCTTTTTGATCACTTCCCCAATAGATAATTCAATTTGGTATTGATTTTCCACAAACAACAGAACTGAGAAACTTTTATATATAACTGAAGACCACATAAAGTAGATTTGCATAAAATTACCATGGCAGCTTTATGTTTAAACTTGTATTTTTGTACAAACAAGACTGTGTAAGATATATTTAAACTTTCACTGATTTAACAGCCTTTACAACATTTCATGGTTTTTTTTAGAAATGCAGACTTTAAAGAAAATACTTAAAAATTACATTTTTAATGTAATTACATTACACAAATTACATTGCCTTTTGTCCATTAATCAGCAAATAAAATATGGCCTTAACAAAGTTTTTTGTGTTATTGTACAGCCTGAAAATTGTCAGCACATACCCTATAGAATTACTAACCTCACTGCCCCTTGTAGAATGTATATCAATCACTCTACACTAAAGAAAATAATGGTTATTACTGGAGCACCAAAGCACTATACAGTGATTACACACGTTGGCCATGGGGTTGTACCAGTGCAATGCCAAATCTGAAAGGCCTATACGGCAATTTTACATGATAGAAATTGCTTGTGGCTCTAATACAAACCTCAAGAGTTTAAGGAAATGTTTTTTAGAGAGAATTTCCACTTCTGCTATAGAATATGCACATAAATGTAAAATTTGACAAAAGTAGAAGTATTGTATTTTAAAGTAATTGTACCCCTGAGTTTATTTTTCATGTTCTATAGTTGATATGACCAAAATGAATTACTGAAATGGTTAGTTTACTTATTTTAAATGTTTTGATCCTGTTATATTATTTATTAAATTAAAAACAAAAAGTTGGATATTAAGTTGTAGAAAAGATTAGTGAACTTGAAGATACAACAATAGAAATTACTCAAAATAAAAGAGAAAATATACCAGGAAAAATGAATGCTAATATATAATATATAAATATGTGGTTTAGAATTTTGCAAAGTTGACGAAAAGTTGATGAAGACCATGGATTCAAGAAGCCCCACACACCCCAAGCATGAGAAACATGAAAGGCCCTCTCTTTGTTCTTCTGTCTGTAATATGTCTATTTGCACTGGCTGATTTGAAGATTATCTTTCGTCACTGGTTTCAAGCAATTTGATTAAAATGTACCTTGGTTTAGGTTCTTTCATATTTCTTGTCTAAGTCTTGAGCATAATTAGTTTTTATTGTGATTGTTATGAGTTAAATTCTGTCCCCTCAAAATAGACACATTAAAGTCCTAACCCCTAGTAACTCAGAACGTGACCTTATAAGGAAATAAGGTATTTACAGAGGTAATGAAATCAAAGTGAGGTTATTACAGTGAGCTCTCATCCAATATAACTGTTATCTTTATAAAAAGGAGAAATGTGGACACAGAGACAGGCAAACACAGAGGAAAGACACACAAGGAGACCACTATGTGACACAGAGGCTGAGGGAGATGCCTCCACAAACCAAGGAGTGTCACAGATGGCCAGAAAGCCCGCAGAAGGTCAGAAGAAGCAAGGATTCTCCTACATGTTTCAGGGGAACATGGCCTTGGTGACACCTCGTCATTCTTAACAGCTTCCAGGCACTTAAGAGTATGACAGATGCTGCCACTGCTCTGAAACAAGAGAGACCAAGGACAGTTCCTCAGGCAGCCGCCAGGGAAGGTGTCTCATCAGATGCCGTGGCCGATACTTTCCCTCACCAGGGAGAAGCTGGGGGCTGAGGCCTTTCATCCATTTATTCTGTGCTCAACTAGGGGAAAGGCTGCCATGGTTAGTTGCATGCCAGATCGAAGCACTGTCTTTGTTCTTACTAGCCTTCAGGAGGCTACAATGTGCTGGGTTCTGTTAGCACTCGGAAGCAGACAAGACAAAAGCCAGTCCTCGAGCAGCATCTGTAAAAGTTGGGGCATTTGTCATGTGGTCCAATTGTCTTTCCCTCCCCAGGGAGAAGCTGGGATCTGGGTGTTTTCATGCCTTCACTTTGTGCTAAGCCAGGAGGAGAGGTTATGGAGAGTGCCAGCCCAAACCACCAACTTTGTTTTTCCTAGGTGGCAAAAGCATGCCAGGTCCCATAAGCACCACATACACGACTGGCAAAACAGAAGCTCGTTCTCCAGGGAGCTCCTGGAAGAGTTGGAGCACTGGACGGGTAGTCCAACTCTTTCCTTCCCCCACGAGAAACCAGGAGCTGGGGTGTTTCCTCCTGATCGTACGGCACTATGTCAGAGGTAAGGATTCTGGCAAGAGGCTGCCTTGAATTTCCCTACTGGTTACAACGTGTCTGGTTTCACACTTGGGCAAGGTGTAGGTGCCCCTCAACTAGCTTCTAGATTTCTCACCAAAGGAATTTTTCTCTGTATTGCTATTGAATCAGCATGTTGATGGGATGAAGCAGAGTCCAACGCTTTTTTCTTGTTCTACCATCTAGCAGACATCATCCTCCAAGAGCCAACCAGCGTTCTTGAGCAAATCTGATTCATCACACTGAGTTTCTAAAAACAACTTGAGGAAACTATGCAGGGTCCTAGATGTCCTGAGCAAGTACCGACAAGTCTACTGGAGTAAAGATCATTATGGCCAGTTTGATTTAATTTCCCATCCTGGGGAAGCCTGGAGAAAATCAGTTCGCACACCTGGAACATGTAGGAACTGTCGGGAAAGGGATTAGCAGGGCAGGCTCACTAAGTTCTAGTTATGCAGCATCTTATTATACTCTAGTTGGCAGATACACTTTATAAAAATAACTTTATTCTCCCTAAGGAAGAGGCAGTGGTATGCTCATTGTGTCTGCATTCTTCCCAACTTCACTTTCAGTGACAACACGTTGATAGCTTGAACTCAGCCATGATGGGAGCATTACACCATGGAAACTGGTAAACGCTCTAGATAAGGGATTTTTTTTTTCTTTTGAAAATCAGCTGTTAAAACATTTACCAGTACAACATTTGGAGGACTAGGAACCTAAAACACTATGCATTGTGGAGACTGAGACTGAATTTGGTCTGGTTCCCAAGGAGACTTACTCTGAGATATAGATATTTATGTAGGAAGCTGTATTCACCATGTCTTCTATTTTCTGCATTCTGATGTGTTGACATCCGGGTCCTTGCCAACATTAAAGGGGGAGTGATTCAATTCCTGAAGGTAGTAGACAAGTTAGCCATGAGTATGCTTTTTAAATGCAAACCTACCAATCCAGAGCCCACACCCCCAGCAACCAGTCCGACCTACTCCAGGATTAGGTGGGAGGCAACTAAAGGCAGCCCCTGTGCCCCAGAGCCCACTGAAATTATCACAAGATCGTCAACACTAAGCTTCTCTTTTCAATGCCAGCATTTCCTGTTGGTCTTACCATACCTAAATCATAATAAAACCTATATTAAAATAGCAGTTCTTTGAGGAATGTTCTCAAGATCAACTCATCTGAGGAAGAGATGGAAATAAGGTTGGGAAAAGAGAGGATTTACCTATGACTTACTCCCAAGAAAGGCCTCAGTCAACCCCACAGAAATGGGAAGAAGTGGGATGGCCCTTCCAAGTGGTTCCCTTTGAGGTAAAGGGCCCAGCTTTCATAACATGGTACTGATCAGGGTAGGGTCCGTTCAGACCCCAGAGGTGGGACTTGACCTTGGGCTCTGAAGAAACTGACTGGCTGAGAGCATTACCCGGAGAGCGAGTCTGCCCAGTGCTGTGAGCTGCTGGTACCCTCAGCAGCTGGGGGAACTCCCTGTTCTGAGAGAGGGCTGGAGAGGTGCGTCTGTGCAGGCGCTGCTAACAGGAGCAGAGAAACAGCTACCAAGTGCTGTCTGCCTCGCACCCTTCATGAGTTTTCCGGTGGAGTCAACGCCACTGAGGGGAACAAACGCTGTAGATGAAAAGGTGCTAAAAGTTCCCATCAAATGCAGAGTCAGATATGTCCTTTCAACCCTGGCAGAAAGATAAATGTCAAATAAATTAGCCACTTACAACTTTGCAAAACCTAACATACTGTGAAGATTTATCAGCTGGACCATGAAAAACAATTGACTGTCTTCAACAAAGAACTTAAAAATGAAAATCGGTACAAGTGAAGTCCAAATAAAATAAGCTTCAAGAGTAGAAGAAATGTGGAAATAAAAGTTTGCTGGCTCTCTCTCTCTCCTCTCTCATTTTGCTTTAGAATTTCTTATCATTTTATAAAGTCGGTGACTGGCTTAGTAAGACAGGGCAGCTGACAAGGGCTGACTAAGCTCCACATCCTCCACATCCATGTGGCCACTGTGGATCCCGAGTGGCAGCAGTGTGATTCTAAGGGAATTTTCCATTTGTTCCTAGTTCTTTCTCTTCCATCAGTTAGAGAATAAAGATTGTTCAATACACATTTACCATCATTTCACTATCCTCACAAGCCATGATAAAAATATTCAAAATGTTAAAAGGATATCATAGTTGAGCCACAAAGTTTTATGGATTATTCTGTCAAATGAATGGGAAACAAGCAAAAGAGAATGGGCTTTATTCAGAGAAAGTTAGCACATTTATGCAGGAAAAGCAAACACCCAGAGTTTTCGTAAG
The DNA here is from genome assembly GCF_048773025.1 of Camelus bactrianus. Lineage (NCBI taxonomy): Eukaryota > Metazoa > Chordata > Mammalia > Artiodactyla > Camelidae > Camelus > Camelus bactrianus. The sequence continues at coordinate 103,460,162 of NC_133541.1, read as the reverse complement.
AATGCAAAGAAACAACTGCAGAGGAAGAGGGGGAGCCGGTTGAGGGAGCGGCACAAAGTGAAGACACGCTTGACCGTGAGAAGCTGACGATGTGCAGGCTTCTCTAGGGACACATCTTTAAAACGTGTTTGTGAGCACAGTGGCTTAGTTGTTTACTGATGCTTTCCTTGCATTCTATTCAAATGCCTTTATGCCTACAGGGTCCCTTACTTGGCTCCGTGCAGCCCAGCACGTATTTATTGTTCTGGTCCTGTCCTTGATGTAGCTGAAGATACAAAACTGACTGTTCACAATAACTAACATATTTTGAGCATTTACTATCACCCAGACTCTACATAAATCTCTTTAAACCCTCACTGCACTCCTTTGATGAGCACTTTGTAGATGAAAAAGAATGAAGCTCAGGAACATTAAGTAATTTGCCCAAGGGTACAAGTTTATAAGCTGGTAAGACCAGAACCATAGTCAATTTGGTTGCAGTTTGAACTTTAAATCATTTTGCTGTATACTGTCTAGTCTATAAGGAGAGATTAATTATTACTAATAGAATTCAGGAGGAAGGAGAAATTGATTTTATCCTTGAAGAACTAATTGGAATTAGGTAGTTAAAAAATGGTAGTTTTACAGAGGAGAGATGTTTGCACAAAGATAGAGATTCAGGATATTGTAGGACATCTTTGGGAAACACAAGTGGGTACTGTATCAGGAATTAGTAGCAAATAAGGTTAGGGCAAATAGTAGACGCCCTAGATACTACCTTTCCCTCTGTTTAGTCACTGGATTTTCTAACCAGAGAAAAGTCCTGGTTCAGAGTCTTTAAGAATGCCCCTAAGGGAAGAGTTGTCTCAGCGGAGATAAGAAGTAAGGTATTACCTGAGAAATTACTGATCCTTAAGGTCATCTCTCCTCACCTGAATCTTCCTAGAGATTCTCAGGCCTGCTGATGCCATTCAGCCTGGCCAGGAAGCAGTTTCCGTCTCACTCTAGCCAAATCTCTGACTTAATTGCCTACCGAGACCATCCAATGGATAACAAGACTGTGGCTCATTTTGAGTGGGTGTTTTCTAGCTAGCCTGAATCATACGAAGGGCCTTCTGGAGTCCTGACTAGGGTCAGGAAGTAGACCACGTTGTCATCCTTCTGGTGGAGCCCTTACTTCTGATTCCCCTTCTGGGGTGCCTTGCGGACATCACTCGTCCATAATAGGACAGACCATGCAGCAGGGAGGAGAGGGGACACTGGAGGCGGCTCAAGTTCCAGACTAGAAAGTGGCAGAATGTCTTTTATTCCATACAGCATCTCTGCTACACTTTACCTCCTCAGAACAGAAAAAAAAAAAAGAAAAGAAAAAAGAAACAAACAAGTAGTTAAAATGGTTAAATTTGTTCTCAGCAAACTCTCAAAAGCAACTGTGAGGAGAAGTGAAACAGACTTCTGGTTGCTTTTCTAGCATTTATCCCTCTAACCCCAGCAGCTTGTTGGCTTTAGTAGTCTACTCTTTCCCTGTTCTCAGCCACGGAACTTCAATGCAGTTGATAACATCCTTAAGGCAATTATCCTACGGCAATTTGCTGGTCACAGTAATCGTTTAATGGGTGCATATGGAACACCGTCAAGACAAGTAATTACCAAAGAAACACTAATTCCTCAAATAAAACATAGGGAAAAACGTTCTTGACCATGGTCTTTGCAGTGACTTTTTGAATATGACATTAAAAGAAAGTCAAAATAAAGTGAGACTATATTAAACTAAAAAGCTTTTGCATAGCAAAAGAATCAATGAAATGAAAAGGCAACCTACAGAATGAGAGAAGGTATTTGCAAATTATACATGTGATAAGGGGTTAATACCCAAAATATACAAGGAACTTAACACAAACCAACTAATCTGATTTAAAAATGGGCAAAGAATCTGAGTAGATATTTTTCCAACTGGCCAATGAAACGGTGCTCAACATCACTAATCTTCAAGGAAATATAAATCAAAACTACAAAGAGGTGTCACTTCACACCTATCAGAATGCTTATTACCCAGAAGAGCTAACAAATACTGTTGAGGATGTGGAGAAAAGGAAATCCTCATGCACTGCTGATGGGGGTGTAAATTAGTTACAACCATTATGGAAATAGATGAAGGTTTCTCAAAAAGATTAAAAATAGATTATATGATCCAACAATCCTGATTTTAAGTATGTATCCAAAGGAAATGAAATCACTATCTCAAAGAGAAAGCTGCACCCCCATGTTTATATGCTTATTGTAGCATCATTTACAACAGCAAGATACGGAAACAACCTAAGTGTCCTCACCCTAGACTGGAAGAATATCAAGAGGATCTTCCAAGAGGAACTGGGAAATTTCAAACACTTTTTTACTGGGCTGCTCTGATGTTCTATGCTATGCTCTGGTGAGACAGCATATTCTTAAGTTATCACAATAAACCATAACTTCTATTCGATTTGTGTATCAGAGGGATCATTTGTGCCAAGGCTCTAAACCAGCCAACTGTGAGACTCACTCAAGTGATTCAGGAAAGGTAGGTCCAAGGTGAAGGCACAGATTATAAATACTTTTATCGATTATTTAACTGTGGCACCTCAAGATCAACACAGGGCATAAAGCAATAGAACTGACTTCCAAAGTGAATCTTCAAGGAGAATCAGCTCAACCAGTCTTTTTAAAATCTGAGCTCCTTTGGCATCAAGAGATGTGGTCTGTGTGTTTCCTGGCTGCTAATAACTCCACCACTGAGTTTGTGTCCTCGCCTCTGTTCACATGTCACAGAAAAAGGGGGTTGAAGGAGCTATTTTCACAACACTTTCTCCCAAGGCGACCCCCTTTCTGACCTGTGCTTCATCACCAGCTCCCATGAGACACCCTCCCGTCTCCTCACCTTTCCTTTAATTTCTCACTCAGGTCGCCTCTGCACACTCTTGGTTCTAGAGCTCAACAGACTTTCCCTCACAGGCTCCTTGTATTTCCTGGACACTCTCCTACATTCCCTAACTTGTGAAATCTTCCTTATTTTTTGTCTCCGTTAAAATGACACTTCCTCAGCTAGATCAGGTACTCCCCACTGTAATCAATCATTGCACCCTATGATTTCTGTTTAGAAATAATATTATATTTTGTGTTTATTTATATATACATATACACAGATGTAATTGTTTCATTTCTTACATTTCACACTAAACTAAGCTTATCAAGGGCAAAGAATCTATATATTTATTTTTATACCCCCAAAGCCTAGCACAGTGCCTGGCACTTAGTAGACACTAAGTAAATGGTTTGTTTTTAGTGAAATGATCATGTATTCCTTCTTTTGTCCTCTAGAAAAAGGCAGGATTAAGAACTATGTGAATATGAACTAGAGCTTTAGTGGCCCTTGAGTGCATTCTTTTCACAGACATCATGGGCTCACCCGGCAACATCACTATTTTCCATGTCCAATCTGGCCACCTGGCCCGCAGAGCTCTGTAAGAGGCTGCTGGGGCAGAAGGGGAGGACCCAGCAACCCATGAGCCCTGTCCTTGGCCTTTCTGATCCTGACTTACGCGTTCAGGGTAAATGAATTATTCCCTTCCTGTCCGAGAGCTTCTTTGAGAAAGAACAGCTGCAAAGCCTGATGAGTCCTGGAAGATCAAAACAAGCCTGGATACTGTTGTCGGCTTGTCAGACCCCACTGCAGGGCTTCCTGAATGCTGGCAGCCTTAGCACTTGAGTACATTCAGCACAGCCCCTGAGGAAGCATCATCTCAGATGGCTTTCAAAAAAATTGTTATTGAAGGATAGTTGATTTACGATGTTGTGTTAGTTTCAGGTGTACAGCAAAAATGATTGTTATACATATACATACACTTTTTTATATTCTTTTCTACTATAGGTTATTACAAGATATTGGATATAGTTCCCTGTGCTATACCGCAGGGTCCTCATTGTTTATCTATTTTATGTATAGTAGTTTGTAGCTGCTAACCCCAAACTCCTCATTAATGCTTCCTGACTCCCCCTTTGGTAAGCCTAAGTTTCTTTGCTATGTCTGTGAGTCTGTTTCTGTTTTGTAAATAAGTCCATTTGTATCATTTTATTTATTTTCAGATTTCACATAGAAGTGATATCATGTGATATTTGTCTTTCTCTGTGTGACTTACTTCACTTAATATGACAATTTCTAGGTCCATCCACGTTGCTGCAAATGGCATTAGATGTTCTTTTAAAAACAAATTATTTCAAATAAAACTTGTTGCCTTCAGCCCCTCCCTTCCTTGCCTTTCACTGTGAATAAATCCAGTCAGTCTTTGGCCAACTTACCCATCACTGTCCTGGTCAAATACCACCACCTGTTCCAACAAAATGACTCCCAAATACTGACAGACAAGCCAGAATGGAAACTGCCCTTTTTCTTCTTTCTTCCCTCGGGAGCAATAAATCATCTACTCACCCCAGGTGACTGCCGCAGACAGTCCACTCAGAGCAGTGTGTCGTGATTCAACAGGCATCACGTTTCTTCAGCAGACCACTTTTAACCATTCTCCCCGAGTCCCAGGGACGACGCAACTGTTTTTATTTTCAAAGCACCTAAGGGCCCATTGAATAAATGTCCTAGGAATATGGCCTACGCCATCATGTGGTGAACATTTCTCCCAGTCTCTCATTTCCAAAGAGAGTAAAGAAAATAGCTACATTGGACTTGAACAAGGATTGGTGTCTACAGGGCAGTCTGCAAACTCAACAACCTGTTGTTTTAGGAAGAAATTCTGACTGCTTTCATTTCTTTTGATCTTCAATTTTCACAAATTTGCTAAGTGAAATTTGACTTTACATTCAAATAGAAGCTTCAACGCATTTGTCCTTGAATCACTGCTGTTAAAAAGAAACTTACTCTGTCCACTGACTTTAAGAAGTAAATTCTGCAATTTAGCATGGAGGGGATTTTACTTTTGCTTTTCTAATAAATTATACATACAGCTCACAGGGTGCTAGGGAGGCTTCACATGAGGAGTATATTCAGTAGGTGTCCACAACAAAACACGCTTCGCTGTTTGCCTCAGCTTCCAGTTTTATGTGGGAACTTTTTAATTTTCCCATTAATATCCAAAGCTTGACTGTGCACAAAATGACACAATATTAAGGGTGGCTTTTATGGTATTTAAATTCCATTTCCCCTACTCCTTTACTCATTCATATTGAGTGAATTTTTTCAAATTAAGCAAAATGCAATGTTTAGGCATAAATGAGACAGGAGCCCAAAACCAAAGCAGTGTCACTTGTTATAAAGAATCCCACGTTCTGTTAGCAAACTGCAATTTCTCCTCACTAATTTTGGAGATGAAGGAATTGAAACTTGCAAAGGAAACTGTCATCATGTGTGCCAAAGAAGGCTTCTCCCAATTTATTACATTTGTGCTGGGCTCTCCTTTTGCACTGTCTTAAATCTCATTTTCTGAACTAAAAAATCTTTGTCAGTGTGAAGGTCATTAATTTTAATTAAGTGGAAATCATTTTTTTTTACATTTGCAAGAAAATGAGAATTAGTCTCAATAACCTTCATTAAATAAATAGAGCAAATTAAAATTTATAATATAACTCTAGATGGATCTAAAATGGTCTCATCAAAAACCTATTAGTTGACAAAGAGGGAAGTGTCTCAGTGGGTTATGGTAAAACATGTATTCAGCATCCAGAAAATATGATCTGTTTAGTTTACTAAATTACTGTCTGCAGTTGATTTTACTTCGATGTTGTGTTACACTTCCATTATAACATTATAGCAGGGAGGTAAAGATAACATCAACTTTATAGGCTTTGGTTAAAATAACTAATTTACTGTAATCATAACCTGTATTTGGATAGCTTTTGGCAGCTTATAAAGAACGTTCATACATACTACCTATTTTTGAGTGATTCATTAGAAATGGTATATGCTTTAAATATAAATAGGCTGAATCACAATTCTATCTAAACCACTTACTAGCTCTCACATCAGGAAAATAACTTCAACTCTCTGAGCCTCAGTTTTCTTATCTTTGAAGTGGGGATAGTAGTTCTAAACTTGCAGGGATGCTGTGAGATTGAAATAAAATAATATCTGGAAAACAGTCTGAACCAGGGACAGGATGATAATGAAATGCTAAATAAATATAATCTGCTATTATCCTTCTTGGAGTTAATTTTCCAGGGTTGTCTAGCCTTAAGAGTCTGAGGTTACTCAATCGGTTAATTGGAGAGCTGACGTGAGAATTCTAGTTTACTCCTCTTTCTGGCGCCCTCTGCCTCCTCCTCATTCCATACTATTCTTGAATATATGCACAATGAAAATTATTTGACAACTAAGATTTTATTAATAAGGAAACTCTTCACCTCTTCTCCATTTTACAGAGAATTAGCAGTACTATCACAAACATAAAAAAAAGCATAATTAACATGCTATTTTGCCACAAACATCAAAACTGCCCATTTATAATTCAGTATTTCTAAAACATCTGATATTTACTAGGCAGTGGAGAAGATTCCAGAGTAAGTTGTATGAGACTTCTGTTTTCTGGTCTAACTTTTCTAAAACTGAAAAAAAGTCAAGATTTGAAAAGGTTAAGTCACTTACCCAAGATTATAAAGGAAAAATCTGTTTCCAGGTCTATAAATATAAAAAGATAGTTGTACGTACTCCGCTTTTTGCTCTGAATTGTTTTAAATGACTGTTGCACAGAATTAACACAGAGTGAAAATGTTACTGAGAATATAAGTGTCAGAACTAGGTGGGACACGTTTGGTTGGGCCAGCTCTTCCTCCCTTTCCCCTCCCTTCTTCCTTCCTTCCTTCCTATTTTATTCATCGTGGGGAGCCAGTTTTCAAGCCAGGCTTTAAATGTGGGCTGTCTTTAAGGTCTACTCCTGAATTTCCCCTCTTCTTATTCTCTACTCTTTTTCTAGGTGCTACCACTTACGAGCTTGGCTTCATTTCTAAGGCCATTTCTCCCATAGATGTCACCAGTACAGGCCCCTCCTCTGGGTGACAAGCCATCTACACAACTTCCAATCCACCATCAGCACTGGGTGCCACCCGGTTACTTCCCATTCACCACATCTCAACTTGACTTCATCATCTTCCCCCACAAAACATTCTTGACTGTCCAAATTATATTTTAAAAATAAAATAGAAATGAAGAGTTATTTTGAAATTTTCCCCTTCCCACCACTCTTTTGTTTCTATAATGTGAAAAATGAAAATAAAAGGAAATAATTTTAGGAAGAGAAATTGTTTAATTAACCTAATTAATTTTATGAAGAGAAATTGTTTAAGCCATTACTTGGATCCAAAATAAAATCCAGTGGTTTTGTTTCTTTTATCAGTGCTTGCTTTGGAGTTTCAAATACACAGCTTCTATGTTGCTGAGAAGCAGCACAGTATGCTGCCTTATGGAACAGACAGAAAATTTACACTTTAAATAAATAACATGAGCATATTGACTAGCTCACTTCTACGTCAGAAGTTTTCATAATTATAGCACCTATTTCTGGATGATGAAAAGGAACCTGTTGTCCCCTTTGCTGAATATCACATCATAAAATAATTTTGATTTTACTCCTTTACTGTAAGAGCACTCCTAACTCACTGAATTGGAAAGACAGAAGCGTGACCCTACTGATCAGAAATTTACCTACGGGGCAGAGCCAGTGAGTGTGCTGGTCTCACAGATTATGAAAAATTTTTATTTTACATAAAAATACATATCTCCTCCACTTACATCCTTTGATGTATACATTCCTGGAAACTGTTTCCTTTTCTAATAACACCATTTTCTTGTCAACTTTATGTAGATGATAGTAATAGTGCTAACAACAATATGTGAAATTCTAAACATGATGCATGGGTGAACTCGTTTAGTCCTCATAAAACTCCATGAGACCATGAGATGAGTAGAACCACTGGCCTTATGTTAAAGATAAAGAAAATAAGTCCAAGCTATGTTAAGTAACTTACTGGTGAGGGCACCCCAATGTCCACAGCAGCACTATTTACAATAGCCAAGACACAGAAACAACCCATATGTCCATCAACAGATGACTGGATAAAGAAGATGCAGTACATGTATACAATGGAACACTACTCAGCCATAAAAAAAGAATAAAATAATGCCATTTGTAGCAACATGGATTGACCTGGAAATTGTCATATTAAGTAAAGTAAGCCGGAAACAGAAAGCAAAATACCATATGATACTACTTATATGTGGAAGCTAAAAAAAGTCAACAAATGAACTTATTTACAAAACAGAAACAGACTTGCAGACATAGAAAGCAAAACTGTGGTTACCAGGGGGGAAACAGTAGGGAGTGGAGCAATAAATTGCCAGTTTGGAGTTTGCAGATACTAACTACTATATATAATAGATAAATGGCAAGGGCCTACTGTATAGCACAGGAACTATAGTCAATATCCTGTAATAACCTATAATGAAAAGGAATACAAAAAGGAATACACAACGTGTGTAATTGAATAACTATGCTGAACACCAGAAGTTAACAGCACTGTAAATCAACTATACTTCCATAAGAGTTACTTTAGAGAAAACTCTGCTTCTAGTACTAAGCTGTAAACTAGTATTTCAAACCTTAGAGTATTTGTGTAGATAACTATATACTGGAAAAAAACAACACATAAAGTTCATCTGTTTAGCATTATAAACAACAGCCATGAAAACAAAGGAATAAGTACAAATACTAAGTGTAATGGAAAGTTGTAATCATACAGTCTGGTACAAGTCTAGATGTTCTCGGCTCAATTTCCCCAGCAAGTGAAGCTCTCAGCATCTGAAGGTGAGCAGAGTGGTCACATGGGGTTGGGGGGGGGGGGTCTAGCATAGGGTAGGGGTACCGGGGCAACTGCACCTTACACAGGTTTCCAAATAATCCTCTCCACTCAGCCTCACCCCTCTCCATTTCCTTTAGAATTACTCAAGAGTTCCAAATCCTGAACCTTTCTGAGGTCTGGGGGCTGACGCTGGCTAGGTGCTAACTGGCTGCATTAAGCAGGCAGATTTCAACTTCATCTGCTCTGCTAGTCTGCTATCATTCTTCCATCCATTTCCCTCCTCTGTGTGCTGTTGCTGTCTCTCATCTGGGGTCTTCTCCCCCGACATTCTTTCTCTTCGTAGACTTACATCTCTATTGTCTTCACTGTCATTGTTTTCCACTATTGTTTTTGAGAAACAAGCATGAACATGTACATTCAATCTGCTACATTTGACCAGAGGTTCTTTCATCCATTTCTACATCACCCATTTACATGTTTACTTACTGATAATATTAAGCATGCTATTATATCCCTGTTAATAGCTTAAAACCCCACCTCTCAATTTTAATAAATCTCCTCATCTCAAAATGTATATATGCCAACCTTTAAACTCTATGAACACCCATAGATTTGAACACCTCCCTCGGTCTAAGTCCTCCTCCCATATTTATTTGATCACCCTGTTTTTAGGTTGGTTCCAACTCTAAAGTATCATGGTGTGTCAACCAGTATTTGTATCTGATCATATTGCAGTTAAGACAGCAGGAAACAATGGCAATGTTTAGATTAATATTTTGAGCTGTAGTCATTTATGTTTCCAGGCACTTAGATAATGTGATTGATCCAGAATGAAGTTTTCATTTTATCTGGAGTTTTCTAACCCACTATTGCAGTCACACCCACAATTTCCAGATCTACGTAAAGCACGCGTTAGACACAGTGAAAGATCATGAAGACTGGTATAAAGTGTTGCTGAAATGAAAATGCCATCATCTCCCCATGAGGCTTTAATATCTCAAGAAAAATATACACTTGGGAAGGAAAGACACTGAATCATAGAACCAGAGAAGACACAGCTCAAAGCAGACTATTGCTTTTATCTGTCAGTGAATTTTTGCTTGCTGGTTTGCTTTGTTTTATAGCTTTCTTTGGCTCTATAAAGTATCTTGACATACTGCCTGAGACCTCCAGTTTGCTATTTATTCCATTTTTTTTTTTTTTAGAATAAGTGAGATGCCATTTTGAAAGGCACTGAGGCACCACCATTAAATTATACCCCTTGTATGTGCAGACAGCCATGTACTGAGCTCACTCCTACTTACTCATTCAGCCTTAATGTACGCCTAGCTTAGGAGAGCAGTGGTGATCACCATGATATGACAGACTTGGTACTCAGATACATGGACATTCTTCCTTATAAAGTCTAATTATTACTCCACCTTACAGGGTATCAGTTTTACTGGGAATTCAGGTATTCTATTCAAATGAAGAATATGCTATACTTTGGAACATACAATAATAACTTAGCATGTTGACTAGCATATAGTTGCTCAATAACTATCAATTCAAAATCGCACTGAACATTCATGGCCAGTTCCCACACTAAGGGTTTTGTCCCAGCTAGTCCACTGCCCTAAACACCCTTGCCCCAGATATTAAGATCATGGCTCTTCCTTATCTTTCCAGCATCAGCCGACATATGCCTTTCTCAGAGAAATTTCCTCTGGTCACTGCTTTTAGAGTAACCCTCCTTCACAGCACCCGTTTTATTGTTTTCTTCTACTTACCAGGGCTTGATTTTTTTTATTATTAATTTGCTTATATACTAGAAAGAGGTCATTCTATTTTATCCTGTTTTATTTCTAGTACCTAGAACAGTGCCAGAATAGAACTGGCATATGCATGTCTCCACATCACACAGAGAATGGGACCTTGTCTGGTGTGTTTATTATCGTAGCTTTAACTCCTTGTACATGGTATAGCCTTCATTTGTATTCAGTCAGTGAATGAATGGCTTTCCTCTCAAATTTAATGCCTAACTGTACTAGATATTTCAAAGTATAATTCCCCACTCCTGATATTGATCCAAGACAAATAAAAACTTTCATTTACACACAAAGACAAGTTCTGGTGAGTGGAAAATAAACTGTGCTACATCCATTCAACAGATACTACTAGGTAATGGAAAGGAACGAATACCAGAACACACAACGACACGGATTAATCTTACTTTCATAATGCTGAGTGAATGAAGTAGGACTCAAAAGGCTACATACTCTATGATTCCATTGATAGGACATTCTGGAAATGGCAACACTTCAAAGGCAGAAAACAGAACAGTGATTGCTAGGCCTCCAGGGCAGTGGCAGGGGCTCACCACTAGGGGCAGTATAAGGGAATCAGGGGCTGATGAAACTGTTTTACATCATGGTTGATGTGCTGGCCATATCAATGTATGTGCTTGTCCAAACTAGAACTCTTCCTCAAAAACAGTGAATATTACTTTATGCAAATTATATCTCAATTATTTAAAAAGTAAAAATACATGAGCCATTATAATCCACTACAGTTGAAAGAATTACTGAGCTGTTCTTTAGCTGCCTAGCTGTTTTCCTTTGAGTGACACTAGGAAAATATGTCATATCATTTCACTCCTCCAACATCTTCCCAGATCAGTTCTCATAATGGTCTACAAGCCCCAACCTGAAAGGCTAATCCATGGCTTTGTTGACCTCATCTTCTATCACCCTCTTCCTTTTTCACTCTGCCTCAGCCACAGAAGCCACCCTACTGATCGTCAAACACAACCCGCACATGGGGCCTTTGCAGCTGCTGTTCTCTGCCAGGAGCTGGCCTCCCTACATTTACATGCCTTTCTGCTTTACTTCCTTCAGCTCTCTTTGCAAAATCATCTGATCAGAGATGCTTTTCTTGGCCATCCTATAGTAATAGTACCTTCCTTCTTGTATATAGCTTTTCTTTTCTCTACAGAAAATTTTATTTTATTTTTTTAATATGTAGGCCATCATAGGATATAAGCTTCATAAAGTCTGAGATTATGTTTTATTCACTATTATTTCTCCACATTTTAGAACAGTTCCCTGTTTTAATAAGTGCTTATATAAAATTAGTACACACACACACAGCTAAGCCTTGTTTCCTAAACTTCCCTGCTTATGGATATTATATGACTAGTTCTCATCAATGGAATGTAAATGCAAGAGATACTTTGCTATTTGTTCTAAGAAGCTATGATCAATTTCCCTTCCCTTTAGTCTCTTCTTTCTCTTGTCCCTAACCCTAATGGATAATACTTACATAACATCAAATTCTTGAAGCCATTTACTGAAGATGGGAGAGTCCCAACATGGAAACAGCCTACGTCCCTGAAGACTGTATGCAGTAGAGCCTTCCCCCACCTCCCACCCCGACGCTGGACTCTGTAACATTAATGAGAAATAAAACTTTATTGTGTAAATCCACTACACTTTCGAGTTGTTTGTTACAGCAGGTATCATGACTTACCCTGACTAACATAGAAATTTAGAATCAAAAGATGTTTCTAAGCTGAGGTTTGCTACACCTGGCCATTATTTATGCTACGGAACTATTTCCAGACTGTGTAAAATGAGGAGAGTAAACACTAAGCACTTCAGAGGATGAAAATGCTCTGCAAATCGAAAAAGAAGCATGGAAAATATATAATTTTAAAGAATTTCACAAATGCAAGTTTTGTAAAGTGTAACTTCTCTTACTTGGCTGATTCAGGTTCAATTTTCCCAGTCCTTTAATGACTTCTCCTCCTGTTCATTCCCTCAATATTTAGCATTATGTAATTAGTACATTCTCTGTGCCAAGCACTGTGCTGAACAAAGACAACTGACCTGTCTTCACAGAAATGAGCAGAGAAAATGGCAATGAAACAATCGACCACAGTGTGAAAAGGACCTTCAGAAAGGGGTCTACAGAGTGTTACAGGAACACCACAGTAGGAAAGCCTGCCCCATACTTGAGATATTAGGGATATGGTCCCAGAGGAAGTGACATCAAGCTGATACTTCAATGACTAGGATAAATTTGAGACGTAAACTGAATCGTGGGGTTTGAGGGGGTGTGTTCTGTAGAGCACATGGCAGTATCAAGGAACTTGAAGTCAGAGTGAACAGAGGGTAACATGCTTGCAGGAGGATGGATGGTAAGAGATACGGGCTGAGTGTGAGGACGAGAGCCAGTTCTGAAGAGCTCAAAACGTAACGGAGGGTGTTTGGTTCTTATGTAAAGAGAAATAGAAACTACTAAAAGGTTAAAAATATAATAATATCATTATATTTGCTTTTTAGAAAGAGGGATCAGGATGAATTATAATGAATCATGGATTAGGGTTTATTCCCCCAATGAGCCTGAGGATGAAAGAATACAGAAGGCTGTTGGCAATTTTCAAGGCAAATACGATAGAAATTGCAACTAGGGACATTCAGATTAATATTGCCAGGGCACTGCTACTGTAACTAGTAATATGACTGGAACAAGAAGAAAAGGTAAGGTTTACTTCCAGTTTTCTAGTTTGGGCAAATTCTGCAACTGTAAGATTTAAAGTCTTCTCCTTGGCCACCACTGTGTTCCCCTCTGTATTTCCTCCTCTAACATCACTAACTGTCTCTCAGTCAATCCTGCATCATCAGCTCTACACTCAGCCAAGATCACCATCTCTGTCTATCCATACTCATACATCTATTCTCTCCCCCTTTCCCTCTCCTCCCCTCCCTCTTTATATTTATAACAACTTCCCCTTGCCTTACTGTTTTGTCTGAGGCATCCAATAAAGTTTAAGTAGAAATCATGACTATTGGCACCTTGCCAGTTTTCACCATTAAGTATAGTATTAATTTTTTTGCATTATCCTTTTCAACTTGTGGAAGTTCTTTCTATTCCTAATGCGCTGAGTTTTTAAATAAAAGGATATTAAATTTTTTCAATTTTTTTTCTCCACTATTCTCTTAATATGGTCAATTACATTGGTTGACATTTGTATGTTAAACCAACCCAGCTTTTGGGGGATCATATTTCTTGGCCATGGTATAATAATATCCTTTGCACGTGCTGATGAACCTGATTTGCTAATATTTTTAAGGTATTTCTGCGTCTATGCTTATGAGTCATATTGATCTTATGTTTTTTATCTTCCCATTACAAACAACTAGAAAAATGGACAAATGCATGAAATGACTGTCCTGAAACATTAGGTGTCCGGAATTCCCTAAAAGGAGGTAAACACATAAAGGGCACCCTTTGAGCAAGCTGGATTTCTTCTTGGAAGCACTTTCCTGACCCTTGCGTACGGAGGGAAATCCTAAGCAGAGCAGGGCTATCTTGCTGAATTAAGGACAGAGAGGTAAAATTTCAGAGGCTGAGGCTCTGAGAAGGAGGTAACTATACAAGGAAAGAGATGCATAAATCTGCATAGCAATGAATACTCTTATATCTTCTTCTGAATACTAAAACAAGCAAGTCTGAAGTCCAGCTGAAAAATTGTTTTTTGGATACACTCTGCATTCCCTGTTTAATGAAGTGTTTGGCATAATGGTGATTCAACCTTGAGTTATAGCCACTTGACCCAAAATGATGAGTTGAAGAGAATAAAATTATTTCAATTTGTTGATTGTTTTCATGTGCTCAGCAAGTTTGTTTTTCCCACTGAATTGGTGGTTTCCTTTGTTCTGGAATAAACGAAGACTGGCCTCCAGAAACACGTTGTTTTGGCCAGCGGATAGATGAAGTGATTAGGCACTGTATGGTCCTTTTCCATTTTTTAATTTCAGTGATGATTGCTAGCAGACGGCAAGAAATATGTAGCCTCCACCTCAGGTGTGCTGGCATATTGCAATTAAAATAAGCTACCCTTCGTCACCCAGGAGGAAAGTGATTGATCAAAGTATCACATGATTTACTTTCACTGTAAACTACAATTTGCTGCCCAAAATACGACAATTTATTTAGTAAAAAGAGGCTATCATTAAAACCCGGACACATGTTATTCACAGACTGTGGTCTAAGGAACTGCGAATGACAGGTAAACACATTCAGTGGCTTCTCCACATTCACTCTTATTATAAATAATTGTCCAAATTAGTGTTATCCAAATGCTGTGCAGAAGCTTGGGTAAAGATGCTATTTAATGCAATGTAAGTAAGATTATGTTTTACACACAGTGACACCAATCCAAGTCAGGCAGGTAAGGGGGTCACAGCGAAGCCGCAAGGGATGCAGATGGCAAACCATCTTGAAAATTCTACACCCCACCTAGGTCCACAGGGAGACAAGTGTGACCTGGAGGCAAGTCACTCTAAGGACCATTATTGTCACCAATGCTTTACACTGAGCAGCAGTGAACAGTGACCTAAGATTACAAGTTAATTCAGTTTGGAATCAATCCCAAGATGTAAGGCTTCCTTGACTGTGAAGTATAGAAAGATGTTAATTATGTAAGTAGTGGGCCCCTCATACTGGTACTGTTTGATTTTTTTTCCAAAGGGCATTTAATATCTGGCTTCATATTGACAGTAGAGTATCGTTAGAGAGCTTATGCTCTCGAGCCAGAATGCCTTGAGTTCCCAGGTGACTCTGAAACACCAGTTCTTAAGCCTCAGTTTTACCAGCTGTCAAGTCTGGGCTAGTTAGACAGCTTACTTCTTAGGCTGTGAAAGTTAAAGTAACTAGCTAAGGTTCTTGGAGCTGGCAGCGGATGGAGTCAGGATGCAAAACGAACAGTCAGGTTCTAGAGTCTGCATTCTAACCACCACACACACTGTCTCTCCCTTTTTAGAGTTCTGTGACCATTTAGCAAAACCGTGCACATGGGGCATTTAGGCTACTGCTGGGTTTGGAGTTTCCAATGACTGGTAGCGAGGAGGAGAAGGCACAGGAGTTAGAGGAAAAGGAGGTTAGCAGATTAGGGAAGGGGGTTACGAATCTTTATTGTAAAGGGTCAGATAATAAGTATTTTAGATTTTACAGGATATACATTCTGTCTCAACTCCTCAATCCTGCCATTATAGCTAGAAAGCAGCCACATGTAATACATAAATGACCAGGCGTGTTCCAACACGGTCTTGCTTGCAAAATACCTGTTGGGCTGGATTCACCTCTTGGGCCAGTTTGGCATCTGGAATAGAGAGTGAGGATTTGAATGAAGACTTTTTAAAATTTGTGTCAGCTTTATTGAGGTATAATTGACAAATAGTGGATGTCATCTTTTGATAAGCCTAGCATTCTTTTCATTCTTTCCCAGCTGCCTCCCTCTGGCCGACTGCATCACCGGGAACAGTGAGGGGATGAGATCCTGTGACATCTAGGCTGTTTCCAGAACTGATGGTCTAAGCTTACATGGTACAGTTCCAGTGTATTATCTGAAGATGATTTAGAGACGGTCAACCAGAAAAAACTGAAATTAAATCCTAGTTCCAGATGTGGTAGACATGGCTCAGACCATGGTAAACACTATGCCTGTACCCCCTCATTTTTGCTCAAATCAGAATTGTGTATGTTCAAGGGAAAAAATACTCATTTGTACCTGGAATGCTTCACACTTTTCAAACCTTGTCTGCCAGGCGATGTTTGCAGCTAGGGTGGACATATGTCCTGTTTGCCTGTGAGAACTCCAGGCTACGCCTGTTGAGCCTGTCTAATTACTATTGGCATCCTCTTTCACGCATCTAAAAGCATCCCAGTTTGGATGAAAAATTACATGGTCACCCTATAGATAGGCATTAAGCCCCAATTCTACAGATCTCCACTTACTCTGGAAGCTACAAAATTCTCCCCAACAAGGGACAGAGAACAATTCTCATCTAATATTCCCTCTGTTTTAGCAAACATTTATTGAGTACCTAATAGACACCATATCCTGGGAAAGACATCAGAGATCAACGATCCCTCAGAAGTTTTCATTTTATCTGGAGACACTCTGTGAAGGTTTGTATGAACTCATCTCTGACCGGCATCTTTCAATTCCACAAGCACAGGTTGTCTTTTCACAGATTCCCTCCGCTGTTTTGTGTTCCACATGAACCAAAGCTATTTGAGAGCAGAGACAGGGTACACAGCTGACTCCGATCACCAACAGGTAGTCTTGCTTGCTGTGTACTAAGTGAGCCCTAAGTAACTATTTGTGGCATGAATAATTCAGTACTCATCAAAGGTTCCCTCATTAAGCATCGATTTTTTGAGTCCCCACATCGCACTGAGCAAGAGAAGTGAATTATTACAGAAAATTTCAATGGCCTGTGTGAGTAGCTGCATAGCGTCTTCATACCCTATACCTGTTATTTATTAAGAGTTTACTATCTGCCCTAAATTAAACATTTGTATATTATATAGCACTTAATTCTCCATCACCCCAGGAGGCAGGAGCTATTATTTTTCTATTTTATAGATAATAAAGCTATAGCACAAAGAATTTAGGGAATTTACATAAGGCAACATCGCTAGGATGCAATGGAAGCCGGATCCCACTCATTAGATTCCCATGAAGACTGAAACATTATGAAAGCTGTCAAGCATAACACAACTGATATATATATAAAAACTCAATGAAAGCCTTGACTAAATTGCTTGATATAATAGTTCCAGTATCACTACTACAAATATTGCATAGACGGTACTTATATTAAAAAAGAAAAATTTGTTTTTCATCTGAAATTCAGATTTAACTGGGTGTGCTGTATTTGTATTTGCTAAATCTGGCAACACTATCTGTGACTCACGCTGTGTGGGCTGTCTCTACCAGGACAGCATGAAGAAGCCCTAGCGCAGTCCCCACCCACCCCAGTGTTCTATGTCCCACCCCCGACTCCACAGTCCTGGGTCTATGTGGACACACAAAACGTCCCTAGTGCAATGAGGACAAAGTATAAGGAGGGTACTGTTTATCTCCCACCCCAGGCCTTGTGGTGTGAATTATCTGTTTGCAGCCAGTAAGTTCCAAAATGTCCTCTGAGCAGTCAACCTTATGTCGAACCTGTTCACCTGTTGCACAAATTAACCCCTGAGAGCAATTCTCTAGTCCTCCTTCTGTGCTGATGAGATGTAATGCGGAGTTCAGTCATACAAGTCAACTACCATAAAATTACAGCAGTAGCCACAAGCAGGTAGGATGAAAACCAGTTTGGAGTCTAGTATATCTGGCCACTCTGAAACCTACAAAGAAAGCTCAATACCAATTCTTCACTCGAAGAGCCTACCATCACCTTGCAGAGAAATTGCTAACACCCAGAAATGATTTGAAGTGATTAGGCTTGGCTTCCAACTACAACTTCCTAAAAGTACACCAAATGTCTTTTGTAAGGCCACTCTTCCCCCATTCTAAACCAGATTTTTTATAATCAATGGTGGTAAAACTTTCTTGCAGCTAAATGATTTGCTTGAAGAAAGACATACGACTATTCGAACCAATGAGATAAGAGACATTTGTTTCTGGAGAGAAAAGTATCTTCTCTACCCTACAGAAACAATGATAAGAAACCTTCCTTCTTACAGGAATTTACTGATTTAGGTGCTCTGAATGTGTAGTTCCATCTTGCTACCATTAGAGAGACTGGAACTTCTGGGGGCCATTTTTATGAGGCCTGAGAATAATAAAGCATATGCAAAAAACAGAGTCACTTATAACACAGCCAGGCTTTGGGTGGTGTGGTTTGAACTTCTGGATCAAACTTTAGCCAAAGCCTCTGATTTTTTTTTTCCTACATGAGGCAACAAATTTTCTTTGTTGATTAAACCAGTTTGAAATGGGTAATATTTTGTCACTTGCAAAACAAAGACTAATGACAGATTTATCTTGTATCTATTTGTGTTTCAGTTTATACACCCTAGGAACAAAATACACAAGGAGGTCTACTAAAGTACACAGAATACAAAACTGAAACATATGTTAGAACTGAACGATAAAGAAAAGATGGGGTGGGGAGGGTGGTGTGTGGGTGTGTGGGGGTGTGTGTGTGTGTGTAGAAGGAGAAGGAGAAATATTCGGATATGATATGGAACCAGAAATGAAACTCAGATAAAAATGCTTTCTATGAAGTCTTTACCGTTGTTCTGGGTGCTCAGACATTTGTTATAAGCTTCCTAGCATGTAATTCAAAGGAAACAGCTTGTTCACTTACCCAATTCACTGTGTGTTTCAGCTAAATTCCAAGGAATTGCTCGGAGAACCACAAGTTATAAAAATCTAAAAGTGGAGGTTAATAGAAAGGAGAGGGATTACTTTTGGGTGGAGCAGTTAAGGAGAGTATTGTATAGGAGGTCAGATTTGAGCTGGGCCGCGAAGATGGGGTAGCATGTGTCTAGAGAAGGGACATTCCACAAAGGAGAAACAGCATGAGCAAGTTTATACCTGAAGTGAAATTCTGCAGAGCACTGTCATGAGATGAGCAAGGATGAAGTTAAGGAACGCTGTGGTGAGAAGGAATCGATGAATATTTTAGAACACAGGATCAAAGTGTGAGACAGTATGCCAAAAATATACTATTTAGGTATTTTCTCAAGCTTATCAAGTACTTAAATTTCTTGGATTAAAATATATCCATGACAACAATTTTGGCTTGATGAAAAATGGAAAGTCTACAAATAAACCCTGACAGAAAATAAAACTGAGAGTAAACAAGCTCCTTTGCAAAAAATAAACAACATATTGAGCTTAATCCTCCTGTTGTGTAAATTAGTCCTTAGGAGAAATTTAGGTAATGTTCACTCCCTAACCCTGAGAGCTAAATTCTTAATTAAAAATTCTAATTCACACCCTGTCATCATTATAAATCAGAGATTTAGTATTGTTTTCTTACTCTAGTAGGATGGAGAGTGAAAAGGCAGTAATAGACTACATGTATACACATGATAAACCCTTATCGTCATCATTCTAACTAGAGCGATCCATTAACTGGCCTTGTCACATACTTAAATTGCAATACCCATAAATCATTCAGAAATCATGAATTATCAGTGGTCAGTGTGTAAGAGGCACCCATTGAATGCTTGTGGATTCAATTATATTTTGACATAATTATCACACTAGCTCTGTGACCCTGAGCAAGTGAATTAACCTCCCTGAGCATTGGGCCCCTCATCTCCAAAACAGGTGCAATTTGGGGTTTATAAGTATTAGATGAGAAATATACATAGTAAATGCCTAGTAGGAAAAACTATCATTTGAGAGACTACTGTGGGCCAAAATTCTAAGGATGTTATAAGAATTAATTTCTCATTAAAACCTGATAGAGATTTTTTCCTCTCTACAGATGAGTACTCTCAGACACAGAGAGATTTTATCAACTTATCCAATATCATCATTTAAACAAATAATCCATATAGTATATATTACTTCTCTATTTAAGAGATCATTCTATTACCACTAGCTTGCCAAACTAATAAAACTGATTTTACCATTATTTCTAAGGAACCAGAAAGTATTTTACATTAAAAGAAAATCATTGGCCCTTGGAGAGTTTTTGAGGTGGCTGAGGGCATATATTATTGTCTTTGTTATACAGACAGGTATAAGCAAGTGACAGTGAAACGTATTATATTAAATCAACGGTTTATTACAGAAGAAATTATATTTAACCATTATCTTTTTCACTGGTTCTCAAATTTTGGTACATATTTCTGTGAATTATCCGAGGAACTTGTTAAAAATACAGACAACTGGTCCTAACCCTCAAGGATTCTGAGCTGGAGAGAGGTCCAGGTCCATTTTAACAGGCACTAAGGGAAATTCTGATTTAAGATGCCCACTAGCTACATTTTATGAAAAATTGATCTGGAGTTCAGTAATCCCTTGAAGTCAGGAGCTACACATGCATGCATCACAAAAGGACTGACTGGAAGGGGGAAAAAAGAAGAGAAAGAAAGGAGTGGAGTATCTACCCCTCTTGCCTCCACAGCAAGGTCACAAATACTAGTGGGAATCCATCCTCCCCTTACCTTTGGTCCATGGTTCTGGGTAGCACCCCACCCCACCTCCAGAGTGACCGTGTGATTTAAGTCCCAGCCCATCAGCACACCAGCATACTGCTGTTTACTATGACAGGCTCAGGATGGCCAAAGCAGGTCCAATCAGAAATTCACAGAACTACTAATGTTACAGAAAAACGGTCTGTCTCCTGCTGCAGTGAGAGTCCTATGGTACTACAAATGTCTTGTCGCTTCTTAGACAAAGAGAATGAAACTAACATGGCAGGATTCAAGTCCTGAAGACACCGTTTGAGTTCTGAAGCTAGCCATGCCAAGGCACAATCACCTCAGGACTCCAGTCTTGAGAGTTAGTAAATTCACATTTTGATTTCAGACAGTTTCACTTGCAACCCATAGAGATACAAATGATTTTTATAAAAAAATTGTGGACAGGACAGACAGAAATTCACCGGGTGGCAGCTTTTAAAGAGAGCCTCCTACCATTGCCTTAAA
This sequence comes from Camelus bactrianus, assembly GCF_048773025.1. Lineage (NCBI taxonomy): Eukaryota > Metazoa > Chordata > Mammalia > Artiodactyla > Camelidae > Camelus > Camelus bactrianus. Next base: position 103,438,910 of record NC_133541.1, on the reverse strand, counting down.
ACAGCCTTCAGAGGTCTTACAAAATGCTCATAGTAATTCAGGGCATTTTTTAAAAACTATGATTATAACTCCCTGAACTTACTATGTTAAATGTTATGCTAAGTACTACCCTCTTTAGTCCTCAGAGCCACCTTCTGTGGTATTATCCCAATTTTGCATAGAAGAATAGTGAGTTTTAGAAATATTAAGAAACTTGTCCAAGATCATCCAGTTTGTAAATGGCTGAGTTGAGATTCAAGCCCTGGCTGCCGACTTTAAAGACTGAGATCTTAAACACTGCAGAAGATCATCTCTGAAATATTTGCTTGTCCTGAGTTGCTATAATTAGGTTTGCTCAGAAAGTAAAATACCTTGAGGAATTCACTTTTCTGGACTTTAAATCCGCACCTATTTATACTACATTAAACCCATCTTTCAATTACTTGTGGTTGGCAGGTCATTCACACCTCTTTCTTCCTGTTTCCTGGTGCTTTCACATGTTTTGTGGGAAACCTGGATCCTGTTACCTGCAGAGTGGAGGGGATGCAAAAGAATGGCAGTGGGAAGAAAGGGGATGCCACGTCCATGTATTTCAAATGGCAACATCCCTTCAGCTTTTAACTGCTCACTGGATTGATGGTCTTCCTCCTTTTTAATTCATTTGCTATCACCTGACTAATACATGTTTCGATATACATTCGAGGCTCAATTCAACTAGACAGCAAACTTGCAAGCCAACAGAGCTCATGATTAGGGAAGGCTGGTTTGATACGGAGGGACGTGGCTTGCTGATTCTCTGGATGTAAATGCAACATCTGTTTGTGGTAACGCTTCCTACCTCTTGCAGCAGAACCATTTGCTGCTACAATCTGGTAGTTTTAGCCTGCATTTAGGTTGTTAAAAAGGGATTTTTTCTTTTTTTTTTTTTTTGGTCATCCAGGCATTATTTTGGACTAGTCAGTATTCTTGTTCGCATCTTCAAATATGACACAATCTTAGAATGTCACTGTGTTTTCGATCATGAAAGTGACGATGATAAATAGTTCCTTAAATGACAAACATTTGCTTGTGCACTTTACATGTCTTATCTCATTCATAACAGGTTAACAGGAAAAATATTACTGATTCCATCTGACAGTTCAAGAAGTAGCGGCTCGGAGTGGTGTACGACGTGTCAGTTCACACGGAGGCAGTGCGTCGTGAGCTTGGATCAAATCCATGCCTGGCTCTTAACACTTCTTTCCCCAGCATGGCTGTACCACTTCATTTACTTTCTGATGTAAAACTGATATGCAACATTAGTTGCAGGTGTATGGCATAATAACTTGACATCGGTATACGCTACAAAGTGATCGGCACAGTGAGTCTGGTTACCATCCATCGAGATACAACAGACCCCGAGATACAGTCGACCCCGTTCACCCGTTTCTACCCACCTCCTATCACACCCTTCTCCTCTGGTACCCACCAACATGTTCTCTGTATCTATGCATTCGGTATTGTTTCAGTTTGTTCATTTGTTTATTAGATTCTGCATATAAGTGAAACAATGTGGTATCTGTCTTTGTCTTTGACTTAATTCATTTAGTATAGTACCCTCAAGGTCCATCCACATTGCTGCAAATGGGGAGATTTCCTTCTTCATTTATGACTGAGTAGTAGTCGTGTGTGTGTGTGTGTGTGTGTGTGTGTGTGTGTGTGTGTGTGTGTGTTTCTATCACATCTTTATCCATTCATCCATCAATGGGCAATTAGGTTATTTCCATATCTTGGCTATTGTAAATATTGCTGTAGTGAACACAGAATGCCAATACCGCTTCAAGACAGTACTTTCCTCTCCCTCAGATACATACTTAGAGATGTGGAATAGGTAGATCATCTGGTAGGTCTTTTTTTTTTTTTTTTTGAAAAATCTCCAAACTGTTTTCCATATTAGCTGCACCAATGTACACTCCCACCAACAGGGTACGAGGGTTCCTTCCTCTTTTCGTCCTCTGCAACATTTATTTCTGCTTTTTTGATAATAACCATTCTAACAGATGTCAAGTAGTATCTCATTGTGGTTTGGATTTGCATTTCCCTAATGATTAGTGATGTTGAGCACATTTTCATATATCTGTTGGCCATCTGTATGTCTTTCTTGTAAAAATGTCTATTCAGATACTTGACCATTTTTTAAATTCAGATTTGTGTTTTTTGCTATTGAGCTGCTTTTGTTCTTTACATATTTGGGGTATTAACTCTCTAGTCGATACATGATTTGCAAGTATTTTCTGATACTCAGTATGATGCCTTCTCAGTTTTGCTGGTTCCCTCTGCTGCACAAAAGCTTTTATTTTTTAAATTTTTTTCAGTTTGGGAATGTTATTCATTCCCGGGATTCTTGCATAATATTGTAAGAGAGTAAATGATAAATCAGTCTCCCAATACTAATTTAACATCATATCCCTCTGTTTCTCTCAAATCTTTTGTGGAGTGGGGATCTTTATTGCCTGAGGAGTTCGCCATGAGTTCAAAGTCTCAAGTGAAGAGAACCAGCATCTCTAATACTTGATTGAGGAAGTAGTATTGAACAAATCTTGCTCAACTTTAGCATAGGAACTGGGTAGTTTGGTGTAGGCCCACCTGTTTATTTTTGCTTTTGAAGTCAGATCCAAAAACTGAGTGCCAAGATTGATGTCAAGGAGCTTACAGACTTTTTTCTTCTAGGAGTTTTATGGGTTCAGGTCTTATATCCAACTATTTAGTCAGTTTTGAGTTATTTATTTATATTCATTTGGATTTATTTTTCCTGTATGATGTAAGATAGTGATCCGGCTTCATTCTTTTGCATGCAGCTGTCCAGTTTTCCCAACACCATTTACTAAAAATATTGTCATTACCCTGTTGCATATTCTTGGCTCCTTGGTCCAATATAAATTGACCATATATGTGTGGGTTTATTTCTGAACTCTCTATTCTGTTCCAAAATTCTAGGATTATTTGTTCTAGTTATGTGAAAAAGGTCATGGGTATTTTAGTAGGGATTGCATTAATTCTGCAGATTGCCTTGGGTAGCACAGGAATTATAAAATATGGATTCTTCCAATCCAGGAGCGTGGACTATCTTTCTATTTATTTGTGTCTTTGATTTCTTTCATCTGTCTTATAGTTTGCAGTGCACATATCTTTAATCTCCTTGGTTAAGTTTATTCCTAGGTATTTATTCCTCTGATGCAACTGTAAATGGGATTATCCTCTCTTTCTGATAGTTCATTATCAGTGTATAGACATGCAACAGATTTCTGCATACTGATTTTATATCCTGCAACTTTACTGAGTTTATTAGTTTTAACAGTATTTTTGTGTCATCTTTAGGGTTTTCTATATATAGTAACACATCATCTGCAAATAGTGACAGTTTTACGTATTCTTTTCCATTTTATATGCCTTTTATATTTCTTGCCTCCTTGCTGTGGCTAGGATTGCCAATACTATGTTGAATAAAAGTGGGAAGAGTGAGGACCTTTATCTTGCTCCTGAGCTTAGAGGAAAAGCTTTCAGCTTTTCACTGTTGAGTATGATGTTATCTGTGGGTTTATCATGTAAAACCATTACTATGTGGAGGTACATTACCTTTATACCCAATTTGTTGAGAGATTTTAACATAAATGCATGCTGAATTTGTGAAACAGTTTTTCTTCATCTATTGAAATGATTTTTATTCGTCATTTTGTTACTGTGACGTATCACATCAATTTGCAGGTGTTGAACTATCCTTGTACCCCTAGAACAAATCCCAGTAGATCACAGTGAATGCTCCTTTTTAATGTATTGATGAATTTGGTTTGCTAATGTTTGATTGAGGTTTTTTGCATCTGTGTTGATCCGTGATATTCACCTGTATGTAATTTTGCTGTGTGTGAGAGTGTGTGTGTGTGTGTGTGTATGTGTTTGAAATTCAGGGTAACAATGGCCTCATAAAATGAGTCTGGAAGCATTCTCTCCTCTTCAATACTTTGGAAGAGTATGACAAGTACAGGTATTGGTTCTTCTTTATATGTTTTGTAAAATTCACCAGTGAAGTTGTCGAGCCCGGAATTTTATTTTATTTTTTTTTTTTAGTGATTCAATCTCCTTGCTGTTAATCATTCTATTCACTTTTTCTTTCTTCATGATTTAAATTTGGAAGATTTTATATTTTTAGGAATTTATCCATTTCTTCTAAGCTTTCCAGTTTGTTGGCATATAATTGATCAGAGTAGTCTCTTATGATCTTTTATATTTTTGTAGTATCAGTTGTAATTTCTCCTCTTTCATTTCTGGTTTTATCTATTTGAGTGTTCCTTTTTTTTATTTTTTCCTAGTGGGTCTAGCAAAAGACTTGTCAATTTTGTTTATCTTTTCAACGAAACAGCTCTTAATTTCATTGATCTGTTCCATGATCATCTTATTAGTCTATTTCATTTATTTTTTTACTGATCTTTATTTCCTATTTTCTACTAAATTTGGGTTTTGTTTGTTCTTTTTCTAGTTCCTCTGAGTGTGAATTTAGATTGCTTTTTAAGATTTCTCTTGTTTCTTCAGGTAGGCACACATTGCTATAAACTACTCTCTTATAATTGCTTTGGCTGTATCCCAATGGAATGTTGTATTTCCATTTTCATTTGCTTCAGGGTATTTATCTATTGTGGGTTGCCAGGCTGGGGGTGGGGATTTTGGTGAGGCTGCATCTCTGCCCCTCCTCCCCATCTTAATGTGGCCCTTTTATCCTTTGCTGTGGAGGAGCTGTTCAGCTGGCTATAGGTTCTTTTTCAGTGCTAACTGTGCACTATGTAGCCGTGGGTTTGGGGTGGCCACAGGAAGAAGGGAGTTCAGGATCTTCCTACACCAACATCTTGGATGGCCTCCCTGACACTTTAACTCTTAATTATCGTATTTGATGATCTAGTCCAGTTTACTGCATATCAGAATCACCTAAAGGGACTGTTAAAACATGAACTGCTGAGCCTACCCAGATTTTGCTATAGTAGACATGGGGTACACTGTGATAACCTGCATTTCAGACAAGTTCCCAGGTGGTGCTGAGGCTGCCAATCTGAGCTCCATAGTTTGAGAACTACTGAACTGGTCCAACTGCCTCACTTTAGAACTATAAAATCAAAACTCAATGAAGGAAAGGATCTGATCAAGATCACAGCATGGATTGATGCCAAGCAAAATATGAATCTAGGTCTCTTGGTGCCCAAGTAAATGTCTTCTTAAATATGAGGAAGCACCTGTCCTCTCTCCTTTTTACACCTACAATAAAGGGATATAATATTTGGCTGAAGTTACAAATAATAACTCCTCTGACATGTCCTGATACCCCTAGTTGACAGGTGTTCCTAGATTAAAATTAATTAACCTTCTTGAGTTTTAAATTCCTATAAATTTGGGGTAACCAACTCCTACTTTGCAACTTTGTCAGAAGGACTGGATGTACTTAGGAATTTCCCCCACGGGAATACAAGCTCCACGAGGGCCAGCGTTTTTCTCCTCTTTACTTCCTGTCCATTACCACATCCAGGAATACTTTCTCATACAAATTAGTTACAATGTTTGAATGAATAAAAACAAATGCTCAGTACATTGTAGGAACTCAATAAATGGTGGCTTTATTGCTATTTTAACATCATCACCACCACCACCATCCTCACCATCATCGGTTTACAGTTTCCTGATTCATTTCCTATCCTATTTTCTCCCTTTCAGATTTTTGGGTTTTTTACACTCTCTTCACCTGCCAAGCTCCACTGTATTTTCTTGTAATGATGTTTCCATTTTATGGCTTTTGAAAAACAGGCCAGATGTTAATTTTGTTGTTGTGTTATTCTTTCAGCAAATTCACAGCAGCGCCATTGATATCCTGTTTTCAAAGGAGGGCCTTTAAATTACTGCAAACATCCTGCCTCAGCTGCCTTTTAGATCTTTTCCAGCTTTGAAGGGAGGATGATCTTTAGTCATCTGGGACTTATTTTAACTCTTAGGATAACAGCGAGACATCTTCTGTTGCAGTGTTGGAAGCAGATCTCCCACTGCCCCACAAAGTTCTCTCTCACCTCAATAAACAATCAAGTAGATAGGAAAGAGACTGCGCTGAATTTATTTTATAGTCCGTTCTTCATGCCTAGGATGGTCTGGCACTGAGTAACCACGCTCCTTGTGAAAGGAAGCATCCAGGTGCATTGATGTAAAATACAGCTTTGAGCAGAGAACAGTTTTTGTAGAAAAACAGTGACAGAGTGGAGAAATCATCTTGCTAGATGTAGACCCTAGATTCATTAAGAGAGCATTTAAAAAATCCTGAGCCACAGATACCTTTCACAACTATTCAAATCAGACTCTCTGAGGTTTGGATTTCCCTCCAGTTCTAAAAAGCTCACTGGTTACCCAACTCTGTTCACGGACCAGTGCAGAGTGTTTCAGAAGTGTTTCATGGATCCTCAACATAGTGAAAAAAATAAGCTCAAAGTAGCAGGATTTTCATAATTTAAATTCGATCCTTTAATAAAGACTGTCTTCTATGCCAAGAGCAGCCTTGCAGGGCTTAAAAAAATCATTAACCACCATTAAATAAATAAAATGTTACTACAACTCAACTTGGGGCAGGCTACATAACCTGAGAAGAAGCAAGATGATAATCAAAGTCTCTGATTTAGAATATCTACCCTTATGGCTTCAATCTGGGGCTCACATTTTGGTATCAGTGCTGTTTCCCATTTGTAACAGAGGCACATGACAACCTCAGCATGCACTGCCTGTGTCTCCCTGTCAGCCATCAGGAAGGCGTCTCCTCCAGTCTGTGTCAGCTGCTCTACAGGAAGGGTGTCTATTGCTCTGGGGGCGCGGGAGGAGGGCATCCAATGTTGCCAACATGAATTTCATGTATAACACTCAGCCTGTACTTCAAATCAGACTGTCCTAGACATAAAATGTTAATATTATGAAAATCCATATAATAACTTGCTTGAAATGCATTGAGACATATAAAGAACAACTTAATTTTGTTTACATAGATTATGTTCTTCCTGCTTGTTTCAGCTTTAGACATGCTTTTAAAAATGACAGTAATTCCAGCTTCAAAAAATTATACATTTATGTGATAAAAATAAAATAGAACGTTGGTAATGCTCCTTGTGGGAGACACTGTAATTTATTTATATTTTGTTGTACTGGTTTATGTCATCTCTAAGTCTGGGGATACCATACTCTGATAGAAAGTATGCAGTACCTGGTAACCCTCGATCATTATTGTCTTGCCAGTAATCAGTGATGACAGTTTAATATTCATTCCTGAGAAGCAAAACCAGCCCTCACACAACCAGCTTCCATTTTATGCAATTCTGAGGACTCAAACCAGTTCCATTATAATTGAGTTCGGGTATCAAAAAAGAGAAAAATTATGTGCTTTGTGAGAAGGACATTTTTGCTATAGCCTTGAATAGCTCCTTAAAATGAAATCTTTTCCCCTGTAACTTCCTGCAGCACCTGATCAGTTCTCTTGACTGGCATTCATCACTTGCTTTCTTGGGTTATACATAATTATACACAAGCAGATCCTTGACATCCTTGTGAATTTAACATTTCCAGTTCAACTTTTCATATGTGACCCTGAGGGTTCCACAATTTGTACAATTTGTCATATTGTCATGGTATGAATTTAAATCACACTCACTTTGAGCTGGTGTAAAAAAGTGAATGATTTAGCCAGTGCAATACCCTGCATAATCTCCCAGCCTCTCACCTCAATCTAGCTCTGCTGTTCTTGTTTTCCATTTGTGTAAGATCAAATTTTTATATTTTTGTAGAAACAACTATGAATATTTTAATGAAAACTGAAATAGAAATTAATTGGTGATGTAAGGGTGTTTATAGAAAATGTCTGATAGAAATGGGATTCAGAAGAAATAATAAGAGATAACACTGAGGGATTACTATGTGCCTGGCACCATAAAAATAGCTTTACATTCATGATTTCATTGGATTCTCACAACCCTACAGTCTAGTTATGTTATTAAATCCATTTAGCAGAAGAAGAAAATGAAGCTTAGAAAGTCACATAGGCAGAGCCAAGATATGTAAAATGTTATGTCTGACTCATTAACTTGTACACTTTTCCCCTTAAAAAGACTTGAGATATATCTGACGTATATTAGTTTCAGTGTAGAAAATAAGGAATTGAAATTTGTATGCATTGCAAAATGACCACTACAGTAAGTCTAGTTAACACCCATCTCTGCACATAGTTACAAAATTCTTTTTCTTGTACTGAAATCTTTTAAGATCTACCCTCTCATCAACTTAAAGACAAATGAACTTATTTACAAAACAGAAACAGACTCACATAGAAAACAAACTTGAGGTTACAGGGGAAAAGGGAGAAGGAAGGGATAAATTGGGAGTTCAAGATCTGCAGATACTAACTACTACATACAAAATAGATAAACAAGTTCATGCTGTACAGCACAGGGAACAACATTCAATATCTTACATTAATTTATGGTGAAAAAGAAAATGAAAACAAACATATGTATGTTCATGTACGACTGAAGCACTGTGCTGTACACCAGAAATTGACACAACATTGTAAACTGACTATATTTCAATAAAAATGTATATATGCAAAAAAACAACTCTTAGAAAAAACAAATATACAATAAATGATTATTAACTATAGCTGCCATGCTGTACATCACTTAACTTATAGAGGGAAATTTATGCTTTTTAAAGCCCTTCACTCATTTCAACCACTCCTACTCCGACCCCACCTTCCCCACCTCTGGGAACCACCTATCTGTTCTCTGTATCCATCAGCTTGCATGTTTGTTCATTTTTATTGAGATATAATTGAAATACAATATATCAGTTTCAATTGTACAAGATAATGATGAGGTATTTGCATGTACTATAAAATGAAAACCACACTAAGTCTAGTTAACATTGTCACCACATAAAGTTACAAAATTTTTTCTTATAATAAGAACTTTTAAACATGCACTTCTTAATTTCTATTGATGTCTATTCTACTTACCTCCTCTCCATCACCCCACATAATTTTCCATATTCTTTCTATGCTATAAGTGCTATCTGGGCATGAGTTTAACTTTATCTCTTCCTTGGAGGACCTAAACCAGAACTCTTGCTGTATGAAGATTTGTTAAATACAGATGGCTGAGTGAATACAGGGATGGATGATGCATTTGCTAATTACATTCACTTGCTATCTCTTAAAAACTGAATGAGAACAAATATCTTTCCATGTGCATTTATTCCATATTATCTAGTATAATGCTACAGAAATTCTGAATGTTGAATAAAAAGGAATTTACCTGTACTTAAGAGGCTCCCAAGTCAAATAAAGCAGTAAAACATTTCCTTTTCTAAGAACATTAAACATTGTGAGTCAACCTCTATACCCCATCCAATGGTGTCCCAGTGTCATCTACAGATTTTTAATGAAGTGCTGGCTTGAATCCAGAAAGTACCAGGGAGGCCTTGCCTGCTTTACTTTGAGAGAAAGAGAACAATACATCTTATTCTTTCATGATAAACTGGAAGACCTTAAAATAATGCATGTTTATTTTCTCCATCTCTGTATTAGTCAGGGTCCTCCAGAGAAAAGAACCAACAGTATAGGCACAGATGTATGTAAGAGGAGGTTTATTACAGGGGTTGGCTTACCTGATTATGAAGGCTGGGAAGTCCGGTGATCTGCTGCCTGCAAGCTGAAGACCCAGGAAAGCCAGTGGTATCACTCAGTCTGGGTCTGAACTCTCAAGACTAGAGGAGCTGGTGATGTAAGTCCAAGTCCGAAGGCCAGAGAACAGGAGCACTGATGTCTAAGGGGAGAAGAAGACAGATGTCTCGGCTCAAGCAGAGCAAGCACATTCACACTTCCTCTGACTTTCTGCCCTGCTCAGGCCCTCAGTGGACTGGATGATGCCTCACCCACGTTGCTGAGGAGGACCGTCTTTACTCAGTCGACTGATTCAAATGCTCATCTCTTTCAAAGACAACCTCATGGACACACACAGAAGTAATGTGTTCCCTGCTATCTGAGCATCCCTTAGCCCAGGCAAGTGGACACACAAAATTCATCATCACCATCCTCACACATCGCCATGAAACTTATTAGTTATTTGTTTTTAACTATAATTAATGCAAGAAGGAGAAGGACAGAGGCTATGAGGGTACACATAAGGCAGAAATACCCTATTTGGGGGCAGGGGCACCTGGAAAGCCTCCCTTAGGAAATGATATATGAACTAGAACTGAAAGAGGAGGCAGATAGCTAAATCTGAATGTGCATTCAATAGGCATGAGAATTGAGTTACTGAAACAGGGGTAAGTGCCCAGGGCAGATGGAACAGCATGTGTAAAGCAGAAAGGATCAGGAAGCATGTAAAGAACTGAAAAAAATGTAGATGAATTTTGATGATTGAAGTCCTGACTAAATGTGAGTAAGATCTGCAGTTTAGTTAACAGTGTTGTAGCAACACCAACTGTATATTAAATAGATAAACAACAAGGTCCTACTGTACAGCACAGGGAACTATATTCAATACCTTGCAATAGCCTATAATAAAAAAGAATTTGAAAAGGAAAATTTATGTATACATATATACATGTGTATAACTGAATCACTATGCTGTATACCAGAAATAAACACAACGTTGCACACTGACTATATTTCAATAAACCTTTTTTAAAAAGTAGTGCTATAGGAACATCAGTTTTCTGGTTTTGATAAAGCATTATAATTATGAAATACGTTACCAGCAGAGAAACCTGGGGGAAGGGTTCATGAAACGTTCTATACTATCTTTTCAACTTGTGAGTCTAAAATGATTTCAAAATAAAAAGGATTTTTTTTAAAAAAGGACATTAGTAAAATGTCCCTTGGGTGTCAGCTTGAAATTGGGACTTCAAGATCATGGGTCTCAATAAAACTGTATGTATGTCATGACATTCTTAAACGTGTCCACTGTGTTCTTCTGACACGCAGAGTGCTATACTGCCCTAATTTATTAGTGATGCTTAGCATCTGTCATGTCTTCCCCAGGCAGTGGTGATGGTCATCTTAAAAGCAAACTGTAATCAGGATTCTGGGCAGGACAAGGTGAGAATTAGCTGTCTACTTCTCTGTTTATCTCTACATATCAGCACTCTGCTCTGGAATGTATGACGGGTAGGCAGCTGTGGTTCCATGTACAGGCATTGGCTGAGAATTGTCTCAGGGAAAGTCTAACTGAATCACACTGCATGACAACGTAAGTAGAATGTGCTCATGGAGGTCAAAAGAAGTAACACACAATATTGTGTAACAGCTACAATGACAGTCATGCTCACCTCTAGATAAGACTTTTTCATCAGCCTAGTGCTGGTTACAGCAAATAAGACATGGAACCAGGGAAAACTAGACAGCAATCTCACAAATCACTGGAGCTGGGCTAGGATTGACTCACTGTCAATAGCACAATTGTTATCCCCCTGAAATAAATGTGGCATTGAGCACTCACATCTGATTATGTCATTCTTCTGCTCAAAATTCTGCCCCTCTTCCCCACTGCTCATTGGAATAAATATAAATTCTTCTGAAAGATATTCAAGTCCTCAGTGATTTGGCCCTTGTCCACTTTTCTCACCTCATTGCTTTTTCTTACATTCTAGTATTACCAAATTCTTTTACTGATTTTCAAAGATCCTGGGCTCCTTTATGCCTCTAGGCAACTGACTGTGTTTTCTTAAACTTCTTATTTTAATGCACCCTACTGTTTCCGCGAAGCTTCTTTTAGCTTGTCCAAACTTAGGTACATCTTCCTTGTCGTCTCACTCGTCCTGTAAGTAGCTATATTGCAGCAACTGTTCATTTTGTATTGTAATGTGTTTCTTCACATGTCTGTCTCCCCACTAAGCTCCTTGAGGATGAAGTTCCTCCCTTCTGGTGTCTTCAACACCTACAAGACTGCCTGACATAGTGTAGGTATTGTTTAAAAATTTGATGAAAGAATATAAACAAAATGTATTGAGTGATACTTGCCTTAATTAGAAGGAGACAATGTTATAATGGTTTCCAATAAGAATTATCAATGTTAGTATGAAAGAATTTATGTCCATGGCTTTGAGGCATCAATAAGAGATCAGACTGCAGTTAGTAAAAATGCACCTGCCTATCATATCCCATGCATGCTGGTTAGGGAACCCACATGGTTAGAAAAAATGTATCTACCGCAAAATGCAGAAAACACAATCAGAATTCTTATGATACCTATATAACACAACATTATTATTTAACAACATAGATTGTTCCTTTTTAACTTGGCCTACTTGAGACTATGGATTTTGTTTTCCATTTTAATAAAGGTACTTTTGATGATAATGATTTTTCATCACTTATGAAGTCTTTTGGTAAAAGGACAATGATTCCATGTGAAAAAGGCCAATGCTTAAAATCCTTTAATGGACACTCTTGGGTAAATCTGTCTCCTTTCTCAGGTCAAAAGTGCAATATATTACAATTTTAGAAAAGAACTAAGAACAAATAAATATATGAAGGTTACATAAAAACAAGCTTTAACCTTATATGATCTGAGGTTTGCGAAAATATTCCAAGTAATGCAAAATAATTAGTTCTTCCAATATATTCCAAAATAAATATGTATTCAAAACATTCCAACATACTCCAAAATCTTCCATGGAAAACAAAAAAGGCAAAGGGAGATTAAAGAATTTAGGCAAAGATCTGTAAATTGAACACTGATAATACTGAAGGGTTCAACTGAATTCACTGACAAACATTTTTCATATAAAATAGGATATGAATGGATATTTTTTGGAATTTATAGTCCTATTTAGTGAAATATATGTTTGCGCCAATTACACAGCAGATACTCTATTAATCATTGGGATACCATGATCAATGAAACAGACCTTGCCTTTGAGAGGCTCAGTCTGGGAGACGGTAGAATAGTACATGGAGCAAAGCCAGCATCATGGCGTTCTATGGACTTGAATTTGGATGCCAACTGTGATGCTGTAATGTCAGATTATTAGCCACGTGACTCAGGCTAGTTAAGCTCCCTCGATCTTAGTTCATTTGCTTGTAGAGAGTAAATAATAAATCACAAGGTTGCTGTGAAGATTATATAAGAAAATTCCTGTAATGTGCTTGGAAATGCATGGCTGAAAGTAAAAATACACATACATTTTTAGCTGAGAAAGTTAAACAGTCATTTTCTTAAATTTATATCTGTGTAGGCCCTAGGTCTAAAAGGAATAATGGGAGTCTGTAGTAATATAAGAAATTACAAGTCAGCATATCCTCAGTTTCAAAGATAACTTAAAAGAAAGTCACTGAAAAATTCTAACTCATTTCTGAAGGAGAAAAGGTGAAGTGACGACTCTATAAGGTCCCCACGAGAGGCAGATACAAAGAAACAGCTTTCAGCTCAATTTCAGGAAAACTCCACATTCATCAGAATTATTTATCCATAAATGGTGTGAGCTGCTTTATGAGTTAATATGGCATCTGCAATCCAATATGCCCAACACCACTGAAGAATAATTTGAGATTGTAGAGAGATTAAGGTAAGTCATAATTTAGGAATAATTAGAAATAAGCAGCTGATCCAACCAGATGCTAAGAAAAGCCGCCAACAACATATCTATGGCCTGTCTCCCTGTTTATTTTGCCACAGAGAGAAGGCCATAATCAAGTTTTGGCTGTCGCTTTACCAATCAAACTGACTGTGTTCTGGTTGATTATGAGCAAATTTTAGAGTGACTTACTAACCATGCTGTGAAACTATTGATTTCCCAGTGGTTGGCTATCATTTTGTTCTTCTCGTTCCCCAAAATGGAATCGACAAAATCAAAGTAATTACAAATCATTGGTGAAAAGGCTGTGCACTATTATTCCATACTGAGTTTTCTCTTTATTTGAATTTTTTCATGAAGCTCTGAAAACTACTCCAATTAGTAAGGCCACTCATCAGTATCTACTTTTACTTTTGCCAGAATAAGACAACTGGTTAAAAGGATCTTCTTTCCTAATTATGCCTAAAGGTAGTCACTGAAAGGTATCACTTGGTATTGAAGAGGATGGAGTTTGGAAACAGAATGACCAAGATGAACTCCAGCTTTACCCTGTATGGGCCTGGGGACAGGTAACCTCTCTGACTCTGCTCCTTATTGGCTGAAATGCATATTGCACAGGGAACATATGGGCTCAAAAAGAAATGATGTTTACCATGCTTAGAATGATATTCAACACCTTTAACATTAAGCAATAAAAAGACTCAATTACCTGTTATTAATTGTCCCTTGAATTCCATACGTAGGTGTCTCCTACCATCTACTAACCCTTATACTCCACTGAGAGGACTGGAGACATAGAAATCAGAGCTGGAATAAATTAAGACATTACTTTAAGTCTCTCCTTTTATAGAGAAGAAAATGGATGCCCAGATTCCTACAGCTAAGTAAAAGCAGCACTGAGTGAGAGAGAAAAGAGTGCATTCCCATCTCCTACCTCCCGTCCAAAGCTGATTCCACAAAACACATTATCCCTGGTAATACCACATTTTTGAAAGAGACACTTAACCTGTCTTAAGAAAATTAAGTACAGCATAACGGAGTAGAAAGGATATGAGCTTTGGAGTCAGATCATTCTGTGTTTGACTCTTGAGATTTGCCCCTTGCTAGTTGGGTGCCCTGAGCAAATCACAACCTTCATGATCCTTCATTTTCTCTCCGAAAGTTGTGGGTAATCACGGGTACCTTATGAGGCTCATGTAAATTTTTGAAATAAAGGATATAGAGTCCTTAGAACAGCATTTACCAAGTTAAGAACTCTTGCCAAATATTAGCTAGTGATAATCATAAAAATAACAGGTAAGAGGTTTAGGTATCCTAACACGTTCAAGAAGGAGGAAGTCCTCTTGGTTCTCCCCAAGTGTCACCAACGTGGTGGTCACTCTCGGAACACGAATTCACTACTACAATAGGAAAACTCCACTGTATTGTGTTTTTCTCCTCCTCCGACAGTTATAGAAACATACACACACACACACACACACATTTTTGTAACTTCTCCCTTCAGCCTCTCCAATTTCTGGTTCTTTCTTGCTCCTAATACGTACTCTTCTCAGGGAATGCCCATGCAGTGCCTGCAATGTGCACCGTTCCTGGCCTGACTCTGTCTCTGGGGCACATGGGCACTACAGAGCACTGCGCACCCAGCGCTGAGACATCCAGCCATCAAAATCTTGTCTTCAGTGACTGTCACTGTCTCCCAGGTCTGTTCACTGTTCTGGTGAATTAACTTACACCCACAGCTAAGCCTAATCCTGCCACATTCTTCAAGGAATTCAGAGCTCCATGAGTTTAGCTCTCTAATCTCCACACAACATGATGCTACGTGCAAGCAGATACAGTGTGCACCATTTTACAGTATATTCCATCCGACTGCTTCTTCTTCCATTGCTTTGCTATTCTTCACATCCACAAGGATGCTCTGACCTGTGATTTTAGTTCATGTAGGTATTGCCTTGTTTGCTAAATATTTCTGTTGGACAAGTTGGCTATAGAGGGATTTCTTTATAGGAAAATAATTCTTGAGTTTTATGATACATGCAAAGATAAATTTCCATAGGGATTTTGTTTAATGCCTCCAAAAGGAAGTTTAAACTTTTAGTGTGGGTATTAGAAACAACTAACTCATTTGTATTGTGCCTCTAACACCATGCTTACCAAGAATATTCATAGCAATCTCAGAAAGTTCCTTAACTCTGATAGCTTGTGTCTGCTCCTTTCTCTTTCCATCCTTCTCTCATTTGTGAACTGTCTAATTTCACTTCTTCTTGTCCACCCCTGATACACACTGAAGTATGCAGATAATTTATGTTCAAGGCCATGATTAGGAGTTCTGTTTTACATTCAGACAGATCTGATTTGAATTTCAATTCCTCCATTTACCTTGAGACCTTGTGCAAATGGCTTAGTCTGGCCTCAGTTTGCTTAGCTGGGATATGGTACTATAATAACAGTACCTTCTTCTAAACTTATGAGGATTAAATTATGCACATAAAATGCACATAAAAAGATTCTGCATGGTGCCTTTCATGGAGTAATGTCCGCTGGTGTTTTTTTTAGAAGACTAAAACACTCAGCCTACATGACATGTGATAGGACTCTAGGAATCCGAGGTGTAAGAAGTTTTGGGGTTACTTTTGTTAATCATCATTATCATCACTATCCCCTATTTATGCACTTTACATGTATTATCTCAATTTTAGCAACAACTCTGAAAGATTGATATTCCATTCTTTTTACAATTGAGGTTATTGAGAACCAGAAACTTTTAGTGACTCCAAGATCACTCAGTTAATAGACGGAGGGAGATTTCAACTAGGCTCTGTTAAAAGTTTAGGTTTCTAATCATTACTCTGTATTACCTTTTATAGTTAAAAAATTTATACACATGTCAAAATGGTAGTCCATGGATGTGTTTTGTTGGTCTGATATGGATTATTTTTAATAGTCTTACATTGAAAATTTAAGAAAAAATCACAACATCTAGCCTCTTTGGTTACAGTCCTACTTGGAGACAACTGCCTAAAACCCATAGTCACTGCATTTTTCAACTAGACACGCATCTCCGGTTCATACTACCCCCTATTGCTTCACTTACTTCCATCATGTGCTTGGCCTCCACTGTCGTGTAACTCTTATGTCTCACTCGAGGATATGCAAGGTACACAACTTGTCCTACTTAGTTTATCAGAACAACAATCTTAGCCTTATGTACACTGAATAAATATTAAACCAGGCACACTACAGGCACCACCGCTTTTCCATAACAAGCAAGATTACCATTATTTAATTTACTGATGAAATGCCCTATTCAACCTCTCATGAGTTGCTCTAATTCTGGTTCACACAGTAATAGGTAAAATGCATTGCCTCATGGATATTGCTATTTCACTGTTCTAATCCATTGCCTGGATGGATCCAACTCTCCTGAGGGCTGGAAACGTCAAGGAGTGCAATCAAAGACTGGGCTGCCTGGGTTGCTTCCTCTCAGCAGAAATTACACAGGTCACCAGAAAGCAGTGCATGACACCGATTCACACACTTGCTTGGTTTAGACAGAATGGAAAAGAGGATTAGAACAATTCTCTCTCCTTACTTCTTATCTTCAAAGATCCATGACTCCAGGAGATCTGAAAAGTGCTACGCCCAAACTAGAATATAGCTGAAACTTAACCTGCTAAACTCCTCCCCCCACTCCCGCCCCAGGTCTGTTTTGGAAAGGCACGCCATTCATTGTATCCTGGGAGCTCTTCCGTCCAAAGCCAAGCGCTTAATGGCTCATTTTTCCTTCCAGTGTGAAATGAAAACTAAAATAAATCAAAGTAGCAGCCTAACAGTCCAGAACAACCCTAGACAGAAAGTGTAAATGGATGTACTCAGTGATAAAAGAAAAAAAAAAAAAAAAAAAAAAAACTCAGGGTAGAGAGACATTTCAATTCCTGGTTCCTAGGGATTTTGTGTAAGCAAAACCAGAGCAAGTTTTAGTCAGGTCTTACTTCAAGATGCTCCTTTATTTATTACTCATAACCGCCAAAAAGTTAAATAAGCATTTACCAAACTTTGTCAGAACTGAAGAATAAACTCTATATTTATTTGTTTTCATTCAATAACATGTCAAAAAAACTCAAGACAGCAGCAATAAACAAGTAAAGTTTATAGACACAGAGCAGTGTATCCCAGACTGCCTTCTGGCTTTTTCCATGCTGCCTGGGACCAGAGAGCAGTCATGAACAAGGCCCTCTTTGATAGATATAATGGCGTTTGAAAGAATTAACAGATGCTCTCTTGCATTACGCCACAAGTGACTATGCGTGCTATTTGCTTTTCTTATATGCATCGGATTTGTGTAAACTGGTACTTTTTTGTAGCTGTGAATACCAGGATGACCTCTTCCATGTTAATGTATCACCAGGTCACCAAACGCTCAGTATCTCTTTTATGAAACCCAGTCACTGTCCTTAGGACGTCCGCATCCAGTGAAATGCATGAGGAAGTCGAATGGAGTTGTGAATCCCCTAGGTTGGTGACTCTCGTGGACGCTTGCTATGCTTTGCCCCCCAGCTTCCACACCTCCTCTTCTGCTGAGGTACTCCTTGGGGAAATAGGTCTCCTCCTTCAGTGTGGATTTGATAGCTTCATCATCCAAGATGCAATGCTTGGACTTTACCTTCAGGGGCTTTGAATCCTATGTACAATGATAATACTGCTACTTAAGGATTTTGAGTTGTGCAGGCACCAACCTGAGCCCTTGAAGTGCCCCTCAACAGGCCAATAAACTAGATGCTGCTATTTTTCCACTTATAACTGAGGCAACTATTCCAAGACCAAGAAGCCAGTCACTGAGTCATGACTCAGAACTCAGACCCAGATCTGCAGTGAGGCTGCACTGCGCCTTGGTGTACAGGGACTCGAGAGCAGAAACACTGGTTACAGCACATCTGCCCCAGCAGCTGCTTCCTGATGAGATGCTTTACTCCTTTCTGCTACAAGACCCCTGGGGCCACCTGGGTTTCATTTTTCTTCAGATATTCTTTTATTTGTATGACTGTACCAGAGCCACCGAAGAAGTCAACTTTTTATTAAGATACACGGAATCAGTTTTTGTTTCTTGGTATCAGTGAATCTTAACACTTTTTTTCATAGTTTCTATCTGCATGTGACTCTTCCAAGTGAATATTGCTGTGAAGGTCTGAAAGCATGTTGGTTTGTTTTCTAAAATTTATTTTAAAGGGTACTTCAGGCAGGGCTCTGTATTTAACGGGATGAGCCTCTGTGGATGCCTGGTACGTGAAGTCCCACTGTTCAGGGCAGGGTCAGAGCTCGGCGACACAATGCAAAAGGAGTCAATACTTTAGTTCTCTCCATGAACGCCTTTCTAGGTCTGAGCGATTGTTTGATTTCTCTAACTTCAAAACCGGGAGTTTGTTTCAGCTTTGACCTCGCTATAAAATCCCAGCAGAAGCCCACATCTCATCAGTTCATGGGCTGCTATCAGCGTACTCTGACATCCCAGCTTGAATATCACAGTTCAAGAGTGGTCACCTTGACTAAGGAATGCAAGTTTACCAATATCACCATTGAAGGGAGCCTGTTTCTTCTCTCAGTATTCATGCCTCTAAAATATATCAAGGATAAACTCGTTAAAGAACCAATAGTGGATGAGTGTTCTTATTATTACTTTAATGGCCTCTGTCCTTTCAAGAATCACCCCTCCCCTCCGCTCCATGTGCTAACGCTATCAATCCTACTTCTCAGCCACAGGGATGGGCATCTAATCCAGACTGACCAATTAGAACACCCAATGTAGAACAGTTAGGGGAAAAAAAAAAAAAGAGGACTGGTTCTCTAAACAGGTCCAATCAGTGTTTGTTTCAAAATAACTGATGGAGCCACTGAGAAGGAGTGTGTTCTGGGGATTATGACATGTAGGACTATAAACTGGAGCAGTTTATAACGTCTGTGCTCTGGTGAGGAGAGATCTAAAGACTAGAATAGCCTGGGGGAAGCAGGGAAAGGAACAGAGACTGATGGCATCACCTGAACCTCCATGTCCTATATTGCTTAAAGCCAGAACTCCTGCCTTGATTTCCCCATCAAGTCCATTAGTACCTCCACATCCCTCACTTTATTTTTTTTTGGATAAAGAAGTTTGAACTGGGCTTCTGTCACACGTGACTGGCCAAGTCCTGATTAATCTTTGTGTGCCAATAAACTAGAATATATATTTAGAATTTTAAGCATTTTTTGTTTTTCCTTATGTCAACACATTGTATAATATTTATTTATCATCTATCTGCACACATACACACATTTTATTTTTACAAGACCCTAAACATCTAAAAAAAAAAAAAGGGAAAAATCCAGCTATTTAGAAGTATGATCCAAATATCTATTTGTCATCATTTGGTATAATCATATTTTTTAATGATTAAAATTGATGTCTTTTGGATTCTTAGCATGAAAGTCTTCAGTATCTCCTCTTACTTAGTTGGTCCATTTCGTCATCACTTACTTGCTTACAGATGTTTGAGATTATTCTCTTCCTCCATGATCAAAATCTGCTTTCCCAAAAATTCAGTGGGGCTATCCAATATTTTAGTTAATGTTGGATCTCTCCTTTTTAAAAGACTTGTAAGAAGATAGTCGTGAAGTAAGCTGTAAGCTGAAGCTGGCCTACCTCGTTCACTGAACATGGAACAGATGATTAGGACAATTTCCAATAGGAAGAACTTCCTATAATTCTATGGCAGAATTTTTGTGTGTATGTGTAATGTTATCACATTCATTATCTTATTTAATTTCAATATGCCTGCCCTGCAATAGGTAAGTACATTGAGATTACTACTACAGAGGAAATGAACAATGAGAAATACAGGTTGCCTCCCCCTAACTTACTCTGCTTTCCAGACCCACAGTCTGGATTCAAATCCAAATCTTCTGGCTCTGAATCCAGTGGTATCTTCACTCAAAGCCTTTGTCCTTTCATCTGATCCATACAGAAGGGTTATGATTATATTTTTTTTTAGGAAATTAGTTTCTGTTGCATTAAAAAATTGAAAATGACTGTATAATTTATACATTCTTTTTTCCCCAAATTTGAAGAGTCAATGTTATGATGATGTCCTAGTGACCATGATCATAAAAGATACATTACTTGCCTGAGATTCAACTTAGAAAATACAAAGTTCAGGTATTAATTCTTGGGAGTTGGGAGAAGAGAGAAAGCTTCTCTTTTTTTCCAGCACATGAAACTTGGTGTAGATCTTCTTCACGTACCTTTGGTTATGATATTTAATTCTTTCTATGTAACCCTTGTCAGTTGGGTTATTCATACTGACCTTCGTATTAGAAGCCACTTTGATTCCCAGCCATACCTCTACACTGGCTGTTGCTGAAAAATATATGAATTAGCTCTGAAACTATAAATACATTTCTCCTCTCCCTGGTTAAATCCATTGATCTTCAACTCTGCGAGCAGGCTTGATCTAACTTTATCTTTTATTATTCATTAATATCTATGTTCTGTGATCTCAAGTCACCTCCCGTGCCTGTGTGTTCATGCTACACAGTGGCGTTCTGGGCCACAGCTGAGCTCCCCAGGTAGTCTATGGCCTGACAACAGCTTCAAAGTCTCCTGCCTCTCCAAGAAAAGGAAGGAAATCTATCACAGGCTACATTCTTTTCAGGTGAACAGGATGGAAAAAACCTTCCTGCCGTTTGTCATTTCCAGCCTCTTCCATGTTATACATTAAATAAATCTGTTTGAACGTCTCTGGCTTGTGGCCTCCTGTTATCTGTTGTAGAAAAAGGTGGTTTGGGGGGAGTTTGATTGATCTTCTGGCAGGAAGAGGTCATATCAATCTCAGTGGGGAACATCACCAACCCGATTCCTTTCCAAAAGACTCAGAAATGATGATCAATTATCTGTAGTAAATTGCTATGTATTTATTATCTAAGGGTATTTGTCATAAGTTGTAAAAGTTTGATGGAATTTCCCCTTCAAATTACTTTACAGTGGCATTTTAATTTGAATTTTGAATGTAACACTCTTGCTTTAGGTTCCTTCCCAGGTTCTAGGGTAAAGAAAAATAAGTATAAATACCTGGTTTTGAATTATATCACAAAGTACAATGATTTAAAATCCTCTTGACATTATTACATCAAAACACTATTTTAATTTTTTTCTTTTACATAAAGGTAGAAAAATTTAAGACCCCGTTTAACAGCCACCCTATATATTTTGTCAGTTCAACATCCATTTAGTTTTCTTAAGCTCACAGCACCTGCATCATCATTTTGGGGACCACCACTTCACTCTGAATCTGCTTGGTTCAATTCAGGATGACTCTATCTCCTGGTCCTAGAAGAGGAAAATGATCGAGGTGTGGCCTATCAGAGCACTGTACCTACCCCAGCCCCCACGACTAGCTCTGGGGAGGGCAAGTGATCAAAGTTGGCCAATGGCATTCTATCCCAGGACATCGTATGGAACGTTAGGTGATGGCCGTTTCCCACTGGGATTACTAAATTGGCAGGATGCAGACCTGCAGATGATGCTATTTATCCTACCATCCCAAAGGGAATGCCTACGTGAGAATGAGCAAGCATGGAGGGGAGCAAAACTGAGACTGAGAAGGCACTGGCTGTATCCCTTCACCTAGCCTTGCCTAAAAGGCTTGAACTTCTCAATTATGTAAGCCTGTAACTAACTAGCTCTCTCACCCTCTCCTCTAAGCCAGTTTCAATTGGGTTTCTGTCACCTGAAATTGAAACTCTCCCAACTAATGTAATAGCTGAATACAATTGTGGTAACATCATTTGCCGTAGTAGTTCAGCAACTTTTTAAATTGTCTTTTGTTAATACACGATGGAGAAGTGTTTTTGAGAAGGAATGACAGTCATGGTGAAAGCTGATTTGTGGAACAAATGCAGTTTTCCTTAATGTAACAGTGAGAATTATGAGTGGTCTATGCAAAGCAATAAATTTTAAAATATAAAGTTTCTGAGTCGAGAAAAGTTTTTTTAAAATAGGGGAACTGGAAGACAGAAATTTATTCATAAAATGTATTCAGCATTCTACCCTTATCAAATCAGTTTATGTTATAGATACAGACTGACTGAATTGTGGGGAAATTCGGCTGACTTCAGCAGTAAGACACAAACAGGTGAGTCTGCAGTGTTGCATGCATATGTATCTGCAGTGCTAAATAACCAGTTCTACTGGAGCTTTCCTGAAATACGTATCAATACTTTTCCAGCACTGTTCCATGGGCCATGGGATAATCTGTACCAATAATGGCCACCATTTATTGCACATTTCCTATGTGCCATAAAGCCTGCTTTGACTCTGTACACAGCATTTCAACTTCTCCTAAATAGCCCTCAAAAGTACATACATCTGCCTCCCTTTTACAGATAAGAGAATTAAGGCCCCAAAGAGCTTTAGCCACTTGACCAAGGACATATCGAACCAAAAGGCAGATCTGACACTTATATCAGGCCTATCTATATGTGATACACACAGGTTTGAAATATAACTTTTACTCTCATGGAAACAGAAATGTTTTAATTTTGTTTTTTTCTAAGCATAGTGAGGAATGCTTACCAAATATCCTAGGCATTAGGAGTGTAGAGTCAAACAAAGCAAATAAGAAAAAAAAACTCAGGATATTCATAGTCAAGGAGCTAACTTTGAGGCCAAAAACAAGAATATGATCAGCTGCTTAATACTGGAACACTACTGCCTTGGATTTTACCGAAGGACGACAAAATTCTGAACAGAATCAGCAAAGCTCTCAAGGAGGACAGAATGAGCAGAACGAAGGACTAGAAGGGAAAGGTGCTCTGACCTGAACCTGTGCAGAAAAGTTGAGGCTGAAGAGGAGATCTGGAATATTTGGTTCCACTTCTGTTCACCAGTTACTGATATGAAACACAGAAGAACAACAAGATGCCACTACACACGTTAGAATGGCCAATTCCAAAACGCTAACAACACTAAATGCTGGCAAAGATGGAGAGCTACAGAAACTCTCCTTCATGGCTGGTGGGGATGCAAAATGGTACATTCCCTTTGTAAGATGGTTTGACAGTTTCAAAACTAAACATACTCTTACCATGTGATTTAGCAATCACACTCCTTGGTATTTACCCAAAGGAGGTGAAAACTTATGTCCACACAAAAACCTGCACACGGATGGTTATAGCAGCTTTATTCACAACTGCCAAAACTTGTAAGCAACCAAGATGTCCTTCAGCAGATGAATGAATAAACTATGATACAGACAGACAATGGAACTTATTTAGTACTAAAAAGAAACAAGCTATCGAACCCTAAAAAGACATGGAGGAAGCTTCAGCGCATATTACTGAATGAAAAAAGCCAATCTGAAAAAGGTATATAGTGTATGATTCCAACAATATGACATTCTGAAAAAGACAAAACTATGGAGGCAGTACAAAGGTCGTTGGTTCCCAAGGTTTAGGAGGGAAGGAGGGATGAATATGAGGAGCCCAGGATTTTTAGGGCAAAGAAACTACTTGGTATGATGCTATCATGGTGGACACATGTCATTATGTACCTGTTAAAACCCACTGAAGGCACAGCACCAGAATGAATCCTAATGTAAATAATGGCCTTTCGGTGATAGTAAAGTGTCAATGTAGGTTCATCAATTTTAACAAGTCAACCACTCTATTGGAGGATACTGATAATGGGAGAGGCTATACATATGTAAAGTGGGGGGTATATGTAAAATCTCTATGCCTTCTTCTCAATTTTGCCGTGAACCTAGTACCGTGCTAAAAAAAAAAACACATGATCTATTTTAAAAATAAGTAAAAATAAATGTAATGGGAGCAATGTCATACAGCATTTAAGGCATAGACTATAAAATCAAACAATTTGAATCTTATTCACAACCTATTGGTGTTAAGGCTTTGTGAAAGGGATTTGCCATCTTCGACTATCAGTTTATCTCTAAGTAGAGAAAAATAATTATTATCTCAGAGGGTGGTTGCAAGGATAAAATGAGTTAATATATAGTAGAAGGCTCAAAATCCATTCTCTCTTTCCTGTTATTAAGAGTAATTTATTCCATAGTGAACACCCCCCTCTCAGCATCCAACTGTGGTTTACATTAAAGTGATTAACCTTTAAGTTATAATGACTGACTTTGATCCAAACCAGGCAAATCATTCCTATTAATTGGATCAAGGTTAAATATACCACCCAAGAGGGGCAGAATGCAATTCCATGACTTCTGCTAAAACTATTGGGGAAAAGGAGCTATCTTTTTTCTGGATTTATCATTGCCATACATGTGGTAGAATATAAGCCATAAGTTACTGGTAGCTGTTTACCACCATGTGGAAAGAGTTTGTCTGAGGTTGAGTTTAAAAATGGGGACACATTGAGCCCAAAATGGAGAGACACAGGTCCCTGAAGACACTGACTGTGCATGCAGGTCCATCCATACTTGAAGATGGATACAGCTCTGGATTTCCTTGGTCTGTGAACAGATTTGAATATGATTTATCTTCTTAGCCAATGAAAAATTGTTGGTGAGTACTCTGTATAAACCACTTACTATAGTGAGTGTGTACTTATCACATATCTTTCAATATTTTCTAAAACTGTTAGATGATCTATTCTTTATATTTTTAATTCTTACATGATTATAATATACCTTGCCAATTCATTGTGAATTTTTTTGAAGACAAGAACCAATATTTCTGTGTATTTTTCCAGTTGCCTAGTACTTAGGTGTCAAATAAATATCTATAGATTATATTCGCTCTCTATTATAATTAACACGTTGCTATTCCTGAAACAACAGTTTCTGATTTTTGTATTGACTCCATGAAATAAATATTAGGGCACTTAGGCTTTAAAATGGCATCTAATGAATCTAAAAGAGTATCTGCAAAACATTACTCAGTCACTGAAAGATTTCTTCATGTTTAGGATTGTGGAAAAAATTTAAGGGATCAAATGCAACAATATTGATTTTATAGTTAGGAACTAGCACTGAAAAATAGGATTCATCATTACAGATGATTGTTTTCCTTTGGATTTGAAATCTAAATTTGTATTATATGGCTATTCCAGGACAAAATCCATTTATACAAACATTGGGCTCAATGTAAAATGTAAAGACCCAAATTTTTTTACATTTGAAGGCAAATTCCCATTGGCACCCTGGATAGAGAATATGAGGACTATATCTAGTTACAATCCTGAGTAGGGAGTAATTTTAAAACATGAAATATGCAGAATCCTTAAATTGCTATTCTCCCCTTCCAAGTTGTTGGTGACCTGCCAAAGAAGATGTCCTCATCTTCTTGCTTCTTATGAGAACATAATGCGACAGAATTACACCATCTCCTGACACAAATATGAGATATGACCTAGGGTATGTTCAGAAGTGACATGCCATGTTTACTAATCAGGAAATTTTATAAGGCCAGAGTCTCTGAAAACACCTCCGTGACAGCAAGAACTTTTATATTTTTTCTTCACTGGTATGTTCCAAATGCTTAAAAGAATGGCTATAATATCATAAGCAATAAATAACTAGTTGAATGAATGAATGGATACAAGAATAAACATTTTTATTAGAAGAAATGTAGCTAAACATGGATAAATGAACGAAAGAAGTCTAAGTTTTAACTCTATTTTACGAAGACCTAGGCATCTTATCCTTCCATACTGTTGTGTATTAAAGTTCTGACATCAGAGAATAAAAAAAAAGACTCAGAGAAGGAATGAAAATGTATACTTGATAATCCACTTTGTTTCACTGCAGGATAATTTATGGTAACAAAGTACTGGAAAATATCCAAGTGCCCAGGAATAGGATATTGGTTAGATAAATTATGCTACATACATATAACAGAATATTCTGGAGTCATTAAAATGGTCTTCAAGATGCTTAACAAAATTAAAAACTATCATTATACAAAAAGTAGAAAAACAAATTGAGAAACTTTTCACGTATATTATGCCATATGTTTTAAACCACATTGTCTGTACTGTTGCAAATCAACACTGAACATTTTTATGGTTTCTAATTTACATAGTAAACATATTTTTAAAATACTTATATCCTTGGTAAGTGAACTTTTATGAGCACAATGTTAGTGATTTGGGTTGTGGAAGGCACTTAAGAAGAACCTGGGGAATAGAATCCTACCAAATATATTTCAAGAAAACACTACTGGTTCAAACTCTCTTTTCTTCCAGTCCAAAGATTGAGAGGAATTTATACATGAAGCATGAACGGAAAGAGGAATCGATTTTATCTCCCATGGAAAAGAGGACAGGAATGATGAGAAATATGCTGCCCCAGTCTTTTCTTCCTCCCATAAAGAAACAGAAAGGTACAATGCATGTCCTTCCTAGTGAAGATGCTCAAACTCATTTCTGTTCATTTAGATTAGTAACTAGGAGGACGATAACCACTGGGTTTGTTGAACTGTGAAGTTTCCGCTGTGAGGATGTCACAGTCAAGAATATTAATATTCTCTGAGATGCTTTTGTTGCCATATAATCACTACCAACACCATGAATAGCAATACCCCCTTCAATTTCCTGTATTAAAACTCTAGTCTGCCATTCAACAGTCATTCACACACTGCTCATATCATGCTAACAAAAGGGAAGCATGCTGTAACTTTGTTTTTCATCAATATTTGCTTAAATGTTTCATCAATATTCATCTTCTATCAGAAATCTGTAAATAATCAAGAAATTGACCTCTGATATAGATGTGTAAATTGTCTCTTTTTAAGGAAATATTATAACTGTCACTATTAATATTTCAACAGTCATATCCAGGTTTTGTGAAGCTAGGGACTTTTGAAAATATCCTCCAATGTGAAAATTTTATCCTAGGCCTGCATATGTGTTCATTATTTCTACCTTATTACCCATCTTATATCATTTTATGTGTTCATTACAAAAGCTCTGACTATCCTAATATCTCTTGTAATGTGTCACATATAAAATAATGACTGCATTGAAAATGGTATTTTAAAAGTTAACTTATAAAGTGTCACTTTCAAATCATATTAGCATCCAGACTCCTAACATATTTAATACTTGATTCCATGACAATAAACAAAATTCACATTCCTATGAAGTTGTAGCCTATCTACCCATAAAATCCTGAAGTAGCACAGGTATTCAATACCACTGCATTTAAACAGTTAAGAAATAAGCTTATCTATCATTAAGTCATTTATTCATTTATCCCTTTTCACTTGTAGCAAAAATATCAGGTGAAGAAACTCAACCAGTACGGTTCTTGTCTACAATCAATAGCTAGGTTAATTCTATCATTAGAGCTTGTCGAGCTGCATATATGTAAGTCAGGTCTTAAAAAAATTAGTTTGAAAACTAACACAGTAATGATCTAGGGCAGTTTTCTCACCAAAACTGAATTTTTGAAGGTCGTGACTATAGCATGCTTGCTTTCACATTTCTGGCATCCAATTAATTGCTCAGAAAATTTTTATTAAATTTAGTCCAGCGGTCAAATAGTCCCATTTATTGTGTAGCTAGAGGATGCACTCAGGACCATGGACAACAAATGGTCCAGTCCTTCTCAGTTATGACTTCAGCACGCTACCAATTAGCTTATCATCTCTTTTTAGATACACTGAAAAGAAACTCCATGTTAATATGATTAAAGGCAACTTTTGTTATTTGGAAACCAGTGGGCTCACTGCTCAGGAAAAATAATCATTACTTGTCAGATGTCTTTTTTTCCCCTACAAACATGTAAGTTTCACAACTGCAAGGACTTTATCATATTTGTTGTTGTATTTTCATTGCTCAACCAATAGTCTGAGACACAACAGGTTATTGAATAAATCATCCATATGGTATCCCTCTGGAAAAACTCTCATTATTGAGTACAACAAACAGCAACAGTAACAAACACGTTGTTAAGACTCGTTCATAAGAAAGCCAGTGATGGGACTTTGAGAATTGATGAGGCTGTGTAGTCAGCTTCATTCAAATTAAAGCTCAACAAAGAGCTCGTGAATTCTACATCACCCACAGTCTACTGTGCTCTTAATTCATAAATTCACTGAGACCACTATGTGTAGCTAACATGCTTCTACAGAAGAACACCATTAAAAATACATATTCTCGAAGATGTATATCTGTGCACAGAGTAAAAACATTATTCAGAGACTACGACAGTACAAATGTAAGAGATAAGCAAGATGCACAGCAATGTATCATATCATGAAATGTTTAAACCTCCACGTGGTGCAGGGATGCGGTAGGATTTCTGTGCTGGCAGAACGGTTCTCATGCTGTTGGCATGCATCAATGGAGAATGACTGCAACTAGAAAATCGGTACTGATGACTACAACAACATGGTGAATTTCAGCATAAAGTGGAAAAAAAATCAAAACAATGTTGTCACAAGACATATCTTTGAACACGCAGGGGGGAAAATACTCTGGTTGAAGCCTAGCTGACTGAAAACATTACACATAGCTAAAGGCCAGCACCACTTGGACATAACTAGTCACCCTGAGCTAAGTTCACAGTAATTATGGACTGAATACTAGTCCACTGTACCTTGAATATAAAAGTGAAAGAGATGATTAATATGTATAGTCTTCTTCTATTAATATTCACGGCATTATTTAACTGTGATCTACAGAATTGCAAAGTGGATCTAAGCAAGCAAATATAAAATGGTTTTATTTTTTCTGATTTAAAACCGGTGTGATCTCGGATGATGGGGAGATTGATAGTCTGCCTGCCTTCAAGACAGTAGCTTCAACTATCTCTGCAAACTCTGATGAAATACAACTTTGCAAATGCTGACTGTAGCAATTCTGGATGAGGGCAGTCACCGTATACCCTCCTTCCAATACACAAACATATACATCTCTCCTGCAATACTGTGTCTGTTTTTCAAACTTTTCATAAAATAAATATATAGTCTATATGGAACAACCTCTGGTGGAAAGTTTAAAAACTCAGCTGGTCATTTACTGGCACAATGCCAAGCAACTGATTTCATTGATTTTTTTTTCATTACTGAGGTATATATACAAACCTCAAAAAGTATTTTATAAAAAAGAAAACATTTAAAGGGAAACAAATTGCCAGTTAGATTATGTACAACAGATTTAATTGTTCAAATAACTTGTACTTTTTGAAAGGACTTCATCAGATTTTTTGTTCCAAACAGACCACTATGTAAGAAGACCGCTGGAATTAACTGGTTGACTCAAACCAGTGGATAAAGACTGCCTTAGTAATCATGTCTACAGGTAGTACTCATTTGGGGCAAAAAGAGCATTGACTCATAGAAGGAGGAAGGAAATAAAAGCACTACTTCCCTCACAAAGAAATGACATCACTGATCAGTTAATAGAGCCAACATTTCATTCCCCACCATTAACATATATTTGCAAGGGAGCAGGATGGCATCCAAGAAAGAGCATAGAACTAGCAGACGGGAGAGGAACTGATTAAAACACTGTGAAGTTAACCAGATGAATCTGTATTCTGATTCTTCCACTTAATTTCTGGGTACAGGCCCTATGTTTCCATTTTGGTATCTGTAAACTGGATAATGACACTAACTCCTAAGTTTTAGCATTAAATGAGATAATATATAAAAAGTGTTATTTCACATGGTGCATTTATAGTGACCACTCATAAATGATAGCTCCTAGTCTTAGCAGACTTAACTGTGTCATTAACCAGCAATGTGATCTCTGCCCGTTGGTAACAGTAACAGATTGATAAATTCTTAATTTGGGCCAGTGTCTATACTGTTTATCTGGGTTAAATCAACATAAAATAATTTTCAGTATAAACACAATTCCTCTCCTTGTTCAGGTGGAGAAAAATCAAGGCTAAAAGTTAAGCAGCTGAAGCTAGGTGACAGGTCAAGTTTGACTGACATCAAAACCTTTAATCCAGGCTACATGTTAGAGCCCATGTATTTGTCCCTGTGCTTCCCACTTATAAAAACAGAGAGAAAAACTGCAGCAGACAGAGTCCTCCCTGTAACAGGAAAGAGGAGGAGTCTGGAACTTAATGTCTATTCCACATGTGTCTAACACAGTGCTAAACTGTTTTACATGTACAATGCAATTAATTCTCACTAAAATCCTTAAGTCATTACATCTATTTTAAACGATAAGATAGTATTCACATCCACTTCAAGAAAAAAATCTACTGACAACAGAATTAAGATCTGCTGAAAACTCCATGAATGAAGTCCCTTTCTTCAACTCTTTGTCACAGAATTTAATGCTTAATATCTCCATCATTTTTAACACTTTTATATGTACTTATTCCCCAAAATATAAAGCAGTATTTAGTATATTTTAACTTCCACATATGGCATTATATTTCTTCAAAAAATTTTTCACTGACATATACTATGATATTCACCCATTTTGATAATCTAGTTCCTTCAGTTTCACTAGTGTGCGTTATTCGATTTTAATAAAACATCACATTTATCTAATCAATTTTAAGAAAACACCACAGTTTATTTAACTACTTTTTCCCTGTTAAGGCTTTTATCTACACTACTACACACAGCATCTCTCCCTTCATGTTATCTATATACTGCACAAGTGCCCATGTGTAAATCTGCAGGACTTTCTTTAGAACCTATACCTAAGAACTGAATAGCC
This sequence comes from Camelus bactrianus, assembly GCF_048773025.1. Taxonomy (NCBI): domain Eukaryota; kingdom Metazoa; phylum Chordata; class Mammalia; order Artiodactyla; family Camelidae; genus Camelus; species Camelus bactrianus. The sequence continues at coordinate 103,407,631 of NC_133541.1, read as the reverse complement.
ATGTGGGCAATGTATATTTTCAACCATTCTAGGTATTGCCAAATGTTTCACTCCTTCAACTTTTCTAGTATTGCCAAATTGTTTCCACAATAGGCATACTAATGGATAAAGGTTTCTTTTGCTCTAAATTGACATTATCAAACTTTGACATGTTTGCAAATCTGATGCGTATACAACAGAATTTAACTGTATTTAAATGTCATTTCACTTATTACTGGTGAAGTGGAGTACATTTTCTCATGTTTATTAGGTAGCCAAGGTTTTTCCTCCTCTACACTTCTGTTCTTACATTTGTCCTTCTTGTCATCAGGCTATCACATTTTTTCCTATCAATATGTTGGGGTTGTTTTTATCCTGGACATCTATATCTTTTGTTAGTCATTTGTATTGTTAATATCTTCTCCCAGTCTTTGGATTTCTTTCTTCCTCTCTTTTCAAAACTAATTGTTTAGTAAACTTTTTTTGTAACATTGAAATTTATAAAACTTTACATTATGGTTTGTGCTTCCTGTATGTATTTTAAAGTTATTTTCTATCTAAAGGTCATAAAGATTATTTCCCATATTTTCTTCCTAAAAATACTAATGTATGATTTTCATACTTAGGTCTTCAATCACCACAGAAATAATCTGGGGATATAATATGGGTCAGTAATCCTATATTATTTACTTTCACGTGGGTTTTAAATTGTCACACTACCAATTTACACACTATTATCCTCAGAGCAAACTTATGAGGTAGATACTAATATAATTTCAAATTAATTGATACAGAAACAAACTTAGAGGTTCAGTAGCCCAAACAATGTCCACAGCTAGTAAATGATGGGGCACGATTTGCACGTGGTAATCTGGCTCCTGGGGCCATGCACAATGGAATAACTCGTATCTGGGCCAGGATTTCCACAACAAAGGAAATAGAAGCTGAGTATGGACTGAAAGAACATCAAAGAAGTGAAACTCCCTGCTTCACAACAGAGCTGTTGGAGAACGCTTTCCGTTTTAGTGCCTGACATGTTGCCCTCTACTCAGACTGCTTTGTATTTGGTGAGATTAGACAGTTGAAAGCAACAGATTCAATTAGTTAATTCAATTAGTCAATTAGTTAACTCATCTATTATCTATAACAAGTAGTCCACTGAATAATTCAATTAATCAGTTGATTCAGTTAAAACTAATGATCTAGGCCCTGACGTTGTTTAATGTACCTGGCTGGCGCTTGTACTCACTGACTTGCAATGTAAGGAATGCCTAACTAGATAAGCACAGTTCAGTCTATCAGATGTAAAGAACAGTGAGTACACTGGGTGCTACAGATCACAGTCAAAGGGCATCTGTGTTAGGTGAGGTAGGAGGGTAGCGGAAGGCATTTTCAGACAGGTCCTCCTGAAGGAGATGTTTTGTGAGCTACGATTATGGGATGAGGAAAAATTCATCAGACAGGCTGGAGCTCAATTCCAGGCAAAGGAAACAGCAGAAGCAAAGACACATGGATGATGATCAGCAGAAAGTATTCCTGGGACTTCACCAGCCTTTCAGTACTGTTGAATTGCTAAAAATACGAGTGAGGGTTCAAGGTGAGGCCAGGGCCGTAAACAAGAGCAAAATGTAGAAGAACACCGTATTTATCATGACAAGGACATCATATTTTATCTCAAGGCCAATGAGAAACATCACTGCATGATGTAAACAGAAGGGTGGTTTTTATCACATGGCAGCAGAGAGAGCAATTGGGAAGCTGTTGCAATGCTGCATGTGAGACAGCAGGCGTCTGACCCCTGTTTGCAGGGTTGCAAAAATCATCATTATCACAGTTTATGCAAGAGAGTTACAGGCTGCTGGGCCCTCTGTGTAGCCCCAACTTTGGAGCCTGTCAGGATCTTTTGGAAATGTTTATTTGTATACCTGACTTTCCCCTCAAAGAAGTGAGTGTCTAGAAGACAGAGAAATATCTGAACTACCTTTGGACCTAACTTGCACCATTCAACTCCCCCTCTCCATTTATCCTCCCTGCGCAGGTAGCAAAAACCAAAACCAAAACCAAAAAAAAAAAAAAAAAAAAAATCACAAGGAGGTAATTTGAGGGATCTGATACAGGGCTGATTGACAGAGGATAAGAAAGCCACAAATCACAGTACAGTACCTCAGGGTCAGCAACATCGAGGATAGTCACAACTTCCAGTCCTGAAGGGACAAGAAGAGGATGTGTAACAGAACCCAGGGAGAGAGGGAGAGTTGGGTGGAGAGTGTGCCTCTTCAGACTTGTGACACTGGTCAGGAAGTAAGCCAGACTTGACGGGCTCTGCCAGAGGGGATCTAGCACAGGAACATCCCCATTGCACTCATCTCCCTCCCTCCAGTACACCGTCAGCGCCCACTCTTGTCAAAGCCAACACAAAGCTGAAGTGCCGGGGAGCTTAATGCCACCTACACGGGTCATCCTCGGCCTCAGAGGCACAGGCACCGGGGGAAGAGAGGAGGGTCAGTCTGGATGTGCTTGGAGGTATGCCCTCCACAAACATACTTTGATGCAAGTGAAAACTGTTTATAATACAAATGCAACTCAAGCCCAAGTCCTGCCCTCTTCCAGCCAGAGTCCAACCCCTGAGCACCTGTTCATACAGAAATTCTGGATCCAGCACTGCTGGTAGTCCCAACATTCAATACTGAGAGAGTTCATTAAACATATGCTTAGGCAATTTTTATATTACAGGGACACAGAAATATAATTTGCCTTCTTTCATAAGAAGGCATCTGTATTCTTCATTTGCCTTCTTCTCTTTGCATTCTTTCTTCTTAATAATCTACCTTCTAAGGTTTTTTTTTTGTTTTGTTTTGTTTTTAATATTTTACAGATGAGGAAACTGTAAGAAGAGGGAGGCTACTGGGGAGAGTTACAGGAAACCAAAGAGAGGTTTAGTGACTTGGGAATGCCACTAATCCTCACCTTGGGGTCAGGAATATACTCCAGGTCTTCAGACCCCAAATGAGCAACATTCTGTATTTCTACTGCACTGTTACTGGCAATTCAGAGCAGTTGCCTGAGAGGGGAAAAAAATATTCTGGGGCCCATATGATTTCTGATTTAGTCTTAACTCTCAGGGTCCACTTTGGATGATACTGAGATCCACTGTGGAGCTAACTTTCAAAGCAGAAATAATGTCCTTCCTTTGAGGAATTGGCTATTCTGAAAGAAGAATGATGAATAAAGAGGTTGGTGCTAATTAAATTCTGAAAATATGGTAAGTTTCCTTAACCTAAATAAATAACAGGCATTTTTTATCCTGATTTACTAAAAAAGGCCTATCATCCAAATAAATAATAGATGACTATGATGCAGCACTTTCAAGATTCTTTTCTCATGTTTGAAAGATTAGGGTCATCACAGTTAAGAAATGCTACAAACAAGCCAATGAAGAAAAAGATCAATATTAAGGTGGCAAACTGAGAAAATTAAAATTCTGTATTAAGAGAAATAAAACAATGGAGTCTCTTTCCCCACTCCCCGCCCCCGATGAAGTGACTGTGTAATATGAAAACTGGAGCAGGGTATGATGTGCAATTAGGCAATAAAAGGAAAATGAGTAATTCTGGGCAGGGAAGGGGTGGTGTAGTATAGCTGGACCAATAAAATTAGGGCTTATAGACAAAACAATTATAAGTAATTATTTGCAGGCTAGAAGTATTTTTTTAATAATATGCTTTCCATGAAAAATTAGCATACCATAATGATAAGGCATTTTAGCAATGGTTCTACTAAGGAATAATCCAAAAATAAGAACCAGGAAGCTTAGTAACAAGTATGTCAAAGAGATAAGGTTAATGGAATTTCCAGTACTGGCTTATAAGCAAAATGTCTATGTTGTATTTCTGCATTATTGGTAGCAGGTTCTGTTAGGTCAGGATAAAAGTACCAATAGAATGCTCATGACTTCCTTCACTGGTTAGGTATTTATTTCAGGAAAGATTTTGTTTTGTATAACCCTTGTTTTCATTATCCTTTGTCAAACACAGTCACTAAATAAATTTTCCCTATTTTTCCTTCTTGCTTAATCCCTGTGTTTCCACACAGATAAATCTCATATAATTAGCTTGGGCTTTGGAAAACAGTGTTGCCTGGCGCACATGAAATGAAGTTTTATGCCGTGCCAGAGGAAGCTACAACCTGTTGTGGGAATAGAAATGCTTTATTGGGCGTTCCTTGCCCATGGCTAGACATGAAATGAAGAGAGAACAGAGGAAATTATTCAGTTCTGAAAATCCTTCTTCAACCAAAAAAAAAAAAAAAAAGCAGAATATTTTATTTTCATTCACTTTGATATCTTATACTTAAATTTTTTATTTTGGCTATATGTAATGATAACAATAAGACTGATTATAATAATTTTTCTTTTTAAAAATCAGACAAAATTTGCAATTCAGCTATGTCTCCTAAGGGTCTAGCACAGGGCTTGGCACTCATGGCTAATTGTTTTATGAAAAATCAAAGATAATAGTGTCAACTCTCTGACAGCATTCAGTGATAATTTTTCTTCTTTCCTGCTGATCCAGTATCCGAATGCTATATTTTTTTGTCCTTGTTGTAAAAAAATTGGTCAGCTGCATAGATTTATTGTCCTATGGCATAAACTGAATTTTTGAGGAGCAGAATAACAAGTTAAAAAAATTAGGCACTAGTAACTATGATGGTTAATTTCATGTGTTAACTTGACTGGTAATGGTGTGCCCAGAGTAAACACTATTTCTGGATGTGTCTGTAAAGGTGTTTCCAGATGAGATCAGTATTTGAATCTGTGGACTCAGTAAAGTAGATTGCTCTCCCCAGTGTGGGAGAGTACCACTGAATCCACTGAGGGCCTGAATAAAACACAAAGTGGAAGGAAAATTTTCCCCCTTTTTCTTCCAGGCTGTCTGTCTGAGCTGGGACAAGATCTCCCTCCTCGAACTGAGATTTGTGTCATTGGCTCTCCTGGTTCTCAGGCCTTCGGACTTGGGCTAGAATTACAACACCTGCTTTCCTGGGTCTCCAGCTTGCCAATGGCTGGAGATTATGGATCTTAGCCTCCATAACTGTATAAGCCAATTTCTCAAAATAAATCTCTCAATCTCTCTTTCAATCAATATAGCTATATATTTCTGGAGAGAGAAGAGAAAGAGAATTATATATAAATAGATAACTATGCACATACAGAGTGATATTATTATATATAGATCTATATATCTAAACAGATATACATATAGTATAAACCTATATTACAATATATATAATAGAAATACAGATTATATATGGAGAGATATTGGCAGATATCTTTACTTATTTATACATCTGTATCTCAGTGTTATTGGCGTAGTTGCTCTGGAGAACCCTGAATAATCATTAACAACCCCCACACACACATACACACAATGTAGAATGAAAAAAAAAGACACGACTCAATCAATTATTCAGCTCTTCCAAATCATGCAGAAAAAAAATATTAGTTAACAGGCTGGAGTATGTTCATTTTTATCATCTGGAAATTTGGTATTAAAAAATGTATATTATGAGGTTAAAACAAAATAAATTTCAGGACACAAGAAAGGATCTTGGCCTCAGTTATTTGACTACTACTGCTCTTTTGTGTTGATTATCTAGATCAGTCACTCTCCAAGGGTGGTCCCCACCCCGGCAGCGTCAGCATCATCTTGGAACTTGTTAGAAAAGCAAACTCTTGGGCTACCTCAGGTCTCCTGAATTAGAAACTCTGGGCATGATCCCAGCAATCTGTGTTTCACTAAGTCCTCTAGGTGATTCTAATGTGGGCTTGAGGTTGAGAAACTTTAATGTACACAATCTCTCAAATTACTTGGTCTCTGTCACAATCACAGATTGTTATTTAGTAAAGCATTCGTTATTTGAAAATGTAGGGAATACAGTATTTTTGGAGGGGGTGTTCTTATGGAAATAGCAGGTAGAAATGTGAGGCAAAGCACGCTTTAACCACTGGGTTATTTTACGTTTCGCATTGGAGTGTAGACATAAATGCTGTGTCTGTTCTACTCCATCTTCTCTTAACTATCCCAGCCGGACCAATAAGAGTCCCTGCCTAAGAGTATCCTAACGGAAACTGCAAGCAGAGAAGCTCTCGTTCTTCACTGATTTCCTGAGCAAAGGGATGTGAGTTAAGAATTGCCCTCAGTCACGTTCTGTGCTATGAGGTTCTATTTATAACACTGATGCTCCCAAATCTCTCCCCAGTGCAGACTCCTTCATTGAACACTAGACTGATGGCTGCAATCCACTCATCACCTCCCCCTTTATGGGTGATGGACATTGCACTCAACACATCCAACACTGGACTTGATTTCTCCCAGCCATTTTCCTCAATTCTGCCCCTCCCTCTTCCCCATCCCTGTAAATGGCACAACCAGTTACCCTCCTCATCACCCACATGCTCAGGAAAAAGCTCATGAATCGCACAGTTTATTTCTGTCTGCGTCACCACATACAATCCATGAAGCCCTTTTCACTTTATTTTTAAAATATATCCTGAACTGAGTAATTTCTTGCCAGGTTTACAGCTTACACCTTAATCCAAGCCATGATAACTTCTCACTAGGCCTGAAGTGTCTACCTGCTCTCTGGTTCCTCTGCTTCCACTCTTGACCTCTTAAAGCCTGTTCTTCACTAGAGACTATTTTTTTTTTTAATTAAAACTGATCCCTTCATTTTCTGCTTAAAATCTTCCAATGACTTTCTACTGAAACTAAAATAAAATCCAGACTCTACCATGGACCACTAGGCCTTGTCTACTCAACATTTACCTACTTTCCCCATGGACCTCTTTGTTCCACTCGTATCCACGCTGTCTGCCTCCACTTCTTATGCATTCTAAGGTCACTTTCATTTCAGGGTCTTTATAGGTGCTGAGACTCCTTCCTGGAATTTCCTTGCCCAGAGCTCCGAATGACTGCTTCTGTTTAGCCCTCCAGGCCTCAACTCAAACTCTAAAGAGGTCATCACTTCTTAGAGAAGCCTCCCGTATTGAAAGTAAATCATTCTCTTCTCCCAGTCACAGGCTATTACTTTATCCTGCATTGATTTCTTTTATACATGTATTACTCTTTGAAATTCGACTATGTATGGGTTTTCTTTAATTTAAAATTTGCCTTGACTCCCTATAAAATGGTGTGTAGGGCATGGAGCTCTACACACACACGTACAGAGCGGATCTGAGAACTATTCTATTTCCATGCCCAGAGCTTAACCCAACACGGCACACGTATTCAGGTACTCACTACATTTTCATGGGATTAATTAAAGAAATCAATGTGGGACAAGTTCAGATGCAGCAGGAAGAATTAAATCTACATGCAGACAGAGAGTAAGAGAGGAACTTGATGGTTTTCAACCTCTTGGATCCATCCTACACAAGACCTTTACTTTTCTTCCCCATTCCATGGTTTGGCCATATAAACCAGTTAAAAAAGTAAATAAACAAAAAAGGCATGACTTAGTTGGAAACGGGTTCCTACATCTTACAACAGAAAGTTAAGAGTGACATAATTACTTATCCATACGAGTGTTTTAGCAGTAAAGATACCTAAATTCATTCTAAATTAGTTCCTTCTTACATGAGAAAATTTATTGGGGTCCTTACACATCTTGGAGCATGATTAACAGAAATCATTACTGCACATGATTAGAAAGGACTTAGCCAAAGCAGTGTAGAAACACCCAGCCCTAGTTTTTCCTTTGTGATGAAAAATGGAAGATTAGCTGTAGCTGCTCATCTTGGCCAATAACTACAGGCTAAATTCAGCTTATTATGCAGGAACTGGTTATTGAGATTGCCAGAAGAACATTTTCTCGAACAATTAGACTGAATAAATATTCACTTCAAGTGACCACACATTGGCAGGGTCGTGGTGGCCTTTTCAAAACTAATATATTTTGCGGTCATAAAAATACTGGATTTGTTGAATTAGCAGTAATTTTTTCTGTCTAAATGGAATTATAGAAGCAAAGCAATATCCAAGTCATTCTGCACTAGTTTCTTCCATATTCTTATACTCTACTGAAAAGGTGGGGGGGGGGGCAGCCTTATTCACTAACTTCCCTCCAAACACAACGACTGAGCTATTCCAAATACCAAAGTTGCTAAAGTCTTTGACCTCTTGTTGACTTCACTGTGTGGAATACCCTTCCCCTACTTTTTTCATGAATGTTTGCTGCTCATCCCTCAGGTACTGACCCAAATACTACCTCTATTGAAAGACTTTCTTATGTATGCTAACTACATCTTCCTGTTACTATCTGCTTTAGCTGCTTCATTCTTTTCTTTACAGAACTTGTCACAATTTGTGATTATTCTATTTATTTGTCTGCGTACTTGTCCATGATCTCTTACTTTCTACTGGAAGGAAAACTTGTCCAGTAGAGCAGAGACCATTTCTATTTTATTCATCATTCTATCTCCAATAATTATCTCATAATAGGCACATCAGAAATATGTGTCTAATGAATGATCCCATCCCAACCAAAACAAGAAACTGAGATCAGAGAATGAGTCCTGCAGACGACAGGGTCTGAGTCCATAATGGTCCCAAAATATCTGCAAATGATGCGACCAACAAGGGACTGATTTACAAAATATATAAACAGCTCATACACCTTAATAAAAAAAAAAAAAAAAAACCCAATCAAAAAATGAACAGAAGACCTAAATAGACATCTCTCCAAACAAGACAGATGGCCAACAAGCACGTGAAAAGATGCTCAATATCGCTAATTATCAGAGAAATGCAAATCAAAACTACAATGAGATATCACCTCACACTAGTCAGAATGGCTATGATTAAAACATTTACAAACAATAAATGCTAGAGAAGGTATGAAGAAAAAGCAACCCTCCTACACTGTTGGTGGGAATGTAAATTAGTGCAGCCACTATGGAGGACAGTATGGAGGTTCCTTAAAAAGCTAAAAAGAGAGTTACCATATGATCCAGCATATGCCCAGAGAAAAATATAATTCAAAAAGACATGCACCTCAATGTTCACAACTGCCGTATTTACAATAGCCAAGACATGGAAACAACCCAAATGTCCATCAACAGATGACTGGATAAAGAAGGTGTGTGTGTGTGTGTGTGTGTGTGTGTGTGTGTGTGTGTGCACGCACGTGCACACACACATGATGGAATACTACTCAGCCAGAAAAAAGAATAAAATAATGCCATTTGCGGCAACATAGATGGATGGACTTGGACATTGTCAATTTTGTGAAGTAAGCCAGAAAGAGAAAGAAAAATACCACATGAGATCGCTCATATGTGGAATCTAAAAACAAAAACAAAAACAAAAACAAACAAACAAAAACAAAGCATAAATACAGGACAGAAATAGACTCACAGACAGAGAATACAGACTTGTGGTTACCAGGGGGGAGAAGGGTGGGAAGGGATAGACTGGGATTTCAAAATTGCAGAATAGATAAACAAGATTACACTGTATATAGCACAGGGAAATATACACAAAATGTTATGATAACTCACAGAGAAAAAAATGTGACAATGAGTGTGTATATGTCCATGAATGACTGAAAAATTGTGCTGAACACTGGAATTTGACACAACATTGTAAAATGATTATAAATCAATAAAAAATGTTAAAAAAAAAAAAAAAGAAAGAAAACTGCACCTCTTGGGGAGTGATGCAAATGAAAGCCATCTTGATTGTGGTAGTGGTTTCATTGGTGTATACATATATCAAATTCATCAAACTGTACATTTGAAATATGTGTAGTTCATTGTATAGGAACCATGCCACAATAAAGGTGTTAAAAAAAATTATCTGTATGAAGGATTGGCCACCAAGTGGCATCAAAACAAAGAAGAGCCACTGTTGAGCCAGGAACATGCAGGGTATGCAGCTCTATACACTCCTCTGCAGAGAGGATCTGACTTCAGCACTACTGTACATCCAGCCCCCAGTACTACTGTATGGGGACAGTAACCTGTGCTGTGCTTCATTGAGGATGGCTAACACTGATGAGAGGACTAGGGTCACATACTGTAGGGTTTTCTTTTCAGGAGATAAACTCTTCCCTGGGCAAATCTTGCCGTTCTTAAAACTGCTCCAATTAGTCATTTTCAGCTAGGTAGCCATTTAAGTCAGTTCCTTATCTCTTCCTAAGAATTTCAAGCTTGATCAATAAAGGACAGTGATTAAAAGTAAGCTCTTGATAGCCAAAATGACTTTGGAGGCAATCTTGGCTGTGTCACTTTGGGCAAGTTATGTAAATTCTGAATTTCAATTTTCACATTTAAAAGTAGGAGCAAAGAATAGCTCCTACCTTACAGGGTTACTGTGAGGATTAAATGAACAACCGAATTTAGAACTTTGCTTGGATCACGGTAAGCACTTTTCTCTGCATCTAAAGCCTCTCCCTGGCTCCCCTCATCTAGTCCCAAGCCCTAAAATGTCAGCTCTGTGCTGGTGATGCCCAGACTGCTCTCCTGAACTCCAGATTCACATAGCCACCTGGTAGGACACATCATAGCCATCTCAGGCTTACGCCGTTCAAAAATGTGCTACTGATTCCCCCACAGTTCCCCCCTCCATTACCAATCTTTACAGCCTTCCTCAACTCAATAAGTAACAATTTCACCTTCTAAATTGCTCAGGCCAAAAACCCTGCATTCCTACCTATCTCACAGTCCATGTACACTCAATAGGGAAATCAGGTGATTCTTCCCCTGAAACACCCAGAATTTGACTCTTCCACGCCACCTTCACTGCTGCAAACTACTGTGTGAGCTTCCATCAGCTTTCCTTTGCATTATCATTAAGTTTTTAACTGATTTTCTGTTTTCACCCTGGTCCTCTCTAGCCAACTCTCCAGAGAGAGAACATTGAGATATTTCTAATTTATGAGTTAAATCGCATAGATTATTTTCTTAAATCCTCCCGATGGCTTCTCAGATCACTCAGGGTAAAATCCTGACTTGTCATTATGGCTTACTAAACCACACAGGGCCCTCAGCTCCTACCAGAGCCCCCCTCCGTCACCACAGCCCAGTCACACTGGCCTCCCTGCGGCTCTGAGGACATGCCAAGCATGCTCCTGACCCAGCACTTTGTACTTGCTCTCTCCCCTTGGCCTGAGATGCTTTTCACAATGCTTGTCGCAGCTTCCTCTCAGCTGCACACGACACGCCCCGAGAAAGACCTTCTCTCACCACTTCGTATGAACTTGCTCCCGTCTCCACTCTGCCCACTTCGGTTCTCTCACAGCAATTATTGCCACCTTCTGGGCTTTATAATTCATTGTTTATTTCCTGATTTCTTCTACTAAGGTAGAAAATTCATGAGAGCAAAGACATAGGAGTTTTGCTCACTACAACATCCCCAGTACCTACAACAGTGTCTGGCATGCAAATATTTGTTAAATAGGTATATAAAAATCTATTCCAACATGTGCTGTTGCTTTATCCATTCACCAAAGCATACCAGACATCAGACAACAGTCTGAGGAAGTTATTTAAAGGAACTGTAGGATCTTTTGAGCACTTTGGGAATTACACTAAAAAAAATTTTTTTTAAATCTGTCTTTAAAAAATTAAGATCCACAATTTGTCCCAGTTCTGTCTTATCAGAACTTTCCAAGTTCAAATTCTTTAAAAAAAATTCAAGGCATCAGGGAACTACACCCCCACGCACACTCACATCTACACGTAAAACTAGTGAAATCTTCATAGTATTTGTGCAATTACAGAGAAGGGAGTCATGGAAGGTTGTGTCAGAAGAAAGAGTTCTTGTTTTGGTTTTGCTTTTTAATATGTAATTCTTTTATTATTCTATAAAAGTTAACCAGATACACAGAATGAAACTTTCCCTTTTTTAAACTAAAGTTACAAACCCTATTATCACTTACATATAAATACTATACTCTATAGCTGATCATTATTTAGGTGTATAAGTCCAACAGTTAGCTCTCTAATGGTTAAGAAGGGAAGGAGAGAGGAGGGGAGGGGAGGGAAGGAAAAAGGGAAGGGAAGGAAAAAGGGAAGGAAAAGGGGAGGGGAGGGGAGAAAAGAAAAGAAGAGGAGAGGAGAGGGGAGGGGAGGGGAGGGGAGAGAAATCTACCCAAGTGTAGAGTATATCCTCCTGCACTGTTTATCCTGAATGATCACAGGATTTTGTCAACTGGAGGAAGGAAATTGTGTGTGTGTGCATGTGCAGGTAAGTGTGCTTTAGACTCAATCTTCAAAATTTTCACCCTTCAAAAAACAAATGTACAAAGATGGCCTAGCATGACCATGAGAGTATCAGGCTGCAGAGACGGTTGATAGTGCTTGTAATTTTGAACGTGACTGGGGCTGACAGGGATGTGACACGTGCCAGGATTAACTGCCTGTAAATTTTCACACAGAGCCCTCCACTTGGGCTTCTTGAATTCCATCTTCTAATACTACTTGTGACTGCAATGTATTTTCCAAATGATCTATGGGAGTGAAATCGTTGAACTCAAGGCCAAGTCTTTCAAACAAAAGAGCAAATTCTCTCAGCTGCTTGTAAGGCCAAATAAACTTTTGTAAAACTTACCCATGTGAGAGCAAAGAACGGATTTTTATATTATTAAAGGAAACACTTTGAAACTTAAAAAAATGTATGCGTACTTACTTATTCACACAATCCTATTAGAACATTCACAAATGCTCCGGCTGCCTACTCAGTCCTTAATTAAAATGGCTTGTTTCACACCATGAACTCAACATGTAACTCATTGCAAAATACTTCCTGGAAACTGATAGCCCTGTATCTAAAAGAATTCCACCTCCTCCTTAACACAGGGGATAGGCCTACGGTGGCTGGAGCAGGTGTCCCACAAGAGCTTCCACAGCCTCCTGACAATGTCAGCCTCAGAGAACGGAAGCTGGCACGCTAGAGGCCACATTCCCTGGCCGCATGGGAAGGAGCCAGTGGCGTTAGGATCAGAGGACAGCAGGGGCCACAGAAACTTCCTCAAGGGTATTTTAGACTTTTGCTACTCATCACAGCCTAGAAAAGGAGGATGAATGGAAGAGAAAGGAGGGTGAAAAGTACCGAATAAGAACAAAACACCAAAAGCAAACAATACAAATAATACTTACATATGGGAGGACATGCGGAGGAGAATTCAAGTAGCTGAAACTGTCACTGATCACGGAGGAAGAGACTGAAGAAGCAGAGACCCAAGCGAGAGGCAGAGGGCCTGAGCCAGGAAAAGAGGAACAGGGCAAAGCAGGGTCTGGGCAAGCGAGAACCAAGTGAGGGCAGACAGCAGTGAGGAATGTCAAGTAGGTGTCTGGGTTCTAAACTCAGTGCAAGGGCAAATTTATACACACATATACACACACACACACAGTGCTGACTATATTCAACCCTACAGAATAAACTGTATGTAGACTGTAGAGAATAACATTTAAGATATAATAAAGTATACATACAAAAGTATCATTTTATAATATTTTTATACTATGAAACAGAGGTCTGAGTACATTGTTTTAATACATGTTAAATGCTTATGTGGTGAACTATTGTATTTTTTTAGAGTGTCTCTGGAAAACTCAAAATACTAACATTTAATGTACTCCCATTTGACAACACTAGTGTCCCCAGAAACATAGCTCTTGGGAGGGGAGACAGGCTCCACAATATTTGCTTAAACCATGCTCCACTCGTCACTCATTGGGTAGGAGTTTTGCCACCGGTTGCAGAATTAACATGCTGTTTAGGCCTCTGACTGCGGGAAGACGGTGCATCAATGCAAAGGAACACGAATGCTCATCAGGGGCCCTGGATGCCATGGAGTTTGTTTCCGGAAGTGTTCAGCTCTGAGGTTCATAAGCTTTGACTCTGATATTGTTCAGCACTCAGAGTGTGTACTCAATTTCAAAAAATATATACTAGTAATATTATTTGATTTTTTTTTTGCAAACCACTTTCAATATCAGCTTGTTTACTGAAAATTCCTTGAAGCTACAAAGTGCCATCTGTTTCCTTATCACATTTCGCCCCCACAATCACAGGCAAATATCGTTGCTTTTTTTATACGTGAGGTTGCTTGGAAACAATGTGGTCAAATTCACAGGTCAGCTATCATTGAGCCTCTGATGATGGGCCCGATGCAAGAGAAAAAAAAAAAAAAAAAAAGCAAGCAAGAAAAAGAAAGCTTGCCCAAATTCTTAAAACATCCTGAAAACCAACTTCCAATCCTGAAACACATCCAACAGCAAACTTCCCCAGGCAGCTTCTCACACACACTCACCCACATTTAGAAAAATGTCTTCTCTGGAATCTACTATCGACAGCCACGTGGCCCGATGGGGCATTTTCCTGTCCATGAAAAAATTTAGCACTGAGCTGCCTTTGCAGGTTATTTTCCAGAACTATGAGCAGTGTAGAGTGTGCTTCTTCAGCCCCAGAAGATTGAGCTGACTACAAAGAGGGCCTCTAAAATGGATTTCTTAAGCTGAAGATGGTCAGAGCATCCCTCTGCCCGCCCACCAGGGAAGAGTCAGCATTCCAATTCCATTAGCCTCAGCGGAACAGAGAGAGACAGGACCAAACAGTGCAGAGAGTATTGGAACATATCCTAGGAGAAAAAATGGCCTCTCTGGGGGAAAAGGAAGTGTGGAAAAGAAAGAAAAAAGCAACATTAAGAACAACAGAACAAAATACTGTGACTACTATGACTGTTTATTCAGAGAAAAATACCAGTTTGAAAAAAAAGTCACCCCAATGATTTCCTTGCAGCATTATTTTGCCAAATTGTTCACCACACGAACCCGTTCCATTTCAAATGGCCAACAAAATCTCCTGCAGCTTCCAAAATATAAAATAGTTTCATACATAGTTTTAAATTTATACTGGACCTATGTTGACATAAACACTATTCCAAATATCTGGCAAAGAACTGAAGTATCAACAACAAGCATGGTACTTAATCTGTTCCGAACAACTGGATACGTTATGCCGCATGCTACAATTCTGATTCACATACAAACATCTTGCTAACCAATTACGTTCTTTAAAAAATCAGCTCTACATGGTTGAGTCATGCTCTCTGCAAACCCTAGTGAGCCTCTGGCAACGTGTGACTTTCTATTTGAATTTATTTACTTCTCAAAGCCACTTCGGGCACCTGCTACATGCCTGGCATTGCAACAGATACTTCACATAAGTTCAGTCTTCCTAACTGCTTCATGGTACAGTTCTTATTAGCCTTTCCATTTGCTAATAAGGAAACTGACACTCCAGAGCTCAATAGTTTTCTCCACATTTGTTTGATTACAAAATAAGACTGTCTTTCCACCACATTACAGATCAATCCATTCATTAAGATGCCTGGCAGCAAACAAAAGGGAGTCCTGTGCTCTATGCCCTTGAAAGCCTGAGGCTCGGGAGTTATGGACTGAGCAGCACAAGCAGAGTGAGTCAACCAAAGCGGAATGCAGACAGCCCAGGGAAAACACACACCCTGAGCTACCACACCCTCACAGCGCTCTAGACATGGGACACGTTGTTAAGTGGCATTCAAACCAGATCAAAGTCGGCCAGAAAAGTAGACTCAAGGGCGATTAACAGAGAGAAACAGGTAAAGGGATCTCTGATACCAGTCTAACCCTAACGGAGCTGCTCTGTATGATGCTAGTCCCCACTGTATCTCCTCTGCCCATACCTCTGGCAGGCGATCCAATGGGAGAAAGCAGAAGCAGGGAAATTAGCCTTCACGCACCGAAAGTGTGTGTTTGCACCCAGAATTGCTTAATGTTCATGTCAAAGTAACAGGATGCCAGCATGCGTTGTTAGGAATACAAGAAACAAAGGACACAACTTCAATATCACAGTGCTATCTAAAATGCTCGACTGACAAAGACCTTATCTCAACTGCACTGTTTTGATTTTTTTTCTCCTTTATCTGCTCTTGATGGGCCAAGTGGTAGGGAAGCACCTATGTTTTAGCTATAGGCACTGCATTTTTAGATGCCAGCATTTGAGGGGCCTTTTATTTGTATTTTAATTGCCTTGTTTCTCCAAGAAACAAAACATATTTTGCTTTCCCCAAAGGATCTCAAACAATAGGCATGGTCAAAAGCATCCTGCAGCTTTCTTTATGCCTACCCAATTCCAGAGATTGTTAGCTGCAGACTGCTTATTCTCAGTGTTTAAGTGTGTTATCCCTTTGACAGTCAGAGATCACAAAGAAGGTATGGCTGTGTGACCCTTTGTAGCCCTGCCACTGTGATCTGTAGTATCTGAAAGGATCTGAAAAGGGAGCTTCTTACTAGAGACAGCCCAATTGTACCTCTCCTTGATTAAACACATACTGTAGTGTCCTTTGAGTCATGCCAAGATTTGACTCTTCCCACTAGGTCATATGTTAGTGTGGGCAAAGCTCACTTTAGATGACATATCCCCTCACCTTTCCATCTTCCCTTCAACCTCATTTTTACCCTCTGCCATTTCCTCCAGAGTTTTACTTTAATCTTCCTACTGTCCCTTCTGTCTGAGACTTCAAAATTGTATTAAAGTTGAGCCCTCCCATTCTTCAGAGTGGAGTATCTCCAAGACACCAATTCTTCTGCTCCTGAAAATGATTCTCTCTCATCTTTTATAATAAGTGAACCACTCTCTTCAAGAAGGGAGAAGAAATAAGGATTAAGGAGGACTAGGCACAGAGATTTATGCCCTAAGTCTTGGAGTTGCATCACTGTGAAGAGTATGAAGCCGGGTTGGGGGGTGGGGGGCTTCCTCGATCAGGAGTCCACACAAGGAGTCTGCAGCCACATTAGGAAATCAATCTGTCCTCTGGTAGCTACCAGCTACACTGAATTGCATGGTAGCAAAGTAAGTCGAGGGTCATATGTAGTCATTCTCTTATGCATTCATTCATTCTTTCATATACGCATTCAGTATCTATTTATCACGTGTCGACAGTCTGCAAGATAGTAGGCCAAGTGCCAGAGAAATAATAATGAACAAGAGCAAAGAAGCAAAAGTAAAAAGTTAAACAAACTAGAAAATCAACAAGCTTCTTATATCCATAGGTCACAGGGCAAAGTGTTCCCCTAAAAACTGGAGAGATATACAGATACAGAGAATCACAAATTACCAGAGCAGGAAACCGCAAGCAGAAACCTCTGCGGGGGTCGGGTAGGACAACTTAAACTGTAATTAGTGAATTGCTACATGCTTAGTGTGGCCACATCCAAGAGACAAAAACTTCAGGGGGATCCAGTCACACTTCCGTGAGTTTTTACCCCAGGGATCTCTACCAAGTCCTCAATCACAGTGATTGAAGAAAAGTTCCTTCCTGCTTCCAGCAGGGGGAAGGAAAAAGAACCTTTTTGAAACACATGAGAGTATTCTGTTCTTGTAAACAAAGCCTTCCCTTGAGAAAACTATTGTAAGGAGTCTAATCTGGTATCTTTTTTCAAAGCCTAATCTACCTGGGAGAAGGGAACTACTTAACTGGAGCCTCCTGTAGCCACCCTGTTCCACCTAAGAGAGAGAAAAGCAAGAAAAAAAACTGAGAAGCACTGGTGAAGTTCACAGTCCAAGGTCCCAGGCTGACCAAAAGACTAATACCTAACCATAGGGTCATGGAACGTTTTCCTCTTCCACATTACCACCACATTCCTTAAGTCCTAGTTATTACAGTTTTTTTTGTTGTTGTTGTTAACCCAGTACATCATGTACACCTTTCAGCAAACAATTGCAAGGCAAAAACACAGGTTAAAGACACTGAACAGGAGAGAGCTCAAGCTGGTGGAGTATCAGGATGCTGGGCTCACTCCATCATGAACATATCAAAACCACAACCACGTACAGAGCGACTCTACAGAAACTGACCTGGGGACTAGCAGGACTGCTCTTCTACAATCAAGGCTGTCAAAGATTCACAGGGAGTCTGGAAGGGAGGGAGGAGATGCGATCTGGCCAGGATGCAGAAAAGTCGGGGGACGTAACAGGCTCAGGGATCCTGCCTGGGGAGCAAGGCGCTTGAGCCGTTAATTAAGACACCCCAGCCCTGGGGTCCAACATCAGCTGGTTTCAAAACCACTGCAGCTCACTGAAAGGCAGTAGGAAAATAAGACTCTGTTCCTGAAGAGCTTGTACAAGCAAGGGCTTGCAAATATTGCTATCAGCTGATTTTTTAGCAGAAATTTTACAGACCAGAAGGGAGTGTAATGATAGATTTAAAGCGCTGAAAGGAAAAAACCTACAACCTAAGATACTTCACCTAGCAAGGTCATCATTCAGAACTGAAAAACAGATAACTTCTCAGACAAGCAAAAACTAAGAGTTCAATGCTTAAAAGAAGTGATAAAGGGTTCTTTACTGTCAAAGAAAAGGCTACAAGAATTAAGAAATTATAGAAAGGGAAAAAACACCAGTAAAGGCAAATATACTGTAAAATAAACTAACGATAATAAACAGCTAAAGAATAGTCATGAAGATATGAAATATGACATCAAACACACAAAACGTGGAGGGGGTAAAAATGTAGAACTTCTAAAATGTGTTTTAACTTAAATGACTTTCAGTT
Source organism: Camelus bactrianus (assembly GCF_048773025.1). NCBI lineage: Eukaryota > Metazoa > Chordata > Mammalia > Artiodactyla > Camelidae > Camelus > Camelus bactrianus. Next base: position 103,389,055 of record NC_133541.1, on the reverse strand, counting down.
TAAAACCCATAGATATAGTTCCAGATCAACATATATGAACTCTATGGGAAACACAAATCAAACACCTACAGTAGATACTCAAAAACTAGAAAGGAACATTAACATAACACTAAAGAAAATCATCAAACCACAGGGAAGAGATTTAAAGGAAAAGAACAAAGATACAAAAAAATCAGAAAACAACAAAGGGGCAATAAGTACATACGTATCAATAATCACTTTAAACGTCAATGGGCTAAATGCTTCAATTAAGAGTAATAAAGTGGCTGATTGGATAAAAATAAGACCCATCTACATGCTGCCTACAAGAGAAACATTTCAGAGCTAAAGAAACACAAAGACTGAAGGCGAGAGGATGAAAAATGATATTCCATGCAAATGGAAACAAAAAGAAGCTAGAGTAGCAATGTTCATTTCAAATTAGCCTTTAAAACAAGGGTCACTTCAGCCTTTAAAACAAAATCTACAATTAAAGGCAAAGAAGAGCATTATATAATGATAAAGGGCTCAACACAAGAATACATAAGATTCATAAATTTATAGGTACCTAATATTGGAGCATCTAAATATATAAAGAAATATTAACAGACATAAAGGGAGAAGTTGACAACAATACAATAGCAGGGGACTTTAATACTCCACTTACATCAATGGACAGATCATCCAGACAGACAATCAATAAAGAAAGAATAGCTTTAAATGACACATTAGACTTGCTGGACGTAAGAAATATCTACAGGACACTGCATCTAAAAACAGCAGAATACATTTTTTTCAAGTAGCCATGGACCATTCTCTGGGATAGATCACACACCAGGCCACAAAACAAGTTTTAATTTAAGCACTTTTAAGAGGATAGAAATTATATCAAGTATCTTTTCTAATGAGAAAAGTATGACACTAGAAATCAATTACAGAGAGAAAAATGGGAAAAACACAAACACATGGAGACTAAACGTGCTACTAAGAAAAAATGGGTCAATAAAGAAATCAAAGAGGAAACTAGAAAATACTTTGAGACAAATGAAAATAAAAACACAACTTCCCACAAGCTATGGAATACAGTGAAACGAGTTCTAAGAGGGAAATTTATAGTGATACAGGCCTACCTCAAGGAACAAGAGAAAACTTAAACAATGCAACCAACCATCTAAAAGAATTAAATAAAGAAGAACAAACAAAACCCAAGCAGCAGAATGAAGGAGATTTTAAAAAATCACAGTGGAAATTAAAAAAAAAAAAAAGTAGAGACCAAAAATAATAAAAATGATCAATGAAATCAAGAACTGGTTTCTTTTTTTTTTGAAAAGATGAACAACGTTAATAAGCTTTAGACAAGCTTATTAAGAAAAAAAGAACCCAAATAAACAAAATACAAGAGGAGAAATTACAACCAATATCACAGAAATACAACAAAATGAATAGAATATTACTAAAGTTATATACCAACAAACTGGACAACTTAAATAAATGCATCAATTCCTAGAAATATAAAATATTTCAAGACTTCATCAGGAAGAAAAAGGTAATCTGAATAATTACTAGTATTAGAAGAAGCAGTCAAAAAATACTTACAACAAACAAAAGCACAAGAAATTAAATACAGTTCCCTGTTCTACATAATAAGTCCTTGTTGTTTATCTATTTTATATATAGTAATGTGTGTCTGAAAACCCCCAACCCCTAATTTATCCCTCACTGCCCTTTCCTCTTTGGTAACCATAGTTTGTTTTCTATGTCCGTGAGTGGTTTTGATTTGTAAATAGAATCTGTATCTTTTTTTTTTATGTTTCAGATAAAAGTGATATCATATGATATTTGTCTTTCTCTGTCTGACTTACTTCACTCAATATGATAAACTCTAGGTCCATCCATGTTGCTGCAAGTGGCATTATTTCATTCTTTATGGCTAAGTAATATTCCTGTGTGTGTGTGTGTGTGTGTGTGTGTGTGTGTGTGTGTACACCACATCTTCTTGAAGAGATACCTGTACTCCCATGTTCATTTCAGCATTATTCACAATAGCCAAGATACGGGAACAACCTAAATGTTCACCATCAACAACTAGTTAAAGAAAATGTAGCATATATACTATGGAATATTATTCAGCCAAGAGAAAGAAGGACATCCTGCCATTTGCAAAAAATGTGGATGAAACTGGAGGGGATATACTAAGTGAAATAAGCCAGATACAGAAAGAGAGACACTGCATGATCTCACTTTTATGTAGTATCAAAATCATCAAATTCACAAAAGCAGAGTAGAATGGTGGATGCCAGAAACTGGGGGGAGGAGGAAATGAGGAGATGTTGGTCAAGGGATACACAGTGCCAGTTATGCACAATGAGTAAATTCTGGAGATCTAATGTACAACACAGCTGTAGTTAACAATAGTGCACTGTATAGCTGAAATTTGCTAAGAAGGTAGATCTTAAGTGTTCTTAACACAGGAGGAGGTGGGGAAGAGGGAGGAAGGAAGGAAGGAAGGAAGGGAAAGAAAGAAAAGAAAACCTGATGAGGTAAGATGATGGATACATTAATTACCTTGATTATGATATTTCATATGTATATGTATACCAAAACATCAAGTGATAGACAATATATACATTTCAAAGTTTTCAGTTATACCTCCATAAAGCTGGGGAAAATACAGTGAGATATTATTTCACACTCATCTAATTCCCCACTCCCCCCACAACTCCGTGCCATTTGCTCACCCCACCCAAAAAAGTCAAGTCAAATAATATCAGGTGTTGGTAAGGTCAGAGAAATTAAGATTCTCATACGCTGAAAGTGGGGAAATGTCATTTGTTCCAACTACTTTGACAATAATTTTGGCATCGAGCAGTAGACATGACTTAGTAATTCTACTACTAAGTATACCTTAGAGAAAGTCTTGCCCAAACAACTGGAGACATACGCATACAGTCTATGTATCAATATGAAGGAAAACCATAAAGGAAAGCAAGGAAATGTTCGAAATTCAGATTATTCATCATCTGTGAAAGGGGAAGGCAAGCTATGATTAGAGAGGGACACAGAAAGAGATTATATACTGGTATGCTTTAATTCTTAATCTTATTGATGGAGTACAATTGCTCGTTTCATTAATATTCATTTACACACACATATAATGCATTTCATACATTTTTTAAGTATGATACATTTTATAATAAGAGAGTTCAGTGGAAGAAATGAGATTCAGATTCAAGGAAAATTACTCCAGAGCCCACGGTCTTAATAAATATGTACTGAATCAGTAAATGGATGGAATTCTTGCTAATATTTACTTTCCTTTAAAACCTGGGGGGGTTTTTGTTTGTTTGTTTGACTTTCTTTACGACTTTCTTAAATATCTTTATTGAGGTGTAACTTACATACAAAGAACTGCAGATGCACATTTAATGTGTGTAATTTGGTAAGTCTGGACATGTGGAAACATCTGTGATACTATTTCCATCATCAAGGTAACAGACATTCCCATTACTTCCTGAGATTCCTGTGTCCCTTGTTTTTGTTCTGTGCTATGAATAATTTTGAACTAATAGTTCACGATCACAAAGATATGATTCCACTTCTTAGTTCAGTGTTTAACTCAGGGTTTGAATGAACTGTCTTTGTTAATCCTCACTACAGATCCATGTGGGAAAAACCATTTTTATTTACAATTTACAGATGGCAAAAGACTGGAGAGGTCACAAAGATGAGAAATACAGGAGTCGGGATTCAAGCCCTACTTATCTGTCTCCAAAATGTGTGTTTCTAAGCACCACCAGATATTGCCTTTAAAAAAAATTAATTTTATTCGTGTCCTGTCTCTTCACACACAAAACTACTGATCCACATATACAATGCACTACTAGTGACTACCTTAGTTCCCACGTTTCCAGAGGTGCCCTATTTTGTACAGCTGGCCGGTGTACAAAATGTACAAGTAATGATCTCCATCAGGGCATGGCCTTTGCTTATTTATGTTTTGACAAGTTTTGCTTTTGCCATTTAAGCAACAACTTGTAAAACTGAAATAGGAGTATATTTAATAAGTTAAATTCATCTGTACAATTTTTTGTTTGATGTACAGATGAAGCCAAAATGACTGCAACATCCTGAGGGAATACTGCCTATGGTGGCCAACTGTGCTGTATCTCATTCATGACTTCCTCTCCTAGGCCCTTTCAATGCATTTCAAATTGAGCTCATTTGTGTATTTGTATGTACACTTCCATTTTATTCTTTGTGTTTATCTTTTTTTCTAAAGAGGTCACAGAAGAAAGAGAATGACACCTTTAAAAACCTCATTTTTATCATTTTACTTAGTGGAAAATTTTGGGAACAATTTAAAGCAGTTGACTCTTCAAACACCCCGAAGTTCTATTTCTGAGACACCAATGAATATTAATAAGACTTCAAATGATTTGCTGGAAAAAACTAGGGAAAAAAGGCAACAGACTGCAGCATGGTGGAGATACAGTTCAAAATAAAGAAACAGTTATTTCAGTTTCATGTTTCAGCATAAGCTGGACTGAAGCTCTATCTCCTATACTGCCTTTTTGTGCTGACACAAAACCTGAGACTTTTAAGTAAAACCCACAAGCTTCCTTTAATAGGGTTTTGGGCTTTAAGTTTTTGGACTAGACACACACAACACACACAACATACACACACATACATGCAACTGGTATAAATTACTGACGCTTTTAGGGGTTAAGATAGCTTCTATGTGGCTTTACCAAGGACTCAAATGTTGTGACCTCGGATTCATTTTCTTCTTTTTTTTATTTTAGCAAGACTTTCTACTTTTTCAGGTTAACTCACTTTCTCTTTTCTACTTCCCCATCCTTTCTTAGAATCAGCTCCTTACTCAGTAGGGCTATTTCCACATGCTCTCAAGACGGGTAATAGTGTATCAGCAGTACCACACTTTTCTGTCCGTGTTCACTTGGACAAGAATCAACTTGCTTTTTCATAGCTTAACTAAACACTTTTAACTGAGCCTCATTGACTTATTGACCTATTTTGGGTCTTATACCTATGCCTGAATCTATGGCTGTGGCCAGGAAGATAACACATGTTGACTGACTTAAGAAAATCCAGACCTAATCACAGAACTGGGAGTGAGACGGAGTCCCTTCATTCGCTTGGCTGGGAAATCTGGAGTGCTGCTAAGAAAAGGGAAAGACGAAATGGATATTAAAGAGGAAAACATCACATGCCCCTCATGATACTCATGTGGAAATTCAAGTCAAGCATGAGGAACTAAGAGCTACTGCCCTGGGTCAACCCAAACTAGACAAAATCAGGATTTCGTCTCTGAAGATGGCACAAAGAGATAGTGCTGGGACCTGTGAGTGCTACTCACAATGTTTTCCTCACAGATCAAGGTGGTCCCCTATGTGCATGCTTGTCAACTTTGTACCAATTGTTAAGATTTTAATTGAATTCAACTATATGTAAGTAATTTATCACCATTGAGCTTATTTGAAATGAAACATAATTTTCTTACTTCTAGAAATCTTGGCTAGACTCTGGTTAAAAGCCTAGTGATTGGATAAAAATTGACTCAGCATCTTGAACTGCTTGCATCAGATGACTACGTGGAAAAAAAAATCCTCATTTAACCCGCATTAGTTCTGAGTGTGCACCTCAGAGTAAAGAGAAAAATCAGATCTCTCCTATTTGTACGTGAAAATATCCCTTGTATGATCTCCCAGTGACCTTAACTGACTCCTTATAATCTGATGAAGGAGGCAGATTTACATACCTGTAGTACTAAATATAAGCATCTTTTGACAGTGCCTTTGAAACTAAGAGAACCAAGTACATCACTCTACAGAAAATCTCTTGCAATTTTGGCAGAGATGATGCAGAACTCATTTGCTGTGACTGAAAAACATGCAGGCAAAGATGTCTATTTGGGCAAGAGTGGGTCTCAAAAATGTCTCATCTTTAGCTTCTTCATTCACTTGGTTACTCACTCTATTAATTCCAACACTGCCCTGAGTGCTTCCTTGTGCTGGGTACTGGGAATAAAGAAAAGAATCAGAAAAGATACCCATCCTCCGTTGGAGCTAGACAACTGTCTTTCAAAATAATTCTAACTTATTAGGCAACTAATATTTCTCAAGACTGGTAATTGTACACTCAGTTCAATTTTCTGCTGAAAGCTGTTTATGGTAGACTCATTCATAGTAAGCCTACAGACTTTGCCCTCAAACAGTTTGATGCTGCATTTCTTCTCACCCCACTTACGACATAAGACTCAGCATAAGTTTCTTAATCTTCTCAATCATCAGTTTTCCCCTTTGAAAAAAAATACTTCATTGAGATTTTTTTGTAAAAATTAAGATATAATGTAGGTAGAGCAGAACAGTTTATGGCATAGAATAACTGTTCAGTAGATGTTAGATATTATTACAACTTTATTTTATATATATCTTATTCTTCACAATTATCTGACCATACAGAACATCATAAACCCACTTTATGCACTTGTTCTCTTTCACTAAATATAACATTGAGCTTATAGTAGCAAAATACTAAGCTTATGCATCAAAAGATTATCTGGGAGAAAGAATTTTCACGGAAGCCTGCTTGAAGTACATTCAGTTTGTCAATCAATTCCTCTGTATATTTTTGGAATCTACCTAGATGGATAGAAAACAGCATACCTAGACTACATTAACATACTGGCCATGCCAAGGTTTATTTTTGATGAACTGTGCTATATAAAATCCCTCTTGACTTTATTTAGGGACAGTGTAAGAAATCACAATGATCACAATAGCAGTAACTCTTGTCATTGTACGCCCTTTCAGAACATTGTCAGATAAGATGTTCGTTGTACCTAACTGTCCACTTGACAATAATTGTCAGAAAAGATTCCATCTCACTGACTACCAAGAAAAGTTGTGCTTCCCCTAAACTGTATGTATAGTTTGATATCATGGGGCCTGAAATTTGTGTAACTGATCACTTTTCTTTGCCAAAAAGTTTAAAATTTTCATTTACCTGTAAACAAATACACACAGCAAGGATAGCAAATTACGGTGAATTATGTATCATAAATCTCCCTTTCTGCCTCCATTGCAGATACCACTAATCAGACATGGCACTGTTCTCCATGAAATGTGGACTCAGAGTCCATCTCAACATAGTTCTTCAGGCCATGATGGAACAAGAGGTGAAACCCAATTTGGCATTCTTAGAACAAAGCACTGAGGTTTGCATTGTAACCCTCATTTCTGGAAGTATCTTCTGTCTTACAGTTTCTCTTTACCATCACTTTGGGCTTCTCTGATATCTTTTATTCATATTTATTTTGTATTCCACTTAGAACAATACTGTGCAAATTAATCAATACATTCTGCACCCTCACACATATTCTACACCCTCAATGAGCTCCCAATTTTTTGAGTACTGAGATATGTGAACAGGCAAATTACTCAAAGTATGAAAATTAATCTGACAAAATAAAGCATTAGGTACTTACACAGGTTTTAGGAGAGGAATGAAACCCTTCTTTATTTGATAGGGGTAGAGTTGAAGAACGCTTAGTAAAGGAATCAGTGATGTAAACGATGTGAGTCTAGATGAACAAGCAGGTATTAAAAGGTGGGCAACGGGAATTGTGATACCAGTGGTAGGTTGTGAAGTCTACTGCAGGGTGTCTGGTCATTCCAATTATTCAAGTTATGTCCTTTTGCTTCAAAGCAGTGTTTCCTAAGATGTAACACATGTATAATAGTAAAGTGGGATTTTAGGAGTCACTGTTAGAGACAGTTTAGTTTCAAATAGCAGAAAAGTCCAACTTAAAATAGATCAAAGATCAATGTAAGTAATGGTTCACATTTCCGACGAGTCCAGGTCTAGTCAGTCTTTACATACAGCTGGCTTAGTAATTTCTTTTTCTGAGCATGCTGGTATCTTCAGGGGAAGCAGGATGGCACTCACTAAACAGATCAAGGAGAGTCAGAATCCATAGAGACCGGCCTGGTAGAACTGACAAAATGCAAGGGATTCCTTGGTTCCCCAATCAGGCTTCCTTCCTGACTCACTCTCTCCTTACTCCCTCTAAAACTCACAGTACTGGCTTTTTATGTCCTTAAAAAATAAAGAAAACAATAACCTCTAATTTGGGTTTTATTTGGCCTTTATAGTTGTAAGACATAATTCAGAATGGATCAAAAAAATACCCTGGATAGAGCTTATAATATTGCACAAGCTCCCACTAAAACTTTGTTGCTGCTCTGAGACATTTCAAAAATAGGAGAATTTGATGCGATGGCCAGGTCCCCAGTGTCCGATTGCCAATCACGTCAGAGTCCAGAGCCAGGAAATAAATAGCAAGCATCTGCCTTTCTGTGTAGTTCTGCAGTGAGATATAGCAAGTTCCCCTTTGCTTATTTTTAGGGATTTTGTATATGATACAAAGGAAGAAATTGCTCTACTGAAGCATAACCGAGTAATACACTACATATGTGCAGAGCTTCAGTTTGCTTTTTAATATGCAGTTTCCAACATAAATCTCACGGGAATGTAAGATCCCAAAGGTAGGTTGTGGCCTGAATGATAAACTGCTGTGTCTCCTCTCTTTAGAATGGGTCCTGACTGATGACACTGACTCAAAAAGCATTTGGTAATAAATACTACTAGTTGGGTAATTTGGGCTGAAAATTAGAGAAACCTCAACTAAGACTGGCTTAAAATCTGTGTAAACTGACTGGTTCAGAAGGATAGCAATCCAAAGGTAGGATGGGCTTCAAGACTGACTTCATCTGTGGTCTCTGGACCACTTCTCCTTCTAGTCTCTTGGCAATGCTCGTCTCTGTGTCATGGTGTTCTACTCTCTCCATGAGCAAGACAAAAAATGGTACTCAGAGTGAAAGCTATATTCATTAGTATTTGCCAGCAGACATCCCTGGTTTCTTCCCTGGCACGTGTAGATTTGTACATTCCTGCTCTCTTGACATTAGATGTGTTCACGTGACTTACCTTCACTAGTGAAATGTGATTGGAAGTTTTATAAGACACTACCAGGTGTGGGCTCCATGAGCCAGTTTCCTCTGCTACAGTGACCCACTATGTTCTGGAGAGTGGCTGCTCTGCCAGCCCATGTCCCGGAGAGAGGACGGCGCAGAGGAGAACCCCCATCCCACTTGTGACAGAAATTAATGTAAAAAGCAAATAAACCTTTGTTATTCTGACCCACCAATAACCGAATCTATCCAGACCAATACCAACAGAAAGCCATTCCTGGATGGCTTCCCAGAATAAACAAGAAAGACCTTAATATGAATCCCCCAGATGCTCTCCTTATAACTCATTGGTGTGAATTCCCATGCCCAAATCAATCATCATCAAGGGAAGTCGCTGCTATACGCCTACTCCTAGACCTTCTATCCCTAATTCAAATTCCCTTCAGTCTCCTGGGTTGTAGAGGAGTATATGAAATCCTGAATAAAATATGATTTTGTTAGGTAAGATGAAAAAATCTCCATGAGAAAGTTAATGTAATTTTTCTTCTTCCTTTACTGGGTTTAAGAGGGTGCTTAGTAGTGTGTCTTTTTCAGAACGGACAGGAGAAACCTCTTTCTGCACATTTCCTATAATCTCAGCTGGACTATTCACAATAGAAAGCCACTGTCACAATGTGTTTGTGTGATTCCCTCTTTCTTTTTTGGAATAAGAGATAGGGTGGAAAGGGTAAAAGAGTAATGATAAATTCACTTTTTATTCATATGCTTTTATCTAACTTACCGTTTTATCTGTATAAGGCAGAGGTAGGCAATATCCACATAATTAATTCCAAGTAACTGGGAAAACCCAGTGGGCTTTACTGGATTCACTACTATTATGCTTAGCACAGAGTATCAGCTAATGATGAAGGTAATCTCCGCAATTACTATTTATATATTTTTAATTATAATGTATCTTATATGATCATCCTCTCAAACATTCCCTAACAACAGAACATATTTCCTACATGTAAAAGATTACTTTAAATCCAAAAACTGTTTTTAGAATAAGAAGTATAATAGAACTGTTTAGTCCTTTGCGCATAATATATGTTAAACTCATCCCAAGTTTCAACATTAGAGCGAGTTATATGGGGAGAAAGTAACTGTGTATTTGATTCTTAAAGTCTTATTCTAAAATCTTCATCAAGTTAGTTAATAACCTCTGTGTTCACTGTTCTACAGGCCAAAAGGAAGTAATACCACAGCAAACTATGAAAACATCCTAGGATGTAAAAACCTTTTAAAATAAAATTATGTAGCACGATACAGCTAGAAGTCAAGTTACCCTAACTCATGTGACCATGAATCTGACCGACGGCAAGTAGCACCTCTAGTTTGCATACTGAATTTCCAACAACGAAAAGGCACAGAATTAAAACAAGACTGAAGTTCTAAATACCAGTGAAAATTTAGAGATTGCTAAACTTTTGCTCCCTATATCTTCCATTTAGCACAAGTAAAATCGTCCAAATTTGTCTAATACATCAACCATGAATCTCCAGTGTGTTTGTTCATTTATTCATATGTGAATACATTTGGAGGAGTGAGAGAAAAAAAGAGGGGAGAGAGTCTTGGCTGTAGTGGTAGTTAATTGGATAAGCACTCCTGTGTCCAAATGTGTATAACAAGGCCTTTGGAAATATTATGTCCAGCATTATATCTTTGAGGAATGTTGCTCATTTCATTTCTCCAAGATGTTTTCAAAATGGAGCAGCAATTTTGAGAGATGTAATTACCTGCAGCCAAGAAAATAATCCCGTGCCGGGCATCAAGGTTTATAAAAATTCAGGGCAGCTCACAAACAATTCATTTCCTAACGCATTTCATTGCACGTCCTGCTACAAGCAATACAGAGAGTCTTAACATCTGAAAAAACTTGCCCTCTCTGCCTAGAAAGGAAGGCTACAAATGATTCAAAAATTTAAGACATTACAACAATCCAAAATTATATTAGAACCTTGGCTAACTAGAATTCAAGCAAACAGAACCCTAAAATAAGCTAAGAACTACAAGAAACTCTAAGGGTCATTGAGTTCAACCTCCTGAAAACACAGTGATCTCTTCTTCAGTATCCTTTTATCAATAGTCACTAACCTCTGCAAACATATTTCCAGGAATGGAGACTTCTCAAGAAAATCTATTCCATTCTCAAACAGTTATAATCATTAGATCATCATTTATCATAATTGACGTGAAATATTTCTTCCTCTAACTTGGCTGTAGTTTTTCATTTGAAAAGGACAAAGAATGTCTTATTTTTCTTAAATTAGTATGTCACTCTAGTTTCATGTTTTATTTTTAATTATTTTTTTCTTTATTTTTTAATGGAGGTACTGGGGACTGAACCCAGGACCTCATGCATGCTAAGCACATGCTCTCCCACTGAGCTATACCCTCCTGCTATGTCACTCTCATTTTAGATTGAGGCAAAGGAAGGGAGAAGCAGCATAAAAAACCAAATAGAAAGCAATTTTAACTTAAATAATCAACATCTTTGGGTACATTTTGTGACATGTCCATATTTCCTCCTAAATCCTCACCCTTGTATATACAGCAAGAATGATACACATACTCATGCCACTCTCTGTATAAAATCTTTCAAAGGATTTTATCTTATCTGAGGATAATGTCTAACCTTCTTTCTATGATTTTTAAGGCCCTCTATGCTCCAGACTTTGCTACCTCCCTAGGCTTCCCAACACTCACACTTACCTGGAACACAATGATCCATTCCTACTAAATAAATTTCAATACTTAAAAATCACCTCTCTCTCTCTTTTGTTTTTACCTCCTGAAATTCTCCTTGTTCGGTCAAAAGTATTTTTTTCATAACTCTTGCTCTGCGTAACTAATTCTCATCCCATAGAAGACACTTCTCAGACAGCCTTCACTGACCATCCAAATTTGGGTTGGATGCCTCTTCCACAAGGTCTCATGGCATCCTACAGTCTCATTAACATACCCCTTCATAAATTACATGTTAGTCACCAAAACTGTAAGATACAAGACACCAGCAGCTGCACCTAACTCATTCATTACTTCAGCCCTTCACTCTATTATGCCTGAAACACAGTCGATGCTTCATCAATCCTTGTTAAATATATAAATGATCAAATATGAGTAATATAAGTCAGTGCAATGCCACTTTATCCAAGAACAATAGAATTATTTTTAGTATATTCTACCTATTAAAGCTGAGAATAAGCTCATTTATTTTGGAAAGTTTCCAACAACCAAAGATGCTAACAGAAGAAATTTTAGCTAATTACATGGTAAGATTATTATGGTTAGTCTCTATATTTTATGGTTAATTTTGTCAGTTCGTCACTCAGGGATAGTTGTTCCATTACATCTTTGCTGGTGAACTTCTTTGAGTCTTGTTTTGTGATTAAATTATGGGACGTCTTTTTTTTTTTTTTTTTTTTTAATTTTATTTATTTAATGGAAGTACTGGGGATTGAACCCAGGACTTCGTGCATGCTAGGCATGCGCTCTACCATTGAGCTATTCCTGCCATACCCCCACCCTCAACCGGGACATGTCTTTATAAAATGATACAGCTCTGTGACAATATTTTTTAAATAATAATTTTAAAAGGCATACGCAGAAACAACTGTTACTCTCAACACTAGAAGGACGCAATGACTCTAAATCGATGTTTCTCTTCCTTTGGCACTGAGTGAATTGTGTGATGACAAAGAAGACTGTTTCTAACTCTCCTACCTAGGCGAGGTCATTAAATCACTACATGCTACCTTTTATAGGATAAAATTATAAAAAGGGAATTGACAGAAGGAGTAGATCCATGATCAAGAGATGAACAATTTGCCTTGTAAATCTTATGCACATATCCACCTTTCCTTATTACCTACCCAGTGTGGACCTACAAAACAGTGAGCCAGGAAAGAAGCCTGGAGCTACATTTTATGTAATCAATGCCATAAGTTACTGCCTGGCTCCACTGCACAAGGGCTGCTTCAACCTTGAATGTGGCCTTTTGTTTGAATGTATCACCATATGTTCCCAAATTGCTGTGCAAAGACTGATTGTTCCACAGTCTCCTATTAATATTTTGTTTGGGCATAATGTTCACTTTTTATTTGTCTAAAATGTTCCAAACTGCCAAGCGGTTTTTTAAGTAATTGTTAAATTTTGCAAGTAGAAGCTGCTATTCTATGACTGACTCGCACAGTTGAAATCTATGAAAACACTGTGATTTGAGTTAGGATGCTATAGTAAGACACAGATGATAATTGTCACTTTATAGCTGAAGGAGTTGGAGCTGAAATCCAGGAAGACTTCAAAAGGTTTTTTTTTTTCCTTTCTGCTGCCCTACTCATCATATTCAGCTCATTAGTCTTGAAATAACACAGTAGAATGATCATTCAGGGAATTTAAATCACTTGAACAATATTCATTCCAGAATTTCTGGAAAGGGTAGCATATGTCCCTACGAAAATTTTTAAAATTAAATGCTTCCATTCTTTGTTTTCTTCAAGGACACAACCAGTGTGATTCCAGAACTCAAAATGTAGGGAGGGACCAAATTGGAGAGGATGACTGTATCTCCCTCCTCCCCACCCCAGCCTGCCTGACCCCTTCATGCTATTCTTCATCAAAAAGTAGGACCAATTCATCTAAGGCAAATGTAATTTTGTGATCCAGGAAATTCATCAAACAGCATACTATGAGAAGCAACAACATAAGATAGTGTTCTTTCTCGTTCTCTCTCTCACACACACACAATATGCAATTTTACAATGTTCTTTTGTCAAAACGTGTTATCAGGGGACATATGAGACAGCAAATTGGCACCCCATTAATATTGCATTTTCTGATCACAGTGTTGAAAATACTGTTTCCACATTAGTCTCCCTCTGGAGACTCTCCTCAGGGAATAGGAAATTTGTCTGGTTATTACTTATGTTTCTAGTGCTTCCTGGGGACAGAAAGGCATAGTGATTAAAAACATGAACTTTGGAATCAGACATACTTAAACATGAACCCTGACTGTACTGATTAATAGCTGTGTAACTGCGATTTTCCACATTTGCAAAAGGGACTGAATATATCAGAGAATGCTACAGAATATTTTTATATTTTCTCTACCCTAAGCAAGAAGATACACCCCCAGCCTGTGTACATGCTGCGATTTAGAGAAGTTTACTGTACTACCCGAGATCACACAACTAATAAGTGAAAGAGCTTAGATTTAAACCAAGATCTATCTGATGGAGCCCACGAGCTTGACTGATCTGCCATATTCCTGCCATGGAAAATGAGTGAACCTCTTACAATAAGATGAAAAGCCTTCATCCTATGTCTTTGCCTCATATCCTGGCACTTTTGCTTATGGTAAGAAAATTTTACTGTCCAATGTTAACCATGTAACCTTGAGCATACTTAACCTTTGTTTCTTCAAAGGTATATGGGCATCGTGATAACACTAATAACTGTTCTATAGGGTTAAGGGGGTTAAACAAGTTACTACGCCTAAAGTACTCGAAGTCCAGCTGTCACATGGTAAGCAAGCACTATATGCATTAGTTTATTCTTACTAGTGTTACTGCTGTTATTTTGTTGCTGTTGTTGTTACTTAAAGCACATGCTAAGTAACAGAGACTCAACTACAAGTGACTCAAGCAAAACAGTGATAGTTTTTCCTCACGTAATTAGAGGCTTGGATATGACAGCTCTGAGCCTTGGCCCAATGACACCCACAAAGACCAGCACTATATCCAATAGCCAAGACATGGAAACAACCTAAACGTCCATCCACAGATGACTGGATAAAGAAGTTGTGATATATTTATACAATGGAATACTACTCAGCCATACAAAGAATAAAATAATGCCATTTGCAGCAACATGGATGAACATGGAGATTGTCATTCTAAGTGAAGTAAGCCAGAAAGAGAAAGAAAAATACCATATGGTATCACTCATATGTGGAATATAAAAAAAGAAAAAAGGAGGACACTAATGAACTCCTCTACAAAACCAAAACAAACTCACAGACATAGTAAATAATCTTATGGTTACCAGGGGAAAGGGTTGAGAAGAGATAAATTTGGGAGTCTGAGATTTGCAAATTGTTAGCCACTGTATATAAAAATAGATTTAATAAATATTTTTCTTTTGTATAGCACAGTAAACCATATTCAGTACCTTAAAATAACCTTTAATGAAAAAGAATATGAAAACGAATATATGTATGTATATGCATGACTGGGACATTGTGCTGTACACCAGAAATTGACACACTGTAACTGATTGTACTTCAATAAAAAAAAAAAATGGAAAGTTAAAGATACAGAGGCAATTTTAAAGGCATCAAGAGAAAAAAGACAAGTCATATACAAGGGAACTCCCATAAGACTGCTAGCTGATTTTTCAGCAAAAACTACGCAGGACAGAAGGGAATGGCATACTATATTCAAAGTGCTGGAAGGAAAACACAACCAAGGTTACTTTGCCTGAACAAGGTTACCAATCAGAATTGAAAGAGAGATAAAGGATACCCGAGACAAGACAAACTAAAGGAGTCTCACCACTAAACCACCCTTACGAGAAATGTTAAAGAGTCTTCTTTAAGCAGAAATCAAAAGGCAATAACCAGAAATTATATATATATATATATACATGGAAAAATTCCATTGGTAAAGACAATACAGTAAGGGCAGTGGATCAGTCATTTAAAAAATTAGTATGAAGATTAAAATGCAAAAGTAGTAAAATCAACTATGACTACAATAAATAGTTAAGGGATACGGAAAATGAAAAGATGTAAAATATGATGTCAAAACTTAAAACACAATGGGAGGAGGTGTAAGAAAGTAGTGCTTTTAGAATGTGTTTAAACTTAAGCAGTTATCAGCTTAAAATAACTGATACACACACACACACGCCCCTCATGGTAACTACAAACTAAAACTTAAAATAGATACACAGAAAATAAAGAAAAAAATAATCTAAACTCGGTACCAAGGAAAATCAAACCAAAGGAAGAAAACAAGAGAAGAAAAAAGGACCAGAGAAGAACTACAAAAACAGTTAGTAAACATTTAAAAATGTCAATAGGTGCATACTTATCAAAAATTACTTCAAATGTCAATAAGCTGAATGATTCAATAAAAAGATCATCAAAAGGGTGACTGAATGGATAAAAAAAATCAAGGTCCATCTATATTGCTGCCCACAAGAGACTCACTTCAGAGCTAAAGGCTGAAAGTGAAGGAACGGAAAATATATTCCACGAAAATGAAAATAAAAAAAAAAAAAGCTAGGTAGCAACATTCATATCAGACAAAATGGACTTTACAACAAAACTATAATAAAAGACAAGAAAAGCCATTACATCAAAGAGGTCAGTCCAAAAATAGGATATACCATTTAATATTTACACACACAACATAGGGGTACCTAAATATATGAAGCAAATATTAACTGACCTAAAGACAGATGCAAATGGAAACATAACTTTCCACAATCTATGGAACACAACAAAAGCAGTTATAAGTGGGAAGTTCATAGGGACAGTGGCCTACCAAAAACATACAAACAAAACAAAAACAAGAAAAACCTCAAATAAACCATCTAACTTTGCACCTTGAGGAACTGGCAAAAGAATAAAGCCCAAAGTGAGTAAAAGAAAGGAAATAACAGAGGTCAGAGTAGAAATAAACTTTAAAAGACTAAGAAAAGATCAGTGAAAAGCTGGTTCTTTGAAAAGATCAACAAAATTGATAAACCATTAGCCAGACTTGGGAAGAAAAAGCAAGAGTCCAAATAACCACAATCGAGAGCCTGGGAAGTCCAGGATCATGATGCCAGCGGACTCAGTGTGGCGGCTGCTAAGGGACTGTTTCCTGACTCATAGATGGCGCCTCTTCACTGTGTCCTCACACGGTGGAAGCAGCACAGGATTTCCCTGGATGCTCTTTTATAAAGGCATTAATCCCACTCATGAAGGCTTCACCCTCATGATCTAATCACTTCTTAAAATCTCCACCTCCAAATACCATCACAGTGGGCATTAGGATTTCAACATATGAATTTGGGGGGGTGGGGGTGGGCGGGGGACA
The DNA here is from genome assembly GCF_048773025.1 of Camelus bactrianus. Taxonomy (NCBI): domain Eukaryota; kingdom Metazoa; phylum Chordata; class Mammalia; order Artiodactyla; family Camelidae; genus Camelus; species Camelus bactrianus. Next base: position 103,371,954 of record NC_133541.1, on the reverse strand, counting down.
CAAACATTCAATGGTAGCATATATTTACTAATTATGTTTATCTTTCCTTTCTCTCAATCCTATACTCTCCAACATAAGCGTATCAGTAAAGTTTCACCCCGTATCTCAGTATTTAACAGAATATCTAAGCAAGAGTGGAACTCAGCCGGGAAAGGAACAAGTATTGTCAGACGTGGACTGAATTCAGGAAACCTGTATTTCCTCATTTAGAAAGATTAGTATGTTTTCAGTTTTGTATTGAATACATACATGTCTTGGGGGGTGGTTAGTGGCATCATATATTAAGCAGAAGCAGGATGTTATTTTTATTTGGAGCTTAAATACAGGTACAGGAGGATGGATTTAGCCACTGAGTTGACAAAAGGCACTGTGCCAGAATGGATGCTCTCAATGTGGTACCATCTCCAGCAACCCCTTTTAAGACTGAAAAGTAGGTTTCCCAGAATCCCCTTTGTCATGCAGTCCCAGTTTAGAATTTTCCAATGAGAGGAATTCACGTGCTCTTTAGAAGGCAAAGTGGAGCAGAAGCTAGCTAGCATTCTTTGGGAGGCTAAGGCAGCCAGAATGGTGCTGTACAAATTTATTCATGATTGGGACTGCATTCCCCAAATCCAGTGCTTTAGGCTGTATAATGAACATATTTCCAACCCTCCAGATGTAGGTTTCCACGCCTTCACTCCCTCAGACCTGCCCACATTTATATGCGTCTTAATTCACATACTAAGATCCTTAGTCACCTAATACTTGTAGTGTGTCTTTTCTGCTGGTCAAGTTCAGAGGGATGCAGTAGGTAAAACGCAGCAGATGCAGCAGAGCGTTAATTTTTACTATTTCCATGTTGAATATTTATGAATAAATGTATCTCATCTTAAATTTGTCCTAAGAACACTCTTCCTTTATTCAATAAGACACCAAACCACATACAAACAATGGGATTCCTTTTCTGTTAGAGACCAAATCATTAAAGAAAGCCATGATTTGACTGCAATGCTCTTGCTGACATTTTTTGGGCTTGAGTATAATGGAATGTCATCTACAGAGACTCAAGCAGACACTTTGAGTGATGGCTGAAGATTTGTCAAACTGAAGTTTCTGTTCTGTGACAAATCACTGTGGAGCATGAGAAACGTTTGCACTTATTTATTTTTAAAGACAAGTTGACTCAAAAGAAGGAAAGATTAGATCCAGAAAGCCAATCTCCAATTGGTAAAATACATCAAGGTCCCCTGGGAAGTTCTTCCTCAGCAGGTAAGGCCTTTTATATTTGTCACAGGACAGTGTTTCCTCCACTTACTTACAGGTGGCCTCAGTGAGTTGTTCCTTGGAGAGCAGGATGTTGTAAGAATTGCACAATTTTATTGCCACACAATAATTTAAATTTGCTACAAAACGGGAATGGGAAGAAACTATGAGCTGTCTCTATATCTTGCTTTCTATCTTGAAAACTTTTTGCAATTGTTAGTATTACTATTGCCACTTGTTAATACTGCTGTTAGAAAATAAAAGTTACCTATTTCTGAGTACAAACTAGAGAAGGAAATTTGAATTTGAATGTCACTATTGAATCATCTTGGACTTAAAGATGAAATAGCAGTCTTCACACTAAAAATACAGTGAGCAGATCATGTCCACAGAGCTTAGCACTAAAATACAACTATTTTTGTCCAGCTCTCCTATGATAGAAAAAATCCACTTGCTCAAATTTCTGCAGCAATTGAAGGAAAGTTTTTTTTTTTTTACCAGTTTAAAAAACACTATGCTTAATTTCTGAACACAACTAGATTTTAAAACAAATAAACTTGGTCTTAAAATACAATGTATATATAAAAGTATAATAAACATAACTTCACAGACTGTTGAATTTTCAAAAGATGAACCACTGATTCAACCAATATCAAAATCAACAAAATGTTACAATGATCTGAAAGCTTCCCTCATCCTGCTTCCCAGCCCCTGACCACAAACTCCCTTAAAATTAACTACTATCTCTACACCTAGTACTGTAGATTAGTTTGACCAGAAGTAAAAACATACAGTATATGTTCTTTTGAGTTTAACTTCTTTGCTCAATATTATGTTGGTAGGATTTATTTTTTAACATTTTTTATTGATTTATAATCATTTTACAATGTTGTGTCAAATTCCAGTGTAGACCACAATTTTTCAGTTTATACATGAACAGATATATATTCATTGTCACATTTTTTTCCTCTGTGAGCTACCATAAGATCTTGCATATATTTCCCTGTGCTATACAGTATAATCTTGTTTTTCTATAATGTAAAATATGTTGGTAGGATTTATATATGTTGTTTCATTTATAAATAGTTCATTTTTAAAATCAAGTTTTCTATTATATAAATGTATCACATATTATTTATTCACTTCATTGTTTATAGCAAAATAGATTGTTTCTAATTTGGGTCTGTCATGAAGAGTGTCCCCATTTATAAACTAAGTGCCTGAATGCTGAGCATAGCAGAAAATATTTTAAATCATGTAAAGTTGTATTTTGAAGGGCTCAGTTCATGTAAGAACACAAGTGTTTCCATCTCACAGTCCCTCAGAAAGGCCATTTGCTTCTCATAAAGGAGTTCCTGTGTACTATCTGCTGACATTATTTTTTGATTTGTTAGAAAAAATTTAAGCAATTCTTATAGTTCAATCTATAAGCAATTAAAGAAATATGGCCTCATGAGGAGAGAATTAAAAAAATTACACGGGTTTGTTCAAGATACAATCTCACTGCTCATCTGTACAAAGGCCTTTTCACTTTCTTCATTTATTTACCTATCCACAGATCTCTACTTTCGTAATACAGTAAGCACCTATGAAACTACTATCCAACACCAATGGTAGAATATTGACAATAACCTGTATCTAGTTCTAAGTCCTACTCCAGAAAGATTAAATACCAAAACAATCTTGAGAAAGAACAAAGCTGGAGGTATCACACTCTCTGACTTCAGACTATACTACAAAGCTATAATAAGAAAAAAAGTATGATACCAACACAAAAAAAGACACATAGATTAATGGAACAGAACAGAGAGCCCACAGGTAAATCCACGCACCTATAGTCAATTAACCTACAATAAAGGAGGTAAGAACATGCAATGGAGAAAAGACAGTCTCGTCAGTAAGTGGTTCTGGGAAAACTGGACAGCTACCTGTAAGAGAATGAGATTAGAGAATGGCCTCACATCTAGCACAAAAATAAACTCAAACTAGATTAAAGACCTAAATGTAAGGACTGAAACAATAAAATTCCCACAACAGAACATAGGCAGGATACTCTTTGACATAAATCTTAGCAATAGTTTATTTTAGATCTATCTCTAAAGGCAAAAAAAGCAAAAATAAACAAATGTGACCTAATTATATTTAAAAGCTTTTGCACAGCAGGGGAAACCATCAACAACATGAAAAGACCACCTACTGAATGGGAGAAAATATTTGTAAATGATGTGACCGATAGAGAGTTAAATATATCCCTAAATTAAAGTTTGGTTATATCCAAAACATATAAACAGCTCATACAACTCAGTATCATAAAATAAACAACCTGACTGAAAAATGGGCAGAATACCAAAATATAAATTTTTCCAAAGAAGATATACAGATGGCCAACAGGACCAAGAAAAGATGCTCAATATCATCAGAGAAACTCAAATCAAACCACAATGAGATATCACCTCACACCTGTCAGAATGGCTATTATTTAAAAAAACCATCAAAAAAAATCCCACAAATGTTGGGAGAAATTTGGAGAAAAGGGAACCCTTGTTCATGTTGGTGGGAATGGAAATTGGTGCAGCCACTATGAAAGACAGAATGGAGTTTCCTCAAAAACCTAAAAACAGAACCACCACATGATCCGACAATTCCATCCATGAGTATATATCCAAGGAAAATGAAAACAATAATTTGAAGAGATACATGGACCCCACCGTTCATAGCAGTATCATTTACAATGGCAAGATATGGAAATATACTACATGCATATACAATGAAATACTACTTAGCCTTAAAAAAGAATGAAATTTTGCCATTTGCAACAGCATGGATGGACCTGGATGGTATTATGCTTTGTGAAACAAGTCATACAGAGAAAGACAAATACTACATGTTATTACTTACATGTGGAATATGAAAAATAAACTAGTGAATATAACAAAAAAGAAAATATACAGAACAAACTAGGGGCTACCAGTGGAGAGAGAGAAGTAGGGAAGGGCACTACAGGGGATTGAGAGGTACAAACTGCTACATATACAATTAATAAGCAACAAGAATGTATTGCACAGCACAAGGACTACAGCCAATATTTTATAGTAACTATAGATGGAGTATAATCTATAAAAATTGAGTAACTATGTTGTATACCTGAAACTAATACTACGAGTCAACTGTACCTCAATAAAAATATAAATAAACCAAAAAATATAAATAAAACTGGTCAAAATATGTAAGGTAATTGTTTTCAGACTTTGAACAACAATACATAATGTCAATCCCCAACAGTAATGAAGCTCATCAGTTAGTTCCTCGTTCTCTCCAGCTTTCTGTCCGGGTACAATTTACTGACTGTTGTAGAAGGGGTGAATTGAAAGCACAGCCTTGCAGTCCTACTGAGCTTAGAGGGCAGAGACCTGAGTTCCAGGTTGCTGAAATATCTGAAAAAAATGTGTGGCAGGACACTTAGGAAAGAACTGCACAGAGGAAAAAATCCACAAGTTTGAGGGGAGGGGTTTCCAGGAAATTATTTGGCCGAGGGTTGGGCTGCATACATACAGGACTAGACTTTGAAGCTTAACCCCATAGCAGTTACTCCCTGGTAAGGGAAGAATGGAGATAAATGATATAAAATAGTGTTCGAAGATATTGCAATTCGGTACCAACCAGAGTGAGTAGATCCCAGCCATCTAGCTGAGACACCAAATGGATCACACAGTAGGACTAAGGATCAGGCTCAACACAAACCAAAACCAAACCTCAGTAAGAACAGCACGAGAGACAGAGTTTGGAGTTGAGTCTTTATAAATCTGAGACTTCTGGTAGATAACCTTGGGCCATCAGCATATATAAGTACTTCATATATGTATTTTGCATATGTATTATATATGTGACATATATATTATACATATACATATATAACACTTGCAAGATAAATGGAGTAAACAAATAATATAGTGGCTACAGTATCCCTTGTAGATACATTGGTTAATTTAAGGATACACTGAGTAGATGGTAGGTATAATGGATATTTGTTGCCCTATTTTACATTATGCTTTAACATTATTCTAGTAATAGTACCCCAATCTCCTTTTAAATCAATTCAAAATTGTTGAGTGCAATTTTAATGAAATTAACATGTAAGATATCCTTCCCAAATCTGGATAAGTGAATTTAGCTGGATTCTGTGTCTCCTAACACCCTGAATCCTAAGTAAAGTGATATAAGAATAGAAAACAATCACAGGAAGTTATGTTAACATTGATGCACCAACAAAATAGTTTAGTAAGACCAGTAGCATACGTCCTCAAAAGGGACATAATTCTCCCATTCTTTTGTTCATTCTGAGCCTGGTTCTTTAATTTTGTTGTTGTTGTTGTTGTTGTTGTTGTTGTTTAAGATACACTGAATCTTTACAATAAGTCTATGTTCATAAAAAAAAAAAACAGCAACACTTTTCTTATACAGTACCTTTCTGTTGCTTATCAAAGAACTCTGGCTTATTAGAAGTAGTAATTGGAGAAGTCTTCAGAGTTTAATATCTAGCATCCCACTGTTTGGAGTTGTCAGTACTCGTTTCTCAGGAATTAAGGGCAACCCATCCCCCATTTGTCTAGGTTCCATGTTACATGTGAGCTACTTGGTATATAACAGGATTTGGATTTATTCCCAATGACCCAAAAGTCTCTTGGAACCTAATTCCATTCCCTTCATTTAATTTGCCTTTGAATGGGTGGTTTAAGCTCCTCAGTCTGGTCCAGCTTTCGCATGTACATAATGCAACCATGGCAGTGAGTGTAGACACTGCTTTCACATATCATCAAAGGTAAATGGACAGATTTACTGCATTACACAGGCATTTCCCATTCACAGTCTAAAAGTAAGACCCAATTGTAATTTCCCTGTCTTACAAAGTCTCCAGATTAGAAAATACATTTTTACAAGCACTGATTAATTCTGAACCAAGCAAAAACAAGATAACAGAATCACTCTTAGTTATCTGCCTGAAGAAGGGAATTTTCAATCATATGAACAGTTCTGTGCTCTAGACATGGTGAGTGGGAATGGCCAATTAACAAATATTTAGAACAGGAACTAGCCAAACTCCATGTATGTGCTTATGAGAGACTGTTCAAGGAAAGTGGAGCAAAGTGGTTACCCTTTGTCTCACTTTCCCCAGGGGAGAAATTGTTGGTCCTTAGTCACACCTATTTACAGCCTTTTAAAACCCCTTTCTGTATATTAAAGTCACATTTTCCATATGCATATATGATTGTCTATAAAGCAGAAAGGGTAAGAAAGAAACTACAATTTCTCATCAAAGAGTCTTTCAGCATTTCCATATAGTACGTGTTCTTGTCCATTGGGCAGAAAAACATTTCATCTTTTACATGAGGCACCAAGATCTGTCATATTCAGCTTAAGAACAATAGACACAATCTTAGTACCATCTCTTTCCGTGAGAGAGAAAAATCAAGTGGAAGCCTCAGATTCTATTTAGCGAATCGTCCTATATATCTCCCAAGAATCACGGCTGCCTGTGGGGACTGCAGCTTTTAAAAAATATTTGCTCACACTTTCTCTGTTTTATCATATGTGGGAAAGGAAGACACAGTCCATTGTCTCTGGCTCTTAATACTTTTCCTCCAGGTTAGAATCTTAATACATGATCCATTTGAAATATCTGACACAGGTCAGTATGGTTTCTGGTACAAATTACTTTCCAATTAACATGGCTAATGGGACTTGGCTGTGTCAATGCTGGTCCACTTAATGTATTCATATAGACTAGGTCAATGCAGACAAAGGGATCCAGACATTGGAGGCAATAGTTTTAATAATTCACAGACAAAGCTTTCAGTTAAAGAAAACTTGGCATTATTTGACATCTACATTTATCAAACTTACTGAAAATTGCGTACGGCTCCACTTCACATCCCCTCTGTATGTAACTGAGTTACAGATGAAACATGTCTTCTTAGTGACTCAACTGGAGTATTTTAACACAACCACCCCACTGAGATCTCTCTCTTAAAGCCTAATATATTTGGCATGCTCTAAGAGAATATGCAAGTCTTTTGTAAAGTATGAAGCTGGAAAGGTTAACAAATTTTTAAAGTTTGAATGACTAAATTCACAACTTTTACTCTAAATAAACTTCTCATAATAATTTTGCTAAAGTGATGTCTCTGTAGAACAGACATTGATATATTCATGTTCCAGATAGGTCAAGTTTATCCACATACCCAGTACTGTATGTCTAATCAATGCTTTTTTAAGGGTCGTGTCTTTAGAAGTTTTTCACCTTCAACAAGACAAACTTTTTACTTTCTGTAATTGGAGTTTATATTATTCCACAAGCTCAAAATGACTCACTGAAAAATATTACCTTGATTATTTACTCTTATCAAGGTAATATTTTATTATCAAGGTACTCTTTGTTTATCTTGGACGAGAGGATCATCTTTCAGAAGGACTGCCTAGATGGCTACCTTTATTATTTTATTTCCATTCGGGCGCTTGAAAATCATCCAAGGATTTTTGTACATAATTGGGAGAAGGTCTAAAATATATGAATATTTTTGTAATTTGAGCATTTTCTGTTAATTCTAATACACAACAAGTCTAATATAACTAATAAACCAAATTTACTAATCCAATTACAAACAAATCCATTAAACAGGACTACTGAATGGCAAAGTCAATGATGGTATATTTACCTGCTAGAATATTATGTACTGATAGATATGAATGTTTGAAACACATACTATGTATCACTTACTACTCTAAGTGCTTTTAAACTCATTTAGTCATTAATACAATCCTATGAAATAGATTCTTATGCCTATTTTACAGATGAGGACACTACAAGGGAGAGATTAAGAAATGTGCCCAAGATCTCACAGCTGGTAAATGCGTAGAGACAGGTGCTGAATCCATGAAATCGGACTCCCAAGTCTGCACTTATATTCTCCTCACTGTTCATGTTTTGCCACAGAAAGTGTCTGTGTAATGCAAACCAGAGCACTGCACTTGCTCAGGACATGCATCATGATGGCAGAAGGACTTTTCTAGGACTCTCTAGACACAAATGAGCAGGATTAAGTCTTTTGCTTTACTGTAAACATGACTTTCTATACAATAGGAAATGCCTTAAAAAATTAAATAGCCCAGAAGGTAGAATCCTAATATGCTGAGGACATGCTAATATTAATATCTCCTCCCTACTGGTAAGAGCTGAGGGGATGACTAGCTTCTGGAGCGTTATTTACATATAAAAATTGAGGAGATTAACTATCTCCACTACTCACTCCTAAGGCACATATCTGCTGTAAGATAACTGAAACTCTAAAATGCTTAGTGTTTTATCACAGTGGTGTCAGAAACTTCTTTGGTGAATTGATTTAGTCTGGGAGAGAGTGAGTGGGGAAGATGCCTCTGTCCAACAGGAAAACAAATGTTCGGTTGCTTTAAAAAAAATCTCTGGCACGTAAATCTTTCAAGTATCTTTCGTTTGTTGAATGTGCAATATTCTGCAGGAAAGGTGAGCCATTTTCTTTGTTGGAACTGTCCTTATCTTTTCAGAAAATCAGTATAACCAGTCAATTCACAGTAGAGCTAACAAATAGTCTACTGGAAAGTGACAGTGGGAAGAGATTAAAGTAGTAATATACAACAAATTTGATTTTAAATGTAAGTATCTGTTTCTTTTTCTCCCTGTTTTCATAGAATCAATAAATATCCCAGACCCCAAATCCCAATGGTTCAAAATGGTTCCATGAATTTCCAAAAATATTCTTTGTCTACCTAAAATCTCCAGGGTCAGGAGAGCCCATTTCTTAAGTAGCTATGACACATTCTTAAAATACTTTTTTTCCCTCTGTTATTTGAGTTGTTTTTACATCAAAAATTTCAATCACATCAGGAAAATCTCCTTTTCATGGCAAAACCTGACATTCTGGTATCATTTTAAATTTAAAAAAATAACATTAACTGTTCTTTTCCTTAGCTTTTTACATCTGATTTTTCTGTATACTTTTATATTGTTCAATTTAGCTTAATTGTAATATAAATCCCAGTGAACTTTAAAATGAAATTAGGCACATACATGAAATATGTATAATTCTGCAAAGTGCATTTCCCAGAATGATTCTTTTCAACCAGAGGGGAATACTGAAATCTTCTTAAGCATATTCAATGCATATTTATGAAGATATTTAACAAAGATTCAGCTCATACTTTTTCCTATCTACTGAAAACATTAATAAATTTCTATCAACACATTCATTTCTCAGTATCTATCAGTGTTTATATAAACATCTATATGAAAATATGCTAAGTGTTTTACTTTAATTTACTAGCATATTCATATACTATAGAAAACTAGTTTCAATTTATTTCTATTTTCTATTTCTTTCTATTTCTCTGCACTAAAATTGGCTTTTCAAAAAATAAACACATTCAGATTTTTTCCCTAAAGTCTCAACAATCTCACTCAATTATAATCTTTTCAAATGCAAGTGCCAACCAACCACTCCTTACTGAAATTTTGTTCCAACCTTCCAAAGGTTTATATTCAAGGACTTAGCAGTTTTTTTAATCTAACAGACCATGTTTGGTAATTTGTGAAATAGTCTCTATAGCTAATAGAACAGAGAAATTCTCATTGGGACTGCCAATGAGATGATGATGTTGGTAACAGGATGCTGGGAGGCGATGTACACGGCAATCGAGTAAGAATTACTTAGATTGAGACAGATCTGGGCTTCAGTCTCACCTCTCGTCACTTACTAGCTGCATCCCTGGGA